>NC_092469.1:20635000-21235000 GCF_047495875.1 Pithys albifrons albifrons
CTCACCTTGTTATTTATGAGTTATTTATAAGCCTTGCTGCTGGGGGGCTTTTTTTACCCCGTATTTATTGGTGACCCCCCCGCCACAGCTGCGACTCCGGGTCCAGCATCGCCCCACGGTGCTCGAGATCCCCCGGCCGGACCCTGCGAGCGCTACCTGGGCACTCGCTGGTTATTTATTCTCCAAAAGCTATTTATTGTCTCCTCTCTATGTGCTATTTAATGCTGCAAATAAAACCTGACCTTCCCCAGCAAAGTCCCTGCTCTGTTCCCAGTCAGGACAGTGGGATGTTGGGGACTGGGGACATGTCCATGAGTGTCCCACAGGGTAAGAAGAGGCTGTGGAACATCCCTCAGCCACAGCGTGGGGGGCAAAGCACCAGTGCACCCAGTGCAGCAGTGCTGGGTGAACTGGGAGGTGATGGGGAGGGCTGCAGGGGACAGGGGTGTCCCCAGAACCTCAACACCCACATCTCTCCCACAGGTCTGCCCCCTGGGCATGCCCATCCCACAGGCCTGGTGCCACCTGCAAGGGCCATCCCACCTGTCCTGGCAGCACCTGAGGGTCCCTGGGTGGCTGTGCCCCCCAAAAAAGAGTGTGTGGGGAGAGGGCAGAGGGGGCCTGGAGCAGCTGCTGATGCCCAGCAGGCAAGGTTAAGGATTTGGCACCCACATCACACCTGGGCACCTTCCAGCACCCTGGAGTGGAGCAGGGGAGGGAAATGCTCCCCAGTGCCTCAAGGGATGTCATCCCAGGTTTTGGGGGCTCCTCTGGGACTTGTTGTGCACCTCCAGTGCAGGGCCCCTGCACTTTTATCCCACTATTGAGTCCGTAAGGAGGGGACCCTGGGTTTGCCCATAATTGCACTGTTTGGCCTCAAAACCCACCTCAATCCAGCCCAGGGAGCAGCTTAACCCCCATGGCAGTGGGAGGCTCCTCTCATGGACTGGAATGCAGGGACAGCCAGTGCCTTTCCCACTTTTTATTGAAAGAGTAACTGCAGAGTGATAAAAAACAGGGAGAGCCGGTGATGGGAGCAGAGCTGCCTGAACCACCTCGGCAATGGGGGCCTGGGGAACCCCCCAGGAAGCTGGGGAGTCCCTGAGAGCTGGTGTTCCACAGGGATTTGGGGATCCCCCAGGGAACTGGGGGCTGCTTGGAGAGTTGGGACACACTCAGGGAGCTGAGCATCCCCAAGAACCTGGGAATCTTCTGGAAGCTTTGGAGTCTTGGGGAGTTGGAGACCCCACAGGGAGCATCACATCACTACAAGTTTGAGGAGCCCTGGGAGCTGGAGACCTCCCTGAGAAGCTGAGCATTCCCAGGGATTTGGAGATCCCCAGGAGCCGGGGAGCTTCTGGGGTCCAGAGATCACACAGGGAGCTGAGCACTGCTGGGGATTTGGGGATCACTTGGGAAGCTGAGCATTCACAGGAATTCAGGGCTCACCAGGGGCTGGGGAGCCTCTGGGAGTTGAAGATCCCCTAGGGGAGCTGAGCAACCCTGGGGATTTGGGAATCCTTTGGAGAGCTGGGGAGCCCAGTGGAAACTGATAATCCCCAGGGATTTGAGCATCACCAAATTCCCCAAGAAGCTGAGCACCCCAGGTCACCCCTGGAGCCAGGCCCTCCATTTCCCACAGCGGATCCAGGGAGCAGCTGGGAAGCAGGAGCAGGAGCAGCAGAGCAGGGCAGGAGGGTCCCCTGGTCACTCAGCCTCCACAGGGATGGGGTTCACCTGCCCCCCCACCTCGGCCGGCGGCTTCTTGCGGGCATCGGCGGGGGGGCGGGGCGGGGGGTTGCTGGGGGGCTGTTTGATGGTGCCCCCCACCTGTGGCCGCTCCCGGGGCTTCTGCTCGATGGGTGTCCACTCCTCCCCACGCACTGCAGCCTGCCAAGCCAAGGGGGTGTCAGGGAGGGCATCTCCTCCTCCTCCCAGCCCCACCCCGAGCCCCCCAAGCCCCCTCTGCACTCACCAGCAGGTAGATGCCACTGGCAATGCCCAGGCAGACGGTGCCCAGGATGGTGGAGAGCAGGAAACCGGCAGGAACAGCCAGGCTGTGGGAGAGATTTGGGGTTCAAAGGGGTGTCAGGGGGGCTGGACCCCACCCCTGAGCCCACAGCCCACTCACGCAGCGTGGAGGATGGCTCGGATGTAGTAATTCCTGGTGAGGGGCCCAAACAGCTTCACCACGGCTGTCATGTACTTCTGGCCACTGCAGAGGAACACTGGGGGGTCAGAGGGGGTGTCCCCACCCAGGGGCACCAAGGGACCCACCCTATCTCCATGCTGTGCTGCACAGAGCGCCCTAAGGAACCCACCTGTGGGATCCAGCTCTGCTCCCACCCCCCAGTGCCACAGCCTTGTGTTTGAGAGGGCACCAGGACCCCCAGCCCAGAGATAAGGGAGAGGGACACAGCACTTACCACCTCTCCATGGTGGTGCCCTTTTTCCTCTTGCTCCTGGGATACTCGAGCAGGCAGACCAGGACGCCTGCCGCGCTGCCGGGGGGTCAAGGAAAGGGGGAATCGCGCTGGGAATAGTCCCAAAGCATCACCCTTCCACCAAAAAGGGGCTGGTTGGGGCAGGGAAGGCACGATCTGGGACCAGAGTGGCGAGGATGTGACCACTCCATCTGTGCTTCCCACCCCGATCGGGACAGGGTTTCCCAGTAACCCAGCCCCGGGAATCTCTCGGGAAGGATACATGGAGTAGGCAGCGAAGTACCAGCCCTTGAACTGCCCCGCCACGGCCACGATCCCGCCCGTCACCAGGACTGTGGGGACAGCGAGGGATGGAGAGGTCCGGCCCGGCACACAAACCCCCAAACCAGGATACAAATCCCCAAAGCCAGGCTATAACCCCTCCAAACCAGCATTCAAACCTTCAGCCTGGGATGCAGGTCCCCCAGTTCGGGACAGAAATCCCCAACACAGGATACTGGCCCCCAAACCCAGGATACAAACGCCCAACATGAGCCACAACCTCCAAACCTGGGATTACGGCCCTGGGCACCCTGACATGTAGGATGTCTTGGATTCAGGGAAGGAAAACGGGGGTCTCCATGGCCCCGGGCACTCTGATATGTGGGGTGCCAGGGAGATGCTGTGTGCGGGACCCCCTGGATTCAGGGAACTCGGGAGCTCCAGGCTTGAAGGGGCTTTGCAGGGAGGTTTCTGGCCCCGCGGCCGGAGGAGGAAGAGAGAAGAGGGGAGGAGTAGAGGAGGAAGAGAGGGCAGACGAGGAAGAGAAAAGGAGGAACCGGACGCTCCAGCTCTGCGCATCCCTCGCTGGGACGGGACTTCCCGGCCATCCCCCGGCGCTCCCTCGGTGGCACCGGGACCCGCCATCCCTCGGGGCCGTGTCTGGGGGCACCGAGGGGTTCAGCACCCCCAGCCCTCCGGCTGCCGGGTCCCCATCACCCCGCACCCCCAGAGCCCCCGCACTCACTGAGCCCGGCAGCGAGCGCCTGCTCGTTCGCCCACATGGCCCACTCGATCTGCCCCATGGCCCTGGGGGGATCGGCTCGGCCTGAGCGGATTCGGCTACTCCTGGCTCCGTTAGGCTCGGTCCGAGTGGGTGCGGCTGGTCCCGGCCCCGTTCGGTTCGGTCTGAGCGGGTTGGGCTGGTCTCGGTCCCGTTAGGCTCAGCCCGAGCGGGTGCGTCTTATCCTGGTTCTAGTCCCGTTCCCGTTAGGCTGGGCCCGAGCGGGTTCGGCTAGTCCCGGTGCTAGTCCCGGTCCCGGTCCCGGTCCCGTTAAGCTCCGCTCTGCTGGTCCCGACCCGGAAGGCGGATACAATGTAACCAAATACAGGACACGCCCTCTTTGTCTTAGGCCACGCCCTCTTCAATAAAGGCCACGCCCCTCAAAGGGACACGCGGGGACAGGGGACAAGTTGGGGGTGATGAGGATGCCGTGAGGGGACGGGATCTGTCTGGCCACAGCAGGGAAATCTGAGGGGCAGGGGCAGCATCAGTCCCACAAGGGACACTGGGGAACAGGGGACATGTTGGGGTGACAAGGATGGTCCAGGGGGACAAGAGCTGTCTGGTTCAAGGGGACAGGATGAGTCCAAGGGACACTGGGGGATAGGGGACACGTTGGGGTGACAAGGATGGTCCGGGGGGACAGGATCTGTCTGGTGCAGTGGGACACGATCAGACCAAGGGACACTACGGGACAAGGAATATGTTGGGGTGACAAGGATGGTCCAGGGGGACAGCATCTGTCTGGTCCAGGGGGACAGGATCAGTCCAAGGGGCACTGGGGGACATGGGAAATGCTGGGGTGACAAGGACAGTGTGAGGGGACAGGATTTGTCTGGTCCAGCAGGACAGGATCAGCCCCACACAGAACATGAGTGGAATAGGATTAGCCCCTGAGGGCTGTGGGACAGAATCAGTTCTGCAAGGGACAGGGAGGGGACAGAGGATGTGCAAGGGACAGTGACCACATGGGGTAATGGGGACTGTGCAGGGGGACAGGATCAGCCCCAGGCACAGCCATTAGGAGGAACTGTCCCCACTCCTGTCCCCTCTTTTGGCTGGCACTGTCCCCCCAGCACCACATATGGAGTCCAACACTCCAAAACAGAACCAGGAACCTTCTATTTTCTTACAAAAGAGTAAAAACCAGCCCCGCAGTCACATCCTGCCCCAGGGCTGGGACAGCAGGCCTGGCTCAGGGTCCTGAGCTCCCCGGGTGGCACTGGCAGAACCTTCCTGGCATGTCCTGGCTGTGCCAGGGGTGCCACCAGGGATGTCACCAGGGTTCAGGTGCGCTGTCGGGGCAGCCCATCTGCTCCCAGGAGGTGCTGACTGGGATCATCCACGAGCTGGGGACCAGGGCCAGGCTGTGGGGCAGGACAGGGGTTAGGAACACGGAAAAGCCCCGCTGTCTGCAGGGACCCCCCTCAGGGCTGGGGGGCAGCTCTGAGCCCCACAGAACCCCAAAGGCCACCCCACAGGGAACATGTCCAGGGAGGGGGTCCTGCACACCCATATGGGGACGGGGACAGGGATGGGGCGCCACACACACTTCTAAGGGGATGGGGACAAGGTCTTGCACAGTCCCCTGGGGTTAGGGGCAGGGATGAGGTCATGTGCACCCCTGGGGACAGGAATGGGGTCCCACCAGAGGCCAGGCAGACATGTCCCCCTGTCCACTCTCCCAGCTCCCCCAGCCCCTCACCTTGGTGTGCAGGATATACTGGACAGCCCCTGGCACCGGCTCAGTGACCACGGCGGTCACCAACTCCTGCGGCAGCGTGGCCGAGCCCACGGGCAGGCCCCGGACAAACCTGTGGCACAGTAAGGGCTCAGTCCTGTCCCCCACAGCCTCCTACCACCCATCCCCAGTAAGAGATGGCACTGCCTTACTGGTCCCCGTTGGTGGCAGGGGGGAAGCTGCGCCTCACCACCTCCACAAACTCATCCACGGTGTCGGCCAGCGCGAAGATCACGGCGTTGGGGCCGGCGTCGAAGGTGTAGGCGACCTGTGGTGGGATCAGGGGGCACGTGGGGACCTGGGGAGGGCCCACGGCACCTTGGCACACACAGAGCCACGGCTGGTACCTTGGTGTGCCCATGGTGGGTGTTGTAGCGATGTGCCAGCGCGATGATGTGGCGCGAGAGATCGTTGAGGTAGAAGATGGGTGGGAAGGTGTCCAGGCAGGTGGCGTGGAACTGGTTGCTGTCCCTCATGGCCAGCTGGCCAAAGCCCTCGAAGTCCCGCTCCTGGATGTGCTGTATCATCTGGGCCAGGCGTTCTGGGACCACCACCTCTGCCCGGTGCTGCCACGGCACGGGGACAGTCACCCCAGGTTGGTGACACCCATGGCAGGTGGGTTGTGGTCACCCCAATTCAGTGACACCCATGGTAGGTGGGTCACAGCCACCTCAATACAGTGTCACCTACAGCAGGTGGGTTGTGGTCACCCCAGTTCAGTGACACCCATGGTAGGTGGGTCACAGCCACCTCAATACAGTGTCACCTACAGCAGGTGGGTTGTGGTCACCCCAATTCAGTGACACCCATGGTAGGTGGGTCACAGCCACCTCAATACAGTGTCACCTGCAGCAGGTGGGTTGTGGTCACCCCAATTCAGTGACACCCATGGTAGGTGGGTCACAGCCACCTCAATACAGTGTCACCTGCAGCAGGTGGGTTGTGGTCACCCCAATTCAGTGACACCCATGGTAGGTGGGTCACAGCCACCTCAATACAGTGTCACCTGCAGCAGGTGGGTTGTGGTCACCCCAATTCAGTGACACCCATGGTAGGTGGGTCACAGCCACCTCAATACAGTGTCACCTGCAGCAGGTGGGTTGTGGTCACCCCAATTCAGTGACACCCATGGTAGGTGGGTCACAGCCACCTCAATACAGTGTCACCTGCAGCAGGTGGGTTGTGGTCACCCCAATTCAGTGACACCCATGGTAGGTGGGTCACAGCCACCTCAATACAGTGTCACCTGCAGCAGGTGGGTTGTGGTCACCCCAATTCAGTGACACTTGTGACAGGCAGGTCACTATCACACGAATTCTGTGACACCCACAGCAGGTGGATCATGGTCACCCCAATCTGGTGACACCCACAGCACTGCAACCCTTTGGGTGTCACTCCACACCCTCCAGCCCCATTCCAAAAGAAAGGGACCAGGACCCTGCCCAGGCAGGATGAGGCCCGTCCCCCCATACCTTGAGCAAGGGGCTGGTCTCCACACTGGTCTGCATCCCTGTTGTGCTGGCCACCGGCTTCTTCTCCCCACTGACCTGGGGGGGACACGGATGGTGGGACACCCCCTGGGGTTGGGGTGCTCCTGAATCCCACCCACAGGCGCTGGGTCAGCCCATACGCCCTCCCACTGCTCACCACCAGCACGAGGACCCTGAGCTCTGGCCAGTGTGTCTCGGGGGCCACTTGGTGTGCCAGGCTGTCGGTGCCATCGGGCCGCTCCCCGCGCTGCCACTGCACGAAGCCGCCCCACATGCTGCGACAGGCGCTGCCCGAGCCCCGCCGCGCCACCACGGACAGCTCCTCCTCCACGCCATAGAGCCGGGCCAGGGCTGACACTGCGGGCACGGGCACAGGGCACACCCCCGTCACCCCTTCCTGCTGCCCTCCATCCCGTCCAGCCACAGGCAGGGCACAGGTCGGAGGGGCAGACACCTCCTCCAGCCCTTCCTGCTGCCACACGAGGGGACAGGGCGAGAGGGGCCACCCCTGCCAGCGCCGTGCCCTGTCCCACACCCACCCAGGCAGGCGTAGCCGGCGGCAGACGAGGCCAGCCCCGCGGCCGTGGGGAAGTTGTTCTCGGAGGCGACGTGGACCTTGTAGGAGAGGAGGCTGCGGGTGGTCGAGTCCCCGGAGCCGCCCCGGCGCTTGCGGGCCAGGCGCCGCACTGCGGGGACAGGGGCAATGAGGGGGTGGCACTGGGGGCACCTCCCCTGGCACCGGGGGGTTCAGGGGTCACGCACCCTCCCGCAGACAGGCCTGCACCCGCGGGTGCCCCACGTCGGCCTCTGCCCCGTTCAGCCACAGCCGATCCTCCGTGAAGTCCCGGCTGGCCGCAGCCGTGGTCGTGGTCTTGAGCTGTGGGGAGAGAGGGTGGGGGGCTCAGGACCCCTGGGCATGGGGGGCAGGAGGGGCTGAGCCTGACCTTGATCCCGAGCCTGAGGCTGAGCCTGACTGAGGCTGAGCCTGACTCACCTGGTCCTGGTGCAGGGTCACACTCAGGGAGGAGTTGATGGGCAGGATGAGGTCGGTGTCTCGCTTGCCCCCTGTAAGAGAGCATGGCATGGCATGGCATGGAACAGCTTGGGATGGCATGGCACAGCTTGGAATGGCATAGAACAGCTTGGGATGGCATAGCATGGCTTGGAATGGCACAGAAGAGCTTGGGATGGCATGGCACTGATGGACAGTACAGCATGGCATAGCACAGCTTGGAATGGCATGACCCTGCCTGGGATGGCATGGAATGGCATGGCACTGTCGGAATGGCACGGAGTGACACGACACGGCATGGAAAGCAGGGACACAGCACAGCATGGCATAGCACAGCTTGGCACGGCACAGCTGGACACGGCACAGCTGGACACGGCACAGCTTGGCACGGCACAGCTGGCCATGGCCCGGCCCGTCACGGCATCTCTGCCCCCCACACCGCCCGTACCCCGCCACGCAGGGGCCAGACCCGCGCCCTCCCCGCGCACTCACAGTACTTGATGACGGCGATGTTCACCGGGGCCGTGCAGGTGGCCATGGCGAGCGCCCGCTCCGCCGCCATCGCCGCCTCTCCCCGCCGGCCTCAGGCCCCGCCCCCGCGCCATGCACGTCACCCTCACCTGTGGCGCGTTCCCGCCTCGCCATTGGTCAGCACCGAAGGGCCCGGCCCGCCGTGTCCAATGGCAGCGATCGCACCACGGCCAGGCCCCGCCCCCTGAGGCGCTGGGAGGGGCCTGCGGGGGCGCCATATTCGAGTCGGGAATAGGGCTGCGCATGCGCGGGGGGTGCCGGTGTTCCCAGTGCCGCTCCCACTATTCCCAGTACCGCTTCCAGTTCCACTGTCAGTGCTCCACACGCAGCTCTGCCTCCAGCACCGCACTGCTCCAGTGTTGCCCCAGTTCTCCCCGTGCTCTCGGTGTCCCCAGCCCCGCCAAGGCACCAGTGCGCCCAGTGACTCCAGCAGTGCCCCAGTGTCCCCAGCCACCTCCAGTGCTCCCAGTATCCCCAGTGCTTCCGACCCCGCTGTAACCTTCACACTCCAGTGCTCCAAATATTCCCAGGACTCTGCTAGTGCTCTCAGTGCCTTCAGGGCCACCACGATCCCAGCCCCCAGTGCTCCCAGTATGACCAGTACCAAAGTATACCAGTGCCTCTCCAGTGCTCCCAGCACCCCATGTGCTGCCAGCATCCCTTCAGTGTTCCCATCACCCTGCAATGCTCCCAGTACCGCCAGAGCCTCCAGTGCTCCCAGTACAGCAGGGACTGGGAGCCACCCCCACGCACACTGGGTGTTATCCCAGAGAGTGGGTTGGGTGGCCTTTGACTGGACACAAAGCTGGAAAGACAAGCCCTGAGTTTGGGGACAGAGCAGGATGGGGGGCAACCCCCCCACAAACACATCCTGCACCCCAAAAGAGCCCACACGTGGATGAAACTGCCTTTATTGAGAAAAATGGTTTGCTACAAATACATCATCCAGTTAATTAATTCTTCTGCAAAAAACAGGACGGCTCGTTAAAAGTTCTGATTATGCAAAAAAGTGGTGGGTGACACACTGGTGGGCATGGCAGGATCCCTGGCATGAGGGGATCCACAGCACAGAGGGATCCCTGGCATGGGGGGATCCACGGCACAGAGGGATCCCTGGCACAGAGGGATTTCTGGCATTGGGGGATCCCTGGCACAGAGGGATCCCTGGCACAGAGGGATTTCTGGCACAGAGGGATCCCTGGCATTGAGGGATCCCTGGCACAGAGGGATCCCTGGCATTGAGGGATCCCTGGCACAGAGGGATCCCTGGCATTGAGGGATCCCTGGCACAGAGGGATCCCTGGCATTGAGGGATCCCTGGCACAGAGGGATTTCTGGCACAGAGGGATCCCTGGCATTGAGGGATCCCTGGCACAGAGGGATCCCTGGCACAGAGGGATCCCTGGCATTGAGGGATCCCTGGCACAGAGGGATCCCTGGCATTGAGGGATCCCTGGCACAGAGGGATCCCTGGCATGGGGGGATCCACGGCACAGAGGGATCCCTGGCACAGAGGGATCCCTGGCATTGAGGGGTTCCTGGCACAGCCCAGCATGACCAGATCTGACCCCCCACACCCAGGGCCTTAAAGTGCTTTACAAAAGCAGCTGTTGCTGTTCCTGCTCTGGCTCTGTGGGGAAAAAAAAGGGAAGGGAGGAAGGAAGGAGACCAAGGATAACAGTGCTATCCCAAAAGCAGGGAGTTCAGATGGAGGTTGCTCCAGGAATTGAGGATCCCAGCTGAGAACAGGACAGGGAAAGCCTCCTGGTTCCCTCTGGGGAGATGCCAGTGCTCTCCATCCCACCAGGAACATCCTCCAGGGTGGGCAGGTGCCAGCAATGCTGGGCAGGTAAGAGAAGACCCCATCCCTCCTCCAACCCTCTCCGTGCCCTGCCAGGAGAGTGGAAGGTTTCTGCACCCTCCTTGTGGGGCTGCAGATCCCAAAAACGTCCAGTACTACTAAAATCAAAATAAAAATCAAGCAGGTATTGCTAGAGCAGAGCTGGAGACAGGTCTTGGACGAGCCTTGGGAGTTCCCCGAGCAGGGAGACACAGAGGGTTCCTCTCCCACCCCTCTTCCCTGCAAATCCTGCTGGAAGGCATCACAGTGGCCCTCAGGCACCACCCCCTCCCTCAGCTCCATCACTGGGAGCCTTGGGCTCATCCCATCACCAGTGCCAGATCCCTCCCACCCTCTCCCAGCCCTCCAGAGCCAACTCCAGATAGGGCAGAGACAAAGAGGATGCAGGGGATGGGTCACCAGGATGCTACAGAGCATCTTGGATCAACAGTGCTCTATTCCCAGGGAAAGACTGGGAAAGGGAGATGCAATCTCCTATTTCTGGGGGGATAAGCAGCTCAGTGTTCCAGTTGGGATCCTGCAAGGACAGACAGACATCCCACACACACACATGGCCTGGACACAATCCAGCTGCTCCGTGCCAGTGTGGCACAACAATCCCGCCTGCTCCCTCACAGGCACAGGAATTCTGAGGGAAGGGAATGGCCCAGAAAGACCCAGGAGCAGCCCAGAATGCCTCAGGAATGGCCCAGGAAGAGCCACAAAGGACCTCTGTGCACTTCCCACCATCCCACAGAGTCCAACCCGCCACTCCAGGATCCAGCTCCTGCCTCCCACCCCATTCCAAATCCACATGCTCATTTGCTTGGGGTTTTTTTCTGTTTAAAAATAAACTTTCTTAATAATGTTCCATAAAAATACTCTTGTCCCAGGTGACAGGTATTGCAGTGTGAAGAGGAACAGCTTCTGATCCCACTAGAAAACGTGGAAAAGGCTTCACGCTGGTTCATGTAGAAAAATGCAAGGAATTAGTATCCCAAGAGCAGGTACAAAACGAGGAGGGGGTTTCCCTGGGTGCCAGATGCCATCCCCAAGGGCTTCTCCAAATCCACTGTCCTCATGGGGAACGTGAGGGTGAGTCTCATCCCGGGATTCAGGTGAAGGAGGCAGCTCCTGCCTCCAGCACAGGGGTCAGGATGGCCCAACATCTCTAGAAAAATCCATCGAGTTTAAAAAAAGATGCTCCGTGCTGTTTTCCTCCTTTTTAAAAGGATGTGGATGATTCCAGTCCCAAATTAGGGTGCTTTGCATCAAATACATCAGTTTTAGGTACCTATTTGATTGCAACAGAGAGCAAGGACAAGTAAGTGTGCCAAAAGCATCTAATAATAAATAGATCTGGACACAGGGATATGCTCCAAATACGGGTATGAAATGCCCAACCAGGGACTGCTCCCAGCCCTTCAGTGCCAGCTCCTCTCTCCAGATGTCTGTGCTCAATCACCAGGACGCTGAGGAGACTCCACCTTGTGAAACCAGGTGGGATTTGCCCAGAGCAGAGGGCACAGAGGCAGCAGTGGAGCTCCAGGGGTGCCGACAAGGATCCGTGTCCTCCTGGAAGGCCGAGTGTGCAAAAGGAGCCGGGGCAGGGAGAGGGATCCCCCTCAGTTCTCAGAGAGGGACAGAGCCAGGGCCGCCTGCAATGCTGCCTCCTCATCGATGTTGTAATCCTAAAAATAAAACAGGGATGCTCAGGAGAGCTGGCACAGCCAGGGCACACCATCTCCATGGGGCCCTGCCAGCTCCTGGTCGTGCCACGGAGGCTCCACTCCTCTGGCACACAGATCCCAGGAATGCCACCCGTGCTCTTTGGGGTGTGCTTTGTGCCCACATCCCTCTCCTGCCTGGAACCCTACACGTGGTAGCAAGAATGGAACATGCCCACACAAGCTGAGGCCAAAGGGTGAAGCTTTCTAGCAAGGTCACAGTTTTTTTTCCAGCACTCTGGGTCGGGTTTATCCAACACACCAATCATTCCTGAAGATTGGATATTCTTTTCCCTGACTTCTATCCAATAAAAGCAGTGTGGGAACAAAACCTCCCCTGGGTCGGTACAGCCAAGGCTGGGCCATCACACCCTCACCCCCACACAGGAGAGGGTCACAGACCCCCCAAATGAAAGAGCCACAGCCCTCAAAGCCCAAGGCTGGGCTGTTCCCCTCCCCCTGCTTCTGAAACCTCAAAGAAAAGGCTTTTTGTGTTAAAATTCCTCAGGGGAAGAGTTTAATGGAACAGTCTTTGTAGAGAGCAGGAACATCTCCCTCTCCTTTTGTGAGGACAACCAGCCCAGCACCCCCAGTGGGGTGGGTCTCACGGGTGGGGACACGTGTGCCACGTGCCTCCCGTGGAGCCCAAAGGGGGATCTGTCCCCTTCCCAGTGGGATGGGCTGATCCCAGCACAGGAAGGGAAGGGAAGGGCTGGTTTCCCCTCTCACCACAGGGAGTGGGGGGGCCCCTTTTTTTTGACTCACCACAAAGGTGTCGTAGGAGAACTTGTGCCTGTGGAGCAGGTGCTGGAGGAAGTTGGCACTTTTGTAGCTGGGATCGCCCCAGGGCATGGCTGAGCACACTGGGCACACCTGCAGGGACAGGGACACCAGAACGGTGACATCTGGACATGAATCCTCTGCCTCGACCTCCCTGACAGTGACTGTGCCCTCCACTTTCTGATAGAGGGTTATGGACAGAGAATGTGCTAAACAGGGAACCTCTAACAAAGCAGAGGGATTGAAACAAATGAAACCTGCTGGAGACACATCCAGATTTCCAGAAGTTTCCCTGCACATCCCAGCCCAACTCCATGCCCCAGCTTCACTCACCACTTTGTTGGGGTCATTCCTGTGGTTTTCCATGCAGTGCTTCACCAGTTCCTGCTGGTCCAGGTTCCGGGCCCCACAGTACGGACACACGAATGTCGAGCGGTTGGGAATGTTGCTACAGAGAGCAAAGACAAGCTCAGATCCCCTGGGATGGGGCTGGATTGATTCCTTCCAAACTAACCCCAGTTCTGTGACAGCAGAAGCCAGCCCAGCCCCTTCCCACCCTGTGGGTCCTTCATCCCAACCCAAGCTCCAAAACATGGAGCAGCACAAAGGCTGCAGGTGCCAGGAGGGAAAAGTGCTGATATTCCTCCCTATGACTGGCCAGGGAAAGGGAAAACACACGCTTGGATTTTAGGGTGTGCAAGGAGGGACATGTTTCCCCACCTGAGGCACAGGAATACCTGGGAATAGGTTGAGATGTGGGGACAACTGGAACAAACTTGGGGCAGTTGGCCATCTGCTCCTGCACCTTGGCGCAGGATGAGACGTGGGAGCGCATTTTGGCCAAGGTCACCTGGAGAAGAAGGACAAGAAACATTCCTGGGGGCTTTTCCCAGCTTTGCAGCCACTCTTTCCCCAGCCTGGTGGTTGTGACTCAAGGGCAGGACCCAGCACTTGGCTTTGTTGACCCTCACTCCACTGGCCTCAGCCCATGGATCCAACCTGTCCCAACCCCTCTGCAGAGCTTCCTGTTCTCCAGCAGATCCACATCCCACCCTCATATGGGGACGTGCTGAACAGGGAACCTCACACACCAAAGCAGGGACAGCCAGTAACCACTCTCCTGGCACCACACCCATGGGATCAGGATCAGGATGGGAACTGGCAGCCTGTACCTTCTTGCTGCAGCCTCTGCAGGGAGCCTTGTAGGACGAGAGCTGCTTCTCCACGCTGGAAGCCTTCTCCACCTTTTTGGGATCGAAGGGCACGCGGCAGAGCGGGCACAGCGGGGATGGCACCTGCAGGCAGGGCTGCAGGCATTCCCCACAAAACCTGGGAGCACAGAACGGGACTGAGCACCCCGGGAAGGAAAGTGGGATCCCAGCAGGGCACACCCACTCCCAGGGACTCTCAGCACCCCAAAACCCAGGGATCAGTAGCCCAACTGGGAAAGCTGGGAGGCTGGGAGAGGGTGAGAGGAGGCCAAACCCCCAAGGAGCTCCCTGCACGTACAGATGATTCTGCTGCTCCGAGACTGGATTTGAAAGGTGCCAAACAAAAATGGTGCCAAGTATCCAGGTCAGGCAGGGATGGAGTGAGCACATTAGAGCCCGGATCACTTCCTTGCAAGGTCCTTATATCCCTAGGAGTGTGGCTGTGGCTGAGGAATCCAAATGGGGAGGAGGTGCAGGAAAGCACTGCCAGGCACAAGGCAAAGCAGTTCCATCCCCAGAATCCAATTTTCCTGGCATTCATGACCCTTCCTACACAGCTCCCATCATCAGGAACAGGGAATGAAACACCTCAAAACATCTGCCGCAGCAAGGGGAGTGGGTTTGAGGAGTGGGTGGAATCATGGAGGGGATCAGGAATCATCTCCAGCCCCAAACAAGCTCAAGGTGAATAAGCAAGACAGTGCTGGAGCTCCGAGTGAAGCCACAGCTCTCCTGGGGTGTCCCCAGAATCAGATGGAAAAAGGGATCAAGGTGTTCCTGAAATGCTGGGGGAACAAGTGGACAAGAGTTTGGGATGTCCTGGGGGTGGGAGCCAGGTCTGGGAACAGAGGGAGCTCTGGATGGTCAATGGGACACCCAACATTGGCTCCACACTGGGAGACACGGTGGGGGAGACAGAGGGAAGGATTTGGGATGGGTGGGATGGGGGTCTGGGGATGAGGGATGAGATGGGGGTCCTGGTATTTGACTGGGGGTGGGATGGGGGTCCTGAAACCAGACTTAGAGGGGTGAGATGAGGATCTTGGCATGGGAGGGGTGAGATGGGGAGGTGGGATGGGGGCCCTGGTGTGGGATGGGAAGAGCAGGAATAGGGACCTTGGTACTTGACTGGGGGTGGGATGGGGGTCTCAGTACCAAGATGAGGGGTGGGATGGGGATCCTGGTACTGAACCATCTCAGGGGTGGGATCGGGATCCCGGTATTTGACTTTGGGTGGGAGGGGGGGTCTTGGTACCGGGATGAGGGGTGGGAATGGGGGTCCCGGTACTGAACCATCCCAGGGGTGGGAATGGGGGTCCCGGTACTGAACCATCGCAGGGGTGGGAGGGAGGTCTCGTTGCAGGTCGGGCTCTTTGGCAGAGAGCCCCGAGGGATCGCAGCGCCAGGACAGGGCCCGGCCACCGCAGCGCGCCCGTCCCTGGGGCCGGGCCAGCCAGGGGGTCCCGGGGGGTCCCCACCGCCCCCGCCCGGGCCCCGTCTCACGTGTGGCCGCAGCCCGCGATGCCGACGGCGCGGTGGAACACCTCGAGGCAGATGGGGCAGCTGAACTGCGCCTCCAGCGCCTCGGCCGCGGCGCCGGGCCCGGGGTTGGCGCGGGGGGGCCCGGCCGAGCCCTGCGGCCGCTGCGCCGCCGCCACCAGCAGGCTCCGGAACATGGCGGCGCCGGCGGCGGGGCGGGCCCGGCACGGGGCGGGGACGGCGCGTCAGCAACGCGCGACGGGACAGACCGGGAGGGAGCGGGACACGGTGGGGCAGAGCGGGAGGGACCGGGGTACATCGGGATAGGCCGGGACACCGGGGCACGGCGGGACACCGGGATAGACCGCGACACACCCAGATACACCGGGGCACACCGGGATACACCGAGACACACCGGGACACGGCAGAGCACACCGCGGCCCAGAGGAGCCGAACGAGGCCCAGAGGAGCCGAACAGGCCCGAGCCGAGACTTGCGGGACACACCGGGACCGAACAGGATACACCGGGACCAACTGAGACCCACCAAGACATACTGGGACCCACCGGGACCGAGCAGGACCTGCGGGACCCACCGGGATACCCCGGGACCCATTAGGACCCACTGGGACTGAGCAGGACCCACCGGGACCCACTGGGACACAGCGGGACCCACTGGGACATACCGCAATCTACTGGGACCGAGCAGGACCCACCGGGCCCCGCCATGTGCGACGTGTCGGGTGGCGGGTGCGGGGCGGACTCGGAGCCGCCGCGTCGCCGCCGCGCCCCGGGACACAGGTGGGAGCGCGGTCCGGCCCCGGTGTCCCCTCCCGGGATAACCCCCCTGGGATAATCCTCCCGTGGGATAACCCCCCAGGCATCCCTCCTGTGCTTCCTCCGGTCCCTCCCCGCTGCCCCCCCGGCGCTGCCCGCGGTCACCCCCCGGTACCGCTCCCTTCGACCCGCGGGGTTGTTCCCAATATCTCTCCGGTACCCTCCTGAGTTGTCTCTGCTGCTGCCCCCGGTATCCCCCGGTGGTCCCCCCGGTATCTCCCAGTAACATCCCTGGCTGCCCATCGTGCTGCCCCGGTACAGACTCTGGCGGGGGTCGTGTCCCGGTGCCCCCGGTACCCCCGGTGACTGACCATGTCCCCACAGCCACCCCCGAACGTGCATGAAGTGCAGGCAGGGCACGGCCGTCCTCGTCATCCGAGTCGGGGACCCCTTCTGCCGGTGAGGGACCGGGCGGGGACAGTGGGATGTGTGACATCAGGCTGGGAGGTGTTGGGTGTTTGGGGTGTTTGGGCTTGGGGGTGTTTGGTATCATGGACATTGGGTGTCTGGGACATTGGGTGTCAGGGATGTTGGTGCTTGAGGACATCAAGCTTTGGGTGTTGGATCTCTGGGACATCACAGCTTGGGGGCATTGGATATCTGAGACATTGGGTCTTGTCAGGGCTGGGGGATATTGAGACTTGGGGACATCAGGACTTGGGGACATCAAGGGTTGGGAACATTGGGTCTCAAGGACATGGGGGATTGGAGACATTTGGTCTTGGGGACATTATGTCTCATGGACTTTTTTTCTGGGACATTGGGTCTCTGGGATGTCAGGGCTTGGGGACATGGGATCTCTGGGACATTGGGCTCAGGGACAAGGCTGGGAGTCAGGGACTCCAGGACACTGGGGCTTGGGGACTAGAGGTCTGGGGGTGGTGGGACAGGCTGTGGCTCAGGGGTCCCTGTGTCTGTGTCCCCACAGTGGCTGCTTCCGTGAGTACTTCGTGCACAAATTCCGTGCCATGCTGGGCAAGAACCGCGTCATCTTCCCAGGAGAGAAGGTAGCAGGGATGGGGGGACACAGAGTGGGGACCCAGTGGGGACCCCACCAGGGCCAGTGACCGTCCCTGCTGTCCCCCCAGGTGCTGCTGGCGCTGTCAGGGGGCTCAGCCTCCAGTGCCATGGTCCGGCAGGTCCAGGAGGTGAGAGTGGGGGCTCAGGGGAGGTCGGGTTGGCGGGGGCACAGCTCACCCCCACCCTCATCCTGCACCTCTGCCAGGGGCTGAGCCGGGAGGCGGCCAAGAGGCTCCGCTTCGTGCCCGGCCTTGTCTACGTTGAGGGTAAGGATGAGCCCTGCTGCCTGCTCTGTGTCCCACTGCCCATTCCCAGCCCATTCCCAGCCCTGTTCCTGGCCCATTCCTGGTCCCAGCCAGCTGCTCAGTGTCTGACTGCCCATTCCCAGCCCATTTGCTGCCCCACTGCCTGTTTCTGCATCACTGCCTGTTCCCTGCCCCATTCCCAGCCCTGCTGCCTGTTCTCTGCCCCATTTCAAGCCTCTCTCCCTGCTCCCTGCCCCACTCTCCGCTCCCAGCAGAGAATTTCACTGCATCACACCAGGCCTGGGTGCTGCCACCCAGCCCAGCGAGGCCATGGCACCCAGGTTTGTCCTCTTGGCCCTGGGGGTGGGTGCCCCCTCCTCACTTTGACAGCGCCCCTGGCATTGCCCCCTGCCTTCCAGAGGGAGCCGTGCGCAGGCAGAGCCTGGAGCAGCGGGAGCAGACCCTGGCCCACATGGAGACCCTGCTGCAGGCCACTGGCTTCCCCTACCACCTGATCCACCTGGAGGAGGTATTGGGGTGACATGGGGACAGGCACTGAGGTGGGGGACACACCTGGACACCCCAATTTCCCCCCGTATCCATCTCTGCCCCGCAGGCGCTGGAGCTGCCCCCATCCATCTTACAGCCGGGGCCGGAACAGTCCGGCAAGTCCGGCCCATCCGGCCCCTCCTACAAGGCGGCTGTGGACAGCTTCATCCAGCAGAAGCGACAGGAAGGGGTGGACAGGGACAGTGCCACCTCTCTGCCTGGCCACCCCACCCAGGACATGCCAGTGGGACCCCCAGGCACCCACC
This sequence comes from Pithys albifrons albifrons, assembly GCF_047495875.1. Lineage (NCBI taxonomy): Eukaryota > Metazoa > Chordata > Aves > Passeriformes > Thamnophilidae > Pithys > Pithys albifrons. The sequence goes on from NC_092469.1 coordinate 20,653,213, forward strand.
GCCTGCCTGATGCTGCCCAAACCCAGGAGCTGCTCCGGATCTTCGAGGCCGTGGAGACGTCAACAGCGCGGGAGGAGCTGCTGCAGATGTTACGGTGAGGGGCTGACCCTGCTGGGCTCCAGCACCAGCATGGAGTGGTGGCTCTGAATCGCTGTCACCTCGTCCCCAGGACCCACCTTATCCTGCAGACAGCCCGGAGCAGGGGCTACTCCAAGGTGATGACAGGTGAGAGCTGCACCCGCGTGGCCATCAAGCTCCTCACCAACCTGTCGCTGGGCCGTGGTGCCTTCCTCGCCGTCGACACGGTGAGCTGGGGATGGTCACCTGTGTCTGAGGGGTGACATGATGCCACAGGGGGTCCATGGCTCGGTGGTGGCACAGTCCCCTGGCAGCCAAACACCCACAGGGCTTCACAGACAAGCGTCATGGTGATGTGATGGTGGTGCGACCCATGCGGGACTACACGGCCAAGGAGATCGCCTTCTACAACCACTTCTTCAACGTTCCCACTGTCATTGTGCCACCCCTCTTCACCAAGGTAGGAGTGTCCCATATTTGGGGATCCCAAATTGTGTCCCGAGGGTGTGGAAAAACCTCCCAATCCTGCCCCTGTCCTCTGCACTTGCCCCTGCAGCGCCGGGAGAAGCCCAGCATCCACCACCTGACCGAGCGCTTCCTTCTGGGGCTGCAGGAAGATTTCCCCTCCACCATCAGCACCGTTTACCGGTACTGGGACCCCCGTGTGGGGGTACCGTGGGGTGGGGGAAGTGATTGGGATGCACCTACTCACCCCATGTTGGCTGCAGGACCGGGGAGAAGCTGAGCCCAGACCCAGCCAAGGCCAGCAGCGAGTCCCAGCGCTGCCTCCTCTGCCTGTGCGGCCTGGACATCGAGGGGGGTGAGTGGGGTGGGCATGGGGGGCTTGGGGTATTTGGGAAGCAGCTGTGCACACCCAAAATTGCCCCTTGCCCTCTGGCTCTTGCAGAGGAGGAGTTGGCCCTGGAGCCCACACTGATCTGGGATGAGCCAGAGCTGGTGGAGAATGGGTGCTGCCAGCAGGGGTGAGCATGTGGGCAGAGGGAATTCCAGCATTCCATACCCCCTCCAGAGCCACTCCAGTGGCACTGCTGAGTGTCCCTGTCCTTGTCCCTGTCCCCACAGGGCTGAGAGGAAAGCTGCCTATATCCCATTGCTGTGCTACAGCTGCCGCCTCACGTTCAAGGAGCTGGTGAGACTTTTGGGGTGCTGTGGGGTGGTTCTCGGTGGGGATGGGGGTCCCCAGCCTCACCCCCTGCTCTTGCAGGGTCCCCTGACCACGCTGCCGCCCTATGTACGTGCCGAGGCCCAGCGCAGGATCCACAGGTAAGGGGGGTGGGGGTCCCCTGCCCTCTGGCTGAGCCCCCAATGCCATGTCCATCCATCCAGTGTATCTGTCCCTTGCAGTGCAGAGATGGAGCAGCAGAAAGAGATGAAGGGGTTGGGGACAGTGGGGGACACAGACCCACATACCTCTGTGGCAGTGCTGGGTCAGGTACCTCTCCCACTGTTCCCGCCAGGGGCAGAGAAAGCCTCCATGCCCCATTGATTGGGGGTCAGGGTTGCTGGTACCCCCAGGGCAGCAGGTCCCTGGTTCCCCCATCCTCCCTTCCCCAGCTGCCTGTCAGCCAGGGAAGCCTCAAGTTTGTTTTATTCAATATCTGTATAAATAAACCATTTGAATTAATAAAAAACAAAAACAAACTCGAAGTTGCAAGTGTCTAAAGTCCAACTGGGGTTGCCAGACACCCCCTCCAACTGGGGGGGCCATAACTCAGGACCCCCATCCCGGAGGTGGGGGGCTATTGCTTTTGAGTTCAACCTGGTTCTGGAACAGGGCTGGGGACAAGAAGGAAGAGGGCACAGGCTGGCTCCTGAGCTCCCCATCCCCACCTGGCAGCCAGGGATGCCCAGTAGGTGGGGGGCCACCTCCTGTCTGCCTCCCTGTGAAGGCACAATGTGGTCTGTGCAGGTCAAACAGCTTCAAAACAACTTAAGAAAAACTTCCAGAAAAACATCCTCCCTCAAAGCGAGCGGCCAGAACCCCACATCCCACTGCCTCCAGGGCAGGATGCGGCCCCAGCACCGGGGGGCTGCTTAAGGCATTGGCGGTGATGCCCCTGTGAGGGGAGGGGGCTGGAGCCCCTTCCCCTTATTACTTCTCCCGTGTCCACTTGATCATGGTCTCAGGTGAGCGGTAGAGGAAGATGAGTTTGGCATAGAGCTCTTCCTCCAGCTCCAGCTCACCCGTCTCCCGCACCAGGAAAATGTCCTGGCACAGCTTCAGGATCCGATCCACACATGGCAGCTCCTCGAACATGATGGAGTGGGAGATCTCACTGAAGAAGCCCCGCACGAACTTCCCGATGACCAGCACGATGGACACGTACAGCCCCATGACCCTGCAAGGGGGACACACATCCTTGATCCCTGGATCCCACCATCCCTTCCCTTCACACCCCACCACCCCCGCCCCCTCTACATACCCGTAGCCAGCCAGGAAGCCCAGGCTGGGGGGGCTGACTTTGTCGTTGAAGATGACCATGGGGAGGATGTTGCCCTCCTCAGGGGAGGCGTCTTTCAGCCGCAACACCCACCACTCCACAAAGTTGTCAGTTCCTTGGCCCCTGCGCTCCCGTCTCAGCTGCATCTCCACTTCCATGTAGCTGTCCTCACCTTCTAGGGGGGTTGGGACACCATCAGGGCACAGCACAGTGGCTGCTGTGCTATCAAGAATGATTTGTGGGGGGGTGACATGGTGGGATTCAAATCCTCCCCATCTGCCAGGGAGTGACACCACCAGCCCACAGCGGCTGGTGGTGAACCATTGATGACATTTTGAGGGGCAGACATGGTGGGACTCATATCCTCCCCATTTGCAGGGGGGTGGCACCATCAGGGACCTGCTGGTGTGACCCCAGTACTGACTTTTTATTGGGAGTGGAACGTGGTGGGACTCATGTTCTCCCCATCTGCAGGGGAACCATCAGGGACCAGCATGGCCACTAGTGGGCACCCAATGATGATTCTTTTTGAGCGTGGGCACACTGGGACTCACTTCCTACTCATCTTCAAAGGGGTGGCACCATCAGGGCACAGCACAGCAGCTGTTGTGCCCTCAGTGCTGATTCTTTTGCAGGTCCCATGGTGGGACATACCTGGCAGGAGCTGATAGACAGGGTGAGCTTCAGCATCGCTGGGCGCCCGGATGTATTTGGGGAACAGATTGGGCACTACCCTGCAAGAAAGTGGGGTGGGGAGGGAGTTACACTATCCTGGTGAGCACGGGGGTCTGGTGTCCCTCCCCTCAGGGGATACTCACACGGGGGCATTCCGGGTGCCCTCCAGCAGCTGGGCCAGCTCCAGGCGCCCGGCCGTGCCAGGGTACAGGCTGGTGGTGTGCCTGTCAAAGCTGTGCTCCGCTGTGCCCCCCTTGCTCAGGTCCCTGTGGGCAGGAGAGGCTGAGTGCATGCAGGGAGGGTGCAGGCAGGGCTGGACCCCCCTCACCGTGCTGGCAGTACCTCTGAAAGGACCAGGTGAAGTGGAGGGTGATTTCGGAGGTGCCATTCAGCAGCTCCCGCCGCAACTGCTCTCGGCTGGGGGGGCTGATGCTCCACAGCGAGCCTGAGCTGCCCTCGATGCGGGCGGTCACGATGTCCTCGTAGCCATAGAGGCTGATGAACTGCATGGCCGTCTGCCACCACAGGGGGAACAAGGCTCAGCCCCATCATGGGGACTCTGCCAGACCCTCCTGCCAAGCAACCAATGGGATGGAGCATGTGGGTTTTGGAATGGGGGGGGATTTACCGGATTCTCCTCAAAAAGCCGGCTAAGCTCTTCGTAGTCCTGGGGGGTGAAGGGTTGGATGGATGGCTGCTGGACACTCATGGTGAACAGTGGCTGAGGAGGAAAGGGGGCCATCAGCAGGGCAGGAGACCCCAGTGTCCCATCAGGAGACCCCCAGCACCCACCACCTGCATCCTCACCTCGTACCCACCCAGCTTGACGGTGACAGTGACGTCAATGGGGTGGTTGACGACGCCCACCACGGAGCGCACCAGTGACATGAAGAGCAATGGAAACCAGATAATGCACACGAGGAAGAGGATGATGAGGCCCCCCATACCGTACTTCACAATCTTCTTCTTCTTCTGCCCCTTGGGCTGGGGGTATTTCTGGGATGGAGGGAGACATCACGTGTTGTTGGGTGCGCTGAGGGAGGCCCCAAGCAGCAAGGGGGCTTAATGGGAGGGCCCTTCCTGCCATAAGGGGGCTGTACCTTCTCAGTCTCACGGCTGCACTTGATGATGAAGATGTTGGCATAGATATCCTCCACACACATCCAGTTGGAGAGGGACAGCGTGGTGTCTGTCCAGACCCAGTCCATGACGGCCCGCAGCTCCACCAGGAAGGGCACGAGGCGAAATCTGGGGGGGACACAGGGAGACGAGGGTGGTACGGCACCCCTGGGGTGCCTGAGGGTCCACGTGGCCCCATGCCATACCCCTGGAAGAGGAAGAGGTTGAGGTAGTTGTATTTCTTGGTGAGGAAGTTGCCCAGGATGCGGGTGGGGTAACCACAGCGGATCTGGTAGGCTGACAGCACAAAGTAGATGCACTTCACGAAGTACCAAAGCTGAGCCACCATGTTGAGGTTGAACAACCTGTTGGAGGGACATGTGACCCCTCAGCCACCTGCCTGGGCAGCCTGGGCCAGCATGTGGGCTTGGGGTCACAAAAGTGACACTCAAGGATCATGCTGTGCCGTGGTAGGGCAACCTTAGGAGATGCTCAGTACCTCTCGGTGACAGCCGGCAAGATAAAGAACATCCAGATGTGGATGCCAAAGACCAGGATGACCTGGAAGATGAGCTTGCCCAGCACAGTCTTGCGAAGGTAGAGCGCGCGGTCGATGATCATGGTGCTGAACTGGAAGAGCAGCATGACCAGGAAAGCCTGTGGGACTTGGTTTTCCGACAGCGAGGAGGTGATGTCGGTGGCCGCCGTGTGTTTCTGGGATACAGGAGAGGTCAGCATATGGTCAGGCCTCACCCTGCAGTGGGGGCTGACTGGTCAGTGCCCTGCAGGACTCCCCTGCTCACCCCAAAGGCCCAGAAGCCGAAGACAATGATGATGAAGTCGACCACATCGACCAGGAACATGATGGCGTAGACGTCGGTGGCTGCGCGGTTCTCGGTGTGCAGAATGTCCTTGAAGAACTTGCGCACCGGCCGGTATATGCCCTGTGCTCTGCAGGGGACAGAGGGGACAGGGGACACAGGGGACAGGTGACGGGGGCTGCACTCCACATCCACGCCCCACCCCACCCAGCACCACCAGCACTCACATGGTGACAAAGGAGTGCAAGACCCACAATGCAAATGCCTTTGTCTTCGTCTGAGGGTGGGTCTCTTCTGCCTCTCCTGTCTTCTGCCCATCTGATGGAAGTGAGGCTAAGCACACAGAACAGTTTGGGTCCAGTGGGGTCACACCTTGGTGGCGCCAATCTTGCCACCTTTGTGAGGGCGGGGCACTGGTGCGCTCTTCCTCTGATGCTTTCTTCCCCAGAATAGTCTTCCTCCTGAAGCGGAGCATCATGGCCTTGCTTCCCTCTTCCTGCCCCGTGGCATCATGCTCCAACTCTGATTCTGGCTCTTCTAGAGACTCCATCCCTTCCTCAGACTCCACTGGCGGTGAGGGTGCTGCTTCCTCCCGCTTCTTCTCTTCCTCATCCTCTGCCCACTTCACTTCTGTCTTCTTCTTGGATAAGGTTTCCTCTTCCTGATCCCACAACCCGTAGGTCTGTGGAGGCACATGGTCAGGGGGATGGGGGTCCTGACATCTCCCAGCCCTATGCACCTCAGTCCCCACCTGCAGCATCAATTCCCAACAAGCAATGGTGGGAATCCACAGCAGAGCCATCAAGCACCCACTGGGTTCTCTCCAGAGCCCCCAGAAGCACCTCCAGCTCCCCCAAAATGCCCACCCAGGCACTGCCCATACCCCAGGGCTCACCCGCAGATGGGCACGATGGAAGAAGAGGACCAGGAGCTGCAGGAGGTCATACTTGAGGTAGCTGGTGGTCTTCTCTAAGCCCAGGATGCGAGGTGGGAAGAAGGGTTTGCCCTCATTGCGCACGAGAGTGGCGTAGCTGTTCCAGGGGAAAAACCCAAACTGGAAGAGGTATTTCACCACCACCATCACCTGTGGAGACGCTGGGGTCAGTGGGTGGCAGCGGGGGGCTGGGTGGTATCATCCCCTCTATGGCCACCCTCTGCCCACCTCCGTGAAGATGATGGCAGTCATCCAGAAGCGCTTGGTGGGCCGGGGGATGGAGAGCATGGCCCAGAGGAAGATGAGGATGGGCAGAAAGAGGGAGATGACAGAAGCAGTCACTATGTTGTTGAGGATGATGACGAAGTAGCAGACCAGCTCAGAGTGGGCGGTCGCACAGCGGTAGGCGGCCAGCAGCAACTTCAGGAACCGGTTGTGGGAGTGATAGAATTGCTCTGACTGTTTCAGCTCCCTGATGCTTGCCTTCCTGTGGGGTGAGGGGACGGGCTGAGACACCCCTGCCACCCCCCAGCCCCATCCCCACTGTCCCCACGTCCCTGTACCTGATCAGGAGGAGCTCGCTGGCCGTCAGCCTGCGGGTCTGGAGCACGGTCAGGTGCTGCCGAGAGCCAGGCCTGTCCTCCTGGGACTCCAAGGATATCACCTCCTCGTGGTTGCCCTCGGGGGAGGGGAGCTCCCCTGTCTGTGGCACTGCCAGCTGCACGCTCGAGGGGGATCTCTGCACCTGCCTGGAAGCAGTGCCATTTAGGGAGTCTCTAGTCAAAGAGCTGCGTGGGCTCAGCTCCTCCAGGGGCTCTTCCGGGTGCTCCTCCAGGGGCTCCTCCGGGTGCTCCTCTGGTGGCCCCTCAGACTGCTCCTCCAACTGCTCCATGTAGATTTCATTTGGGAAAGCCTTCTCCATCTTCCCTCCCTGCAGTGGGCACAGAGGGGGTCAGTGCCAGTGAGGGGCTGCCATCCCTGCCGGTGCCCCAGTGCCCCTCCGGGCTCACAGCAGCCAGTCGGTGAGCGATGATGTATCTCTCAACGTAGAGGATGTTGAACATGTCCATGTACTCCTGGGTACGGTCCTCCATCCACCGGGTCAGCCCGTCCACCACGGCCTGGAACAGCAGCCACAGGAACCGCAGCGTGTTCAGCGCCCGATGCAATGCGTTGCCCGGCTCTGCCAGGGCAAAAAGAGGGGTGGGGAGTCACTTGGTGCCCACACAGACCACCCCAGTATCCCCCTGCTCTGCAGCCCTGCTGCCCACCTCCAGACAGAGTACTAGAAGCTGCCATGGTCACTTCCTCCTGGTATTCAGCCTCGTCAGATTCGTCCGACTCTCCCTCTCTCCCTTCGTAGTCCTCTGCAAGGGTCAGACCCCCAGGGAAAGGGTAGCAGCGACTCAGCAGAAAATGGACATAATTTTTGGGGCTCTCTCATTCATCATTCCACTCCTTCTTCCCCCACATCCACTTCAAAAACGAATGCAGGCAATCAAGGAAGCTGCACAGCTTGTGCTCAACCCCACCAGAGTCCACACACACACTGAGAGCCCCAATGTCAGGACAAACAGTGGCCACCAGGCAAGGCTGTGTCCCCTCCTGATGCCCCAGCCCTATTTTGGGGTGTCAGACCCACCTTCAGAATCCTCAGCATGGGGTTGCTGCCGTCGCGCCTGCCGGAGCACCGTCCTGGTGTTGGTAACCCAGGCCTGGTGGATGAGCTGGAGGAAGGATAGTGGCCATCAGCACCCTGTGGGCACTGCCAGCACCCCAGCCCCACTGCAGCCCTCCAGCCCTACCCACCTGGAAGGGGCCATGCCTCCCTGGCTGCAGCTCCTCTGGCACTTCCTCCTCCTCCTCCTCCTCCTCACTGTCTGACTCAAAGAGGTAGTATTCCCCGGAATGCAGCACTGCCAGGGTGGCACAGAGTGTCAGGGCATGGCCGTGCCATAGCAGGGGTGGCACGGCACAGCCGGTGCCCAGGCTGGCCCTGGTGCCACGTCCCAGGGCTCTCTGCCCAGCACCATGCCGAGGGCACCCCTGTTGTGGACCCAAAGTGGGGACATCACCAACTCAACTGCCACGTCCCCACGGTGGGACCCCTCTGTCACCAGCCTTCAGAGGTGTCCCCAAACCTAGCCTGGCACTCCCAGTCCAACACCTCGTTAGTACCAGGGAGCAGGAGCCGTGGTTAAGGGGACACGCATGGGGACAGGGGACATGCAGGGTGTCACCTTGCCCAAAGCACTGCCACCAAGGTTCCCCAACAGGTGTTAGTGGTCCCGGCGGGGGGACCTCACCGAGGTTATGGCCCCGTTACGGCCCTGTGCCAGGGCAGTACCTCCGGCGTGGTCTAACCCTGGCCGCCACCACCGCTCCCTCTGCCAGGACAGGTCCACCGGGCCACGGGGCGCTGTGGGATGCCAGATGGAGGGCTGAGAATGGCCACGCTCAGTGCACCCACCCCGGGCGTGGGGGGGAGCCGGGGGGTAGGGAGTGAATCACCACAATGCTCCATGGGGCTCCACCAGGACGGGCATCAGCGATGGGTCACAGTCCCCCTGTGTGCCCAGAGAGGGGTTGGGGACACGAGAGGGACTCTCAGGCTCTCACCTGTCCCAGCCTCATCCTGCCCCCCGTCTGTGCTGCGCTGCAGCATCTCCTGCCGGTATTTATCCTGCTTGGCTCGGATCCGCTCCATCCTGGAGGCAGAGGATGCTGTGGAGCCCGTTCCCCAAAGCCCCCAGGTGCACCTCCACATATACACAAGTGCCCCGAAGTGCTGGTGGCTGCAGGGAGGGGAGTCCCAGTGTCACCCACAACCCACTCACTGCCGCTTCAGCTGAGCCAGCGACCTCTTCTCAGCTTTTTGGTGAGCCTGCAGGTTCTTCAGGATGCTGGCCTGGTACAGCACGACACCCCTGTGGGGACAGGGATGATGTGAGGGTCAGGGGGGCACCCTGACACCTGCAGGCACCCTCTGGGACCCCAACCCCACCTGGAAGGCTGCAGGTTAGAGGCTCTGAGGTCCCACAGAACGTGCACGTAGTAGGTGCTGAGGAAAATGCGACGTTGGAGCAGGAGGAAGAAGAAACAGATGCTGTCTAGGATGATTCCCGCCTCCTCCACGGGCAGTGAGCAGTCATGGTCTTTGCCCATCTCCTTGGCTGGCAGGCAAAGGTGCAGGCAGATCAGGCAGCAGCCCAAACCTGCACCCCCAAGGCCATCAGACCCCCCAGACCAGCAACTCACGGTCATAGTAGCCTGTGACAGTGCAGACGAGGCTGAAGAGTTGGATCACCCAGCAGAAGTTGTCCTGCATCTGCTGCACGAAGACGCAGGAGAGGAGCTGTGGAGAGAGAGGGCCCACACAGGGTCTGTCACCACCTGTCCCTTCCCCAGAGAACACTCAGGGTGATCCCTGAGGAGCCCACGGCAGGGACAATGACTCACCGACAGCATATTTTTGGAGATGATAACGGTGATGTTGTAGAGTATGAGGCAGTCCCAGATCACCAGGCGGGGGCGGGTTGGCTTGCACAGGATGTCAAAGCCGAAGAGGAGGAGGTAGAAGCAGGCCAGCAGGTAGCCAAGGCCGAAGAGGCTATTGCGGTTGGACCCGGTAATGAAGACCATCACCAGCACGAGCCGGAAGAGGTGGCGGAAGATGAACACCTTCACCATGTCCAGGTAGGACCTGTGGGATGGGGCACTCAGAGCAGGGCCTCTGTGCCCCCCTTGCTCCAGCCATGGTGGGGTCTTGTCCCAACACTGGGGTGGGGGCTCCCATGCCATAAAGGGCTTCCAACCTCATCCTAGGGGACCTCAGCCCAGCAGCTCCCACTGCCTGAAAGTCCCATCCTGTCCATACTCAAAAGGGTCCCATCCCAGGGGAGTGTCCCATCCTGAGTGGGGTTTCATCCTGTCCATACCCCAAAGGGCCCATCCCAGGGGAGTGTCCCATCCTAAGGGTGTCCCATCTTGTCTATACCCAGGGGGTCCTATCTCAGGGGAGGTGCCATCCTGAAGTTACCCCAGGGGGTCTCATTCTGTTGGGGGAGGTTCCCATTCAAAGGTGAGGTGCCATCATGTTCTTACCCCAAGGGGTCTTATCCCAGAGGAGGTTCCATCCTACCTATACCCCAAGGCATCCCATCCCAGGGGATGTGCCATCCAAGGGTGGAATCCCCTCCTGTCTATACTCCTAGGGGTCCCATCCTAGGGTGGGTTCTCCTTTCCAGCCCATGGGGGATCCCACATCAAGGTGTCCCAGCCTGAGCTGGGGTGCTGTGCGGCGGGCACCCACCGGCAGTGCAGGAAGTTGGAGTCGGAGTCGTAGGGGTCGTTCTCGCGGTCGAAGCGCTCGTCGTTGTCACCCGCCGCCGCCCGCCACACCTCGGAGCGCTCGGCCTCGAACACGCGCCACTGCTGCGCCGCGCACAGCAGCAGCACGAAGTCGTCTGCGGGCACACGGCTCAGCCCGGGGGCTCCCCAGAGTGCTGGCACCCACCAGCCCCTCCCCAAAGGATGAGGCACCCCAGGCTCCTCCTCAACAGAATTTGGGGTTCTTTCCCCCATGTGGGTGTGGTTTTCCCCATGCTTTGCCTCCTCTGGGGTGTGGCTTTAATTAAGCTCCTCCCAAATGAGGGTGGAGCTCTGCAAGCCCCTCCCATAAGGGGGTGGGGTCCAACAAGCCCCTCCCCCAAAAGGGTATGGATCTCCCATAGCCCCTCCCCAATGGAAGTGGGTACTGCTTAAGTCCCACCTCCAAGGGGGCAGATTCTTCAAACGCCTCCTATTCTTCCTGCCTGTTCTTCCCCCTCCTGGAAGCAGGATGGGACCCCCCCCAGTCGCTGGGGGTGCTCCAGGGGCCTTTAGGTGCCATGGACTGCAGTAGGGGGACAGGGCACCCTGTGGGCAAGGGATTCCCAAAGGCTGAGGGGGTACTCACTGATGAGGTTGGTGGATTTAGGGGGCGTAAAGAAGTCAGGCAGGTAGAGCCACTGGATGAGTGCGGAGTTCATGGGGATGCTCCATCGCCACGGATAGTCTGGGGGGCCACAGGAATGCTCAGTGCCAGCCCCTCCTGCAGCCCCTTCCCAGGCTGCCCACACATGGCCCACCCTGAGCCCAGGAAAGGTCCCCTGTGTCCCTTACCCACGCAGAGGGCAGGTGGCATGCCCACGCACAGCAGGTACTGGTAGAGGAAGAAGATGACGAGGAAGAGGCAGTACTTGGGCCAGAGGCGGGCGATGGCCGCCCGGCGCCGCAGCGTCATCATGGCCACGAGCCAGCAGCCGTGCAGGATCGCCAGGAAGTTCATCCGCTGCCCGATCACAGTCACCATCATCATGAAGCAGACCTGGGGTGCAGGGGGGTGCAGGGGCTCAGCACTGGGGTGCTGCAAGTGGTGGGACCCCTCCCACAGTGCCCTGATCCCACCTCCAAGCCAAACTTGTAGTAGAAGTAGTTGATTAAGTATTTGGCACAGTTGATGAGGTCACAGTCAACGTCCCTGCGGAAGACATTCTTGAAGATGGTCTCAGTGATGGGGGCCACCTCCTGGTACTGTGTGCGGTGGTACTGCTGGCGCCGGTACACCACCGCCTCGAACACCAGCAGCAGCAGCACCTGGAGGTGGTTCTGGGGGAAGAGAGGATGCTCAGGACCATGGCATGCCCTCCAGACTGGTCCATGTAAAGGGGATGCTTGGCACCATGGCATAAAGCCAGGCACCCTCCCAGTGGTCCTCACAGAGGGGATGCTCAGGACCGTGGCATCACACCAAACATCCCTCCAGGTGATCCCTAGAGAAGGGATACTCAAGACCATGGCATGCCACCAAGCATCCCCCTAGGTGTTGCCCAAAATGTCCCTGTGCCCACCTTGACATATCCCAGGTTGGGGAACCCCTTCCGGACACCAAACCAGTTGGCAGGATCCACAGGGCCACGGTACAGTACGGAATTCTCAATCTCCCCTGGGCTCAGATTGGTGGCATTGAGCAGCGGCTGCAAATGGGAGCACCCCAAGTGTCAGACCCCACCTCCAGCCAGGGAACCCCCCCATGCTGCCACAAGCACCCCAAGAACCAGCACCCCCAGGTACCTGGGTGCAGTTGCTGGCATACTCGTGGGGCTTGACGATCTCGAGCTGGTAGAGCATCTTGCAGACGATGATGATGCAGGTCCAGATGGTGGAGAGACACGAGGCCATGTGGCGGAAGCGGCAGTAGGGCATGGCAAGGGTCCACAGCAGCACCAGCATGAAGTTCATCACCGAGACCTGGGGCAGTGGCTGTGTCAGCACCCCAGGGTGCCCAACTGAGCCCCCCAACCCAGTACCCTGAGTGGTACCTCCTCCAGGGCCACCCAGACAGTGTAAAGAGCCACCAGTTTGAGGATGTGGAGCTCCAGCACACGCCTCACAAAGACCTCCACATGGGTCAGCGTGTTCGCGAAGGTCCGGCCCAACACAACCAGGCGCTCCAGCACCAGATTCCATTTGTTGGTCTCTGTGGGAACACAGACCCTCATGGACATCCCTAAAGCCACTCTGGCCCAGAGGACATCCCAACTCATGCCCACAATCTCCCACACTTGGATGACACCTCAATCCACTCCTGCACCCTCCAACCCATTCCTGGCTGAGAGGATATCCCAGTCTACCCCTGTATCCTTCCAGAATTGAAGGACACTCCAACCTATTCCCTCCTAGCCCCTTGCTAACTTAGAGGATGCTCCAATCCATTCTCACATCCCTCTCAGCCTCCTTCTGTCTCAGAGGACACCTCAATCTATCCTTATACTCTGCAAGCCTTTACCTGGCTTGGAGGACCCCTCAGTCCATCTCTGTACACTCCCACACTTGGATGTCATCTCAAATCCATCTCCTCACCCTCCCAGCTTCTTCCTCACTTAGAGGACACTCCATCCCACCCTGTCCCCCATCCCTGCCCTGTACCCAGTGACTCGCTGGACATGCTGGTCCCGGTGTCCTCAGAAGCAGCCGCATCCCGAGCCAGTCGGCTCCCCTGCAGCCTGTGGGAAGGAAGGCTCAGAGCAGAGACAGGGGGCTTGGGGTGCAGGGGGGTCACCTGGCACAGGGTCCTACCTAGGGATGGAGAAGAGTGACGGACTGGGTATGTAGGCATACTCCAGGTCAGTGATGTACATGAAGGTGCCGTGGAAGTAATGGAGCTGAAGGATGCAGGCCAGGAGGAAGAAGCCCAGGATGATGATGTTGTAGAAGAGCTCAGAGACACTGTACTGCTCCAAGCCCATGTCACTCAGCCTGGGTGGGGAAGGGAGGGTCAACGCGGGGCCTCATCCATCCCATCCTGCACAGGCATCGAGCCTTCATGTCAGGGCTCAACCCCAGCCTGCTCGTGCCTGTTTCCCCATGTGCAACCCATCCCTTGGCCATGTCCTGGTGCCACCACAGGGCTGGTGACAGCAGGGACTGCATGGTGGGTCAGGGACACTCACTGCTGATTAGTGAGGCCTGTCAGGTTCCTCCAGTACATGGGGAATTCCTCGAACTGGAAGGTGTATTTGGCGATGAGCACCACCATGGTATATGCCACTACCAGCCACCAGAAGCCCTTCAGCACCTTGCGCCACAGGCTGTAGTACACCTGAAGGGACAGGGACATCAGTGGGGTCACCCTGGGGATGGTCATGGGCCTGCAGGAGTCGCCAGCCCCCCTACCTGGAAGAGGATGAGGCAGAGGAGGAAGAGAAGCATGTAGATAATCTTGTAGACGACAAGGCGGCCATAGAAGCTCACTACGATGAACATGCCACCACAGACACAGATCCAGAACTTGGCAAAGAAATTCATCAGCACCTCCCCCAGCTTGCTCAGCAGTTCCCGTGTGTGGCTGGTATCTGCAGGACATGGAAGGGGCTGCAGGAGGTGGATGGGGGGCATCCATGTCCCCCCCAACACCCACGGGTGCCCAACCTGGCATGGCATCCCTCTGTGGGGTGACACCGGGAGCCCTCACCTGACTCCACAACAGACACGCTCAGGAGCCGGGTGGGAAAGGGTGTCTTCATTAGCACCTTCTCCTTAACGAACTGCCGCAGCAGGGGCCAGAAGGCGAGCATGAGCAGGAGCTGCAGGGACAGGTGGTGAGCAGGGACAGCCGGGGGTTGGCAGGGACAGGGATCGGGGACAGCACCGTGCTTACCTTCGCCCCCAGGGCGAAGCAGGGGATTTCATGGTGCACCAGCCCCAGGTTATCGAGGCTCATGAAGCCAGCATGGGTGGGCAGCTCGGGGACCAGGTCCATGGACCATACATAGTCCAGGCCGCACAGAGCAATGCAGTAGAGGAGGAGGAAAGGTGCACAGAGTATGGCAAAGCTCCGACGGTTCCGCACCATCCAGATGAGGCACGACCACAGCAGCAGCACGAAGGTCAGCCAGCTGTGGTAGGTGATGCTCCACACCTGCAGGCAGCAAGGATGCAGGCTCGGCCCAGGAGGTGGTCCCCATGTCCCTGTCCCCTCCCCACGTCCGTGTCCCTTCCCCAAGTCCATGTCCCCTCCCGGCTCGTTACCAGCATGGAGATGAGGGCACAGATGTAGCTCTGCTTCATGATGATGGCAGTGAGGCCACGCAGGGGCAGCCACTCCGTAGGACGCCTCCTGCCTGGCAGGGGGAGGGGGACGGTGAGGGACCCCTGGCTGCAGGCAGGGTTTGGGGAGGGGAAGGTGGTGGGGTCAGGCTTACGTTGGGTGTTCAAGACATGGACGGTGCAGTTCTCGGTGTGGACACTCGGCTTCTCAGTGCTGGAGGACAGCATGGGCTGGGGGGCAGAGAGGGCTCAGAGCCCACCCTGGAACCCCCAGAGCACCTCATGCCTGGTCCCCACCAGCTTGGGCATTGCTTAAGGGGCACAGCCCCCCAAACCCACCTTGGTGTCCTCAGCCACACCGCTGGTGTCCTCAGCAACACCACTGGTGCTCTCAGTCACGCCACTGGTGTCCTCAACCACAGCACTGGTGCCCTCAGCAGCACCACCAGTGTCCTCAGCCACACCGTCAGTTTCCCTGGGCCATTTCTCCATCTCCATCTGTGTTCCCACTGGCAGCTCTGGACATACCATGGTTCTCTGCGAGGGGCAGGACCCAGCTCAGGACACCCCACTCCACCACCAGGGAGCAGGATTATGCCCCCTCCCCCTGCCAAGGCACCCCACATGAAGGCAACACACTGTCCCCCACCTCCCCTCTGGTGCCAGGGCTGGGGCAGTCACAGCAGGGCACGCTGGGCATCACTGGCATCACAGGCACAGGGTCCAGCTCACCTTGGTGTACCGCCGGCGCAGCTTCACCAGTGCGCCCACGGTGTAGCAGAGCAGGAGCAGGACACCAGGGTTGGCGTAGACAGGCCAGGAGTGCCTGGTGTTGAGCTCCAGGGTGTTGGGGTAGGAGCAGTTGCGGTACAGAATGATGTCCTTGAAGCCAAACACTCTGTGGGGATAAAGAAGGTGGCATTAACCCCCACCACGATCAGGGTTCTGTCCCAGCACTGGCATAGCACAGGGCTCAACTGGGGTGGCACAGGGGCCCATGGCACAGCTTCCTCCCTGTGGACTCACCGTGCCCAGATGGTCTCGGGAGGGAAGACCCCCTGGACAAAGGGTGTCTGGTAGGCATAGAGGCAGAGGAGGTGGATGGAGCTGTAGATCCCAATGAGGATGAAGAGGATGTTGAAGGCCTGGTGGCTGGTGCGGAGGTGACAGGCCCACCACAGGCACAGCCCCAAGAAGAACAGGTAGTAGATGCTGGAGGAGGCGGAGGGCAGGGTGATCCCTGGGGAGCAGCACCCCATGGGCAGTCAGTGCATAGCCCAGCAACCCCCTGGACTGAGCAGCATCCCACTAGACCGAGCACCCATGCACCCTGGACCAAGCATCTCCTCCCTCCTGGACTCAGCCTTTCCCCTTGGACTGAACATCCTCTCCCCTCAGACCAAGCACCGCAACCCCCTTGCACTGAGTGCCTCCATTTTAGACCAAGCATCCCTTCCCCTGGACCAAGCATCCTCCTCCCAGACCGAGCATCCCACCTCAGACAAAGTTCTCCTCTCTGGACTGAGCATCTTCCCCACCTTGCACAAGCATCCCCTGCTTAGAGTGAGAATCCACCCCAGCAGCACATCCACAGATCCCCCCTACCTTCCCACGTGCCCTCCCCATTCCGTACCCACCTGCCAAGGCCAGCATCAGGTTGGCCAGTCCCTTCCCAGCCTGCCAGAGCAGCCAGTGAACCTTCAGCCACAGCTGGTTCAGCGGCTGGGCCGCATGGGCTGCGCATCTGTGCTGCCTCACATTCACCAACGTCTGCAAGACGAGGGTGGTGTGAGCTCCATGACCTGATCCCAGGCAGCCCTTGGCCCTGCCTCAGTTTCCCCACTCACAGGAGGGCAGGGGTGGCCGGGAGGGCGGGCACAGTGCCCGGCACCTGGCCGTGTTTATCTCATCAGCCGCCTGGAAAGCGCCTCCAAAGGGCGGCTGTTTTTCTTGGCACCAGGACATGGGTTCCCAGCACTGAGCTTTTTTCCAGGCTGCCTCCCGCGCTGGCCAGAGGCTCACGGCAAAGGCATCCGTGCTCCGGTTACAGCCCAGCATGGCCAGGACCAGGCACCGCAGCCTGGAGCACTGGGAGCACCCCAGAATGGGGCTGAGCACCCCAGAATGAGGTTGAGCATCCCAAGGGGGTGTTTGCTGGGCTGGGGGGCCCATGGGGGTTGTGTCCGCCTGGGTGATCCCAGTGCCATGAGTGCAGTGTCCTCGTGGCCTGCTGGCACTGGCAGGCATGGCGGGCACAGCAGAGTACCCAGTCCTGCACCAGTGAGCTCAAGCTGGGTTCCAGCACCCCACAAATGCCCATCCCACTGCCCGGCTGTTTGCCAGGATTCCTACGGCAACACCGGAGCAAACACAGGCACTCCTCCCGTGGCTGAGTCACCCCAGCCCTCACCAGGTGCTGTGATGACCAAGCCTTCCACCGTGGCCAAACCTGCCCCAACCTGGGTCCCCACCCACCAGGGACAGCCCCTTGCCAAGCCCCTGTGTCCCAGGCTGTGCCAAGGGAAGGGACAGTGAGCAGTTCCTGTACCCTGCGGAGGGGACAGGGAACTGGGAGCAGTCACAGGGAGGCTGGTGGGAGCCAGTGGGATGTGGATGGTGGGATGTCCGGGTGGCACTGGGGTTGACTCTCACCCGCTCATAGAAGCTCATGAACTCTGGACGCTCGCTGCAGGAGGCAGAGCTGGTCTTGGGGATGAGGTGGCACAGGCACAAGGAGATGATTGAGATCAGCAGGATGCCAATGTCGGGTGCCACAAGACGAACCACATTGGGAATGTCACTCAAATCCAGCCTGGGGGGTACAGTGGGGCAGAGGAGGGCTCAGGGGTGGCCCCCCCTCCACTGCCAGCCTCCAGCCCCACACTGCCAGGGTACCCTTACCTGGTGACCCCAATGTGCCGAGAAAGGACCTCCCAGGAGCTGCCTGCAGGGACGAAGGGGGACACTGAGTTGGGCAGAACCCATGTGGGTGGGCTCCAAGCCCACCCTGAGCACCCATCCCATAGGGAAAACACTCCACATCCACAGGGGTGCAGGATCAGTGCAGTGGGCACAAAGCAGGCACCCTGGCATGGCACAGGATGTGCCCAGAGCTGGGCATGTGGATGGGTCCCTGTAGAGCTTCATCAGCCCTTGAATACCCAGCAGGATGGGGTCCCTTATGCCAGTTCAAGAGTCCACCACAGGGCACCACGGGGAGCAGAAGTTTGGGTGGGTAAGGGTGGGCATGGGCACCCCAGTACTCACAGTTGGGCCCCAGCACCTGACCCACAGTGGGAATCGTGTACAGGCTTATCTGGAAAACCACGTGGGCAAGGACGAAGAGGCTGCTGGTCACCAGCAGACACTTGAGGAGGCATCCAGCATGACCTGTGAGACATGGGCAACCTGTCACCCATCGCCCAGGGTGGCCCTGGGGACAGCAGTATCCTCAGTGGGCACCCAGCACCCTGGGGAAGAGGTGGTAAGTGTGTAGCGTGCCCAGAGATGCCAGGGGTCTGTTCCAGAGACAGGGTCAGGCTTTGCCCACCTCACTGTGCAGCCAGCAGAGCCCAGGAGCACCCTGAGAGCATTACTGGGGAAACTGATGCATGGGGTGGTGCAGGGTGCCAAAGCCTAGGGCCACCCTCCCTCCCCTGTCCCTGCAGCACCCAGCTGGCACCAGGCAGCTCCGTACAGGGACCACACCAGGATGCCATCAGCATCCCCATTCCTGGTGGAATATCCTGCTCCAAGGGCTCCCCCACACTCTGTCAGCCCTTCCACCCTCTGCAGCTGTGCCCCCACCGCCCCTGACTCCCTGGGCCATGTGCCCATTTTCCTGGCCATGGGCAGGCAGTGAGCCCACCACAGCTGTGAGCTGGCCAGGGGCTGCCCTGGGCCAACAGCTTTCCCTTTGCCTGGTTTTTCCTGTAAATCCAGGCAAAGGCTCTCGGCAGCGCCAGGATCCGGGGCCGTGCGAGCCCATGAAATATTCAGAGGGCAAAGCTTTTTAGCTGTGGCTGTGCCAGGCACTGGGGGCTGGTGTTAGAGCCTGGCACAGCAGGGCTACGGGCACCCAGTGCCCACCTGCACCTGTGTGGGTGACCCCCTGTGCCCACCACAATACGCCCCTGTCCCTGGGCAGGGTGGAGGGTGCTGCTTGTGGTGTACCCACCTGGCAGGCACTGCCCAGCCCTGAGGTTTTTGGTTAATAAGGCTCCAAACTGGCCATTTCAGGAGGGTTATTAATAGCCATGCTGGGCTATAATTAACGGACTGAGGCTCCACGTGGTGAAACCGCAGGGAAGGAGGGCAGGTGCCCGCTGGAGGGCAGGTCACAGCCCTCCTGCTGCCCATCCCATCCTGCCCACTCCCTGCACACCAAGGTGAGCCCCTTACCTGTGGCAGAGCCCCGGGAGGGTCCCGGGAACCAGGGCAGGATCAGCAGGAAGATCAGGTACACCAGGGAGAGGGCATTGTAGCGGAAAATGCAGGCTGGGGGCAGAGGGACAGGGTGAGTGCCCGGGAAGTGGCACAGGGAGGGCTCCCTGATGCAACCCCCCGCCCTGGGGATCCCCAAAAGAGACACCCCAAGATGCCAGGTGATCCCAGGGTAATGCCAGGTAGGACAGGAGGTTGAGCCCCACCCCAGGGATGCCAGTGCAAAAAGAGGGACACAGGCTGGGTCACTCTGAGTGACCCACATGGGTGGCACAAACAGGGAGGACACCAGAGATCCCAAATATATGGGGACTAGATCCATGACCAAAATCTGCTGTGTTTCCACATCATTTCCACAAAACCACACTGAGGTTTGCAGAGACCCCCATAGCCATGCTGGGACCCCCACCCATGATAGTCCCAGGGCTGGCACAGCCCCTCATCTGTGCCCAGCCCCACTTGGGGTGTGCCACCAGCTCAGCACCTTCCCCCTCACTTATTTTTAGACCTAAATTACAGCTTGTTTGGAGGACTGAAACCATTGGAGGAGCCGGGCCGAGCCGGCGCCCTGCGGAGCTGCCACCAGGACAGGGATGGGGACAGGGATAGCACGGAGGGGACATGGAGGGGCAGCTGCCACCCCGGCTGGGGACACAACGTTCCTGTCACTGCCTGAACGGTGACAGACACCGGCACATGCACCGGCACAGGCTGGGAGCATCCACAGGGCAGGCAGAGGCCACAGTGATGGGCACCCACCGAATCTGCCTGGCTGGAGAGGGGCACAGTCTGGGGAGCTGAGCCTTGTCACTGTGCCCCTGCTCCGGGCGCTCCCAGGGCATCCCTCCAGCCCCTTTCCCACTAACCAGAGGGACCCATCCCTGCCCTCCCACCCAGCAGCTCGGGGTGACCCCACTCTGGGACAGCCCAGGGAGGGGACAGCCACAGGGAACCACTGTTGGGGACCCTGACTCTGTGCAGCCAAAGCAGGGACCTGCTCCCCTTGGCACCTCGCCTGGGGAGGGGGTGGCCCAGCGGGCAGCCCCTGGTCCGACTGGGCACCAGGGACATGCTCAGCATCGCAGCCCGGCACGGCCCTTCCTGTGTTTATGAGGTTTCAATGGGACAACACATCCTGGGGTGGGGGCCAGTGCGGCCAGGGGGGACACGGTGCAGCCCCCGGTGAGCTGCCTGGCACCCCGGAGCATCCTCAGACACTGCGGAGGCAGCGGGAGGGAGAGAACACCCAGGAATGCACCCAGGGCACGTCCTGGTGGGGACAAAACCAGTCCCCGTTGCTGCAGAGGCGTCTCCATCTGTCCCCAGCCTTGGGAAGCGCAGCCAGACCCCGAGCAGGGGTGGGGGGCACAGGGAGCCCAGGTTGGGGGCACTGTCACCCAGCAGCCACCTCCCCGCGGTGACCCCAGGCAGGACGCGTCACCTCCCGTCCCGCACGCTGCCGAGGGCTGCTGGCTGCCTTTCGGCACACCATGATCTCATGGAGCAAATATTCCCCTTCCCGCGCCAGCGGGGCCGAGAGGAGCCTTCCCGGCACGGGGGCGAGGCGTTGCTCCGGCTTCCGTGGGAGCCCGTCAGCCCCCGCTCGGCCACTGGCACCTCCATCCCATCGCCCACCCCCCCAGTGCCCAACCTTTGGGTGAAGCAGCCCCACCATGAGCCCCCAGCCCAGCCATGCACACGTCGAGGGTGCTGGTGGCACTGAGGGCACCACAGAGCCCTGCTGGCATCACTGGGGGTCCCAAAGAGAACAGGGATTGTGGGCTCTGTGGGGAGACCCACAGGCATCGCTGGGGGGGCACAGACATGCTGACACACTATTTGATGCCACCAGCCCCCATGGGCAGCTCACCCACCACCCCGACTCAAGGCATCCCTGGGAAAGCTCCCAGCAGGGTGGTTTGATTCAACCAAGGATGAAAGTGAGAGGAAAAAAAGGTGGTGACTGTGCCCCCCGGCATGGCACAGCCTGCCTGGGGAGCACCCACAGTGCCCAGCTTGGCACCCACAGGGATGCACCGGGGCGTGCCGTGCCAGCGGTGCGTGGGTGCTCCGTTGGAGGGAACCGGTTCCCCGCAGTGCTGACAGAGGGAAAGTGCCAGCATGGGGAGAAAAACCAGTTTGGCGTGTGGGGAGAGTGTGGTGGGGAGAGCAAACCCGCCCTCCTGCACCCACCACCCCCTTGAGGAGTGGGTGGGTAGGTGGGTGCAGTGCCACAGCACCCTCTGCCCCCTCCCCATACAAGCAGCACCGTCACCCACAACACTCTGGGGTCTCACCAGGACCTGCACTGAGCATCCCCTGTGTACCCTAACCCACTTATCCTGGATTGGCACCCCAAATTCCACCTCCCCCAGCCTTGTGACCCCAGGAGCATCCAGAGCAGCTCCCAGGCTGGCAGGGAGTTCACCAGCACCGGTGCTGGCAGCACGTGAAATATTAATGATGTTAATGAGCTGGGAGGAGGATAAATGGCAGCACTGGGGAGCTGCTGGCTGGGATGTGCCAGGGTTCATCCATGCCAGCCTTTAGTTACCCCGTGGGAGGGGAAGGGGCTCATTGGCAACCCCAGGGATCCATCAGCAAGGTGGGGGCAGCCAGGAACAGTCACCACCAGGGTCTTCCCACTGCACTGGGCTGGGAAGGGTGACTGTGGGAGAAGACTGGGGTCTGGCACAGCCCCTTCCCTGCAAACCAGGCACTGCCCTGCACCCAGCCAGCTCCCAGGATGGATCCATTCCCAACTGCATGGGGAAGGGGGGGCTCCTCAGACTCACCCCAGCGCTGGGGGAGCTCCACACACCAGCCCTGCACCATCACCCTGTGCACACACAGTGCTTGGCACTGGCACAGCTGCTGCTCTATAGGGACCTGCAGCCACTTGGGATTAATTAGAAGAGCTCTTTAATTCCATTCCCTGCCCTGCTCATTGACATGGGCCCGTTACCTGCTGCCAGAGCTGGGCAGCTCTTCCAAGCTGCCTTCTGGTTAACCTGCCACAAGTGGGATCCCCAGGGACCCTGAGAGGGTCCCCAGGGTGTCACTTTGCACCCAGGACCCTGCACTCTTCCACCCACCTTCTGCATGCAAACCAGAGGCTTTCCCCATCCCAGAATCCCATCAGTCCCAAAGCAACGAGCCCCTGGGCTGGCAGAGCCAGCCACCAGCACATTCCCAGCCCCAAGCCCGGCTCCTCTTTCCGGGAAGAGGGAACAGCCCCACCGGTCCACCCGCCGTATCCTGTTTTTGTGGAAAGTCGATCCCAATCCCGCCAGCTCCCAGCCCTGCTCCCTGGGGATGCCACAGGAGATGCTCCGGGAGGGCTCCGGGCTGGGTGCCAAAGAGTGCCACGGCTGCCAGCCTGGGAAATCCCAGCACCAGCCAGGAACTCATGAAATGGGACAGGGAATGCAGTGGCTTGGGAGCAGGTGCCACCTCAGTGCCAGGGGACACCTCTTTTCCCTGGCACATGCCAGAATGGCACAGCCCGTGCCACGGAGCCAGAGCAGCCCTCGGGCCCCCCAGAGCCACGAGTTCAGCACTGGAACAACTGTGCATGTAAAAGGACCCACATTCCCATCACACAAGCTGATTCCCAGAGCCACCATAATATTCCCCATGGGGCCATGATGGTGTCTGCAGTGCCAAGCAGTGTCCAAACTCCCCTCTCCTCATCCAGGGGGGACCTACTGCACTCCTGGGGAGCCCCCCACAGTGTCACCCACCTCAGGAGGACTGTGGTGGGCTCAGTCCTGGGGAGATGGGCACGCTGGGCAGGCAGGAGCTGGCCCTGTGCCTCCATCCCATCCCCCTGTGCCCGGGGAGGAAGCAGCAATTATTGCTCTTGGAGACAGTGGTGGCTTTGCTTTTTTTTTTACAGTTTTTTTTTCCTCCGCTGTTTTATTTCCCTCCGTTTTATAAAAAGCACCTGACCACAGCAGGCAGCTGCCTGCAGCCCACACACCCACTGGCACCCTGCTGGGCACTGGCCCCTGCAGCAACCAGGACCCCCAGGGACCCCCCAGCACCCTGGCCAGGCAAGAGGCATCTGTGTCCCCACATCAGGACCCACGGTGCCCCAGGGACGGGGGTGCCACCCTCACCCATCACGTCTGCCCGAGCACCACAGAACCACAGACCAGCATGGCCAGGACTGTCTCCCAGCCTGGAGGTGCCCCCACAACAGCTCCGGGCACACCAGAATCCCACCAGGCAGCATGGAGCCAAGGTGGGATACAGCCCATGGCACGGCTGGGACCCCCACCACAGGGGTCTGTGCCTGTGCCAGCCATGGCCACCCCAGGCCACACCGTGGGGCCCAAGTCCTGCATGTCCAGTCACCCCGAGCTGGCTGGAGCTGCAAACAAACATCCTCCGGACGTTGGGGAAGAGCATAATTGCCAGGGAAGGAAGGGCTGCAGGCGGGTCCTGCTCGGGGCTCTCACTCCCACCCAGGCACAGTGGGAAGAGCCACATCCCCCCAGTGCCTCAGTTTCCCCTGGGTGACAGTGTCAGACTCCCAGACCCTGCTGAGTCATCCCATTTTTCCAAGTGGCTGGAGCAGGAAGGAGCCCCCACCCAAGTGGGGCCCCAAATTTAAACAAGACACCTACAAGCTCACCAGGGGGGCACCAAAACCACCAGCACCCCCAGCCATGGGAGGCAGGGGGTCCCCAGCATGTCCTGTGACAGAGTGGGGTGAAAAGCCAAGCAAGGCTGGCAACATCTGGGGCCAAATCAGCATTATTGGGAAACAAGGGCCCCATGGGAGGCTGTGCCAGTGGCCACGTGTCGCCCCGGGCACCCATGGGATGCACCCGGCAGCTCCTGCGCCCCGGCCCAGCTGTTGTACCCCCTGTCCAGGCAGCACAGCCCCTTCTTCCCAACCCTGCTCGTGGGCTGGGTTATAATTAACCTCCTCACATCCTGCGCGATGCTCTGAGTCACTGCCCCAGCAAAGCAAGGAAAAAGAAGTTTTTCAAGAATCACCAACTTCCTCTGCCAGCGAGGCTTCGCCCCACACCGACAGCACAGCCAGCACCCCAAACCCCAGCCCTGCCCCCCAGAACACAGCTGGGAATGGGGGGCTGCTCGGCTGGGGGCACCTCCCGTTGGGTGCACGCCCCTCTTTCCGGGTGACACCACCCCAAAAGTCAGCCTAGGGCTACCCCAACAGCCATGCCAGGGCTCAGACCCCCCGGAACAGGTCGTGTGATCCCAGTGCTGGCGGCAGCAGATCCAGCCTGTGCCCGGCACAAGGAGCCCGTTGAACAATCCTGTTTATAGAGAGGTTTTTCCTTTGCGTCCCCGAAGCGGCTCCGGAGCAGCCGGGGTTCAAAGAGCCAATTCTTGTCCTGCCCATCCCGGGACATGGGGATTTTCCAGGCCCGTGGCCAGCCGGTTGCCTCGGTGGGTGGCACATCTGCCATCCAAAGCCAACCGTGCTAGGAATGGGCCGGTGGCAGCTTGGGGACCACGGAGCCCCCGGGGGCTGGGGTGGGCACCTTGTTTCCCGGGACATACCCGGGCATGGAGATGGGATGGGTGCCAGCCGCCCCCCGGCACCGCCCAGCCCGGCCCCCAGCACCCCACTCTGCACCCACAGCAGGGGCATTGCGGTGACACGGCAGTGCCCCAACTGAGTCACTTTGCCCCAACACGGTGCCCGATGACGGGGTGGACACTCACACCGCCCCCTCCACCCCGGAGAAAGTCGCGGCGTTACCCGTGAGTGGGCTCGGTCACGCTTAGGGTGGTCCCCGTGGGGACACCGCACCACCCCCAGTCCCACCACCGACCCCCCGGCGGCTCCTCCCGGGGGGTTCACGGACAGAGGGATCCCCTCGCCCCTCGGTTCATGCGCGGGGGGATCTTCCTCCACCGCCCACTCCACACGCGGGGCGATCCCCGCACCTCTCGGTTCACGCACGGGGAGGAACTTCCCGTGCCCCTCAGTCCTCGCGTGGGGCGAACAGACCCCGCACCCCGCAGTCCCCGGCGAGCAGCCGCGGCAGCCAGAGCAGCCCCGGGCTCAGGCGTGGCGGGACCCCCGCGCCACCCGCTCCACGCGCGGGGACACCCACCACACTGGCATGCGGGGGAACCCACCTGGCTCACGCATGGGGGGGGATCCCCTCGCCACCCGGTTCACGCGCAGGGGGACCCCCGACGTTCACATGCGGGGGAACCCACTCGGCTCACGCATGGAGGGGAGGGATCCCCTCGCCACCCGCTCTACCCGCGGGGCGTCCCACGCGGTTCACACGAATGGGATCTTCTCGCCACCCACCCCACGCGGGTCCCCCCCAAACCGCTCCACGTCCAGGGAGGGATCCCCTCGCCCCCCGCACTCACCGGCGAGCAGGGCGAGCGGCAGCACCAGCCAGTAGAGCCCCCACAAACACACCCGCAGCTGCATCCCGTCCGACGGCGGCGGCCGCCGGGGGGGCACCGGCCCGAGCCGCTCCGAGCCGTTCGGCCCCGCCGGGGCAGGGCAGGCCCCGGTGCCGCTGCCGGAGCCGGAGCCGGTGCCGGTCCCGCGGCGCTCCGAGGCGCTGCCCCCGCCCCGCGCCCGCCGCGCTATAAAAGCGGCACCGCCCGCCCCCCCCGCGGGGCCGGCGCGGCCCCAGCGCCTCCCCCGGCACCGCCGACACGAGTGGGCCGCGCTCTGCACCGCGGGTTGCGGCGGGGGAAAATATCAGGCTGAAAAAAAAAAGCAACTGATGTTCTTCCTGTTTATTTTGTAAAGAGGAAAAAAAAAGGAGATGTAGTTTTTGACGGGTTTTTGTTGTTGCTGCTCCAGGGTTGATAAGTGCTGTGCGGGACTGGGGAGCTCAGGAGTGCCGAGGGTTGTGTCCCTGGAACTGGGTGAAGATCCCATGTCCCTGGAGCTGGGTGCACGATCATGTGTCCCTGGAATTGGGTGAATGATCCCACGTTCCTGGAGTTGGGCAAATGATCCGATATCCCTGGAACTGGGTGAAGATCACATGTCCCTGGAGCTGGGTGAATGATCCGGTATCCCTGGAGCTGTGTGCATGATCTCATGGCTCTAGAGCTGGACACACAGTCCCATGTCCCTGGATATCATCCCCGGAGCTGGGTGCATGGTGCCATGTCCCTAGAGCTGGGTGCATGATCCTACGCCTCTGGAGCTGGATCCACAGTCCCATGTCCCTAGAGCTGGGTGCCCACTGTGCACCCTGGGGAGCCAGACACAGCCCCCCACACCCACGGAACTGGGACCCAGGTGAGGGGAGCTGGGGTCACGTACCCCCGGAGCTGGGAGCTGTGCTTACCTCTGCATCCCAGAATCCCTCTGAGTCCCTGTGGGAATGCACTGGGCACAACCAATGGCACAGGCAGCACAGCTGGTGACAGGGGCAGCACCTGGCACTGCTGGTAACCATCAGCCCTTAACAGGAACCATCAGCCCATGAAATTCTCCACATTCCTTGGCTTCCCCATGCTTGTTTTCCCAACACGGTTAATAAACTGGCATCCAGCTGGCACACTGCTGCCCTGCTCCCCACTCTCATCCCTGGGCTCCCTCCGGAATTCCAGGGGCTCTTCCATCCACTCAGATGTGCCCAAGCCCCAGCCATTCAGACACCACTGCCCATGCCATCACCCCCAAATCACAGGCAGGATGGGCTCAAGGGTCCCCAGAAGTGCATCCCCATCACAGGGACTTGGCCACATCCCCCCTCATCCCTGGCACTCAGAGGGATCCACTTGTGTTAATTAAACACTTGTCATCGCCAAGGGGTGAAGTTCAGCATTAACACCGTGTCCATGAGACCTGGATATGGGAATTACTGCAGTCCCCTCTCCACTGCATCCCTCCACCCAGAATGAATCCAGGAAAGGGTGGTGCATGCCAAGCCAGCTCTGAGTACCTGCAGCCAGGCTGGGAATGGAGGCTCTGGAAGTAAATGGGCACTGGGAATGGCACCCCAGAGCCCTGCCTTGCTCAGCTGAATCCGGCCTCGCTCAGATTTTAAGGGAGAGGCTGCGGCTCAGTAATGCACTGTGGGCACAGCCTGAGTGCCTGGGCAGGTGGGGATGGACCAGAGCCTGCTCCCACCCCTGGGCACTGCCAGCAGCACAGGGGTGGGAAGGGGGGGATGGCAGCAGGATGCTGCAGGTGCCTCCAGCGCCCCTTGTTCCCATGGCTGGTCCCTGGGGGCACGTCATGGAGTTCTTGATGGAAGCTGGGCAAGGCTTGGCCCCATGCACATCGAGGAGAGCAGATAAGGGTGACTACCATTTCAGATGTTATTTCCTTGCTTTTGCCCCACTCCCCCACCACTGACAGTCCCACCAGCTTGCAGACCCCTGCATCAGCCAGAGAGGGCAACCTCCAGCCCTGCCCTTGGTGCATTAGCAGATCCCTGACCAGGAATCCCAGACCCAGACCCAGACCCAGACCCAGACCCAGACCCAGACCCAGACCCAGACCCAGACCCAGACCCTCCCCACTTCGCCGGGGCTGTCTCGACGCCCCCACGTGCTGCCCCTCTCCGGGGGACGCGGCGCCTTTAAGGGCCCAGTGGCGCCAATTCCGTCCCACGTGACCGTACCGGCCGCCCCGGTGGGCGGGGCTTCGGTGCGCGGGCTCTCGCCAACGAGACGCGGGAGCGGGACCGAACCCACGTGGCCCGGGATCGGGATCGGGACCGGGACCGCCACTGGGACCAGGACCGGGACCAGGACCAGGACCGCCACCGGGGTCGCCGCCATGTCCCAGCTCCGCCTCACCGACTTCTTTGGCCAGACAAAAGCGGCCACCGGAGTCCCGGCCAAGCGCGGCGGCCGCCACCTCAAAGCCGCCCTCGCCGGTGCTCCGGTGCCCCGGAAGGAGGATGCTGATGGTGCCCCGGCTGGGCTCAGCGCTCGCCCGCGGCCACTGCCCCGCTCGCCGCACACCCCGGCCCGCGGGGGCTGCCCGGCCGTGCAGGGGCTGGCGGGGAGGAAGAGGAGCCGCAGGGAGATGGAAGCAGAATCGCCGGTCGGGGCCCGGTCCGGGGAACCGAGCGGGAAGTCGGCGCGGAAGAGGCTGGAGCCGCTCCGGGATGCGCAGCCGGGATCTCCGGGCGCGGTAGGGAAATGGTGACGTCGGGGATGCGCCGCTGCCTCCGGGATGCGGCCCTGAAATGGGGATGGGAGAGGGTAAGGGGAGGAGGGAGTGAGTGGGGAACCGTAAGTCAAAGCCCCCCCAAGTGTTTGACCCCTTTTTCTAGTGCAGGACCCCAAAACTTGCCCCCATTCTCCTGATGCAGACTCCCCCCTCACCCTGTCTTACCCACGTACCAAGTCCAGGACCCCTAAAACTTGCCCAGCCCTTGATGCAGACTCTCCCTCTGACTTGCCCTCTGACCCTGGTGCAGTCCCCCCTTTGGCTCCCAGTGCAAGGCTTTGTGGGGGCACCGGGGAGGGGGGTCCGGGTGCGTGGATTCGCCAGGCAGCCTCTAACTCTCCTTTCTCTTGCAGGCCACCAGCCTCTCACCTCTGGCCACTGCACGACCCCTGACACCCCCCTCGGAAGACCTGGCAGTGCCCCTCCCGACCAGCCCCAGCTCCCCTGGACAGCAGGACAGGGGGACACAGCCCAGCAAAGCCCCCCCGGGGACAGCCCGGCGCCTGCAGCGGGTACGGGACGATCCCGGCTCTCTGCTCCCGTTTGGGGTGGATTTGGTGCCATGACCTGCTCTGACCCCGTGTCCCCTCTCTGCCCAGGAGGATGTGGCCAAGCTGCAGGGCCGCCTGCAGAGGATGAAGGAGCTGACCCGGCTGCCATCTGTGCCCAGCGGGTCCAGTGCGGAGCTGCGCGGCCGCCTGGAGCGAGTGCGGCAGCTGCAGCTGCGGATCCAGCAGAGGAAAGCGGGAAGTGAAGCCACAGCAGGAGCGCGGCCATCCGGGGACTCTGGAGCAGCAGCTCCTGCGGCAGAGACTGGGTGGGTGAGGAGCAGCCTCAGGAGTGTTTGAGGAGAAATCGGGGTGTCCCAGTGGCTGCCACAGCCCCGCAGTGGTTTTGTGGGGGTCTGCCCACCCCATGAGGGGATGTGGGGGCTCTGAGTGTGGCCCAAGCCACCCTGAGAGCATTGGGATGTCACTGTCCCTGATGCTGGTGAGCAGTAGGACCCCCAGTGTCTGTCTATAACCCTCTCCTCTCTGCAGCGAGAAGCTCCCGGCATACCAGCGGTTCCACAGCCTCGCTCAGGACCTGCCCCCCGGGCTCACACTGCCCTACAAGTTCAAGGTGCTGGCAGAGATGTTCCGCAGCGTGGACACCATCGCCGGAATGCTCTTCAACCGTGCAGAGACCGTCACCTTCGCCAAGGTCAAGCAGGGGGTGCAGGACATGATGCGCAGGTAAGTTGACAGCGGTGGGCAGCCCCTTTTGGGGTCCCAGCAGCCCCTTTTGGGGTCCCAGATGAAGCTGTTGGGGTGATGACTCTCGGGGTCCCGTTGCAGGCAGTTTGAGGAGCGGCACATGGGGCAGATCAAGACTGTGTATCCCACCTCGTACCAGCTGCGCCAGGAGAAGAACATCCCCACGTTTGGTGGGAAGAAGTCCGATTACCAGCTCACGCTGGAGCCAGTGGTGGGAGAAGGTATGTACCATTTTGGGGTGCCCAAGAGCTGGAGTGTGCTCAGTCCTGGATCTGTAGGGATGCTCTCTGTTTTGTCCTTTAGATAATCTAAGGGGCTGAGTGTGTTGGAAGTGGGAAACGCTTCTGGGACAAGAGGAAGGATGCAGGGCAGTGACTCTGGCAGTGACTCAGCCCCTTGGCAGGAGTCTGATCCCATCCTTCCCAAGGCTCCTGAAGTTTGGGATGGTGCTGTGGGTGATGCTGATGTCCCTCCTTGCAGAGGAGAAGGTGGATGGTCGCCCTCACCTGTCGGCATCGCGGCTGCTGGAGCGCAGGAAGGAGTTCCATCGGAACCTGGTGAACATTGTCAAGCAGCACCACAAGGTGAGGGACACCTGGCACCCCTGCTTTGGAGTCCTGGGGTTGTCACTGTCAAGGAGCAGGTGGCATCCAGGCTGAAGAGCGCAGTGCTTCCCATGGGATGCTCTTGGCAGCAGGTGTGGATGGGCTCTGAATTCCCTCCATGTGATGCCAAGCTGTGCTGGGAGTGCAGGGCAGTGGCCAACTCCCCCATGTTTGGTGCCGTGACACAGCTCTTGCCCCTTCCCAGGCATTCCTGGCTGCCCTCAGCCCTCCCATGGTGGTGCCAGAGGAGAAGCTGACGCGCTGGCATCCTCGCTTCAACGTGGACGAAGTGCCAGACATCAGCCCCGCGGAGCTGCCGCGGCCGCCGCAGGAGGACAGGCTGAGCACGGCCCAGGAGGTGCTGAGCACGGCCCGGGGGATGCTGAGCCCCAGGGTGAGTCAGGGCCAGGGTCTGGCTCTGTGCCATCTCTCTGGGAAGATGTGACTGGATAAGGGTTGGGAAGGATCATTGCAGAGCCACAGGACTGGAGGAAGGTGGGAAACAAACCTGGCTGGTGCTGCTGCAGGTTGTAGTGCAGGAGGAGCTGTCATTGAGGATAAGAGAGATGATCTGAGGTCTGGAGCCTTTCTGCTTTGGAGACAGGCTGGGAGAGCTGGGGGTATTCAGCCTAGAGAAGAGAAGGCTCTGGGGAGACCTCAGAGCCTCTTCCAGTGCCTAAAGGGGCTCCAGGAGAGCTGGAGAGAGACTTGGGACAAGGGTGTGGAGCAACAGGACAAGGGGAAACGGCTTCCCACTGCCAGAGGGCAGGGTTAGGTGGGATACTGGGAAGTGAGGGTAGGGAGGCGGCCCTGGCAGAGGTTGCCCAGAGAAGTTGTGGCTGTCCCATTCCTAGAATGTCCAAGGTCAGATTAGACAGCACTTGAAGCAACCTGGTTTACTGGAAGCTGTCCCTGCCCATGGCAGGGGGTGGAATGAGATGAGGTTTAAGGTCCCTGGTTATTCCATGATTCTATGAAGCACCTCCATGCAGGCAGGGATAGGTCAGGAATGCTGGGTTGGAATCACTGGGCTGAAGGGTGATGATGGGGGCAGCAGAGGGGAAACTGCTCTTTCCTCCAGCCTGAGCTGTAACTCAACTCCTCCTCCCTCTTCCACATGAGCAGATGGAAAAAGCTCTTGCCAACATGGCCTTAAGAACGTCCGAAGCCGGTGCGGGGGAACCGGTGCTTTCCAAAGCACCGTCCCCTGCCAGCACCGCCAGCGCTCTCAAAGGGGTGTCCCAGGCACTGCTGGACAGGGTGAGTAAATCTGTCCTGGCTGGAAGGGGGTGCTGGGGGTGCTGCCTGGGCCTCACCCCGCTCTGCTCTGCAGATCCGGGCGAAGGAGGCGCGGAAGCTGCAGGTGCTGATGACGCGGGACGCGCGGCAGGAGGAGCGGGTGGCCATGCTGGGCCGGCTGCCGGCCATGGCCCGCGTGCTGCGCAGCGTCTTCGTGGCCGAGAAGAAGCAGGCGCTGCCCATGGAGGTGGTTTGTGCCCGCCTGGCCGACAGCTACAACGAGCAGTTGGCACCTGGTAGGAATTTGGGCAGGGGTCTCTGCGGGAGGAAGGGGCTGGGGAGGCCAGTTCTGACTCTGCTCCGTGTTGTAGGTGAGATGGAGAAACACCTGCGGCTCTTCGCGGAGCTCCTGCCCGACTGGGTGGGTGTCCACACCATCAGGACAGACACCTACATCAAGCTGGACAAAGGGAAGGACCTTGGCCTCATCACCGAGAGGCTCAGCAAGGCAGCAAAGGAGGCAGAGGCCCTCTGAGCCCTCCAGGGGTTGAGGTTTTCCATGTGCAATCTCCTCTAAATGTAGCAAATCCCAACTGCACTCTGGGTTCTGGTGTGGGCTGATGGGAAGCTCATCCTCAGGGGTGTCTGAGGAAGGGCAAAATGCCTTAATGTTTTAATTAAGGGATCCTGGGGTGGAATCCATGAGGGCTGTAGCTCCCCTAATCCTCAAGCAGTTCTACATCCTGGGGTGACAATGCAAGTGATGAAGAGGAGCAGAGGACCCTCTTCTTGGGTTTCCTGTGTTCTCCTGAAGTTTCAGTGCAGGATGTTTCTCCTGAAGATCTAATTTTTGAGGTTTCTTGCATTAATGGTCCTGGTGGGGTGCAGGCAGGATGAGGCAGGGTGAGATGAGAAGGTGACAGGCAGGAAGGAGTGAGAGAAAAAGTCACAAATCAACATTTTTGGAGTTTGGGGCCTTGTCCTGTTTTTAAGGGAGGGAAAACGCATCTTCCAGCCATCACTGGAAACAACTACAGGACTTGTCAAAACATATTTGTATTAAATGTTTTAAATATAGCTGACTTGTGTTAACCCAGCACTCTTCCTCCGTGAGCTGCCTGTCTCGTGGTTCTCCATGGCAATTGGCACTGGGAAGGGCTGGGTCCTCATCCAGCTCCTGGAGAAAGACTTACTGGAAAAAGTGAGCGTGGGTTTGCAGGGAGCTGAAAGCAGCTTTTGTAAATGGGGACGGGGGAGCAGCTCCTGCAGGGACAGCAGCAGGCAGGGCTGGGTGGGTTCAGGGGGGGCTTTTTCCCAGGGGAAAGCCTGGGCCACTTGGCTGAAGTGGCTTGGGAAGAGGGACAAAGAGGGTAAGGATTGCTCAGAGGTGCTGGGCTGGCACAGTGCCTGGGTCAGGGCAGTGTGGGTGCAGGGGAGGAGGTGGGAGCTGCCCAGTGCCACGTCAGACACACCTCATGCTGCTTCTCGAGCCAAACTGGGCTGGTTGGAGCAGGAGACATCAAGGACTTGCAGGGAAAGGTGACTCCATCACTTCATCCCATGCTGGTCCTGGGCAGATTCCCCACCTGAAGTGCTGTACCAGAGTCTGGCAGCATCAGAGATCCATCCTGCAGCACTTCCTGCTCCCTCCTCCTCCTCTAGGCCCCTGCTTGCCCCATGCAGCCCAGCTGGCAGGCACTGCGGGCAGGAGGTTGCCCAGTTTGCAGGGAGGAGGAGGGTTTAAGCTCAGCCCAGGAAGGGGAGAGATGTGCAGGGCTGGGGTGCGAGGCTGGGGGGCTCTTGGGTGTGAAGTTGGGGGGCCCTGGGGCAGGCTGAGCTATGAGCCATGCTCAGGGACCTCACTGGTGGAGAGGAGTTGGGTTCCAGGAGCTCGATTGGAGAGGAGCTGAATTGGAGAGAAGCTGAATTCAGCAGCCTGGCAGCCACTCATGCACCCCAGGAGAGCTCACAGTGAGCTGCCATTCTGCTCCTTGGGACAAAACCCACCTGGAAGCCACCCCTGCACAGCCTTGTCTCTCCAAGCAAATGACATCAGAGGCTTCTGGCAGCCCAAAGGCACCGTCCCCACGCTCCCTGATGTCACCTCCTGGCCCCGTGCACAGCCAGAGCTGGCACTGGCAGGGCTGACGCTGCTTCCCCAGCACGCAGCTGCTTTCCATGGCTCCTCAGGGTGGAACTGATTTTTCCCTTCTCTCCCCCACAGCAGGGACCCTCTCCTTGTGCCAAGTATGTGAGGTGCTGCCTCCCTTGGCTCCCCACGAGGGCAGGCTGTGAGGGAAGTACCCTGGGATAGGTTAATCCTGAGGGAATGGTGGTTCTCAGCATAAACTGAGCAGCACTGAAGTGGCTTTTCAGGAAATGGGGATAAAAATAGCTGGAATAGTCCTTAGAAGTGTTAAGGGCTGGGTGTGAGGTGGCCCCACACTGTGGATAGGGAAGGGGGGGCTGAGCTAGGGGGGCTTGGTCTGCCCCCCTCCACCCAGAGGTTGGTGCAAAGTCTAAAGAAAAGGTACCTGAACTCCCTGGAAAACAATTCCTTCCAAGCACTGGGAGCTCACAGCACAGCCTTGCTCCACTGACCACCTGGATTGGGAGGAAGACACTCAAAAGGGTCATTAACAGCCTCAGCTACTGGAAAAAACAGCTCTGAGACAGTTTAGAAAACATAAAAATAAATCAATATTTATTTTACCCGCAAATCCAGACCCTGCTGGGACAGAGACAGTCCCTGGTGTTTTCAGGCATGTGGAGGTTTTGGCACAAGGGTTTTAGCTGTGACCAAACAAGTGTGCTGGAGGAGCATCTCCAAACCCATCCCATCACACACCTGAGACCACTGGAACCCGTTTCCTGTGGCCTTATCTGACCAAACTACCACCAAGAGCAGGTTCTGAACTAGCACCGGTCTTTCCACATCCTGATGCCCCAAGACACCACAACAGAGGGAAATCAGCAGCACAGAGAGTTGGGGATGGTGCAGAAAACGGGGAATTTGTGCTGAACAAGAGTGCCTGTGGTCTCCAGGAAGGAGCACAGGGTGACTGAGCTCATCTACACCAGCAACATCCTGATTTAAGGACATAGCAGGCACTTAATTCCCCTTGACAAGCACAACTTTGCTGTAAGAGCAACTTCCTCTGGTGTGAGTGATAGCACAGAGCAACCACACCATCCCCTGAGGTCAAATACAACAGGATTTATCCCTTAGAGAAATAACCACTTTCTGCCTTTCTCCTGTGTTCCTTTGGCAAATTTTAGCAGGTTCCTTAGAGGCTGACAGGTACAGCTCAACCCCCAGGGAATGCACCCCCAGGGAATGCTGGTGCCCTGCCAGAGCTCTCCTGCTCTACAGCAGCATTGTCACTTTGGTCTCCTAAAAAATATTGATTCAGTGAAGCTGCATCCTGGTCTCCATTCCCCCAAACAATCAGGCTGTTCATCCCAAAAGGATGAACTCCAAAAGAGCTCACTACACTCACCACACTGCCTGGGAAATAAATAGGATTTAGGATTGAATAGCATCTGGCCACGATCAAAATGTGTGTTCCCCCCCTGCCCACCCCTTTGTGACTCAGAATCACTGGATAAAGCCCCAGATTTGTTCCAGCATTCCCTGCTCCTCCTCAGTCATACTGCAGCAGGGAGTAGAAAGGGATGGAATGGAGCTTTTCCGACCCTTTCAGGAGTTTTAACTCTATGACCACCAGGCACTCCAGGATTTCAGCCTTCAGCCTCTTCAGCAGCTCACAGGCTGCACACATGGTACCTGTGGAGGGGGAGCAGAAACAGCCTCATTCCAGCCCCACAGCCACTCCTGCTGCTGCCAACAGGTTGCCCAGAGAAGTTGTGGATGCCCCTGGAAGTTTTCAAGGCCAGGCTGGAGCAACTTGGTCTAGTGGAAGGTGTCCCTGCCCATGGCAGGGGGTGGAAGGAGATGGGCTTTAAGGCCTTCCAACCCAAACCATTCCAGGATTCTATGAAAATACGTGGGCACAGGGTCACACAAGCTCCTCTCACCTCCAGTTGCCAGCAAATCATCCACAATCACCACTTTCTGTCCTGGTTCCACAGCGTCGCTCTGGATTTCCAGTTCAGCCTGCAGAGTGGAAAGAGCAGCTTCATTTCAGTCTGGTCTTAGAGAGAAGCTTTTCATCAGCTGCTGCTTCCACACATGGTGGAACACAGACAAGTCCTCAGCCTAAACACTCAGCACCTGAAATCCCCAAAAACACAAATTCCAGCTACAGGGGAGCGCCATGGAAACACAGAGCAGGCAGGGGATTGCTGGGCCAACCCTCTGGCACGCCACGATCCTGAACATTCATCATGTGAGTTATTGTGGAATTTTATCCCAGAGCAGTTTTCCAGTGAGGAAAATTCCCTGTAATGCACTGGGGAGCTCTGCCTGTGCCAGATCCAAACCGGCACGTCCTGTGTCAATGAGCTTGTCCCAGGCAGGGGTTGGCCCAAAAGGTCCTCATGGTAAGGCCTGGCTTTGGGTTCTGCTGCTGTTAGTTAGAGTGGTGGGAGCACATCATTAGGCTCAAAGCTGGGCTCGGAGCAGCCACGGGGTTACAGAGCAGGACGTGGGAAGCCATGCGGGAAGGCACTGACTGAGCACTTACTGGCAGAGTGGGAAACACTCTCCGTGGCCATGCCCCTGAATTCAAGCCAAAAAAAGCAATTTAGCACCGAGTCTCAGCACCAACCCCCCCAAAGAAATCACAGCACAATCCACGTGTTCGTGGCTCGGGGACGGAGCAGCTCAGCACCATTCCTGAAGGTTGGGCCAGACTGTCCATGGCATCAGAAACCCACTCTGGGGACCTCCCGACTAGTTTTATGAGCCCATGCCCCTGCTGATGCCCCCAGCCCTGTCCCAGCCCACCCTGCTCCTCCCAGGCATTACCTTGCCATATTCCAGGGCGTAGGACACAGACTCGGTGGGACCAGGAAGTTTCCCCTTCTTCCGTATGGGCACGAAGCCAATCCCCAGCCTCTGGGCCAGAGGGGGCCCAATGAGGAACCCACGGGAGTCCAGCCCTGGGGGGAGCAGAGCACAGGAATCATGGAATTGTCTGGGCTGGAAAAGGCCTCTGACACCATTGAGTCCAATTGTTCCCCCAGCACGGCCAAGGCCACCATTAACCATGTCCCCAAGTGTGACATCCACATGTTTGCTGAACACTTCCAGGGATTCTGACTCCACAGCTGCCCTGGGCAGCCCATCCCAATACCTGACCACCCTTTCAGGGAGTAAATTTTCTCTGATATCCAACCTTAACCTTCCCTGGTGCAACTTGAGGCTTTCCTTTGTCCTGTCACTCTCATTGGAGCCACTTGACAGAGGGAGGGTCTTTGCACAGTATCTCCATTTTATCCTCCTATTCAAGGGGGTTTCTAGAAGCAATCTGCTCTTACAGTCCCTTCTGAGGGCTAAAAACACACACCACACTTCTGTGTTCGCCCAGATGTGCTGATGAGGGGCTCCAGGGCTCCCCAAAGGGCCCCACCAGCACATTTGCCTCCACTCTGGCTCTTTTCCTTAGAGATAAGCTCAGCAGAGCCTCAGTATCAGTTTGGCCACACAACCAGAGACTTTGCACCTCTGGGCACAGACCTCACTTATCACAAGACACCTGACCCAGGTTTGGTGTGTGCTCCTTGACCCCTGGGCTATTGTCCAGTCCAAGCTCTGCCTTCCTCAGCACTTTCCCAGGTGTGCTACACGGTCTTAATGCCATAAATGCTGATTGTGTTGGCCTGGAAAGGCTTCCTGAGAAGGAAAACAAGCTGGAACAGGGTCTGCCTGCAATAGGGACCATGCAGGACCCTACAGGCACTGCAGGCTTTCTGTATTCCCTCTTTTCTAATAATGGAAGCAAGGAATTATGAAACTGGCACTGAAGTATCATCAGATGACAGCACCTTCAACACCCAAAACCAGTATTTCAGGAAATTACAGGAGGAGTTTAAAGGTATAACCTGTCCTGGTGTTACCACATGAGAGGCCAATGTTCAGGTGATTCTCATGTCCAAGGGCCATGGGATTCCAGACTTTCAGATGGGTCACCCCATGAGATCCACCCGGGATAAGCTGCTCTGCCCTGGCCTCAGGGATGTTTAACCCACACTCACCCGCAATGAAGTCGACTTTGGGGAAGGATGCCCTCACATGATCCTCCAGAAGATCAATCAAAGTCTTGAACGCCACAGGATCCTTCAGCAAGGGGCTGATATCACTGCAATGAGCAGGGACAGGGAGTGAGGGACCTCCTGAGCTCAGGGAAGGGTCCTCCTGGTGCTGCCGGGGGCAGGGATGGGCAGTGGGGAGAGGAGCCGGCAGCGAGTCCCAGGCTCCATCCCCGGCAGTTCCATCCCCAGCCCCATTCTCGTCCCCTGTCCTGGTTCCATTCCCAGTCCTGGCTCCATCCTCGGTCCTAATCCCATTCCCATGCCGGGCCCTGGTCTGGTCCCATCTCCATTCCATTCCCCGGTCCCCGTCCCATCCCCATCCCATTCCCGGTCTCCATTTCCATCCCCGGTCCCGCCCCCATTCCCATCCCCATCCCCATGCCCGACCCTGGTGGCGATCCTGGTCTGGTCCCATCCCCATCCCCATCCCCATCCCCATCCCCATCCCCATCCCTATCCCTATCCCCATCCCCATCCCCGACCCCATCCCCATCCCCATCCCTGACCCCATCCCCATCCCCATCCCGCACCGGAACAGCACGCCGGGCACCGGGAAGTCCGGGAAGGGCCGGACGCGGTCGCGGACACGCCGCAGCCGCTCGTCGCTCATGGCGGCCCCGCCGTGCGCAGCCGCCCCGGCACCGGCGGGCGGGACGGGGGCGGCACCGGCACCGGCACCGCCCGCCCGGGGCGGCCCCGCGGAGCGGCGGGCACGGGCAGCGGGAGGGTGAGGCACGGGTAGCCCGGGGCGGGGAGCTCCGGTACCCTGGGACATGGAGCATCGTCCCTCCAGTGCTCCAGTACCCCGGGGGACGGAGCATCAGCCCCCTCGGTGCATGGAGCTCCGGTATCCCGGGATAAGGAGCTCTGGTGCCCTGGGGACACAAGGCATCAGTCCCCGCAGTATGTGGAAATCCAGTATCCCAGGGCATGGAATAGTCTCCCCGGTGCACGAAGCTCTGGCACCCATCCCCGTGCATGGAACTCTGGTACCCCGGCGTGCAGAGCATCAATCCCTCCAGTACTCAGAGCTCTGGCATCCCAGAGCCCCGAGCCCCGGAGCCTGGAGCTCTGGTACCTCAGGACATGAAGCATCAGTACCCCTGGAATATGGAGCCCTGACTTCCCAGTGTTTGGATCTCTAACACCCCCATGCCAGGAGCACCAAACCCCTTGTAAGTGGAGCTCTGATTCCCAGATGGGCTGCCCTGGTACCCCGGGGATGGAGCCCCAGGATCCCCTCTGAAGAGTGCCCAGGCACCTGCAGTGTGTGGAGCTGTATCTCTCCGGGGCTCTGTGCCCTGGGACTCTGCCTTGTGCCCAGCCAGCTTTGGAAAGGAGCCCCATGTCAAGGGGTTACACTTCCAGCCCCCTTCACCCTGCCCAGCCTTGCAGAGACAGCAAGCTCCTTAGGACTTCACTATTTCCTGCTTTTCCATCCCTCTCACCTCGTCTGAACTCTGGGAATTGCATTCTGTGTTTGTTAAAACCGTTGGCTGGGATGACACCCACGGGGATGATAACACAGCCCTGGGTCCTGGACCAACAGCTCCTGGTGTCACTGACTGCTGGGGCAGCCAGGGAGATCCCAGAGCTCCTATCTCCCATCTCCCAGTGGTGGATGCCATTTGGCCATGCAAAATCCACTGAATGAGGACAAATCTCCTCTTACATTAGCAAATATGCCTTGGATCTGGTCCAAATCCATCTGGGCACAGCTCGCTGCAGAAAGCAGCAGCAGTTTGAGCCTGTAACAGCCCTGGCTGAGCTGTGTTTGCTGCTGAGAGCTGTGATGGGGAAACCTTCACCCCACACTCCCCAGACACCCCCTGCCATGGGCAGGGACACCTCCCACCAGCCCAGGGTGCTCCAAGCCCTGTCCAACCTGGCCTGGGACACTTCCAGGGATGGGGCAGCCACAGCTTCTCTGGGCAACCTGTGCCAGGGTGTGCCCACCCTCACAGGGAAGGATTCCTTCCCAATATCCCATCTAACCCTGACCCCTGGCAGTGGGAAGCCATTCCCCCTTATGCTGTCCCCCCATGCCTTGTCCCCAGTCCCTCTCCAGCTCTCCTGGAGCCCTTTAGGCACTGGAAGGGGCTCTGAGGTCTCCCTGGGCCCTTCTCTTCCTCAGGCTGAACAATCCCAACTCCTGTTAAGATCTCTGCTGCCAGAGACAGTCCGTGCTCCCTTCACAACAATTCCCTCACAGAGTAAGATTTTCCCTGGACTCAGATTATCTCTTTGGCACCAGAAAAATCCTCTCAGGCAGCTGTTCCAGTGAAGCAAACACAGAGGAAGCAAACACAGCCCTCCAATGGAACAGGGGCTCTGGAACACCCTCACTCACTCCCTGGGATGCACTCAACAGGTTTCTCTTGGGACCTTACCAGCCATGGGACAATTCCAGCTACTCCTCTTCTTCTTGGCAGATGGAATGATGGAATTTATCTGCCTACTTGTGGAAATAAGTAGGAGCTTATTTCCTGGGAAGAGGACTCTTTTGCAACCTGCCAGGCAGCCCTGCTTTTCCTCTCACCACTGGAGGAACTAACTGGGGGGTCTGTGTCTAATTTGTGACCCCCATTACCAGCAGGAGACTCCACCACATTTTCCTTGAGGCTGACTGAAGGTTCCCAGGCCCCTCATCCCAACCAATCTCCAGCAAACCAGCAGCTTTCACCAGATGAGCTGCTGAGTGCTCCCACCACATCCCACAGCCAGGGGATCTCTCCTTCCCCTCTGTCACCCTCAGTTCTGGCAGGAAGGGCATAAAAGTTACACCAAATCAGACTCCCAGGGACTCAGCTGCCCGAAATCATGCCACATGTTTAAAAAACAACATTGCTGAGATCTCTGTCAGAACTTCTCCTCTTTTACCCTCCATTCCAAAGGATCCGACCTGCACCTACCGGCACAGTCCGGATTGTAACATCCCAAGGAAATCAGTTTTCCCTGTCATTGTCCAACCTTTCAAACAACAGTGCTGACTCCTACTGCAATTTCCATCTGCAAAGAACTTTCCTAGGACCCCTTTCCAAATGTGATGTCAAAGGGCTCTGGAATATCACTCTGGAGATGACTCGACATCCGGCTGTGGCTCGAGAGGTCCAGGGCTGATCTGTGCCTGGCAGAGGAATCACCACCTGGGATCTGGGCCCCACCAGGATACTGTAGTAGGGAAATACTGGGTTTGCCTCTTTTTTGGACACAGAGGCCACCAGTGATTTAAAAGTGCTTTGAGATCCTGGCAGGAGTGATGTTATTAGCCAGGGAACACAGAAGCTGGGAATATAAAAGCTTGGGAACTACCTCTAATCAGCTTCACCAGGCAATTAGAAGAGCTGAGCCAAGTCTGGAAGTTTCTGTTCCATTCAGGATCATAAAACTTCAGTATGAAGTGGAACAAAATGCCCCAAATTTCAACATACCCCTTGCACCAGGGGAAACAAGAAGTAAAATTTCCTTGCAAATCTGCTGGAACGTTTCACTTCAGTCTCAGCTGAGGAAATGCACTTTAAACCCATTTTTTAAAAAAAACCCACAAATTTGAACTCTCTTATTTCAACAGCAGAAGAATGCAACTCCTCAGCCAGATCCCTGGGTTTGGGATAGAAGTATCAGAGCTGATTTTGTCACCCCTAAAAGAGCAGAAATTGTGGGTGCAGCTCTGCCTCCCCCAGAGCCCAAGCCAGCACCTCCTGCCCTCTGCAGCAGGTTGGATCAGGCCCTTGGAGAAGGCACAAAACTCCCCCTCTCCTCTGGCCAGCCTGGATTTC
Source organism: Pithys albifrons albifrons (assembly GCF_047495875.1). Classification (NCBI taxonomy): domain Eukaryota; kingdom Metazoa; phylum Chordata; class Aves; order Passeriformes; family Thamnophilidae; genus Pithys; species Pithys albifrons. The sequence continues at coordinate 20,694,586 of NC_092469.1, forward strand.
GTGTCTGCTCCAGAACTAATGGATTTGGCACACATTCCTGCCGCCGGCTTTTATCTGCCCTCCCTTTCAGCTGGGAATTGTGCTCCCAAGCTCCTATCACCCAGAAGGGTGTTAAGTGACTCCAAGAGGGACAAAGGCACAGAATGCTGCCAGATTGCCTCTCCAGAAGCTGCAAGGCAGAGGTTTTTCTCCCTCCTAAAAGGCCACAAGCTTTTGGCTACAGATCCACCTTTATTTAGGATTTATATAATCCCAACTAGACTTCGAGCAATGACAAAACTTTAAACGGTGGAAGAGGATATAAAGAAAACAGGCAAATGGAGCCTGGGGTTTTAAAATAGCCATTTTCCAAAGGGAAAAAAGAACCTAAAATGGGATTTCAGTCCTTCCCTTACAGCTGTTCTTAAAACCTGACAGTTTCATTCAAGGGGCACCACAGTGTTGCCTTCTGATAACATACAAAACCATCCAATACTATCAGAAAACAAAAGGAAAAGTTAATTTCCAAGTATTATAACCCTCAGGGGAAATGGAAAACAAGCCATTTAACTGCAAGGCAGATATTTGGAGGCTGAACAAGCAAAGTAACCCTTAAGAAAGTAAAAATGTGTTTAGTTTGTAAAGTTTCCCAGTGCTGAGGACAAGAACAGGATCCCTGGGAAGGGGGGGATTTCTCAGCTGGGTGTGCTCAGGAGGCTGTTGGAAACTCTGCAGGCAAACCCCCACCACCCAGCACCCCCCAAACTTGCCACCCCCCAAACTCCATTTAATTCTCACCTTTCAAAGGCCTTTGTTCAGCTGCTGGAATTATTTTGTGTGGTTATTTCAAATAAGAGTGGGAAAACAAAAGTGTTCTTCAACCTTCAGGAGATCCTTGTCTCGTCCTCTTTATGTGAAACCAGGAATTTTTGGGAGCTGCCCATGATGTTCAGGAAGGGCTCAATGTGGCAGGTGTGAGAACTGCCAACTTCCACACTGTCCCAAGTCCAAACACCTCCTTCCAAGAGACACTATTTCCAGTTCTTTTAGTCAAATCCCACTGTCACCCTGGCCCAGAGGCTCAGCCCCCAGGTTTTATTAACAAATCCATGGGTCTCGCTCACTCTCCTTGTTCCAGCCTTCCCCATTTTCCCTTTTCACACCATATTCCTGAGCTTCCCATTTGACCTGCTCTCCTTCATTGCTGCTCTCAGTAGTTTGCAGGGCATTAACCTTGGCTCCAAGTGTTCGGAATTGATCTGCTGCTTCCCAGTTCCAGCGCTCTGCTCCCCAAATTGTCGCTCCCTGGAGACCAATTTGCCACCGAAATAATCCATTTGTCGCTGCAGGCTTTGAATCCAGGCTCCACTTTTGCAGGCAGAGGCTGTAAATGCAGCCGGAGTTTTTCCACGATTATTAGTTCCATCCATTTCGGAAGCTGCTCCGCACGGAGGGTCGGATGATAACGCAGCCTCAGGGGCTCGAGAGGCTCAGCTAATTGGAAATTAAAGGCAAGAAAGAGATTCCTTGGACTCTTAGCCCAAGTAGATATTCAGCTTTTAGCATTGAGCATAATAAATATAAAGAAAGGAACATCACAGCATTAAACATCATCATTCCTTCAGCATTTGTGTCTTGCAGCTTGAGCAAAGAAGCCACCAACAGACCAGTTTGGCTGCTGCAGGTCCCTGACTGGGCTGTAAAGCCCACCAGACCCACTCCTGGCCCAGGATGGGCAGTGTCCAAACTGGGAAGCTTCAGAGCAGAGGCTCAGGGTCATTATTATGGGCACATGTGGCCACTTTGTGTTCCCAGGTGGGTACTGGGGGCTGCAGGCACCACACTCCTCCCTGTGCTGGTCCTGGTGCCCCTCCAGCCTCTGAACTGCTCCTGGGCAGCTCTGTGGGCTGGGAAATTGATCCAAGGTAAAAATAATACTGGGAAAACAAACCAAGTTATTTTTACCCCAAGTCAGTCCCATGATCTCTGGGACTGTCCCACAGCAAGGTGATATTCCCCTTGTTTACAGGGGAAGTCATAGAATGCATTTGTGATGAATTAGTTTATTTTCTTTCATTAGCTCTTCATCTCACAACTTTTAAATCGGTACAACTTTAGGACAGGCATTGATTTAAAATTCCTCCAAACATCCAGCTGTAACACTACTATTCTTATTTAAAGCAGAAGCTTTGTCACATTAAGCTTTGATTATTTATTATCTGCTTCGTGTCCATTTACTATAAACAGACACTGAGTGAATTCACTTACTTGTTTTCTAGTGCAAAGTTTACCTCCCGTGTCTGTGTCCTGAGAGACTTTCAGTGAGGAATGAGGACTTGGAGTGCTGGGGGAGAGGACAAACACCGTGGCTGCTGAGAGCAGCGTGGCTTGTCCAAGCAAGTTCCAGAGGAAAAGCAGGACCTTCAAAACTGAGAGCTGTGAAAGAGAAAAGGAGGAAGCAGCAGGCAGGGGACAGGGGCAGGAGGCACCCAGAAACCCACAGTGTGTGTTCTCAAGTGCTGAGGACTGAGGAACATGTCCAGGCGAGTGCTCAGCTCTGATCCCGTGATGTGAACAGCACAAAAACCCACACAGGGTTGTTACCTCACAACTACTTGAGGGCTGAGAGGATTTCCAGGGAGTTGCAGCGATGGGCTCCCTCCTCTGGTGGGATCTTTACAGTGAACTGCAGGGCTCTGGCAATTCTGGGTGACTGTATTGTGAAATCATAGCCTTGGTAAGGCTGGAAAAGACCTTTAAGATCATCAAGTCCAACCATCAGCCTGGCACCAGCACCATGTTCTCCACCACTGTGTCCTCAAGTGCCATATCCTCACATTTATTCAACACTTCCAGGGATGGTGATTCCACCACTGCCCTGGCAGTCTGTTCCAATGCATTAAAACCCTTTCCATGAAAAAACTTCCTTAATATACAACCTCACCCTCCCCTGGCACAGCTTGAGGCCATTCCCTCTGTTCCTGTCCCTGTTCCCTGGAGCAGAGCCCGATTCTCCCCCAGCTCCCCCCTCCTGGCAGGGATTGCAGAGCCAGAAGGTCCACCCTGAGCCTCCTTTTCTCCAGCTGAGCCCCCCCAAGCTCCCTCAGTCCCTCCTGCTGCTCCAAGCCCCTTCCCCAGTTCCATTCCCTTCCCTGGACTTGAAGAAGCACTAAAGGAGAGGCGGACCAGAGCCAGCAAATGGGAGTTACTGGTTTTATCCTGTGCTGACAGACCCACAAGTGCTCCCAGTCCCTCTCACTGCACCACTGAGGAACTGGTGGGTCAGATCTCCCAAGCCTTGAGCTATCCAGGCTATGTCAAAACAAGGAGGAATGTTATGGATGAGCTGGAAATGCCATGATATACTTGAAGGACAATTAGGAACATCATAAGGCAGCAAAGAATGTGGACTATAAACAATTGCCACTTGCAGATGCACAGGCTGTGTTGGCAGATAAAATGCTGGGATTTCTGAGGTGTGGAACAGTAAGAGCTGACTCAAGTGCTGTTCTTATTCCAATCTTACAGGATTATCCAGCTTCAGGAGATGTACACTAGGAATTACTGTGGAGGGGATTACAGGTAGCACAAACCATGGGAACGGGGAGAATGGGAGTGTTTGGGATTACAGGGAGGGTAAGAACTGGCAGCTGAAAGCCTGGAGCAGGCAGGAGCACAGCAGCTGTCACAGGCACAGCTCTCAAGCAGCCCCAAGCTTTGCTTGGGAAGGAATTCGAGCTGTCTCCAAGTCCAGAGCACCCACCACACAGAGAGGGCATGTGCACTGTGGGAACACTGCAAGCATGGAGGGGGAGCTGCTGGTGCTGCAAATATAACCCCAGAATGGTTTGGGTGGGAAGGGACCTTCAAACTCATCCAGTGCCACCCCCTGCCATGGGCAGGGACACCTTCCACCAGCCCAGAGTGCTCCAAGCCCTGTCCAGCCTGGCCTTGGACACTTCCAGGGATGGGGCAGTCAGAGCTTCTCTGGGCACCTGTGCCAGGGCCTCCCCACCCTCACAGGGAAGGATTCCTTCCGTAAATCTGACCTAAATTTCCCCTCTTTCAATCTGAACATGCTTGGGGTTCCTCCCAGCTACTCCCCTGAAGGCCCAGAGTACCGTGGCTTTGCTCAAGACACATTTATTAGTGGCAGGGGAGGGTGTGGAACAGGCCCCAGGGCAGATGAGGAATCTGCACCATGGAATTGTGTTCACCACGAGCTCTGTTTAAAGAAGAGCTACACCCAGGCTGTGGAAAGTTTGCACAAGGAGAATTCCTCGGAGAGCGTGCACTGGAAACAGGGTCAAGAGTTAACATCTGCTGTAAATGGGCACTCCTGAGCCTGCACTTGGCTGGGCCTGGGTAACGAGATGAGTGTCACTTAAACCAGCTTTAGACCTGGATTTTTGGAAATCAGGAAAACCCCTGAAATGAACACCTGACCCCCAGCTCTCCATCCATGTCCTGCACACCAACAATCAGGCAATAGCATCACAGAATCATGGAATGGTTTGTGTTGGAAGGGAACTTAAAGCCCATCCATTCCCACACCCTGCCATGGGCAGGGACACCTCCCACCAGCCCAGGTTGCTCCAAGCCCTGTCCAACCTGGCCTTGGACACTTGCAGGGATGGGGCAGCCACAGCTTCTCTGGGCACCTGTGCCAGGGCCTGCCCACCCTCCCAGGGAAGGATTTCTTCCCAATATCCCATCTAACCCTGCCCTCTGGCATTCCCTTGTCCTGTCCCTCCAGGCCCTTGTCCCAAGTCCCTCTCCAGCTCTCTTGGAGCCCCTTTAGGCACTGGAATGCTGCTGTAACCCTAAACCAATACTTGTCTGAACACTATCCTCAAATTTCCTTGTACTGTAACCTCGGGAATGTTTGCAACTACAGATGGAAGTAAGTCAGGGCATTCTCCCCAGATCCAACCCTTTAGCTGGGAACAGGAGGGAGCCCTTGTTTGCACCTGGCAGCTGCACCCAGAACTCCCAAACTTGGGAAGACAGGAAAAACAACCTGATGTCCAGAGTTCACAAGGGAAATTAAATGTTAAAACAACAAGTTACAGGCACAGAAAATATGGGCACTTTGGGCAGGGCTTTCCGGCAGCTCCGAGTTTCCTGCCCCGTCCCCACGGCTGCTGTTGGGGCATCCCAGTGGGCAAAGATTTGGGAGAGCAGGTTGGGTGGAAGGAGCAAGAGGAATCCATGGCATTTTGGAGGTGATGGCAGAGTTGTGGCTGTGCAGAGAGCTTCTACAGCTGAAACAGTCCTTGCTGAAGTTACCATTTAGGGAAACAACCAGAAGAAGAGAGGAGTGGAGCCTGGACCCTGAGCAGGAGGAATATAAACACTGGCCCTTTTGGAAGAGCAAGTGATGATTTCACACACACATCACACCCTTCCTGTGTAAACAGGAGAGCCAACATGAGCAGGCACACGTTGGAAACTGGATGTCCAGCTGCTCTGGGCTCTCTGTGCAGCTCTGGAGGGATGCAGAGATCAGTGAGGCCAAGAGCATTTCCTAGGATCAGACTCAGGCACTTTCAGGCACTTCCCAAGCTTCTCACAGCCTGGAGGGGACCAATTCTGTTAAAGACAAACAAAACCAGACAGAAAGATGATTCACACCAAGTATCTGCTAAACCCTAATCCCATCCAGCCCGTTTTGATCCTCACACAGAGACACTTTTATGTCCTGCTTGAAAAATGAAACTGCTCTTGCAGCTGATGCCTCTGAGCTCATAAAATTCCCCACTCCAAACACCAGTCAAATAAAAGCTTTAGGAAAGGCTACAAATCCTTCTGCAGTAAATGAATTCCCTCTTTTGGGATCTCTGCTGGTCTCTCCCAGTCCAGTTTGCTGGGACTCTGTGACCCTCCCCTCTCTCCTGCAGTAACCAGACCATGAGGTTTTGGTGACACCCCCAATTTTCCTGGGATCCAGAGGAGTTCCCATCCTTAGCACTAGGACATCCAGGCACTTTGTTGTGGAAGCAAAAACAGCAGAAGGCCAAGGGTGTGAGAGAGATAAGAATGCTGGTATTTTAATGAGCATTTTGATGGATGAATCCATGAGCAGATGGAGCAGGAGGCATTCCTGGGATGCCTCTTCCAAACAAAACTATTTGTCTCCCTTGTTCCATGTCTCTTGAACTACCTGCCTGTGCACAACAGAGGAAGGACACCAGCAAGGAGACCCACTGCAAACCTCAGCTTCCTAAGGGATCAGTGGAGGAAGGAATTTGGGTAAATGAACTCTTTAAATTCCACTGGGGTTTTGCCATGTAAAATTTGGGGTTGTGGTCACATGAATGGCAGGTTGTTATTCCCATTCTGCCTCCAGAAATCTTTTGTGTTCATTCTCTGTCCCTCCCTCTCTCAGGTCTGTCTATATCACAGGCCAGTTCAGCTCTCACCCCCTGCCTTTCATTTTGCTTACTTTTATCCTTCAAATATTTATGTTTTCTTGGAAGGAAATTCTTATGAAGGAAATGAACAGCTTAAACCCAGGAAAAAAATGCAGGATTTTATTCCATGGAACTGACAACAGATGGCAGTGAGACACCAGCTATCCCTGCAGAGGAGCAGACACAGGGGGAGCTTTGGAGGAGACACCTCTGCACCAAGGGCTCCAGAGGCTTTAAGAACAATTAATGCTGGTTTCTAAATCTGTTTCTCCATTTTAAAATGCACAAGCACGGCTGGAAATTTCAGACCACTCTGTAGAAGGAATTCAGAGCCAAAGGAAGAAATGAAATGTTTGTTCTTTTGAAAAAACCAAACAATAAGTGGTGTGTGCTTCAGGCTCACAGTCCAAGGCTTTCCTGGAGCTGTGCAGGGAGCCCTGGGGACACCATGTGTGCTCCAAGTCAGGCCAGCACAGCTCCAGGCAGGGAACAGCTTCTCCTGCACTTCCACAGGGGGGAAACACAGCAGAGCTGGCTCTGGGGGAGCTCTGTGGGCACTGCTGGTGGGACACACACAGATGGGCCAGCAAACACCTCCTGGCTCTGGAGGGCTGAGGCTGCTGAGCTTCCATCAACCCCATGACTGCAGGAGCTGCAAGATGGTGCTGCTGCTGTCATGGAATCAGGGAACGGTTTGGGTTGGAAGGACTTTAAAGTTCATCCAGTTCCACCCCCTGTCATGGGCAAGGACACCTCCCACTGTCCCAGGTTGCTCCAAGCCCCATCCAGCCTGCCTGGGACACTCCCAGGGATGAGGCAGCCACAGCTTCTCTGGGCAATCCGTGCCAGGGCCTCACCAACCTCACAGCCAAGAATTCCTTCCCAATATCCCATCTAACCCTGCCCTCTGGGAGTGGGAAGCAATTTCCCTTGTCCTGGCACTTCATGGCCTTAAACACTTCCACACACTTTGCTTATGTGTAAGTAAAGACAATTCTCCTCCGTCCCAGAAAGGACATTAAACACCCATATCAAAGAAATAGGTGACAGGATTTAGGAGATAGTAAATTAGACTGTGTGAGTCAATGATATTTATCTCCCAAACACAGACTTTGGGCCCAATCTACCAATTACCCCAAAAAGATTTGGTTTTCTTCATTCTGTTCTCACAAGGCACCAATTTGGTGCCTGATATTTTAGTTTAGTGACCATGCAATCAGCCTGTAAGGAGTGTACATAGATGAGAAAACTCCTCATGTTTCCTGTTGGGATTTGAATGTTTCTCCTGGGATTGGGATCCTTCCCAGCCCACTTTCTGCCTCAGATGGCCTAAAATTTCTGAACTAGTTTTGGAGACAGCACAGAAGAAAAGCTTTTGCCAGGCCCTGGGGACAGTGCCTGATCCCAAAAGGTCCCAGGGGAGCACAGAACAGTGTTTATTAAGGGAAATGTTGAATAAGGAAAGAAAACACCACAGACACAATGGGGCTTCAAATCTTTTTCCTATTTCACATCCAAAAATAAAAAGATGGGACAAGGCTAAGGAAGATCTTTGCCTGTCAGTGAGGGGACACAGCTCCACATTTTGTTCCTTTCTAGTGACAGACTCCAAGCAGCAGGTTCTGGCTGTTTCAGAAGATACTCCAGCATCAGAAGGACTTTGCTGTTACTATTTTGTGCCAGCCCACAGACACATTGCCTCAGACTACACAGCCTCTCATCTGACAACTTCACCTCCTCCAGACTATCCAGTTGCTTTCCCAGGTTCTCAACAAACCAAGCAGTGTTTGACAGGGAAGCCAAACTGTAACTTTTCAACATGAGACTTGAAACAGAAAACAGAATTGAACATGTTTTGTCACTTCTCAAGCCATAAAGACCTTGGAAAAGTCAGGCATGTGTGGAATTGGAGGAGGCTGAGCAGGACCAAAGATACATCACTGAATGAGAGACACTGTCCCAGTGCCACCACTCAGACACAGAGAACTCAAAACAAAGAGGGCAGGATTAGATGGGATATTGGGAAGAAATCCTTCCCTGGGAGGGTGGGCAGGCCCTGGCACAGGGTGCCCAGAGAAGCTGTGGCTGCCCCATCCCTGGAAGTGTCCAAGGCCAGGCTGGACAGGGCTTGGAGCACCCTGGGCTGGTGGGAGGTGTCCCTGCCCATGGCAGGGGAAGCAACAAGATGACCTTTGAGGTCCGTTCCAACCCAAACCACTCTGTGACTTGATGATTCTGTGACTTTTCCGATTTGCACAAGGGAATTAGGAAGGAAAAGGAGCATCTACAGCTGTGGGTCCTGCCCTGCCTCTCTGGAGGGAAGCCACAATCAGGTCAGTGAGCATCCCTTCTCAGCCCCTTCCCAGCATTCAGAGACACTTTGTGAAGCCTTTACAAAACCTTTCAAGGCAGAGATTCTCCCCTGTGTTTCTGCTTTCCCCACTCACCATGGCAGCCTTGTCACACACGTTCAGCTGTGGCTCCCCTGGCACCAGGGTGTCTTTGTGCTGCTGGACAACGCCAGCTATCCGCTCCATGGCCCGCTGGTATTCCTCGCTGGCAAAGCTGGAACGGGAAAAACACAGATCCTGTTGGTGGGGCATCATTTCAGTGGCCACATCACCAAGCTGGGCCAGAAGACTTTTCCTGGGCCAGAAGGAGGGAGAAGGGTATGTAAACATGCTGTCAACTGCCCACAGGTCTGCAGGGGAGTGAAACCCCTGAGCTGGCAGAGTGCAGGTGCTCTGCTTGGGGCCACAAGGATGGCAGGTGGCTGGTCCTGCCCAGAAATGCACCTGGCTCCTGGCAGACCATCTCAGCTTTCCAACCTGCTGGTCACAGTGGCCCCAAATGCTTCGTTTCCTCCTCGGAATGCTGCGAGCTCCTGTTGAGTCCTGAGGGGAATGCAAAGGTGGCAGATACAAAGAAGGGCATTTCTGGGGTTGTCCTCGAGCTGTCCCTGAAATGATTATCACAGGAGACTTCCCAGACACAGCACAAACACCTGGGCAGACAGGTTGGATAGAAGTCTGGCAAGGTAACCCTTCCAGCGTGTCACACCTGAGGTCACCCTGCTCTCCACACATTCATCTCCTGCTCCTCCAAGAGCTTTCCTGTAACACCTGCCTCACTTGGAGGAGTTTATTGTAGGCAAAAAGGGGAATGTCAATATTTTGTTTTACAAGAGTGTTCTCAAGCCAAGGGTTTCAAACACAACCCTTGACCAGTTAAACTCCACAATCACCAAGGAAATGAGCTAAAATCATGCAAACAGGAAGATGGAGAAGAAGAATAGAAAGGACTTGTCCAAGACAAGAATACCTCCTTCATTTCACAACATCCTGAGGTTCTGCCCATCTACATTCTTCCATTACAGCTTTATTATTCCAAGCTGAGACCCAGCTGTCAGTCCTCAAACATGGTTATAAATTACCAGATTTTTATCCACCCGACTACTCCAGTAGGTACTTGTTTAAGTGCTCAGAGTGTACTCCACTAATACCTCAAGTATTTCTAAAATGGAGGATTCCTACTCAATGATCTCACTTTGTCCATCACATTAAGAGTCACTTAAAGAAAACACAGAGAGCGGCAAATTGCTTCTGAAGATAAAAGAAACAATGCCCTGACCTCGGGCTCCCTCTGCTCACAGTCCAAGCTGGCCACCAGCCCCACACTCCAGCTAATTTCCTTCTTTGCAAAACAATCACATTTCGAAGCCCAGCGCTGTGCCAACAGTTTCCAGTAAGGCCTATAAATATCCCAGCTCGGCAGAGATCCAGAGAGAGCTGATTGTGGGGATGGGCCTGAGCTCTGCTGATAGAGAACCACCGGAAGGGAATGGGAAATGAAAAGCTTGAGCAAACTGTGGCTCTCACACCCAGCTGGCCCTGACCTGGTGGAGCTGATGGACCACATGGAAATTCAGAGCATCCTTGAGAAGCTCCCGAATTTCACAGAATCATGGAATGGTCTGGGTTGGAAGGGATGTTAAAACACACATTGTTCCATTCTCTGCCATGCACAGGAATACCTTTCACCAGCCCAGGTTGCTCCAAGCCCTCTCCAACTCAGCCTTGGACACTTGCAGGGATGGGGCAGCCACAGCTTCTCTGCCCACCCTGTGCCAGGGCCTGCCCACCCTCCCAGGGAAGGATTTCTTCCCAATATCCAATCTTAATCTGTCAGTGTGAAGCCATTCCCCCCTTTCCTGTCACTACATGCTCTTATAAACTGAATTTCCTCGCTCCTCTCCCCACACATCCCAGCTGAGCTCTCCCAGGTTCCTCCTGCACTGCTCCAAAGAAACTGGGGAGCTGCCAGAGCCCATCTCTGACTCACACCCTGACGAGGACACTCAGGGCAGCAACCCCAGTGCTGCATCCCCACGGCACAGTGGCCTTTCAGCCTGGTGTGATTTTATCTGGAAGCCTTCTGGTTGAATTCCAAATGTGCAGGATTGCCAGCCCAGCAGCAAAAAAAAAAAATCAAAGCACATTTCTAGAGGAGGCAGAGAGGGTTTAAAGCTAAGCTGGGCTGACACACAGAGGACAGGGAACAGGGGAGAGCCTGCACGTGGACAGGGAGGGCTGGAGACAAACACTCTGAGCAGGCTGCCTAAAACCAGACAAATATCTGGGATGCAATGGAATCTGAGCTGGAGATGGGATGAAATAAGGGAGCCAGAAATACTGTACAGCCTACACACAGCAGTGATGGAATTGGAGCTGGAATCAGTTTGGGAGACACGAGTGTCTCAGTGTTTTAGGATTCCAACACACCTACAGCACCAGGATTTGAAAGCTCTTCCAAACCAGAGATAATCCCACTTTTTTAAGATCCTCATATTAAGGATTAATATGAATTAATACATATTCTAATCAATTGTTAGACTTCAATATCCTAGATATCAAATCATTTAATCCTCCTCCTGCTGCTCCTGTAACTCCTGTTTATTTCTGTCACATCCTTGTGTCATCTCTCCAGCATTTAAGATTTTCCTTTCAAAGTGGACCTGTAAGATAAAATGTTGCTAGTAACTAATTAAGCTGCACAGCATCTTTGCAAATATTGAAGTGCTCAATTTCATGCATGGAAATGGCTTTTCAGATGAAGGATTCCAAATTAGCCATAATGTGGACAGAGCAGTGGAAAACACAGCTGTGCTCTGGAGGGAAGAGAAACAATGTGCTGTCACGACTGCTGCTTTTTGCTCCAAATATGCCAGTCTTGTTGCAATGAAAAAAAGTCTTTTTTGCTGTAATATTAACTCCTATATTTATCCACAGCATTGATGCTCATCTACAACCTCAGACATGGGAATGCCACAGAATAATAATGTCAGCTTGAGTCATTTAAATCATGAAATAGTTTGGGTTGAAGGACCTTAAAGTTCATGCAGTCCCACCCCCTGCCATGGCAGGGACATCTTCCACCAGCCCAGGTTGCTTCAAGCCCTGTCCAACCTGGTCTTGGACACTTTCAAGGATGGGGCAGTCACAGCTTCTCTGGGCCAGAGCTTCACCACCCTCCCAGGGAGAATTCCTTCCCAGTATCCCACCTATCCCTGCCCTCTGGCCATGGGAAGCCATTCCCCTTATCCTGTCCCTCCATGCCTTGTCCCAAGTCCCTCTCCAGCTCTCCTGGAGCACCTTTAGGCACTGGAAGGGGCTCTCAGGTCTCCCCAGAGCCTTCTCTTCTCCAGGTGAACACCCCCAGCTCTCAGCCTGTCTCACAGCAGAAGGGCTCCAGCCCTTGGAATATCTTGGTGGCCTCCTTTGGATTCACTTCAACAGGTCCATGTCCTTCCCATGCTGGGGATCCCAGAGCACTCCAGGTGAGGTCTCATCTGAGTGCACCAGAGGGGCAGAATCTCCTCCCTTAATCTCACCTTCTCGCTTTAATTCCCGTGTTCAGGACACTCCTGTTTTCCAGCTGGCTCAGTAGTGACAGGAAATCTTGGTCTAACCTCAGCTCCTGGTGTTCTTTGAACTGCTCTCCCCTTCAGCTTTCACACTTTTAGATTATTTCAGTGGTTAGCACGGGCTGAACAAATCCCACAACAGCACGAGGGAAACAGCTCGGCCCCTGTAAAGGACCTGCAGTTCTCACATGAGGACAAAGCTGGTTCAAGCTAAAGAACAGGGATAGATTATGCTCCAAGTCATATCCCAGCCTATAAACCTTGGCTCAGTAGGGCTTAACACATTCTTAAGCTGGCTCAAGCTGCTGACACCAGTTTAAACCAGACCTGATTGTGGGTGTCTTCCTTGTGGTGCCACACAGGACAGTGACGACCCCGAGCCACTCAACTCTGGGAGATCATCACTGATCATCTTCAGGTGCCTCCATGGACATGGGGACTCTCTTCCTCTTCCAGGGGTGTGTGAAGTCTCCCTGTGAGCCTGGGGAGTGTAATGCCTGAGGGATGGCACCAGTTCACCTGAAGCTGGAGTCACCCACCGAGATGTGGTGCCCTGGGGGTTGGTTTTCCTGCCTGATCCCATGGAGATCCCCACTCCACAGGGGTTGGTTTTCCTGCCTGATCCCATGGAGATCCCCATTCCACAGGGGTTGGTTTTCCTGTTCTGATCCCATGGAGATCCCCATTCCACAGGGGCTGATTTTCCTGCCTGATCCCATGGAGATCCCCATTCCACAGGGGTTGGTTTTCCTGTTCTGATCCCATGGAGATCCCCATTCCACAGGGGTTGGTTTTCCGGAGATCCCCATTCCACAGGGGCTGGTTTTCCTGCCTTGGCCCCATGGAGATTCCCATTCCATGGGGATTGTTTTTCTTTTCTTGCCTCTGTGAAGATCCTCAATCCATGGGGTTGGTTTTCCTGTCTTGGCCATGAGGATTTTTTTCCTGCCTTGGCTCCATGGAGATCCCTATTCCTGGCTCTGATGAACTCAGTTTTTTCTCAGACATTCCTGTTGAGTGACCAAGATCCCACATCCCTGGATTTGTGAAGTATTTACTGACTGCACAGGGGTTAAAACTGCCTCCAGCCCTAAACAAGTGCATTTTGAGACAAAATCTGCAAGAGTGCCTGGAATTTGCATGTAAAATGGGGATAATTACCTCATGGTAATCAGTCTGAGTTGTTAAGGGAGCTGGGAACCAGTCCTACCTGGAGTCCCATCCTTTCCTGGAATTCATATGCAGGACTGGGCTGCAAGGCAGGGTTTGGTACAGTCCCTGTTCCAAAGAAAAGAGGGTATTATCTATCCAGGTGTTTGGGCATCACTGTCTGTGGAGATGCAGACCTGGGTGCCTCCAGGGCGTGCTGCATTTTGTATTCCACTCCAACAATCCTGCCGAAGGAGAGCTGGGAATAGCACTGGAAGAATGAGAGGGTGAGCAGGTGGTGTTGTGAGGAGTTTGCTAAAAGAGATCCCCCAGCGTCCATGAAATTATTCCACGCTCAGAAGGAGGGAACAGAGTGGACAAAGTCCAGGGTCATTACACTAATTGACACTTTACCTCTGGGAAGTCCCCGGAGATGCAATCAGGGCTGGATTGGAGCTCGGGGTCCCAGGCACAGGTGTGGGCTGTGCTTCCTTCATTTAGTGTAATTGTGCCTTGGCAATCTGTTCCCATCCTCCCTCCCAAACAGCTCCAGTGGAACCTGCTCTGCTGTTAACCCCAGCGTGCCCTCCACACACAGCCACCTTTGGAAGGAGCCGGGTTTGTCTCTCTTGCTGTTAAACTCTGGTTTAATCTTGCTGTCCTTCAGGTCTCATGGCATCCCCAGGGCAATGGGGAGGTGATTCCCTGCCATCATTAAACACACTCTCAAATAGATCAGCACCCAAACAAGTCCAAGAGCACTTCCAGCAGGTTTTAAAGATGTTTTATGCCTCATTCTGATGATTTATAGACAGGCATAGTGCAGTATGTCTGTCCTGGGAGTGACAGGACCATGTTGTTACTGAGAGGAATGTAAGACAATGGGAATTATAATTATATATATTTCCATAATTATATAAATGGGACTCACAGAAACCTGACAATAGGCTCTAGGCCAGGTTGGACAGGGCTTGGAGGTGTCCCTGCCCATGGCAGGGGGTGGAATGAGATGAACTTTAAGGTCCCTTCCAACCCAAACCACTCCATGATTCCACAAATAGCAGCTCTCAGATTTATATGAAGTTATGGGAAGAGTATAAAATGGGGCTAATGATACTTTGCTTCCTTCTCCCCGGAATTATTTTAATTAAAACCATTAATTTTAATTGTGAAATACCTCCAGATTATGATAATTTGATTTTATCTGTTATCAGTGCTTTGAGGCTTTGCAGCACTGTAGTATCCAAGTCCTGATCTTGTCTTATTATTCAGTCCTCCTCAGTTCCTCTCTTCTATTATCAAGTTTATTTGCAATTTAAAGTCTGCACAGTGGGTGAGGCAGAGACAGGTTTGGGGCTCTGCTGCTGGAATTACTGGAGAGATTCAGAGGGCTGAAGGAAAACAAACAAGGAATTAAAGAGAAGATTGAAAGGGGCCCCAATTCACCTCTGGTCCAGCAGCATTTTGGGTCCCAGATGCAACCCTGGAGGCATGAGGGGAATGTGCACATTTAGCCACAGGAATACTTGGAATCACAGAATCATTTAGGTGGGAAAAGACCTCCAAGATCATCAAGTCCAACCTGTGACTGATCCTCACCTTCCTTGCAGCAAGAAGTGCTAGTGCTGATCCTCTATTTGCTCACCTATTTTCATGGAAGTTTTAACTCCCCAGCTTCCAGAATCCTGCCCTTCTGCTGGATTTCACTGCGAGGAACCCTCAATGAGAGGGGATGAAGGCACAGTGAGTACATAAAGCCTTAGTCTGGGAGTGAACAGGGGACAGAAAGTAACAACCATCCACCTGATCCTCCTGCTCGTAGCTTCAGTGGTATTCCTGAATCATAATTTTCAGTGGTTTTCCTGAATCATAATTTTCAGTGGTATTCCTGAATTTCAATTTCCAGTGGTATTCCTGGATCCTAATTTAAGCACTGTGTTCTTCAGGCCACTTTCCTGTGCTGTAGCACTGCTGAATCCATCTCTGAAGAAGAAGAAGATGATGATGTCCATTTCAAACTGCATTTTGCATTTCTTTCTGCTGCTTCATGTAGCTTTTCCTTCCAATATTCCCTTTCATGCAGCACCACTCCAGCCTAGGCAGTTCCTCACCAGAACACCCCCAGGCTGCTGCTCTGCCACGAGAAACCACAAGTTCCAGGTCCCAAAATCTGGGAAAAGAGCAGCCATGGATCCAGGTGTGTTCTCCTCCACTGCCAGTCCCCAGGACAGTGACTCTCCTCCACAGGTGTGTTCTCCTTCACCCTCTCCCCTGGCTCGGTTCCGCTGTCCCACCTGGCTGCTTCTCCCAACCTTCCTTCATCCAGCTCCTGTGAGGTTGAAACTCCATGTTTTTATTGCCATTTCTGAGGCTCTTTATCCATGATTTCCACACTTTCAATGCCACCTCTCCTGTGGCAGCTGTTGATCCATCCCTGCAATGCAGCTGGGACCGTTTCCCTCTTTTCCAAGACGAGGAGGCAGCATCTCCCCCAGGCACTATCCTGGCTCTTTGTTGTTCACATTCTTCCCCTGTTTTGCACCTTCTCCCTCTTCCCCCCAGCCAGGTTTCTGCCCTGAGCTGTAAGATGAGACTGGCAACATTTCTCTCAGATCCTTTCCCCTTTAGCTTCCCTTCAGGAGCTCCTTCCCTTTTTTTCTGGCTCCATAACCACTGCAATTACCTCTCTGATGATTTCCTGAATTTTCCATCTGCTTGAAATAGGCACTTGTGAGCTCTCTTCTTAATTAATGTGTTCTAAAATCATTATGTTCATCAACCAAGCCTTATCACTTCCATTTTCTTCCATAATAGTAAAATCCACTGCCCTAAGTAAAACATGGGAATTTTGATGTTCATAATTCAGTAAAACTCAATTGCTCAGAGCAGAAGTTGCTGTAAACCTGGAGCAACAACAAGGTGTGAGCAGGTTGTACTTCCTCTGTCCTTATTTGTTATTGAGGCTTTGCACCTCTGGCTAAAACTGACAGAATCTGAGAATTTCTGTTGTAAATTCCTTCTGCAGCTCTGGAGTTAAAACACTTTTTCTACTTGAGGCTGAATGAGGTATTTTGTTGAGTGTATTTTTATCTGTGCCAGCTTTGCTGTATGTATATAAATAAATATATATTATTATTTGTGTTCTTCTTGCCTGGCAATAAAATATTTTAGTAAATTTGTATAAAAACAATAATCTGACTTGGATAATAAAACTGACAAGTGGTTGTGAAGATGTTACCAACAGATAATTTTACTGAGTTTGCCATGTTGGAGAAGCAAGTTCCCTCTGTGGTACTCACCAGACACACCAGACCCCAAAGATAACAGGATTTGGTCAAGAAAGACTCCTATCAGATCTTTTAGTTCTGCATTTAGATAAATTTGGTAACAAAAGCAGTTTGAGTGTTTTGCTATGAAGGAAAAGCTCTGGTTATTGCACCCAGGGAGGAAACAAACCCCTGCTTAGACCTGGGGAGATGCTTCTGCTTTCTGTGCTGCCTAACACACAATCTTAGTTACATTTTAAAGTTGGGAGGGCCTGTTCCTAGAGCAGACAAGGGGAGGGATGCAGGCACAGCCTCACAAGAAGGGAACACAAGTGCAGGGTGCCAGATGGCTCAGCACTGCCAGACGTGTCCTCAACACGCTGACAGGACCTGCCTGTAATTGCCTGACCAGTTTTTCCACTGCATGAAAAGTGCTCCTGTGGGAGACAGGCTTTTGCTGATACTGTTTGCTGCAGGCTCCAGGAAATCCAGGGAAGCATGTCAGGGAGAGGAAGGGCTTGTCCTGCTTCACCAAGAAACCCAGGGAACCAAACACTTCACCTGCTGCCCCAGACCTTGAAGGACTTGCAACTTCAGCAATCCTTTGGCAGCCACAAAACAAAGACTGAAATCTTTGTTTGATTTGAAGGGAAAGAAATTATTTCTATCCACTCATCCTCCTGATACAGAATAATTAGAATCATGGGAAGGTTTGGGTGGAAAGGGACCTTAAAGCTCATCTCATTCCAACCCCCATGTCAGGGATGACCCAGAATAGTGGTGGGCTTGGCAGTGCTGGGTTAATGGTTGGACTTGATGGTCCCAAGGGTCTTTCCAACCTTAAATATCCTCTGAACCTATGAAATGGCAGACGAAGTCTCTTAGTGATCTGCACATGCTGTTTCATGACCCAAAGGCCTTTCACATGAGTTGCCTGAGCACCTGCAAATCAAGAGTGTTGCTGCTGTTGACTGAGCTGGCTGATTTCCCTGGCTCTGAGATCCCCTGGGATCTTGAAATGAGCCCAAATATATAAAAGCAGCAAATCCCTCTGGAGAAGCATGTGATGCCTGGCCTTCCTGAGCAGCAGTGACAGCTCTTACTGGTTGTTTTACACTCCAAATTAATGCAAATCAAGAGATATGACAGATTAATAAAATCATTGGAGGGAGAAGAAAAGGCAGCACTAAAATAAGGAATAAATGAAATAAAAAGTGAGCAAAAGCAGGCAGAGAGAACACAGTTAGCATGTAGGGACAGGCAGATGCAGGCTTGGAAGAAGATGCTGGATTCCCTTTGGAGAAACATTAGTGTTGGGACTCCCACCAGGCTGTCTGCCAAGGGGGATAATTAAGCTAAATAAAAATACACACTAGTAACAGCTCCACAAATGAGGGTAATTTAATTACCACATTCGATACAGGAGACCCACTTCCCACGAGTTTTCCACTGTGACCAGGGAGGAGACAATAGCAGCACAATGGGCTGGAGAAAGGAAGAGTCATTTGCTAAGAAGAGGGTTTTTATTAGGGTCTGCATAATAAACACCAGCACAGCTTTCCATAATCGTGTCATAATCTTGCCATAAAATTCAATCAAAGCAACAGCTTGTGAATGTCCAAAAAAATCAATGGAACCATAAGAGAAGTGATTGCAGAAGCAACACTGGAATTTATTTCAGTGCTCAATCCATGGGGGTGGAAAGGAACAGCCAAAGAACAGGGAAGCAGGTGTGCTGCAAACACCTCTGAGGGAAGAGCTCCTCTGCCTCAAATCCAGAGGAAACACAGACAGTATCACAGAATATTCAGGGGTGGAAGGGACCCCTGGAGATCACCTGGCAGGGTCACCTGGGGCAGGTGACACAGGTGGCAAACACAGTAGGCAAAGCACAGTTCAGATAGTACTGTACATTAATTTCATTTTTGGAAAGAGAGGTCATTTCTATCCACTCATCTTCCTCAAAGAGAATCATAGAATGGTTTGGGTTGGAAGGGACATTAAAGCTCATCCAGTTCCACCCCTGCCATGGGCAGGGACACCTTTCCACTATCCCAGGGTGCTCCAAGCCCTGTCCAACCCGGCCTTGGACACTTCCAGGGATGGGGCAGCCACAGCTTCTCTGCCCAACCTGTGCCAGGGCCTGCCCACCCTCACAGGGCAGAATTCCTTCCCAGTATCCCACCTAACCCTGCCCTGTGGCAGAGGAAACCACTTCCCCTTGTGCTGTCACTCCATGCCCATGTGAAATAACGGAGCTGTCAAACTGCCCAACCCAGGCTGGTTTCACTGAGCTGTATTTACAACCCAAGAGCTGCAGTTTCCCTTTATTCATTAGTGCTGGAATGCAGTGGGAAGCAGAGCTAATGTGGGGCTCCCAGAGAGCTTTATGCACTGCCTGATGCCCCTCCAAAGTGCTCTGTTAAGCGAGAGAGAAGTGGAAACATTTTCCCTCCCCTCCTCTCTCTGGTGAAAACACTTAGTGGGCAGCACAGGCTCAGATCCTTTGAAAGGAACAGAGTGTGTCCACTCAATTATTTAAAACAGTTGAGTAATTGCAGCCCTGTCAGCTCAGAAAACATCTCTCTCTGCCCAAGCTGCTGCACAAACCCACTCTGGGCAGGCAGTCCCAGCAGCATCAGTTTTCTCTTTATTTCTTCCCACACTCTGCCAGCCAGAGCCGAGGGTGAGGGACGAGGCTGTGGGTGAGGGATGAGGCTGCCTGGCCCCTTTGCAGCTGCTTTTGCCTCAGGGTAAAATTCAGAAGGAAGGAGGTGGGGACACCTTGGGAGCCTTTTTGGAGGTGGCAGGTTCCTTTGTGCTGGCTGAGGACTCTGTAAATCCTTCCAGAAATCTCTTGGGGCATGGTGTGTGCTAGAGATAAATATTACAATAGGAGGCTTAGAGGGAAATGGATTCAGACAGCCAGGAGAGCCCAGGAATGGAACAGGCTTGGGCAGAAAGTCCTCTTGTTAAACACCCTCTGGAGAAGGTTCTTTAGCTGAGCTGGGAGATTGGAAGGTTTCCACAGCTGCCTTCCAGAGATTCCAGTCCCACACATTGCTGGTTGTTCCTTCCCTAGTCCCAAAATACAGGAGAATCCCAGCTCCAAAGCCCACGCTCACCAGCACCACTGCTTTACTCCACATCAGTCCTGTCCTGCCCAAAAATGTGTTTTCCTCCTCCCTGAGGAGTTGTAGGACACAGAACAAGAACAACCAGCCTGGCAAGTCCAAGTGCACACCCATCTAACCTGACCACCTGAAAACTGAGGTTTGTTCCTTTTGCCTGAGAAAAAGGGAGCAGGAATGTCGTTATTTCCCAGAATGGCTTCCTGGGGTGGTTTTTAAGCAGATTTCAAGAACCAGCTACTAAAGCACATGAATTTTGTACACTGACTGTGCTGGGTTTTAGCAGCCTCATTAACTGACTCACCTTAATGGGAACTTCTCCCCAGGGTCCCTTCCCAGGTGGAAGAGCAGTGGCAGGTGAGTGTGTTCCTCCTGTGTGTGTGTTGTCACTCCAGAGACATTCTGCCCAGGACAGAAATCAATACCCTGCAGGAAAAAGGTGAGAGGTCAGCAAGGGTGACACAGGACAGGGAACAAAACTGATCCCAGTGACACCACTTCCTCCAGCACCTTGTTCCAAAATACTTACAAACCCCAGAATTATTTTAAATCAAGGGTCCACTTCAGTCTGCCAAACAGATTCTGAACTGGTGGGGTAAAATAAGGTGACAAAGTGGAGCTGCACTGACATAAAAGCTGAAGCACCCTGCACATTCTTGTCTTATAAAAATATAATCCCTGTAAAATATTCATTAAAATGAAATGGCCAAAGAAAAGACAAAGAGGGAGAACCATTTAATCACAAAAATTCTGCATGTGGAAAGTATCTTCTCTCTTTGGTTCTCATGGCTTTGAAATAGAGAGGGAAGGACCACTTGGCATTTCTGATCAAAAACAAAATGCCAGGAGAAACATCCAGACACCCTGAGAGGCCACAGGCCCTGCAAACTCCCTTGCCAGCACCTGCAGGATCAGTTTCTCTGAGGAATGAAGCAAATCTGGTTAATTTTTAAGAAGTGGGTGTGTTGTTGATGTTGTTTGTAGCAAGCTGGTATTGAGGCACTCACCTGGGCAGGGCAGTGGGGCTGGGTGGGAGGACTGGAGGAAGTCTGGAGACATTCCTGTCACTAACAGTCTGTGGGGTCAGAAGTTGGGATGTTCCCTACAGCAGCAGGGCACAGGTACTGGGAATCTCCCTGGGAAAGCAACTGGGAGCAGCAAGGGGTTAAGTGCTCACTGGGCACGGAGTGACAGAGATCCAGCTCTCTCCATCTGCCCCTCCAGCCCTGCCAGGCTCCTGCTCCCCAAGCCCAGCCTGTTATTAGCCAGTTGTGAGCTCCCTAATCCCTGGCCTGCAGCCTCCAGAACCCATTTAAACCCTGGGAAGAGCCAAAAATGCAAAAGCACTAATTTCCCTGAGCAGCCAATAAAACAGGGCCCCTCCAGCCCAGCAAGGACTGGCCCCAAGTGGACTTGTTAAAGCTGGGCTTTACAATTCCAGCTCCCACACTGCGCTCTTACAATCCCCAAAATGCCCCGAGACAGGGACAGAGACATGGAGAGAAGGTAAATGGGAATATTTCAATGGAAGTGGGAAAGCAGCTGTAGCATGTGCTTATAAAACAAACCAAAAAGGCTCTCTACAGATGTTGGTAGGATTTGATTGGCAAACAATTTTCTAAAAATATCCCGTGTTTTTAATGGACAGCTGGTCAGTGGAGCAGTTAATATTCTGCTTTTCAATAAAGCAAGAAGTTTAGAAGCCCATGAAATCCCATTTATCTGCACAGAGCTATAGATTCCTGAATCACTGACTGGAAAAATAAGGAGTTGGTTGATAGGTTGGAGTGGCCCTACCAATAATGGACTTTAAATGGATACAAAACTGATTGACCTTTCCACCCTGTGACACCACAGGCCTCTGGAACACACAGGGAAAATAGATTTTTTTGTGGGTTTTTTCCCACAAAAGGACCAGTTAATGAAAAGGTATCAAAGCCTCTATAACATCCAAATTATAATTTGGATGCAAATCAAACAAGCAATTTAATTAAGAGCCTGCTAATTGGTACAATGCTCCTCGGCTGCAAATGCTGCTGTTTGAAAGAAGATTTTAGTCTCTGGGGTATTTGTTTAGACATTGCTCTGTTTACATTTTAGCTTTTGTTTCCTATCAAATCCGTGTAGCTCTGACTTCAGAACAGGCAACAGTCCCAAAGACTCCCAGGAAAGAAAGTGCTGGGACAATTTGCCTGATGGCTCCAGCCAAAAGCTGTCTGGCCTCATTTAAGCACTCAGTGCCCTCTTCAAAAGCAGCCTATTGGGAAAAATCAAAATAAATAAAGAAAAACCCCCTTCAGTAAATACAACCAGCATTTTATGACATTGGCTGAAACCATCTTTTAAATTTCTAAGGCATTTCAAGTTTATCCCTGCAAATAAAATGGACTATTACTATTTTTATGTACTGTGTGACAGCCAATGTTCAATCTGCAGAGAGAGTTCCAAAGATTTTTTACTTGTTCATCAACAAATGGGCAAAAATAAGATATAAATACACTAAAATATATTTTAGTTTATATATATTATATATTGAACATATAAAAATATACCCTCAAGGTATTGTCCTGCCTCAGAGTAAGTAACACACTACAGATACAGCCAAAGGAGCCCAGTCCTCTGATCCTTTGCTAGAAAACAGTATTTAATTCATCTTCCACACCTTTCCCTCATTCTATTTGTCAGTCAAAGCATTTTCAGTTCTCAGGATGGAAAGAAAATAACCAGCTGTACCATCCTAAAAGACCTGGGACCCCAAGTCTGGATTGCTTTGCTTTGCTGGGGCAAACCAGTCTAAATTAAGTTTGCTTCAGACTTGAGAACTGTTTTAAGGGCAAGACAAACCACACTCTGGAGCACCTGGACCACACCCCTGGTTGCTTGGAAGGTTTGGTGATGTCTGGAGTTATGTTATGTCAGAGAAGAGCCCAGAGGTGCCTAAGCCTGTCCCATCCACTGGGATAACACAACCCAGACCAGCCACCACTCCCTCCTCTGTTATTCCCTCAAGGCTATTTATTGTCAGACAGTTTATAACAAACACAGGGATCAAAAGCCACTTAAAGCACATTCCTAATATTTTATCCTGCTCACTGTCCAAGGTCATAGATGGAGTCCCCATCCCTGGAGGTGTCCAAGGAAGGGCTTGGATGTGGCACTCAGTGTTTTGGGCTGGGAGACAAGGTGGGCTGGGAGGTCTTTTCCAACCTCAATGATTCTGTGATTTCCATGTCCACAGGTCATGCCGATCAAACACAGTGGAAAGATCCCTCCCTGTGTTTAGGTGAACTCTTGGAGCATTTCTCCTCCATCACAAAAGCCTGAAAGCCAAACCAGAGGATCCTGTCTAGAACAACTCCTGCTTTCTAAGGGAGCCCTTAAAAGAGCATCAAATGGCACCAAAACTGGCTCAGCTCTGCACCAGCTCTCACAGAGCGTTTTGCACCACTGTGTAAACCTGTTTGCTGTAGGAGAAATTCCCAAATCCTTTTTATTTATTACTATTATTATTAAAACATAACATTGCCTGCCCATCAGGTGAACCTCCCAGAGAGGTTCTCCCTGCCCTTCCCAGCAATCCCGTAACCCGGATTGCTTCCCTGTTCCTGAGCCTCTGCAGCCCTCAGTTGCACAGCTTTGCTCTAATTTCCAGAGCAAATGGACCACAGATGCTGTGTCAATATAGACATGAGACAAACACAGCCGGTTGCCAGTTTGGGCTCTGGGCCAAGAGATGGAATCACCACTTGTGTCAACGTGAGCCCTCTGGCAATTCCTCAGCCTGGCTCCAGCCCAGGGCGCTCTGGCTCCACGGGCGGCTTTGGACAGTCCTGGGATGTGTCCCCCGGCCATGGCTGCTCCTGCCAGAGCCAAACCCAGGGCAGCAAACCCGTGCTAATATGGGCAGGAGGAAAGCACAGCTGTTAATTACAGCCAGGGATGCTCTTTCTTGCTGTTTGCCACAGCGCAGGTAAAAACGCTGCTCTGGCTTTCCTGGCGATCCCCGGCAAAATCCTCCTGCAGTGGAGCTCGGGATGAGCAGACACTTCAAGGTGGCACTGCCAGGATCCAACCCCGAGGAGCAAGAACCGCTTGGAACGTGTTAAGTGGCTGGAAGAGCTCCCAAAAGATGGGGCAGCTCACGAGCCTCCCGATCGATGGCCGGTTCAGATGCTCAGAGGACCACGATGAAATGTCATTATTTGTGAGGTTCTACTTGACTTCACATCCCCCGTGCAGAAAAGGCTTTATCGATCCCCTCGCGTGGAGGAGAAGGGCAATCAGACAGCCTGACTGGAATAACCCCTTTGGCATTTTGCATTAAAACAATAGGAGCTGCTGGCAGGCGCCTGCACCCATCCTTTAAAGTCACAGGAGCCTGGAAACCCACTGAACCCTCCTAACAAGCTGACAGCAGAAAGGTTGATGTTATCAGACACTCTCCAACAACCAAAGGGCGTTTTCCACAGGTTTTTCTTAATTATTTTTTCCCCTCCTTGCATCAGTGCTCTTGCAGGGCACAAGGACTGGTCTGTGCTGGGTACTGTTGGTGGCAGGCAGAGAAAACTACATTTCCCCTCCTGCAGCTCCTACTCCTGCCTCCTCTACACAGCATGAAATTAGGAAATTCCTGAGGACTTGCTACTTACTCAGACAAATCTATAGAGAGTACCCAGTTTTTCCCCTTTCAGAACTCTCCTTCCAAACAAGAACAGCATTTTACAGGTAATTCCAGTTAAAATCCTGTGTGTTACACTGCAAGAGGGGTCTCCCCAGGTTTATCCTTAGTTCTCCCTTCTGCTATTTTCATCACTGCTGATTTTTGCTGTAAGAAAGGTGGACAACAATGGAAAAGCTTTATATCCATCAATCAGAGCAACAGGGACTCAGATCTGTGCAGCAGGGAGATCTCTCTTCCTCTACCAAACTATTTAAAAATACAAACACATTTTTCAAGTCAGGTTTCTTTTCATCTCCCTCTGTCCCATTTATCACCTCTTGAATGTCAGAGATGTCAAATTATGTAAACATGAGCCACCTATATAGATGGAAGCCAAGTAAACAGCTCTAAATAAGCATCCTGTGCAATCCACAGGAAAAATGTCCCTTGGAGTGATTATTCCCACTTGCTGCTGCTGAGTGAGCCCTCCCTTTATGCTTTCAAGAGACCACCCCTTCAAGAATCAAAAAATCCAGTTAATCCAGCAGAAAAGAGCATCAAGGTGTCCTCCAGCACTGAGAGAGACTACAAGACTTCATGACAGGAGTCAGACGAGAAAAAAAAACCTGCTTGGGGGTTAAAAAATAAACAAACAAGAAATGGGAAGAACAGAAGAGCACAATTCATCTGTGTGTCAGATGACAAGTTCTAATCCCAGGCCATAAGGCAAAGGATGCAGACCAGTAAGGGCATGTTACTGTCAGGGGACTTTGGGATGACTGTAAACCTGTGTACTGCTTGCATGGGATGTTTCCAGGGTAAATATTCCGAGTGCCATATGGAGAGGAGCCTTCAGATCCCTGTTCTGCTTTCCTAGGCTTTGCTTTCTGCAAGCTG
This sequence comes from Pithys albifrons albifrons, assembly GCF_047495875.1. Lineage (NCBI taxonomy): Eukaryota > Metazoa > Chordata > Aves > Passeriformes > Thamnophilidae > Pithys > Pithys albifrons. The sequence continues at coordinate 20,720,004 of NC_092469.1, forward strand.
TGTCTCCCTGGTGCATTTTTATTTGTGTGCACATTCTTTATTGCTGAACTAACTTCCACCCTGTTCAAACCCAGCTCTCAGGTGAGGGGCCAAACTTGGCCACATCCTTCCTTGTTCATCCTGCTCAGCCTAAACAGACCCAGGACAGGCACCAGTTTCCCATTTTCCAGTATCAGCATGAAAATGTGGGTTTGGCTGCTCTAATGGCATAATCTCATCAGAAAGCCAAACAAAAAGGCACCAAGTATGGATTAAAACCAGGGCCAGTTTTCTGTATTGATGATTTCCCACACTGTCAACTACCCAGGGAGTTCTGAAAGTGAAAGGAGGTCTGGCTAAACTGGGCCTTGTATCTGTCAAAATAATGAGACACTCAACTACCCACAAAACAAACCTCTTAAAAATGTGCAGGCAGCTATTCTGCCACATCTGGCCAACTTCAGATCTCTTTCCAGTGGATGACATGCCAAACAGATATTCCAGGTCTGAGTGTGGACCTTCAGACACAGAGACTTTCCTATCCAGAAGTTTAATAAAGCATCCCATTGGATTCACAATGAGGAAGAACCTCTAAAGATCATAAAATTAACAAGGCCTCATTACCTGAAGTTCTGCTGGGATGGCAAATCAAACTTATCAAACAGCCAGAATTCCAAGTGCCACAGATGTGCATGGATTTAAATACATTTTTCCAATTAAAATAGCAAACAAACTGTTTTTTTTTGGTTCTGGAGTCCAATATTAACACAGCTGGGCAGTCACTGAAAGAGGCAACTGTATCACAAGGTGAGCTGAGAAACTCCTCCAAGAGGGCTCAGAACTGGTCTGCACTCTGATTTATTTCTATTTTTAAACTTGCAGGGCTTGTAATTAATGGCTCGAGGACACGAAGAAAATTGGAACAAATTTCAGCCTGAGCTTCCTCTGCATGTTGTTAATGGCTGGTCTGGCCACTAATGTGCTCCAATTTTCCCCACATCCAGCACATGAGATCCAAGCTGCAGGAAAGAGAGTGAGTTTGTAATGGTCTCTCTGATGTAGGGGATAATTGCTGACTTTTATCAGACAGTAGTTAAACAAAGACTTGGAAAGAAATAAATATTCCTTAATTGCCCGGCTGCCGTTGCTCGCAGTGGGAGAGGCTCTGGGAGGAGGAACTGGTCCCCATTATCACTGCTACACACAGACATGCAGAAATGAGACCAATGCAGGGGTTTGTTTATCCCCCAACTGGGTCTGTAAGTGTGGGCATGTGCTTTTATCACCATGGAGAGAAATAATTCATGTGGGAATTTTCCATGCACGTGGGAAAAGTGTGAGCCCATCCCTACACCCAAACACATGGACATGGAAGCTCCCAGAGTCTCCCATACAGGGAAAATCCTCCAAGGGAGATATATGGGTTTTACTCACACACAAGACAAATAAATTATCTCATTTGATCTGCGTGGAATTAGCACCGAGACAGAGCATAAAATACATTTCCAGAGCCAACTTTCCTTTCCTCCTCACTCCCAGTAAGACAAACTTTGCCTCCTGGAGCATTACAGCCTTCAGAAAGACAAACACACACATATTTACAGCCCTGAATGCAAATGTCTCCCTTGGAGCTGACGTTTCCTTCTACCCCCAGGACATCCCAACGAAAGAATCCGTGCACTTTTATACCCACAAATGTCATCAGCACTTAGTTCTGCTGCACCTGTGATGCCTTGAGGACCCACCACAAGTTCAAAAAAAGAGGCATAAAAAAATAAATCATGCAAACAATCCCTCCCCAGGCCCAGCCTGCTGTCAGGAGTTTGCTCAGAGCTGTGTCCTAATGCCCTGGGTTCATGTCTAAAGGTGTCATCAGCAAGGCACACGTGTGAACCTGCCACTCAGCAAATGCCCCAGAGTCCAGTACCTGAGTCTGAGGCAAGAAAGACACAAAAAGAAAGAGAAATCACAGACTCAAGACTATTCTGGGTTGGAAGGGACCCACAAGGATCATCAAGCCCATACAGGGGATTGAACCCATGACCTTGGCATTATTACAATCAAGTTTTAACCAACCTCTAATTGTGAGGAGATCATCCAGGAAATAAATAAAATGTAAACCCCAGTGTGATGGGGGCTCACAGAAGTGCTGAGAGTAGATCAAACACATGGATTTTACTGCTCTTTCCACTTTCCTACAGCTTTCCTTTTCCCTTTCAAGAAAAAAAACATCACAAACCAAACAAACCCGGCCCTGTTCCACTTAAATAATTCAGGGCACCAGGACTTTTGTCCTAGGAATTGTGAGATATGTGACCAATGTGGCATCAGGCTCCAGATTCCACAGAATCACAGAATATCCCAAGCTGGAAGGGAGTCAGAGGGACCAGTGAGTCCAACTGCAAGGGCACACCTGAAAGTTCAGAATTCAGCAGAGAAAGATTAATATTAAGGGGGTTTAAGTGCTGATTAAAGGGAGCATCTTCAGAACAGCTTGGAATTTGCTCATTTTCCTTTCTTTGTCCCTGATTTCAGGAGGGATGTGTGACATCACTCCCCTTAGATTTTCATAAGATTATGGAATTGTTTAGGTTGGAAAAGCCTCAAAAATCATCGAGTCCAACCATTCCAAGGCCATCATTGACCCATGTCCCCAAGTGCCACATCCACATGGCTTTTAAATCCCTCCAGGGATGGGCACTTCCTGTGCCAAGGCTCACCAGCCCTTTAGGGAAGAAATAATTCCTAATATCCAATTCAAACCTCCACAGCAGATCTGGGAGCTCTCCAGGGACAGCAGCAGGGTGACATCCCCCAGTTTAAAACTCTGTTCAAAGGGTTGTCTGCCCCCAGGGGCACCAGTGACCCCCGGGAGCAGGTCCAGGTGCTGTTACCTTGCCATACTCCTCCCAGGAGTTGCTCCAGGTCCAGTAGTGAGCTTTGTAAAGCCCAACTCTCACGGCCATCATCTCATTGCCACGATAATAGAATATGGGCCTGGGAAAGAGAGCAGAGCTGCATGAGAAACACCATCACACTGGGCTGATAAGGGAGACAAACACCTTAATGGAGTCTGACTTCCGATGTGGATATCAGGCAGGAACAGGCTGCCTCCTAATAGTCTCCTCTGCAAGGTTTTCAATTAACATTTCTTAAAGTGTTCATCAAGTTGAGAGCTCACACAGTGCAAGAATGAAACATTATCCAGCTTGGCTGCCAGTGATTGTTAATCCTTGAACTCTCAGCCCCTGGTATTTCCTATAGAGCGTGTCGGTTTAAACATCAAATGGCTCACAAGTGCTGTGTGTGTGAGGGAGAAACTGGGAGTCACAGGCTCTGGGATGCTCAGGCTCCTCTCCCCAGCAGCACCAAGTGAACTTCACAGCTCTGCCATCAAGCTGTCAGTGTCACCCAGGCAGGGTGGCCAGGAGGACACCAGATGCTGGTGTGTTCTGGATGACATCTCAGAAAAGCTCCATATGGGAAAACCTGGCAGCCAGACAGGCTGTACTTTTAACTCCCATCCACTTTCCTCCCCTCCAAACCTCACTTTGCAGCATGTAAACATACTGCTAAAACTGCATTTTTTTCCCAGAGGTTTCCCTAATTAAAAATACATCTGGGAAATGCAGCTCATTCACTACACCTGTGCATTTCCCTGGGCATCCCAGAAACCTTCCTGTTGGTTTCTCCACTAACACACAATTGGGTTTTTTTTAGGAAACAGCACAACATTTACTGAAAGGGACTCTGTGCAGGAGAGAGGTTTGACTTGGTGGTGCAGTTCATCATACAAGGACACCAGACTTGGTCAGCACTTCCCTCCAGTTGCTTTGGACACAAAGGTGAAGCTGTTTGTCACTGTCAGGGGGTACCACAACATCTTTTCTTTCCTTCTGGGATACCATTCAGCAAAATCCACTCACTCTGGTGATGCCACTTTGAAAAACTGTCCCTAAATTCAAGATAAAATTTAACTATCCATGTGTGAATAACAGGAGTGGCCTCAGATCTCTTATTTTAAAATCACAGCCTGACTGCAGGTTCTTGCACAAACAATGAGCCTTTGTCACCAGGAACTGCCACCAGGAACAAAGGGGAAACAACTGTGTCACCAGGGAGAAAGGAAAGGTGCTGCCAGCAGAGCCCATTCCTGATCCTTAACACACCTGAAAGGTGAAATAAAGGCAGGAAGAGACCTGCCAAGTGCAGCACCTGATCTAAACCTGTTCCATTAACAACATCCCCCCCAAAACACACCAAGTACTCCCACCTCTTTTCCTTGCCATAAAGTCTCACTATTTGACCCTTTGACTGAAGGGTCTAGGTTTTTCCTTTTTTAAAAAAATATATTTTCCTTTTTGAAAGAGGATTCCAGCTTGTACTCAATATTCTGCTATTAATGATTTCTTTTTTCCCCTCATTCATTTTTTCCTTCTTAAGCTTAAAAGAATGAAACAACTGCACGTTCTGGAAATTTTTGGGGGGCTGTGGAAATTGTGACCTGGTCAGGTCTGGAGGGTACAGAAAAAGATGCAAAAAGTCATGATGTGCCTTGAGTGTGTTGTAACACAGAGAGCAACAAGGGGTTGGAAACAGCATTGAAATTCCCCCTTAAAACTACAAAGGAGCTTCACAAACTTCCGGAAGATGGGACAAGGAGGCACCTGCAAGGCTCAGGTAACACTGCAGGTGTGCCCCTTGTTAAGAGGCATAGAAACAATTTTACAGCACAAAGGCTCAAATCTACCATGGAAAACAGCTCAAAGATGTTTTTCCACCCAAACATTTCCTTGCTATCTCACAAAGTGTATGTTTGTATTCAGATTTCCCAGCCTGGAAGATTCCTCACCAAAATCCCAGCTAGAAGGTCTCTCTTTACCCTTGACATGTCCAATAAAATACTTGTTGGAGGGGTATTTGCTGTCAGGTCTCGGTGCCTGTACCCAACAGCTGACAGCACACCACAAAGATTCCAGGTGTTTAACCCAAATCTATCCCTGCAAAAGTTTCCACAGCAGCAGGACCTTGGGAAGAGAGTGATCCCAGCTCACCCACAGCAGCACAGCCTTTACCTCCACTGCTCCCAGGCAGGGGCTACAGGGACCCAGCACACTCTGGGATGCTTTCCCAGTAATAAATAATGTATTCTTCCCTTCCCAGGCTACAGTTCTCAGGCTTTTATCTCCCCTCCTGCCATATGTTGTTCCAGGGATCCCTGCTAACCCTGTGACATTTCCAGCAGTCCCCAGACTCCACTGTATGGCAACATGCCACATGTCAGGAAATCCCACCTCAGTGGAGAATTAGCCCGGTGGGAAGCTCTGGTGCTGCCCCACCTCACTGAGGGGGGACAAAGATGCATTAATTCAGTTTATAAAAGAGAGCTGTGAGCTTTGCTGTAAAGAATAACCCCCAGCTTGGCATCCCTTCAGCTGGGATGCAAGGCTGGGAGCTCTGGGCTCAGGACTAACCTGTCAATTAGTTTGCCCTGCAAGATGACAGGTAAAAGGTCGATGCCATCAATCTGTCTGTCACTGGGAGGCTGGAGACCCGCCAGGGAGAGGCTGGTGCTGAACAGATCCATCACATTGCCCAGCTGATGGCTGACCTGCAAAAATAAATCAGCAGAAAACACATTTGCAAAGAGCCCTTCATAAAAATCCATAAGGAAACAGGTTCCCACCAAAGCTTCCTGAAAATCTCTCCCTTTACGGCGCTGCTGTCACCAGCAAAGCTCCTCTTAAAATAATAAAGGAAAGGAGATGCTCCTTATTTCCCAGCTTCCAGGGAGAATTTGCATTTTGATTCATTTTTTCCATTTTCCTCCCTTTCTTCTCACTTCTACAGGAGTGTGTTGTCACAGAGTTCAACTTAATTTAGCAAATTCCAGCTCATCTGAGGACTGAAAAATCAGCACTCACACCAAGAAAAAAAATAGTCCTTGATTTGTTCCCTTCTCCAGGTCAGCTCTGGAGTCCAGAATACCCTGAGAGAGTTCCCAGAAAGCACAGGGATAGATGGATAACAACAAAAAGAGCCTGATGACTTCATCTGCAAACCATTTCCAACAATTCAAGAACTGTAAAGTTGTGGTATTTTTAGTCCATATTTTAATAAGGGAGAAAAACATCTGGGTTTGGCTCCAATGGAGATGTTTAAGCTGCTTTTCTTTTTTTCTTGCCTTTTTTTTTTTGACTTTTTCCTTACTTGGAAGCCATACTTATCTCTGCTCTTAATTATTTATATTTTAAAACCCTAAAAAGTCTGTTCTGACTGATTCTTTCTGAATCTTTGCTCCCACCCTGCTTGGGGGATCTGCTGGAGGATGTTTAATTAGTCAGTGACACACTAAATTAAAGCAGATACATTCAAATCAAGAGCACCAGGATGGACCAGCACAAGCTGTGACATGAAAAGAGCATTTTTAACCATACCACTTGTTGGGAAACAAGAAACCATGGGATACAAACCCACATCTGTAAGGACAGAAGCACTTCTGACTGAAATCCAAGTCCAATCCCAACAGAACAATGTTGGGACTATCAAAGACTTTTTATCTCTGAATCCTGCTCACAAACAGCCTGTTAGCTGACACTAATTATTTAAATACAACAAATGATAAAGTGATAAATGAGTTTTTGTGAGATACTGGCTCTAAAGGGAAAAAAAAAATGAAAAATGCTGTTTTTCTTGAGACTAAACCTCACATTAAGAGTTCGAGCTGAAAACTGAACACAAAGGAAGAATTAAGAAGTTTAGAAAAAAAGAACTGCAGAAAGCAACATGCAGGGGCCTAATTACAAGTTTAACATTACAATATCACATTACTTGATTACAGTAATTTCAATTTTTAATGGCTTTCATTCATCAAAAGGTGTTGGCAGGAACAGCTCCTATTAAAGCTGCATGGGAGACTCTGCCACAACTGCTTAAGAGGAAAGAAAGTGCAAAGCTCAAAGCACAAGGGCCATGGAAATCCTTGCTGGGGAAAGCACTTGGATCAGATCACCAAGACCAAAAGGTTTGAGTTCAGGACTTGTTCCTGGACACTGTTGGAACAGCCTGGAAAAGGTTGTGCTCAGCCTGTCCCGGTAGGAAGTCACAAACAGAAGGGCAGTGGTGGAGTCCCCATCCCTAGAATTGTTCAAAGCCAGGTTGGATGGGGATTGGAGCAAACTGGGCTGGTGGAAGGTGTCCCTGCCCATGGCACAGGACTGTGACCAGATGGTTCTGGAATAACTCCTGAGGGGGACTCCATTCCTTCTCTGGGCAATCTGTTCCTGCACAGGAAAGAAGTTCTTCCTCACACTCAGGTGGAACTTGCTGGCATCAGTTTGTGCCCATTGGCTCCTGTCCCGTTTCTGGGCACCCCGAGCAGAGCCTGGTCCATCCCCTGCCCTGTCCCTGCAGACACTGAGGAGGACATGGATGAAGGCCCTTCTCAGTCTCCTCCTGAGGCTGAACAGCCCAACTCTCACAGAGCTGCTCATCTCCATGAGGTGCTGGGAAATGCTGAAGTCAAGGGATTACAAGTCCCTTGTGGGCTCATCCAGTGGCTAATTCCCACCAGGAGCGTGGTGGGAGACCACCAGGATCCACACACCACCATCTGCAGAGCTCAGGCTCCACTGAAGAGCAGCTCTGGCCCCCACCTGCTCCCTCCCCAAGTGCCACGTCAGGAGCCTGAGCCTTTTTATAATTAGAGCTCTCCCAATTTATAAATCAAATCCACAAGTCCCCTCCGTGCTGTGGCCCCGGCCCTCGCCTCAATCTTTTGATAAGAGGCCCTGCTGACCCGAGGCTCGAGCCTCTAATATCCCCTAATTTATCCAGCACGTGGGGACAATCCTGGGGGGCCACCACGGTCTCCTTGTTCTGGCCCTTATTAACCAGCACCAGATGTAGATGACTCTCTTTAATCATCCAATTACGTTTCTGGTCTCAGACAACATTTTTCCCGTGAAGCAGAGAAAACTTCTTAAGGAAATTAAATGCCCGTGCCACAGCCACTTGGATTTATCTGTGCTCTGCAGCACCACATTGAAGGAGGGAAAAGCAAAAAAAAAAAAAAAAGGTTAATATTTATATAAAACTTTGAAGTATTTTCAGAGAAAAAAATAAAAAAAAAATACCATTTTTCTCCTGTCAACAGCACTCTTTCATTCTAGTTGCCATTCCCAGTTATTTATTTATTTATTTAAAGAAAAGAAAAAGAAAAACCCAGAGAGGGCAACAGCCCAGGGAAAATAAATAATATATAAAACTGAGGGAGATCAGATATTGCTGGTATCAGTGAGGAACAGCCGGTACTACGCACGTAAAAACGGATTTTTTTCCCCCCTCTTTCCCCCCGTTCTTTTTAATAAACTCTCAGTATACACACAACGTCTTTAAGAAAATGAAATCCTTTTGCTGTGGGCCACGGCGCTGGAAGAAACAGTCCCCAGTGCTGTTATCAGAGCTTTCAAGCTTTAACTCTGAATCAAAGGCGACAATTAATAAAGTCGCCCCCGCCAGGAATGGAAAGGAGGAAAGCTAAATATTTGAAACTGGGTGAACAAATGTCAGGGTGTTTTTAAATAAAATCCTTTTACAGTTATCACAGCGAGCAGACCTGATATCCCTGTCTAATTCAATTTCAATTTGCGCCCCATGGGAGATAGGGAAGAAAAGGTTGCAATGCTGTCTTTGGGTTGATATGTTCTTTTCTCCTTCAGGAAGCAGGCACGGGAGAGGAAGGGGAGGAGGGCGAGGGGAGAGAGGAGGAGGAGGATTCAAATACCAACAGAATATGATTTTTTTTTTCCAGCTGGATCCTTCCAGAAGGCAGATGTGATGTGGGGAATGTTGAAATGCTGATTTGTTGTGAATTCACCTGGAAAACGTAGCCGAGGAGGAAACTGCAGAAAGGCTGTTTGTGTGTGAATAAATATTCCTGATGGGGGACCAGAATTCAGTGAATGTTGATGCCAAGAGCAACATGCATTGCTGAGGCATCTTCCTCCTCCAAAAACCTGCACACCAGCCAACTGCACCAATTATCCCAACCTCTATCCATATCCTGTCAGGAGCTCACAGTCCTGTCACTTCACTTCTTTTGTTTAAATCAAAAGATGCCCTTTAATAAAAACAAAATCAATAAGATTATTAATAAGCTGCCAGATAGAATCATGGAATGGTTTATGGTTGGAAAGGACCTCAAAGCTCATCCTGTTCCACCCCTTGCCATGGGCAGGGACATCTTCCACCAGCCCAGGGTGCTCCAAGCCCTGTCCAACCTGGCCTTGGACACTCCCAGGGATGGGGCAGCCACAGCTTCTCTGGGCACCTGTGCCAGGGCCTGCCCACCCTCACAGGGAACAATTTCCTCTCAATATCCCACCTAGCCCTGCTCTCTGGCAGTGGGAAGTCATTCCCCCTTGTCCTGTCACTATCTAACCATATAAAAAGTCCCTTTTGTCCCTCTCCCTGCTTTCCATGAGCCCCCTTAAGGCAGTGGAATGCTGCAATGAGCTCTTCCCAGAACCTTCCCATCAGTGGAATGAGTCTTGCACCCAGAAACTGGATTTCACTGGCCAGAAACAAAAGCCCTGTTTCTGTGGCTTCAGCTGTTCCAGCTGCAGTGGCTTCTGGCCCTCCCCCTGCTCCTCAAAAAGTCCAGGGCTGAAAAGGAACAACCTGGGAGCAAACCAAGTGCAGGAAAGGAGGAGTAGATCCTCCAGCTTTGTGCTGAAGTTCAGGTCTCCCAAGACTTTATTTCCTTCAACTCTTTGGAAAAGAAAGAGCAACAAGAGACTTTAAAGCAGTTTTCCCACATTTTACAGCTACTTGGGGTGCACAGGGCTTAGGCTGAGGAGTTAAAACTCACAGTCAAGAGGATGCTGAAGCTACAGACTCTGCAGGACACAGGAAAGAAGCCAACAATGTACTACCAACCACGTGCCCCTTCACTTTGTGAGTGGCAGAGGCCCTTGTGCAGCAGGGAGTGACATCATGAGCTGTATCACACACAGGCAAAGCCAAACCTCTCACCTTGGTCAGTGCTGCTGAGGGGACCAGGCTGGAGCCTCGACAGCAAGAACACAAGCAGAAAACACACATAAGTATCTCTCACATATTTACTGAGCAGCAGCATCACACAGGGTTGAACTCTGAGCAAACAGCACATCCTGGGGACAGGGACAGAGCTCAGAAGTGGCTTTGCAAGGACATGGAGTCCAAGAGGACACCTGGGAGCACAGGGACACACCTGGCCGGGAGAATCCTGGACTGCAGACTGGGATAACCTGGATTTAAAGCTAAGCACGTGCTCAAGGGTGATGTCAGCACATGGAGGAGGGATTTTGGGTGCACCTCTGCCTCAGTGGGCTCCTGGCACACTCTCCAGCTGCTCCCTCAGCCACCCTGCATACACCTCCACTCTGCCCAGCATTGCAGGAGTTCAGTTCCCAGAATTCAAGCAGCAGATCCCAGTGGCCTCAGGCTGGAATTCCTGCATCACCCCAGGCCACCAAGAACATTTGGAGCTTCCCCCCTGTGCCAACATGCCAAAAACTACCTGTGAGGGGCATCCCAACCAGGCCCAGGCAGAAAAGAAGCAGGCACAAGGACTTCTCTACTCCTGTTCTTAATTATCATCAGAGTTACTACAATGGAAAGAATTTTTGAATGTGGGTATTTTCTTGTCCCCATTTATAATGCATGTTTACTTTTAGCACATTATTTAGTTTGGACCCAGAAAACCAAACAGTCAGCTGCAGTTTCATGTTCTCCTTTGCTAGCCCTGGGCTGTTGTACTTGGCTTGCAAAGGCTTTATGGAAATGTTTAAATTTAAACAAAAAGACTGTTTTCATTTCAAATTAGAAAAATAATAAACCATCCTTAGTAGGTTTGGTGAACTCTAAAAATGATGAAACCAAACTACCCTCCTGCCCTCAGCTGCAGATCTGAGCTGCCTGATGGTCCCTCTTAAATGCAAACAATAAATTGTCATTATCCTGACTCAATTAAACCCCCCAAATGGAATGCAACCTAGAAAAATATTTTATTTATGAATAGTTTGCAGGCTTAAGCATGGTGGCCAGTTAATGAAGTCTCACTTTCTTCAGGGAGGAGAGATGCTGACAGAGGGGAGGGAGTGTGTTATTGCTGCAAACCTGGCCTGCAGCAGGACTGATTGCATCCCTCTGTAATGAGACCTGGGACAAGAGGGGCTGGCAGTGCCACTGGAGGGGCTGGCAGTGCCACTGGAGGGGCTGGCAGTGCCACTGGAGGGGCATTTTGAAGTGATCACATCTGTGTTTGTGTACAGGCAGGAAAGAGCAATAATCTGGTGTCTAAACCTCCCAAAGTGAAAGCTGAGAGGGTCAAATCATTGGTGCCTCAGGGCACAGAGAGTGGGTAACACACTCCTGCTCTGGAATGGGACACACATTAGCAATGTGTCTTTATACTCCAATTTCTTCAAACACATGAGAAATACCGTGGTCCAAAAGAGTAAAGGGTTTAAATAGAGCAGAAAGACAAACCCAGACCTGGCTGGGTGTTGATTACAGACACTGGAGATGCAAATTTGCACTAATAACAAACACAAATGGCACTGTTTTCTGGGGCAGCATCAACTCCTTATTTAAATAACCACCTGGACTGACACCTTGGGCATGTCAGAAGTGTGACCCAAAGCCCACTGAACCCAGCAAGGCCACCTAAGGCTGCTGAGAACTGTCCAAGGCAGATACTCACCCCTCCTGCAGGGATGTGGCCAGGCCACCAGGCAATTGCAGGTTCTCTCATGCCACCCTCGAAGGTGGTTTGTTTGCCACACAGAAAAGGCCCATTGCTTCCTCCTGGGCACAGAAAACAAGCCATAAACCCCACAAATCACCAGCATTCCAAAAGGAACACTCAGGTAGGTGGTTTTTAAATGAACTTTCATTTCTGCATGGATGCTTCTTCAAATAGAGTTGGGGTTTCCTGTTATTATTTCCTTGTTTGTTGTGTTGGGTTCTTTTTCTCAATATCCACTTGTGATGAAATTTTAGGAGTGTCTTTTTAGCAGAGGGGGAAAGTGACAGTTGAACACACCTTGCTGTCAACAACCAAATTTAAAAACAAACCCCAAACAAACAGGGAATACCTTGCTGGTTTTCCTTCCCTTTAAGGGTGTTAACTGCTGTCTATAACTAAAGCAAAGGCAGAACTTTCAGGCAGAAATAGTAATTTTTTCATAATGATTTTAAATTTCCAAGTACCAGAGCAGTATCAGATGAAGGTAGGAGAGTGAGAAAAATAATCCTGCATTCCCTGAATGTTCACTCTCAGGGATGTCAAAGGCTTTTTAGGAATTTCTGGGGTTTTAACCCAACCTTGGAGCAAAGTTTGCCAAGGAACAAACAGGGAGGGCTCATCACTGATTCCAGGTCACCCAAAATCAAACACAGTGGTTGAGCTGAAACCAGAACTCAGGATACTCCCTGCTCTGTGGTCCAACAACCACGAGACATCCTGCCTCCAGACAGGAGAGAGTGGGTTAGAAAATCAATTTGCAATCATTTCTTTCAGAGAAACAACCATTTAAATAAAAGAAAAAATTGTGAAGTACCAAAAGGAGTTTTTCTTCTTGATATCTTTCATGAGAGCTAAAGAATGAGGGACTCTTGAACTCTTTGTAATTACTCAGAAAGCCCAAATATCTATTTGACAGATGGAGAGTAAACACCCTGCTAAGTCAGTGGGCCTGGTCCTAAAGAAATTACAAAATAGTCACTCCCTGAGTGGAAACACACACAGGTAACAGCCCCACTGGGGCTGGAAGAGGCCCATTTAGCCAGGGATATCCTCCCCAACAGTGACCAGATTTAACAAGTCATTCTAAGCATAAAGCTGCATCTTGAGGCTTTTCCCAACTGCATAAAGGAGAACCCCACATATACATCTTTTTCCCATCAGACACAGAGATTCAAGCCTTGATTTCCCAAGCCCAGCCTGGGTTTGTTCACCTGAGACTCACCTTGTTTGGGAGCTGAAATGAGAGCAGCCCCATTATCAGAGGTGAAAAACACAAAAGTGTTCTCACTGATCCCCAACTGCTGCAGGTGCCTCAGGATTCTTCCAATGCTGTCATCAATCTCCCTCACAGCATCCCCATACCTGAGGCAAAAGGGGATGCAAAGCAATAGAAGCAGAAAAAAATGCACTGAGTGGACTTAATTTACACCTGTGCTGCAGAAATCCTTCCCTTATGCATCAGGGAATGAAGTTTTCAGCTGGCACTGCACACCCTCTGTCTTTTACCTGCAGAGAACAAACTCTGTGGGGTATTAATGGTCAGAATTTGTTCATGTGTGAGCCATTCCTGGACAGAGACCAGCAACTGGTATAAACTTAGCTATAAAATTCATAAATGTAAGCAAACCCACTTTGACTGGAAGGCAGTAACAGAGTTATGGCTCCTGGTTTGAAAGTCTCAGTGCTCAAAGCTCACAGTGCCCAGAGCTCTTTGCCTCCTCTCAATTGCATTTTTCAGGGGTGCTTTTCTACTCACTGTTTGATTTACAGGCTTTTAAAACAGGCACTAATCATACAAAAGCCTCCTAAAAAATCATCTGTGCCACACACAGCATTTCACTCCTCACACAACTGGCAAAGGAGCTTAAAATCCCCCTTCTCCCCCATTTTGGTCACATGACCTTCATTTCAGATTAGAGCAAAATTAATAAAGACCAATCCAAGCAAAGTGGTACTAAATAATGCATTTCAGCACACACACACTGCACTTTTGAGGAGTGATCTACATACCTGGATCTAACAAACATGGCTCAGGTTTTCTGTTTCTGCAGCATGAAGCATTAATTAAAAAAGGTAATAAAACCAATATGCACAAAATCAGGACTTACAGCCCTCTCTGACTGGTGCCCAGGAACTGTTTGGAGGCATAAACAGGAGCATGGGTAGCATCAATTGCCCAGTATAAGAAGAAAGGCTGCTGGCTGGCCTGCTGCTTGCTAATAAAATCGAGGGCTTCCTGTAAACAACAATAAAAATGGATTTGTCCTCTGCCATCTAAATCTCTTTGAAAAAAAAGAAGCATAAAGTCACTGTGGCTTAGAAGCCAGGATTAAAACAGTACCTGCAGGTAGAGCTGGGTCAGGTTGGCTTCACCTGTCTTCAGATCAATTTTGAAATCTTCATAATATCTTAAGGTAAAGGGAATTAGAGAGAAAAAAAATCAATTCTAAGGAATAGACAAAATAAAAAGGATTTATTTCCCTTTACTTGCTGTGCAAGTAGGTGACAAATAAGTCACAGTTGCTACTCAGCAAACTCCCTTCAGATGTTAAAAATATGTCACCATAACTTCTCTTATGGGAGAAAACAGTGACACAGCTCGATCCAAATTAATGGTGACTTCAAGTGTTTGGACAAACCTGAGGGACTGACTGGCCTTTCACTGTTAACCTGCTGGGAGAGGGGCAATATCATTATTAAAGATCTCATGGTCCTTCAGAGAGAGCTGTTTGAAATGTGAGTAGAACAGTCAGAAGCACAGAACAACTTCCATTGGGACAGAGAAATCCTGGAAGCAGAACAGGAGAGTAACAGCAGTGAAATGAAATTATTCCAGGGGCAAAAATGAATGGACAAGCAGGGCACGGACTGCAGACTTGGAACACAGAATGTTGTTGCACAAACAGACAAAATGTTATTCCAAACAGGAAGAGAAGGAACAAAAAGTTCTTTCAGCACAGATTGGAACCAGGTTCCAAGAGCAGCGGAGTGAAATCATCCCAGGAAGCCTTTAGGGTGCAGGGGGATGAGCAAACAGCTCTGGGAGGGCAGCACTTGGGAGCAGCCACATCCCTGCATGGTCCACATGCAACCTGCAGCCTTTATTGATCACAGAATCATGGAATCAGGGTGGGCTGGGTTGGAAGGAACCCTAAAGCCCACCCAATTCCACCCCTCCTGCCATGGGCAGGGACACCCCCCACCAGATCAGGTTGCTCCAAGCCCTGTCCAACCTGGCCTTGGGGAGAGCCCAGAAAATAAACTACCAGGCAAGGAGCTGAATTACCTGCCAATCATCTCCCAGTCCCTGTACACAGGGATGTTGGGGTGCTCTCTGTTATCATAAGGTCCAAAATGGCAGTTTGGGGATCCAAACCACTCATCAAACCCGTGTTTCAGGGGGTGGAACTGGGGCCGGTGCCCCAAGTGCCTGGGGACAAAAGCAACAGAGGAGTTAAAATCCTGCTGCACAGAAGCAAATAATCCCATCAGAACAGCATGTAAGGAAACCATCTTTGCCTAAGAAGAACAAACTTAAAGCATTTCAATCAAATAAATGACTCCAGAGCAGTGTCCTGATCTGTCTCACACTTGTTGAAAGCACATCCATGTGGGCTCACCCCAGTGCTCACATATATTCCATTTTATCTACTGTCCAATCTTTGTTTGCCATTATTTCCTTCCATTGGTGTCTTCTCTCCTGCTGATGATCAGCACTGATGGACCACACTGCCCAAACCCACTGCAGACAGGCACATAATGTTTTACTCAAGGATTCTGATCTATGACAAGTCTCTTTTATACCCCTGAGCTGTAAAAACACAAAGCAAAGCTCATGAAATGCACTGTTTTATCTGCATCCCCTTTATGGGGTATTCACGATGCCAAAACGGTACAAAGAGACCTGAATGGAAATGAAATGAGGTTTTTTATGTGCACATGTGGACATAAAACACGTTTAGCTACTCCTGGTGACAGCTCCACTCTACTGTGCAGCTTGAAAATTCTCCATCCTGAACTTCAAGATGAAGCTCCTCTCTAATCTCTGATTTTCGTACTGAAAATTCTGCATTTCCCTCATTTATACCATCCTGAAGACATAGAATGCCCATTCTCTCTGTCTGTAAAGGAGATCCTTGCAGTTTAATGTTTACTTAATCATTCCAGTTTCCACTCACAGTCCTGCATCTGCATCCCCCTCTGCACCTTCTGAACATAAAGGGCATAAACTGCATTTCCTGAAGTAAAATGACCAGTGGAGTTACTCTGAGCTATTCCAAACTGAGCTATAACAGGAATAATCATCATTCCAGCTCTGATCATGGCTTGGTGATGTAACTATCCCTGCAAGTCCAACCTGCAGGATTCCATCCTTTCCTCATTTGTTGACAGGAGGATACAAAGCTATTCCTGGCTGCTTCTACAACAGGGGAGATGAAAAAACATCTTATTCTAAGAAAGTCCTACAGGAACTTACAGAGTCATTAACTAAGGACTCAGATGCAGATTATTCTCTCCCTTTCACAGTACAAAAAACAGAGAGAGGTTTAATTAAACACAACAAATTCTGAAATGATGGTGGAAAATACTTGACTTGCAAACTTATAATTAAACCTGGCACTTGGTTTAATTACAGGACACCTTGAAAAGTTTCTACAAGGGATGATGAAACAATACAAAAATCTGCTGGAAAACTTAAAAATCTTTAAAAGCCTTAAAATTCTCTGCATGGCCAGGATGAGACTCCAATTTAACTATTGTACATTGCATTTCTTTCCACCTTTCTGGGGAGCAGGAGATGTGCACAAACACCAGAGCCTGTTGTTCAGCAGCAACCCCAGGCCTGTCCAGGATGACATTTTTGGGATGCACAACAAGGCACTGCACATTCCCATTTAGTCATATCCCTGCTAACAGCTGCAGGTCCTTCCAGATTTGCCTTTTTCCAAATAACTGGAACCAATCTGTGTTTGCCTTGTTTATTCCCTTTCCCTGGGTGTATGAATTTACATTTATTAGCACTGAACTGCATCTTATTGCATCCAGCCCACTGAGCCGATTCCTCACGGCCACTCTCCTGCTTGGATTTGTGGTGATAAATAATTCACTGGCTGAGGGGGCTTTGCTTCCTTCCCAACTTCAGCAGGTGAATCCAACCACAATCCAGACTCACTCCTTCCTGCCTTGTTAATGAAACTCTTAAATAAATTGTATCCCATTCCTTTGCAGGGGAATTCAGTTTATTAACAAAAACACAGCAAGAGCCAAAGATAAGAAGCGTGTGGGTGCTCAAGGCAAATTCCAAATAAAACCTTGGTGGGGTTTCATTAAATTAAGTGGTGTGAGACATGGATGAAAGCACAGTTAAAGAGTTTATAAATACATGTACACACATAAAAATCCCTTCAACTCTCCATATGAAGATGTAATGGCAACACTCAACCCAGAAATTGATCCCAGCAGGGGGGAAGATCCACCACAGATTCCAAAGCTGGACATTTAAGCTTCAAAACAGGAGGTTTTTTTCTGTGATTCTGGTTTTTCTGCTTCTCCACCCCAACACAAACAAACTGAAATCTCAAAGCAAGAGCCCTTCAAATACATTTACCATTTGCCAATGATCTTATTGACATATCCAGCTTTCTTCAGGAGCTCTGGAAGTAGCAACTCAGAATCTTGGATTCCTCCCACTATATCCTGTGGTGTATATGCTGTGGAAAAGAAATAAAAAACAGCTTTCTGACCCTGAAAAATATCAGAGCAAACAGCAAATGGCCACTTAACATTAATAGCAGTGTTACTGGGTCAGACATAGGAATTAGTTTGCAGTCCCAGCAATGTCACTCCTTGGGAGTCCTCAGAACAAAACAAATTGATCCAGAGAGATCAAAGGGAGATCTCCACCCACTTGTGCATCAGAACAAATAATAAAAGGAACTACCATAAAGGTGGGACCACTGGAAGGGGGAATCAGAAGTCAGGTGCTTTAGGTATTGCCTTTATATTGTAAATTTGCTTTGTATTTTCTACAATGAAGGGTTTTTTCCCTAAATCAAACAACAAATAAATTTGCTCATAATACAAGAACTGAAAGAAATAAGTCTCTCTGAGCCCACAGTTCTCTGGTCCTTGGGAATCTCAGGTGTGGCTTTGGGGTTTGGTAGGAATTGGTCCTTGGACTTTGGGGTTTGGTAGGAATTGGTCCTTGGACTTTGGGGTTTGGTAGGAATTGGTCCTTGGACTTTGGGGTTTGGCAGGAATTGGTCCTTGGACTTTGGGGTTTGGTAGGAACTGGTCCTTGGACTTTGGGGTTTGGTAGGAACTGGTCCTTGGACTTTGAGTTTTGGTAGGAATTGGTCCTTGGACTTTGGGTGTTGGTAGGAATTGGTCCTTGGACTTTGGGGTTTGGCAGGAATTGGTCCTTGGACTTTGGGGTTTGGTAGGAATTGGTCCTTGGACTTTGGGGTTTGGCAGGAATTGGTCCTTGGACTTTGGGGTTTGGTAGGAATTGGTCCTTGGACTTTGGGGTTTGGTAGGAATTGGTCCTTGGACTTTGGGGTTTGGTAGGAATTGGTCCTTGGCTGCTGGTTCTGACCCAGGCATGTCCCAGCATGTGGCATTTCCAAAATCAACCCAGGGATCTTCCCTGGAATCACCACAGGCATGAGTCCTATAAAACTGCCAAGGTTAGAAATGGTTCAAAATTATGAAAAATTTAGAAATTAAGAAACATAACAGGTTAAAAAGGGTTAGAAAACAGGCTGCTGAATAAGACTGTTCTTTCCTCTGGGTGTCAACACACACCCCACGTGATTTTTCCTTCACCAGACCCCAACTCCACTGCCTGGAGGAAACGTTTCTCAGCCAGCAGAAGCAAATGGATCAACCAGCCCTGTTTATGCCTCTGAATTCAAGGAAGTTTTTCTGCTTGATGAGGAGGAAGCAACACATTTCATGCTTATTACCAGCAGTTACCAGGGTAATCCTCCTGTGCCACTCTGGAGGATCCACAAGGGAAGATCTCCAGCCAAGCCTTTGTTCAGAGCTAAACTTCCTGCAAGGCACAGAAGGAAATCAGGAGAGGCAGGGAAATAGGAAAGGGGTTCCTACCATTCCTGGCATGTGCATTGGTGGTGTAGAAGCCATTCCTGACTGGGAGCCGGCCTGTCAGCAGCGCTGCCCTTGCTGCAAACAACAAAAGTGTTCATTGACATGCAGCTCACAGAATCCCAGAATGGATTGGGTTGGAAGAGACCTCTGAGATCATCAAGTCCAACCCTTGATCCAACCCCACTGTGATCACCAGCCCAGGGCACGGAGTGCCCTGGGCTGGTGATCACAGTAGGGTTGGATCAAGACGTGATCACCAGCTCAGGGTACTCTGTGCCACATCTCACTCAGTGCCACATCCACAGAATCACAGAATTGATTGGGTTGGAAAAGACTTCCAAGATCATCAAGTCCAACCCTTGGTCCAACTCCACTCCCTTTACCAGATCATGGCACTCAGTGCCACGGCCAAGCTCAGCTGAAAAACCTCCAGGGATGGGGAATCCACCCCCTCTCTGGGCAGCCCATTCCAATCCCTGAGCACTCTCTCTGCAAAGAATTTCCTTCTGCTCTCCAACTTCAATTTCCCCTGGCAGAGCTTGAGCCCATCGTGCCCCCTTGTCCTATTGCTGAGTGCATGGGAGAAGAGACCAACCCCCACCTGGCCAGAACTTCCCTTCAGGCAGTTCCAGACAGTGCTGAGGTCACCTCTGAGCCTCCTCTTCTCCAGGCTGAACACCCCCAGCTCCCTCAGCCTCTCCCCATGGGACTTGAGCTCCTGCTCCTGCCTAATATCAACATTGCTGTAGGAAGGCTGAGGTCAGAACAGTGACAGAGGGGTGCCAGTGTCCTTTGTCACAGCCAGCTCTAAATCACTCCCATTAGAACTGGCAGCAACTCCCCTCTCTGGTGAATCAGGTTCTGATAAATCATTTCAGTTATTCCAGGACAAATCCAAGTGAAATTTAGCCTCTGTATTAAATTATCCACTGCTGAAGAGTTGTTATTTTGAATAGTCAATGCAGCAGCCCTTACATATATATATATATATAATATATTTAAGAGGAAATCAAAGCACAAACTGATTAGATGCTTAAGGCTAAGTTTTCAAGCTTGACTGAACAAAAATCATGAAATACAAAGAGCTGTCCAGCTTTGACAATAAACTCAAGTCCTGAGTGCAGGGAACATTTAAACAGATGTTTAACTTCAAGCATATACAGTCCCACCACTGGACTTAGGAGGAATTCAGCATATTTTAAATGCCTTTTTTGAGCAGGGACATCATCAGCATGATGCCAAGTGATATCCTAAATGAAAGCCCAAAGAAAAAGCCCATGTTCCTCATTTTTGTCTCAGTTCTTGGCAGCTAATGAGGTTGGAGGGAAAGAGAAAAAAAGAAACCACCTCACAGGAAAAGCAGAAAGGATAAAAATATCTGTGTCTCCCAGACCCAAACGTTTCTTTTATCTCCTGTCCCTGTTGCAAGAACCTTCAAGTCACCAGAGTCAAAACCAGAACACAACCTGCTGCCTTTCCTCCCCAAAGCCAACAGAATCAGGCAAAATGTGGCCACCAACGTGTCAGATCCTGCTTTATTTATTCCAAAATATTATATATTAAAAAACTGCCATGACTGGGGCTGGAATATTGAACTGGAATGGTTTAAAACATCCTTCAGCTGGGCTGATGTGATCACTGAACCAGTGCTCTGCAGGAACTAAAGACTGCAGGTTTTCCAATCAAAACAAATAAAAAGGGAGCAAAATGCAGGATGAAAGCACCAAATCCAGACTCTGGCCTGGGGGTTTGGTTGGGAGTTCCCACCAGAGCCTGGCAAAGACCCTAAACTTCCCCAGAGAAGGTGTTTCTCCTCATCCTTACATGGTTTAAAACTCCAGTTTACTTACAGGGAGAGCAGAGGGGGTTGGCAGTATAAAAATCCAGGAAAAGCATCCCTTCTGCAGCCATCTGGTCCAGGTGAGGAGTCTCCTTGGAAGGCTCTCCAAAAACTCCCAAATCCCCCCAGCCCATCTGCAAAAAGAACCAAAAAAATGCAAAAGTCCTTTGCCACCCCACAATGTTTCTGGGCCCACATAAGGTTTTTATTGCAAGCCTTTATTTATAAATCTTTACAGTGCTCATCTCCCTGCTCAGCAGTCCCCAAAGGTGACAAAAAGGATCTTTCCCATCCCTCTGAAACGGGGAACTCTCACACTTTTCCCTGGTGGGTGGGAAACTGAGATTAAACACAGATTAAATGAGAGATTAAACACAGATTAAACTGAGATTAAATGATTTATTAACAGGTATTAAACCACTTGTAAGAGCCCCAGTTGCCTTCAGTGCCACTCAGAGGCCCAAAGCACACACAGAGCAGGGAGGAAGAGGAAGCTACACACGATAAACTCAGTGTTGTCCAACTGCCATGTCTGACCCTGTGTCTTTGTGCTGGGCCCAGGACTCCACCTCAGCCTCTGGATTCATCCCTCTGTATATAAGGAACTAGAAACACATGGAAAAAGGTCTAAACTCAAAAGCAGCACTGCAGGAAAAACTGGGAAGTGTTTGTTTTAAAGCAAGAGGAGAGAAACCTGCCAGAGGCATCACATGTCCTGCTGCTTATCTGTGGTTTCAACCTGTTCTTCCTCCTCATTCCCAAGGGTCACACACCAGGAGAACCATAAAATTCCCATCATGGTGCCTGAGTTCAGTGCTGAAAACCATTGCTGGGAAAACACAACTCCAGACAGAAAGTTCTAGAAAGGAACAACTTAATGAGCCCCAGGCCCAATGAGAGCCAGAGACTGCCTTGTGCTCTGAAAGGCAATAAATTCCTTTAACTCAGGTGTGTCCCAGGTGAGCAACAGGCACAGAGGGTGGGAGGGATGGAGACCATCAGGAAACCAGCCCCTGGAAGGTGACATGCAAATATTAGGAGAGAAACAAACCAGAAAGGTGTCAGTGACCTGAATGTGCTGGGAATTAACATCTTCCCTTATCCAGGTGTCCAAGGGTGCAAAAGCAAAAAGGCTTTTAGTTGGAAACAAAACTGTGATTATTTTTGCTCTTTTATGATGTATTGCCTTTTTTTTCCCCCATGACCAATTCAGAGAGCAAAAATGAGTGGAATTACTCCTCTTCTTATTTAGTTTTTCAGGAGGCAAGTGTGGGGTTTTAAAGCATTTCCTGAAATGTGTTGGAGTTTCTTTGTCCACACTTGTAGATGTTCCTTATTTGGTGGATCCAATTGCCACAATTCCCTGTGCAGGTTACACACCCAAGCTTGAACTTTAGGATGAGTCTAACAGGGTTTAAAAATCACCAAGACACCCTATTTTTCAATATTTACTATTTAGCTGAATCCTTTCCCAAGGACTGTGGAGTTAATTGCTCAGTCATTATGGAAGGAAGGATAGATAAGATGGTTAGACTTCTAGATAAGGTATTTCTTAATTGCAAATTTCAAAAGGTTTAACTTTATAGCTCTGAGAAGCCTCATTTGTTTTCAGGATATCCACACACAAGGAATAAGGACAGGGCAGATAAACGAGGGGGCAGGAATATACTGAGCCTGGATCTTCCTTTCATTCCCTGCCAGATTTTACACAAAATCTGGGAAGGACTCAAGGAAAACCAGACCATGGTGGCTTTCAGAGCCAAACTTACTCAAATATTCCTGCTTCTTTCACTCAGGCTTTCCCAGATCACTGCACAGACTGTGCCTGAACCCTGTGCTGAGGAGCTCTGACCAGGAATCACAGCCCAGACCCCTCTCAGGGCTGGACCACAACACCTGGAAAGGATGATGTGTGGGGCTGGAAACTGTGACTGAGGGGGCCTGTGCTCTGCACACTCCATGGGAGTCAGAGAGACAGAGCTCCAGGGAGCACAGAAAGCAAAGAAATGCTCAAGACACGTTCTGAGAACACTGGTCTAAAAACACAAACTGTGGCTGCTCCAGCCCTGGGAGTGTCCAAGGCCAGTTTGGAGGGCACTTGGAGCACCCTGGGCTGGTGGAAGGTGTCCCTGCCCATGGCAGGGGGTGGAACTGGATGAGTTTTTTAAGATCCTTTCCAACCCAAACCATTCCATGACCCTGTGAAGAGCCCCTGACCCACCAAGAGCTGCCCCAGCCCACAACTCTCTGTGGAGCTGAGGCCCCAGTTTCCCTCAGCCACAGAATCACAGAATATCCTGGGCTGGAAGGGACCCACATGGATCATCCAGTCCAACCCCAGGCCCTGCACAGACACCCCAACCATCCCACCCTGTCCCTGAGAGTGTCCAAACCCTCCTGGAGCTCTGGCAGCCTCGGGGCTGTGCCCACTGCCCTGGGGAGCCTGTTCAGTGCCCACCACTCTCTGGGGGAAGAATCTTGTCCTGAGATCCAACCTAAACCCCCCTGGCCCAGCTCCAGCCACTCCCTGGGGCCCCACACTGACCCCTTCCCAGAACCCTCTCAGCCCCCCCATGGCCACCAACCCCTCACAGAGACCAACACCACGGAATCACAGAGTGGCTGGGATTGGGAGGGACCTCTGGAGACCCCCAGTCCAACCCCCAGCCCAGGGGAGCAGGTGGCACAGGAACATGTCCAGGTGGGCCTGGAATGCCTCTGGAGACAGAGACTCCAGGCCCTCCCTGAGCAGCTGTCCCCGTGCTCTGCCACCCCCCACGTAAAGTTCTTCCTCATTTTGAGGTGGAACTTCCTGTATTTTAATTTATGGCCATTACTCCTCGTCCTGTCGTTGGGCACCACCAGGAAGTACCTGGGACCATCCTGACACCCCTGGGAGACATTTGTGTGGATTGACGGGATCTCCTCTCAGTTTCCCCGTCTCCAGACTAACCAGACCCAGCTCCAGCGGTGTCCCCTCCCCGGGGACACGCCACAGACCCCTCACCATCCTCTCCCTGCACCCTCACACCGCGTCCCTCGCTGTCCCACCCCGGCCGGGTCACTCCCCCTCGCCGTGCCCCCCCGGGGAACGGCCCCACGGCCCCGCTCACGTCGTCCATGAGGAGCAGGAGGATGTTGGGGGCGGCGGCGGCGGCGGAGGGGCCCAGGGCCCAGCACAGCCTCAGCCACAGCCCCGGCAGCGCCGCGCTCGCCATGGCAACCGCGCCGCTCCACGTGACCCGCGCCACGTGACCGCCGCCCACGTGACCGGGGGCAGGGGCGGGGCAACATGGCGGTCTGCATCGCCGTCATCGCCAAGGAGGTGAGCGGGGACCGGGGGGGGGGCCAGGGAGAGCTGCGGGGCCTGAGGGGACCTGGGTGGGTCCAGGGGGAGCTGTGGGGACTGAGGGGGACGGGAGGGTCAGGGGGAGCTGTGGGGCCTGAGAGGAGCGGGGGAAGCTGCAGGGACTGAGGGGACCGGAGGGGCGGGAGGAGCTGCCGGGACTGAGGGGACCGGGGGGGTCCAGGGGAAGCTGTAGAGACTGAGGGGTTCCAGGGAGAGCTGTGGGGCCTGAGGGGACCGGGGGGATCCAGGGGGAGCTGCGGGGACTGAAGAGGACGGGAGGGGCGGGGGGAGCTGCAGGAACTGAGGGGGGGTTCAGGGGGAGCTGTAGGGACTGTGGGGGTCCAGGGGGAGCTGCGGGGACTGAAGAGGACGGGAGGGGCGGGGGGAGCTGCAGGAACTGAGGGGGGGTTCAGGGGGAGCTGTAGGGACTGTGGGGGTCCAAGGAGAGCTTTGGGGACTGAGGGGGTCCAGAGGGAGCTGTGGGGCCTGAGGAGGGGTGGGGAGTGGGGTTTCAGGCTGTGGGATCTGAGGGGAGCCAGAGTGGGTCCAGGTGGGGTCATGGGCCCTGAGAAGGGACAAGGGGCTGGGGGTCCTTTTGTGGGTCTGAGGAGAAAAGGAGAGTCAGGTGGAGCTGTGGGTTGTGGGAAGGGGTGAGGGGAAAGGGGCTGGGGCTCTGGTTTTGGGGGCTGAGGGGGACGGGGGATCAGGGGGGTTACAGGGCCAGAGTGTGTCCAGGCTGAGCTGTGGGACCAGCTGTGGCCTGAGGAGGGGCTGGAGGGGTCAGGGGGTGGGTCTGGGGTTCTGGTCCCTGAGCAGGAGTGAGGGGAGCAGGACTGGGGCTGTGGGGCCAGGTGAGGTTGTGGGGCAGGGGCTCAGGCTGTGGGGTGTGAGCAGGACAGAGCCTTGGCAGGTACAGGGGGAGTGGGGCAGACACTGGTTGAGATGGGCTGGGATCAGGGACAGTGCAAAGGTGTCCTGCTGACCTGCTGCCAGAAGAGAGGGATTTTCCTCAGGAAGGGCTGGGCAGAGGCTCTGCTGGGACAAGGGGAGAGGGGAGCAGAGAGACCTGAGCCTTGAGCAGTGCCTGTGCAGATGCTTCTCCTGCCATGGGGACAGCTCTGCTCCCAAGGTCTGGAAGGGGGCTGAGAACATAAAATGGTTAAACAGCTCCTGACAGCAGCCAGGACAGCACTGCCAGAGCACCATCACTGATGGAGAGGCAGGTCCCAATCAGTGTGGTTTGTTCTCCCCCTCAGAACTACCCCCTGTACATCCGGAGTGTCCCGACAGAGAATGAGCTGAAGTTCCACTACACTGTGCACACCTCCCTGGACGTCGTGGATGAGAAGATCTCAGCCATGGGCAAGGCCCTGGTGGACCAGAGGGAGCTGTACCTGGGGCTCCTCTACCCCACTGAAGACTACAAGGTGTATCTTTTCCCAGGCCATGGTGTGTTTCATTTAATGAACACAGAGCTGCTTGCTCCTGTTGGACCAGTGACTCCCAGCAGCCCTGTGGGCCACGGAATTGTGGAATGGTTTGGGTTGGAAAGGACCTTAAAGCCCATCCTGTTCCACCCTCTGGCGTGGGCAGGGACACCTTCCACTAGCCCAGCTTGCTCCTGGGTTTTCATAAGCTGGGTGTTACTTTTGGATATCTCAGGTCAGTCCCACTTGGTGATACAGAAGATCTCCAGGTCTCTGTGGTCTTCCAAACAAGTCTTACCTGTGTCCAGGGCACAGCCAGAACATCACAGAATCATGGAATATCCTGAGTTGGAAGAGATCCATCGAAGTCCAACCCCTGGCCCTGCAGAGACACCCCAGCAATCCCACCCTGTCCCCAAGAGTGCTGTCCAAACACTCCTGGAGCTCTGGCAGCCTCGGGGCTGTGCCCACTGCCCTGGGGAGCCTGGTCAGTGCCCACCACCCTCTGGGGGAGGAACCTTTCCCTGATATCCACCCTAAACCTTTCTGGCACAACTCCAGCCATTCCCTGGGGCCTGTCCCTGCTCATACAGATCAGAGGCCCTCCCCATCAGGAGGAATTTTCCTCCTGATTCCAGCCCGGATTCTGTGGCTTTCCCAGGCCCTGCTGTGCCAGCAGCACAGTCCTTAACACCTGCACAGATATGGCTACGTGACAAACTCCAAGGTGAAGTTTGTCATGGTGGTGGATTCCTCCAACACAGCCCTGCGAGACAACGAGATCCGCAGTGTAAGTGCAGAACCCGGAGCCCCCTCACTGCTTGTGCTCCTTCCACTCCTCCAGGAGCTGCTGGGAAGCACAAACCTTCATTAATGCACCTCCAATCCCTTTGCAGATGTTCAGAAAGCTGCATAACTCATACACAGACATCATGTGCAACCCCTTCTATAACCCCGGGGACCGCATCCATTCCAGGTGAGGGGTTCCCACACTGCTCCCTGTGTCTGCCACCTTTTGGGACTCTCAGGGTACCTGTGAGGTAACAGGACCAACCCTCTGGGTGATCAGATCAGCTGTGCATTTTCTAAGTGCCTAAATAAGAACAGCCACGTTGGGTTTGGGCCATTCCTCTTCTTCACATAAAAAACTTATAAAAAGTTATATTGAACTCACACTCCCACCTTAGAACTGGTGTCAGAAATACTAAGTCAAGAAAATTTACTTCTTGGGGAAGAAAAATTTGCCTGTTTCATAGATAAGTGTGAAAATCTAGATAAGTAATGGTTGGATTTGATGATTTTAGAGATATTTGCCAAACTTAATGGTTCTGAATATTAAAATACAGATAAGTAGAGCAGGTGAAAGAGTGAACAGTGGCACTTGCCCACACTTTATCCTTGGGTAGGGACAGGCATTCAGCAGATGTAATTCCTCATGTGGGAGGACCAGGGCCCCCCATTTCTCCTTGTAATCTCCCAGGGAATTTTAATAAACTGGGAGTTTCTAAAGCCTGGACAAGAACCACTTTCACACTTTGCAGAGGCAGGTTTGCAGCCAGGGTAAGACCTGTCCTTACCTCAGCTTAACTAAGTCATTAATTACTCAACAGACCATGCTATAAAGAGTAAAACCATGTGTGCAGCTCAGGGAAAGCCAGGCAGAGGCTGGGTGAGCCAGGGGGGTTGTTAGAAAAGCTCTGCTGAGCAGAACTGGCTGCTCCCTGTAATAATCTGTGTTTCTTTCCTTCTCCAGGGCTTTTGATAATATGGTGAACTCCATGATGATGCAGGTGTGCTGAACCCCTTCCCATCCCACTGTTGGGACCACCCCCCTGTACAGGAGCAGTGATGTAAATATTGTCTTCAGTCTGTGTAATATTTTAAATTTATTCTGTAAAATAAACTTGACACCTGCAGGGTGTGCACGGATTTGTACTGGGGCAAACCTGAGGACAGCACAGAATTCACTGTTCATGGAATGGTTTGGGTGGGAAAGGACCTTAAAGCTCAACTCATCCCACCCCCTGCCATGGGCAGGGACACCTTCCACTCGACCAGGTTGCACAAGATGAGCTCAGAGGTTCCTTCCAACCCAAATCATTCTGTGATCTTCCCTTCATGGGATGATTTTTGGGTGACTCACCTGGCTGTTATCACATCCAGACAAGCCCAGGAACACTCCACAGTGATTCCCAGCACAGGTAGAGCTGGAATAAATCCACCCAAGGGATTAAGCCATCAGGATGGCACAGCTGCCTGGCTCATCCCAAACTATTACTATTAGCATCTCCTCCCCTGCTGCTCTAATTAAAGAATCCCCATTCAATAGCAGGTATTTATATGGAGTAAAACACAAACTGGACTGGAAAAGCATCCCAACTTCACCACTACAAGCAGGAGTAGACACTGAGCAGCTACTCAGTGCTTCTCACACACCTCTACTCCGAGCCCTTCCTGCCCCACAGGCAGCAGCCTGTGCTTCAAGCACCTCACCAGTTAAAAACACATAAACCAGCTAAAAAAATAGAGCTCCAGAGGATCCAGGGAGCCTGGAGAAAGCCAGAACTGCTCATGAAGTTCACACAGCAGGATCATTTATTTTAAAAATAAGTGACAGTTACAATACTTTCTCAAACAGAACTTAAGTACCTTTAATCAACAACAATCTGGCAAATCAGGGGAGATTGAAGCCTCTCCCACCATCTCCACAGGGCACAGCTGTGCACTGCTATCTCCAAATATTTTAATCTAAAAGTCTTCACTGTTTTCACTCACAGAGACAGCAGCTCTGCATTTCCTTTTCTACAACAGAGTCCAAACACCCCAAAGTAGTTTTTTATTAAAAAATAAGTCTCAAAAGTTTACAGACCTACCAAACAGAAGCCCTAGAAAAAGCTGGTTTATAGCCTAAGGGTAGCTCAAATCAGGGTCTATCCTCTGCAGCAATCAGCACAAAATCAACACAACATGAAGAGTTAAGGCCCCAAGCTTTGAAAAATAAAAATTAGAGATCTTAAAGGGGAAAAAAATCAGTGGGATTTTTAGCCTGGCAATGCCCCCTGAGCTGTGAAAAGCTGCTTTAGGAGTCAGTTGCATCTGTTGCATCTGGGTTAGAGGAATCCTAACCAAGGATCCCGAAAGATTAGTGGGAGAATTACATAATAAAACCCATTTCCATGCAGAACTTCCCCCAGGAATGCTGTCCTGCTGGTGTTCCCAGCCTGCCTCTTTTAACATAAAGTTTTCCCTTTAAACACAAGTGGCTTCATAGCTCATGAACACAAAATCAGCAGGAAAGGGAAGAGTCAGGAACCTTGTTCCCTTGTCCCCAGCTCCTGTGGTGCACTTTGATCTCAATCCTCCAGCTCAGCTGGGCTCATCACACCATCCTCAATGCAAATCCAGAGCAGGGAATAAAGAGGAAAATCAGACCAAATTTGCAAGAGTGGAGGTGATTTTGTGATGCTGCTTCTGCTGCAAATAAAGTCAAGTGATGAATTGGCAGCACCCTTTGATCCCTGCAGCTTTGGAATAAAAGGAGGAGGGAGGAAGGAGGGGGTTGCTGACTTCCAAAATAAAAAGGTGGAAGGGTTTTGTGACACTCAGGTCTTGTTTAACTATCAGAGATACACAGATGTTTCCAGAGAAACAGCAAGGGGTGCTTTTTCCTGACCTTAGATATGCAAAGACAGTGAGCTAAAAGCCAGCCCCAAAGCACATCAGGCTCCAAGAGCAAGGTCTGGAATCCAAAGGGCTGATGAAGGAAAAGCTCCCCAGCAGTCACATCTAGAACTGCAACACAAGACTTTCTCCATTGATCTGAGGAAGGAAAGTCTGTGGAAGGTCTTCAGGATCTTCTCAGAAGAGTAGGCAGCCCCCAGGTGCAGCACGAAGAGCTGGCAGAGCTGAGGGATCCTCCTGGCTGATCAGTGGGAGCAAACCAAACCCTCCAGTACAGCCCTTTTCCATGGGATGAGGAGACCTGATGGTCTGGGAGAGCTCTTCCCTTCTCAGGATGGTGTTCTCTGGAATGAGCCTCTTCTAGATGCAAACACAGTCCCCAGAGCAGAGCTGAGGTGAGCTGAGCCCCTCCTGGGATGCTGGAGGAGGGAGCAGATCCCATCTTCCCTCCTGCAGCCTGGCACAGGGCTCACCAGAAAATCCTCACAGCCAGGCAGATGGCATTTTTTTAAATTAATCTGATTTTTTACTTGGGTAGGCATATTTTTAAATCTCTCCAATTCCATCTCCTCATTTCAGTCCTGTTGGCATCACCAGGGCAATCCAGTCCTTTCTAGTATGGAAAATACCAAGGCAGCAGCCTTGCTCGACCCCTAAATGGGAACAAAACCAGCACCTTAAAGCACAGGGCACCTGCTCCCTCACCCCTCCAAGGGCTGGGATTCACACCCCTCTGCACCAGCTAACCCAGA
Source organism: Pithys albifrons albifrons (assembly GCF_047495875.1). Taxonomy (NCBI): domain Eukaryota; kingdom Metazoa; phylum Chordata; class Aves; order Passeriformes; family Thamnophilidae; genus Pithys; species Pithys albifrons. The sequence continues at coordinate 20,749,933 of NC_092469.1, forward strand.
CTGCACCCCCAAAAGCAGGGGAGCCCCAAGCCAGGCACAGCTCTAGGACTAGTCAGGCTGGGAGTGCAATGCCCACCCACCACCCCCCACATCTCTGCAGGGACAGAAGGACAGGACAGCAGCAGATTTTTCAGGTGTTCCTCCCTGCCAGAGCCCTTCTCCATCCTACCTATCCATACCAGGGGGGGGAAGGTGCAAAGCCAAGATGCTGAGCACAGCCAGAGCAAGGGGCAGGTAACCCAACCCCAAGGGCATCCTGCCCAGTCACTCACCTGCACGTCCTCCCTCGCATCCTGGGGTGCTGCCCTCCATAGTGGCCTCCCCACCGGCCTTGGTGGTGGCCCCGGTAGCCCCCACGGTCAGTGGTGCTGATGCCAGGCATGTTGGTCCTCTTGGGAAGCACCTGGAAGGAAGGAGGGGCTGTCAGAGCAGGGATTTGGCACAACCCCACACACCTGGGGCTGGGAGGGGGCCGGGTGGGTGCAGGGGCCTCACCTGGCTCTTACCTTAAGGACCCGGCCCCTGAAGGTGCTCTCGTCCAGCTCCACCGCAGCCTTCACAGAGCTCTTCTCCTCAAACTCAATGTAGGCATACCTGTGAGGGGATGGGGTGAGCAGAGCCCCAGGGGCACCTTGGAGACCCCTACCCCAGCCCCTGCATACAGCACTGACCCTTTGGGGTGCCCTGAGAACTTGTCACAGAGGATGGTGACCCGGTTGATCTGCCCACAGCTGTTGAAGTGAGACTCCAGCTCTTCTGCTGTGCCCCCGTAATCCACCTGCAACGACAGTCCAAACCCCCCAGCTCATGGGTCTGGGATTCACAGCCCCTCACAGGAGGCAAAAGGGCCAGCTGGCCCCACTCACAGCTCCAGCATCTCCTGAGGGTCAGGAGACCCTCCCAGTGAGTGTTACAGCCTGGAAACACAAATCCAAATGAGCCCATTCCCCATTTTGAGGGAACAAGAAACACCACACAACCCTCAGCTTCCAGAGGGGTATTTTGAGGAGCTGACACTTGCAATGGAGGATCTGCAAGTGGCTGAGACTTACAGGCAGAGACTGAGCCACAGTCCCAGTCTGGGCTGGGTAGAGGAGTAACATTTGGGATGGGACCAGCCAGCCTTTTGTGGGGGGCAGATGGGCCCCATGCCCAGGATCTGGGACACACACCCAGCTGGTCACAAGGCAATGGGAAGGACTCTGCTCCAGGGCTCCCACTTACATTGCCCACGTAGATGGATCGCTGGTCAGCCTCCACCTTCTCCTTGGCTGTCTTTGGGAAGAGACCTGCAGAGAGAAGGGGTGCTTTGTCATGGACAGAGTGGCAGAGGGATGTCTGTCTGTGCAGGTGTGTCCCCAGCACAGTCACCACCGAGCTAACACACTGCAAAGCTCCCCATTTCCCTGGTCACAGCCAGGTGTGCCCAAAATCCCCACAACTGCTACCTCCAACTTCAGGCCCTTGCCCCTTTTCTCTTCACAGTGACTCCTCTACTGGGGCTGTTGGTGCTAAACTCAAAATACTTAATTGAATTAAATGCAATTAAATTAATTTATTGCATCTTGGCCCACACAGGTAGAAGGTAAGAGCTAATATAACCTGCATTAGCACCATGTCATGGCTGGGACCCCCCTCACCCACCTTATGTGTCCAGTCCCAGGTGCCTAAAGCAGCAAAGCCACATGCTGTGGCTCTAGAGGTGTCCCTGAGCAGGGCCAGCAGCACTTAGGGACAGCCCATACCTGCCTCTGAGCTCATGAACAGGTGGTTCTCAGCTTCCAGCTGCAACTCCCTCAGCTTCTCATCCTCCTTCTCAATCTCCCGCAGTTTGGCTTTGATTGCCTCCAGCTCCTGAATCCCAAACCAAGACTCACATGAGGAGCACACAGGGCAGGGACACCCCGGGGTAGGAAGTTTCCCCTTTCCTTTGAGCACCAGCAAAAACTGGTTTCCCACCCAGGCAGGCACTCACCGGGTCCTGCACAGCCAGCTCCTCCCTGCTGTTCCCCTCCAGCTGGCTCAGCTCTGAGTCGTCCTCTGCTGCCTTACACAGGGCTGCCATCTCTGGCACGTCCCAGGACACCTCTGCTTCCAGGGACAGTGGGTCCTGCCACCAGATGTCTGAAGTGCCCTGGAATAAAGGACTGGACAGGACAAGGGGCAAAAAAGGCACTTAATAAGCAGTCACTTAGCAGGGAAGCTAAGGCAGAACCTCAGCTAGGCAAAGGCTTTCAAGGTGTTTCCAGCAGAAGGATGGACAGGTGACAGTAATGCAGCTTATTCTCCGTGCAGCAAGACCACAAAACTGCAAGAGGGAGGGCAACCAACAGGTCTCCAGTTCAGTCTGAGTCACTTCCCAGCTCAGGGGGGCTACAAAGGGAACCTGGAAGCAGCTTCCCTCAGGTGGCAAAAAACGCAAGAGCACAGCCCACAGCCAGCTGGCAGGGAAGCAGAAGAGAAGGCAGGACCTGCCCACCATGAGAGCTCTCAACTGCATAGAAGGAACAGCACGGAGCTCTGCGTCCCCCACCACAGGCAACCCTGCACCCTCCTAACCCCGGGGAGCTCACAGAGGGCCACGCTCTCCCACCCGTGCGCAGGAAGCCCACCCTGCTCCATCCCGAGAGGACCCCAGCGGCTGCCGCCGAGCTGCGCCCGCCCCGGAGCCCCCCCGGCCCCACCTGGCCCGACCCCCGAACATGCTGTGCGGAACCTGCGGCAGCTGCGCCCACGTGCGGATCTCCCGCCACCACGAGCGCCCCTCGCGCCGGCGCGCCACTTTCACACATCAGCGACCAATCAGAGCGGGGCGCGCGCCAGGCCCCGCCCCGTGCCGGCAGGGCGGGGGAGGTGGCCCCGCCCCTCCGAGCCCCCGTGGCCGCGGGTTCGAGATCCGGTGGCGGCAGCGGCGGCCACGTGTGGAGGGTACACGTGGCCAGGTGGGGGCATGGCCCACCCTGGGGCGGGGGAATCCCTCCCCACCCCGAGCCTCCCAATGCAGTGACCCCGCTGGTGGTGCTGGGGACACCAGCTGGGCGCTCCAAGGAGGGGAGGTCACATCCCTTTGGGTTCCCGAGGGACACACCTGAGTGCCCCGGCTATGGATACCCCTCCTTTGCAGTGACCAACCCCAGGGCTGCAGGTCACCCCCCAAGTTGGGGCTGGGGCACGGGGTGCACGGCACTGCCAGCAGCAGGGGGTGAGGGCACCCCGCATAAGCCCAGGCTGCAAAGCCTCTGGTTGATATTAAATTGTCTTTATTACACAGATACAGAGTTAAGAACAGACATAACCTGAATCATAAAGTTTACATCTTTCACAGGTCAAACATACAGTACACTTAGAGAAAGCGGGGAACAGCAAGGGGGGGGACAGCATGCCGAAGGAAAGTCCTACCACGTCATCTCTCTGGGCTGGCCCCAAAAACCCATGCCTGGTTCTGGTTTCCAGCCCCCCAGGGTCTCCTGTGCCCTGGTGCCCCGTCCCCAGGGCTGGCAGGGTAACACGGGCAGGGCTCAGCCCTGCACAGGACCAGGGAGCCGGGAGGAAGGGGGGACACTGGCACCACATCTCCCTCCCGGGGCCGTGGCTTTTGGTGGCATCGGAGGAGCCCCAGGGCTGCCACCACCAGTGGGGACACCCCATCACAGTGTCTGGGGCCTGGGAACACGGTGGCACCTTGTCCCTGAACTCAAACCCACCAGGATCCAGAGGGACACCCCGAGGAGAAAGGAGGGAATTCCAGCAGCCCCCAGAGGAGGAGGATGAGGAGATGCTGGGGGAGCGTTTGGGAGGCTCTGGTAGTGATGGAGCAAAGCCCAGACAGGTGTGGGACCCCCACTCTGGGACATCCAGCCTTGCTGGGAAGTGGCACTTTGGTTTCAACTGGAATTTCAGGTTGGGAATTGTGAGGAAGAGGCTGGAGATGGGACCCCTGTGCCATGCTTGGCACAGGAGAGCCACCATCTCTCCTGCCACCTCCTCCAGCCTGGTGCCACAGACAGCACCTGGTGCCCTGGGCTCTGCCTCCCTGTGGGGACAGGGACATGGGACGTGCTGTCCTCATGTCCCCAGTGCTGTCTCCTTGCCCCAGCCACAGTGGGGGCAGGACACCCAAGAGTTGTGGGCAGTCACAGGCACCTGATCTGGCCCAGACACCGTGGCACCCCACACTGCCCCACAGCCACCAGGGTGTCCCTGCCCCAGCCAGGCTGTGCCAGCACCACGCCAATCATCCATCTGCCACCTCCCAGATGCCACAAAGCCACCAAAGGACACAGCTGGGGCACAGCACGTGGCACACATCCCTTGGGGCCCCACACACCCCAACACCACCAGTGTAGAGCACAACCCCAGGGAACAGCCACTGCTCTGCCCAGCAGCCCCCCAGCCTTGCAGCTGCACCGTCCCCCCGGAGCACGGAGTTTTTTGGGAATATCACATTTAAAGCTGTCGCTCTGGTTTGGACGCTGCTGACGCCGCCCCACCCGCCCTCCCTCGGCTTTTGGTTTCAATGCAAGGTTCTGTAGGGTAGTTTTATTCTTATTAAAAAAAACACCCAAACCCCCCCAACAAATTAAAAAAAGAAGCAAAACAGGAGGGAGTGGAAACGAGAGCAGTCCCTGCGGAAGAGCTCTCGCCCGCAGTTTCCCGGTGAGGTGGAGGTAGAGAGGCAGAGCCCCAGCAGAGACACGCAGGGAAGAGGGCAGGAGTGGGATGGGATGGACACCTGGGCGAGCAGGGGCATCTGCAATACTCTTATATATTACCTCTTCTCAGGAAACGTAAGAAAAATAGACAATATTACATATGTCACACCATAAATAAAGTGAACAGTCACTGGAGGGGCGACTGGCAAAGCTCCCAGTGTTGGGGTGCACAGAAACCACCCAAGGGGTGCCCCGAGGTCTCAGGGTTCACAGAAACCCCCCAGAGGATGTGTCAAGACCTTGGGGTGCACAGAACCCCCTTGGAGAGATGCACCAAGGTGTTGGGGAGCAGAGAAACTCCCTCAAGGGGATGCACCAAGGTCTTGGGATGCAGAGGAACCCCTGGAGGGATGGACCAAGACCTTGGGGTTCACAAAACCCTCCCATGGGATGTACCAAGGTCTTGGAGTGCACAAAACTCATTCAAAGTGATGCAACAAGATCTTGGGGTGCACAGAAATCCCTTTGGGGATGCACTGAGACACTGGGGTGCAGAGAATCCCCTTGGGGAGATGCACCAAGACCTTTGGGTGCACAGAACTCATCCAAGGTGACACCACAAGACCTTGGGGTGGCACAGAACCCTCCCAGGAGATGCACCAAGGTCTCGGGGTGCACAGAAACCCCCAGCAGGGCTCAGTGCTGGTGGCACAGAACCAGTGATACCACCTTAGGGTGTCCCATACACAAAGCTCTGCAGTGGCCTGGCCCTGGGTGACTGGCAACACAAAGAACTCAGCCCCAAGCCCTTCCCTCCTCTTCCTCCCCTATGGAAAACACACAGGATGGGTTTTGCAAATGCGGAAAAACTACAGCTCCTCTCGATCCCAGGCCTCTGGCTCGCTCTGGCCAGCGCCACAGCCTCCTCGCCTTCTCCTCATCCTTTATTTGGCAAAAGTCTCTTATTATTATCACTATCATTATTATTATTCATTTTTTGGACCTCTGCAGAACACTATTTACATTCACATTAGCACACAGCACTGCTGCCTCTGCTCGGAGCCGCCGGACTTTCCGTATTGCACTCCCGTCCTCTGCGCTGCTCCAGCGAGACAAGGATCCCAAAACAATCGATATGGTCCTTGGCTGCCTCCTCGGGCAGGAAGGAGGCGGCGTTCCTTTGCCTTTTCCTTTTTCCCTTTTCCTCTTAACAATCCTTGTGAAACAAATCCAGCGTGGGGTGTGGGAGCAGCCTGGCAGTGAAGGGATGGGGGGTCCAGCTGTGGGTGGCCCCCGACGGCTTTGGGGAGGGAGAAAACTAAAATCTGTCTTTTAATCTCTTTTTTAATTCCTTTTTAATCCTCCTTTTTTTATTCCCATTTTTATTGTCCTTTTCCAGGGCGGCGGCGGGCAGAGGTAGAGACGTGCCAGCTCTGGCTGTGCCCACCCGGGCAGTTCTCAGCCCCATCTCCCCCTCCCACACCTTGAGGGCTGTTTATTTAAAAAACACCTTTTTTTTTTTTGCTTTATTTCAATAGAAACTCTTTAAAGCCACAGGGGCATGTCCATCCATCCTTGTGGGGAGGGGAAGGAAGCGACAACAGAACGAAACGAACTTTGGCAGTGGAGAGACGTTTGGATCTTCCTTGGTTTTGGATTTCCTTTGGAGCAGAGGTGAGTCTGGTCTGTTCTTGGCTAGCTAGCAAGGTAGTTACAGGTGAGCGTCCGTCACGCGTCGTCTGGTTTTTGGATTTTCCTTTCTGTTTTTTTTCTTTTTTTTTTCCTTTTTTACAATTTCTTACTTAAAGCCAAAGAGTCCGACGTTTTCTTTTTTATTTTCTTTATTTTTTTACAAAAAAAAGGTAAAAAGAAAAAAAAAGGAAGAGAGATGAAGAAAAGAAGGTTCTTTCCTCCTCCAAGTGAGCCCCTTGGCAGAGTCGATGTGGGATGGGATCGGGTGGTGTCTCCCACCACTGTGTGGTGAGGCTGCAGCCAAATCCCTCATCCAGAAAGCAAAAAAGGAAAAAAAAAACACAAAAACCCCCAAAAAATCCCAAACCACAATCCCCCAACCGATAGAAAACCAACCAAAAAAAGGCCAAAACAAAGACTGAAGAGAGAACAGAGACCGGTATTTGCCTTAACTCCACTTAAAGCCCAGTTTGAGGATCCGTGAGGATTATTTGTGAGAGCTAGAGAGGTCGTTTCGGAGGTCACACGAGTCAGGTAGCTGAGGAAGTTGCACCGAGTGCAGTCCGTGGCTCTTGCAGAGCGGGGCTGTCCGGGGGCTCAGCGGGACGCGCTGTCCAGCGGGGCCGGCGTGGCCGGAGTGCCGGCACGGGACGCGGCCACCGACCCCGCCTCGCTGGGGCTGCTGGCCATGGTGGGCACTCCATCGGGCTGGCCCGGGCCGGGGGGCAGCCCCACGCCTGCGGAGGGGGCGGTGGGACCCGGCAGCCCCTGCAAAGTCTGCCCACAGACGTGGTGGTGCTTCTCCCAATCCTTGTGCTGGCAGAAGGAGCCGCAGTACCGCGCCGTGTTGCAGCCGCTGCAAGTCTCGCTCGCCTTGCGCCCACAGTTCCAGCAGCTCTGCGGGGAGGGGGAACCAAACCTCAGCTCCTGGGCCTGCACACCCGACACAGACTGTGCACCCTCACCCTGGACCAGGCATTCCATCACCCCAGACCAGCCACTCCCATCCCAGACCAGGCACCCCTATCCTGGATGACGTACAATATCCTGGACTGTGCATCCCCATCCCAGATCATGCACTTGCATCCCAGCCCATGCAATTCCATCCCAGATTATGCCCTCCCATCCTGGACTATACTCATCCATCCCAGTCCATGCAATCACATCCCAGACCAGGCATCCCCATCCAGGACCATGAATCCCTATTCTGGACCATGCATTCCCATCCCACACTGTGCTGCCCTAACCTGGACCAAATCCCCCCATCCCAGACCAAAAACCATCCCAGACTATTCATCTGCATCCCAGACCATGCACCCCAGCATGGATCATGCACCCACATCCCAGACTGTGCACATCATCCAGGGCCATGCACCCCTACCATGGGTCATGCAACCTCATCCAGGACCCCATCATGGACCACACCCTTATCCCCATCCTGGCGCAAGAACTCCCCTCCCCTTCTCACCCCACAGTGTTGCCGCAGCCCCCCATTCCCACGCTCACACGCGGACGCTGCAACTCAATTGCAAGAGGGGCAAGTCCCACATGCCAGCGCTGCCACCAGTCTGTCACCCTGTCCCCTCATGCCCCACCTCGCTTGAGTCCTCCTGCTGATTGATGACGGTCAGGGCATCCTCAGACGCCTGGCGCTTGGCCTCGGCCAGGGCACGCTCCATCTTGGCACGCTCTGTCGTGATCAGCTCGTGGGCTTTCCGCTCGGCGTCCGACACGGCCTTCTGCAGCTCGGACATGGCCTGGCGCTTCACCTCGTTCACGGCTTCTTCTGGAAGGCACCAGGCAAGCGTGGTCGGGGTGTGCCTGTGCCCCAGCTCCACGCAGCCCCCTTGGCAGCAGCATCCCCTGTCCCCGCAAACCCATCCCAAACTCCTCCAGTGCTGCAGCTGCACCAACGTGGGGCACTAGGGCAGAGACCCTGACAGCTCAGCACACCGATGGGTGCTGGTGCCCACCTCACACTCACCAGCCTTCCTCCAGATCTCCTCTGGCATGTACCCGGAGAGGGGCCGCGGCGTGAATTCCCGGTGAGCATCTGCAAAGGGGATGGGGGGGTTCGTTAGGAGATGCCATCCTCCTGGAACCCCCCAGCTGGCAGTGCCGGACCCCCGGGAGAACGGCACGGGGCCCATGGCCCTGGAGGGCAATACCTAACTGGGGTGCTTCGGGGGCAGAGGAGCTGTTGTGGGGGCGTGCAGAGGGGGGGCTGCCTTTCTTCATGTCCTCGGCATCGCTGTAGCGCCGGATCCAGTGGTTGAGCTCCTCACGATCGGCCTCCTGGCACCGCCGCAGCACCGTCAGCGACCGCCGCGTCTTCTCCACCATGTCCATGATGCAGTTCAGCAGCTGGGGGGGCAATAGCAGGGTTGGGAGGGGGGGCTCTGCTGCAAGCAGCTGGGGGGCTGCAGTGCCTGGCGCTGGGTGGGGAGATTTGGGCTATGCCAGGCTGTGCCAGCGCCAGAGCGGTGGCTGCGGGGAGCAGAGAATGCTCAGGAGAAAAGCCCTGGAGGGGACACCGTGAGGATGGAGGGCAAAGTGGAGGCACACACACATGGGATGGAGAGGAGGGCACTACGTACATTGTTGAGGTGTTTCCACTCCTCCGCCCACTCGCGGTCAGTGAGCCGGTGGTCGATCACCTCCTCCTGCCGTGTCCCGTGCATGGCTGCAAGGCAAGAGCAGGGCAGGGGTCACCCCCTGCAGCATCCCTCTGCCTTCAGGGGGGTGCCAGCCCCCTGTTCACCCCTCAGTGCATGGGGAGATGCCCCGGCTCACCGGCGGGTCGCTGGCGCTCACGGAGCTCGCGGGGGTCGGGGTGCCGGTAGGCGTCGCGGTAATGGTGTGCCATGGCCATGTCCTCCAGGCGGTAGTGCTGGGGCAGGGGGGGCGCGGCAGGGGGGTGGCCCAGCCCGTTCGGGGGGTGGCTCAGCCCGTTGCTGGGGCTGTAGCGCTGCGCCGGGCTCATGGTGCACGGCCGCTTGCTGAGGTGCTCGGGGTGCAGGGGGTCTCGGTCCAAACCGTTCTCTTTGGTCCTGGGCAGAAGAGAGGAGGTTGGTCCCCACTGGGCATCTGCCACCTCAGGGGACCAACCTCCCCTTTTCAAGGATGTGTCCCTGAACAATCCCCCACAATGCCCCGGTTTGCACCTGTCTGGCGTCCTCCTCTTGCCGCTCTCGCCCACCTCCAGGAGCAGCTCAGAGGAGTCGATGGGAGAGGAGGCGTTGGCGTCCAGCAGCAGCTGCTCATGCTGGGCCAGGTACTGGGCCGGGGTCTGCTTGGCCATGCGGGCACAGTGCAGCAGCTCCCGCTGCAGCAGCGGCAGGTTGGCCTGTGAGGAGGGTGACAATCCAGTGCACAGCCCCAAAGCCCCCTGATGCAGCCTGGCTGTGCCCCCAGCCTGTTGCAGGGAACAGGTGCAGGGCAGGCAGCTGCCTTCCCTTTGGGGTCCTGCCCACCTCCCCCAGGGGACAGCCTTGGGATGCCCAGGGACCAGTTGGGCTTTTAGGGGACACACATGTAGCACCCCACAGGGTTTGGAAACATGCTGGCATGGCACAGCTTCGACAGAGTCCTCCTGCATCCTGGCAGAGGCTGCAGAGCATCATCCCCTGGATCAGGTCAGCCATCTCAGCCACCCTGGGGCCTGCACTTCTGGGAGCCCCCAGCCTGTCTCTCACGCACGTGGGGCCAGGATCAGTTGTGAACTCCCCTCCCACTCACCCGCTGTGTCCTCCTCACCACTGCAGCCCCAGGAACACGTGGAGCAGCAGGAATTAAGCAGCAGAGACCCCTTTTGCCCAGTGCTCTGGCTGCCAGCCCTGGATTTCTCCTTAGGCAGCTGATCCGCAACCAAATCCCATCTGTGGGACGCGTTAGCGCCCGAGCCGGAGCTGCAGTGAGCAGGGCTGGACCCTCCCTCTCCTCCCCTTGCCTTCCCTGGCTGCAGGGGGGAGCAATCCCACAAAAACAGCAAGTCTGGGAAGCACGCCGAGCCCGGCTGGTTGCAGTTAGGATAATGAGAAACATCTGGAACGGGTGGTGGGAACAGCTGGGAGCGGGGTGCCAGGGCAGCCGCCGTGCTCTTGGCAGCGGGACAGCGGGCTGGCTCCCAGCCCGCCTGGAGCCACAGGGCCACCAGTGCCCACCAGGACCCGGGGGTGCACCATTCTCTGCTCTCACAGATCCCCAAACCCCTGCAAACTGGGCAGGAGGGTGATGGGGCTCTGCTGTCCCCTTGACTCAGCCTGGAGCAAACTACTCTGGCAGGTCTGCAACAGATTCCTGTGGTGAGAACGGACCTCAGCTCCATGGACCTCTGCTCCAAGAGGACTGAGATGCAGAGGTGGAAAAGGGGCTGTTTTTGCACTTTTTAATTATTTCTTTGCTAATGAGGGGCAGGCAATGCTGGGCTCGAACATCTGCCGACATCACCAGTGCTGCCAGGCGTACCAGTGCTTGGTGAACCCCTCTGGAGCAGGGTGACAGTGCAGAGTCAGCACAAAATTAAAAGCCAAATAAAAAAAAAGGGGATTTTTAATGAATTTCAAATGGCAACCAGCTGGACCAACCCCTGGTTTATTGCAACCAGCCCTGGCCCTGTGTGACTCCACATGTGCAGCTGGCAGAGTGCCCAAGGGGACACGGGCAGCCCCACAGGCAGCTGCCAGCCCTGACCCCAAAGCCACCCCCAAATCCCCTGTACTGGAATGCTGCCATGAATCCCCCCATATCCAGGCTGGGGCACCCACCTTGAGGAAGGGGATGACGAAGGGTCGCAGCGGGAAGTTGGTGGCCTCTTGGAGCTTTGCGTGAAACTCCTCAATGGTGAGTGTGGAGTTCTGTGGGGACAGCCCGGGCTCAGCACCCCTGGAACAGTCCCCAACTGCCCCCCACCCCTGGGGGATGCTTGGCTGTTTCTCCCCATTCCTGCTCCTCTGCCACGCTCATGGGAAAACCGCACTCAAGGATAAAAACCATGCTGGCAATGCCAGCAGCCAGGACCCAACCCTGCACCATGCTGTGCAGAACCCAGGAGGTGCCAGGAAAACAACCTCTGTTTTTCCAGCATTTAGGTCACTCCACGCCCCTCTTTTCCTTTTAGCAGCATCTCCATCCCAAAAGGAAAACACAGGATCCCTGGAAGACGGGGGCCCCCGTGGCTGAGCCGGCGGACGTACCACGAGCCCCAGGACGAGGGTGCGCACCCGCTCCCCGATCTCGGGGGAGATGTCGTTGCCAAACTGCTGGAGGGTGGTGAGGAAACGCTTGAGCTTGGAGAGCTGCCGAGCACCACAGGCTGGTGGGAGCTGGTGGGTGGACAGGGAGGCGCTGGAGGAGGTGGCCGGCCCGTTGCTGAACCCGTTGGGGGTGGACGGAGCCCCATTGATGGTGGTCGGTGAGTGGCTGCTCCCATTCATCACTGGGGAGAGAGAGAATGGGGGGTCAGAGAGGGTGGTTTTGCCCTGGTACTGTGGGGACAAAGCTGGGAGGGAAGGACAGGAGCATCCTGCTGGGTCACATGGGGTTGGCACCCTCTGGGAGGCTTTGGGATGCTGCTGCATCCCGGACTGGTCTCCAGTGCTGTGGGGCTGAAGAGAAGGGAGGAGGGAAGGACAGAAGGAGGGAGGAAAGGGATGCAGTGCATCCACCAGCATGGTAAGAGCCTGATCCAGCTCCTCAACAATCAAGGCAGCCAAGAGAAGAGACTCCATCCTGCCCCTCTGGGAGCTGCTCAGCATTCCCAGGGAGAATCCACGAGCCATTTCCCACAGAGCCCAGCCTGGCTTGTGGCACGATGGCACCTCTGTCCCCACTGCCCAGGCAGAAAGAATAGGAGCTGCCTGGAACAGCCCATGCCAGGTGACCCAGACGGGACATTCTGGGGTGCCAACCAGCAGCATGACAGACCCACGTGAGCACAGAAACCTTTCCACAGCCAGAGAAGGTGACAACACTTGTCACCCCTTCTCCCAAGCACGGTGCCCCACGGCCCCCGGCATGCACACCCCTCTCCCCGCACACACCAGGCACCCAGGATGGCACTAACCTTGGGGTGCTGTGCTGCCCACCAGCCCTGCCTGCTCTGGGGGGCTCCCGCTCACTCTCCGGCCGGGCAGCGCCCGCCGCCCGCTAAAGAGGTGCCAAAAATAACCCAGCGGCCACAACTGCTTTTATTCCCACGACAGGTGCGTTACTAAGTTGGACACCACACATGTCCCTGGGCTGGGATGGGGTTGGGGTTCCCATCCCCGTGACCCACCAGGGCAGGGTGAGGGGCTGGCAGTGGGGAGCACCCCCTGCCCAAGCCCCCTGCGATGGCACCGTGCCCCCTGTGGGACCCTGTGCTGGCCAGGGGGGCTGTGGCTGCGCTCGGGTCTCTCATGAGAGCGGGTGTTTCATTTTACTTACAAAGACAGACCATTGACCATTTCAAGCAACCATGAAAACGGCCGCGAGGCAGAAACGTCGGAGGGCCAGCGTCTCGATCTGCAAGCAAAATAAAACACGCTATGATGAGAGAGCAGAGGGGGCAGCTCTCGGCCAGGGGTCCTGCACGAAATGCCCCTCATGGTGGGCACGGTGTGGGCATGGTGTGGGCATGTATGCCCTGGGTAAAGCCACCTGAACCTGCAAAAGACCCAGGTCCCTACATCACACTGAAGCCTCAAGGAGGGTTCAGGGGATGGATGCTCAGCTGCCTGACACAGTCCCCACATTCTGGGGACCAAATGAGGTCCCCCAAGGCCAAGAACAACCGAAATGCCGTGGTGCTCCATGCCAAGGTGTGGCAGAGAGGCTGCCTGCATGCCTGGTCGTGTGTCCTGAATACTGCTCCATGCCAATCCCCAACAGAGACCTGCCTGCACCCCTGGCCCTGTGTGCCAGACCCAGCCAGACCTGGGCTGCCACATCTGCCACAGGGCTGGGATTGAAAACCAAAACCCCTCCGAGCGCAGCCGAGCACGAGCTGATTTCTAGAGTCTGTCCAGGAGCAGTGCTGGGGGGCCACAGGTGTCAGGGGGCTGCATCTTGGGGGCTGTTTCAGGGTGTTTTCCTCCCTATTGGGGCATTTCTAAGTAAGAAGCAGCTACAAGCAAAACCCTTGCACATGCACGTGCCCGGGATACGTCCCGGCATATCCGGAGCAGCCGCTGGCAATGGCCACTGACTCTCCTGCCGGGGGACCAGCCTCATCCTCTGCCTGTCTGGATCCTGCCTGGCATGTGCATCATCCATCCATGTGCCAGGACAGTGACACCAGCACAGGGACCGATCCCTGAGGGTGTGCAGTGAGTCCTCGTGCCACTGGGGCAGCCACCACGCTGGGGCTCCCCCAGTCCAACTACAGAGACTGAGACTCCAACCTGGAGTCCCCTGAAGCCACCACGCCACAGCCTGGGCTGGGCACAGAGGTCCCTGCCACCACGGCTGGCCATGACACTGCCCCACCACCACTGGGTGCCACACAGATGGGCAAGCAGGTCCCCACATGCCTGGGAGTTGCAATGGGGCCAGCTCCAATCTGCAGGGACTCCCCCAACCCGCAGCATCCTTCAGCCACAAGATGTTCTGTGCAAGCATTTAGTGACCTCACAGCGGGACACCAGAACATCCCTGTCCCCAAACACCTTGCAGGGCACTGCTGGTCATGGGCAGCGCTACAGTGCTCCCCATAGGCACACACATGAGCCGTGGTTTGGGGAGTGCAGACCAAGGACCTTCTCCAGCACAAAGACACGTGATGCCACCCCACATCACGGCCAGCACCATGCCAGGCACTGAGGACGCTGCTGGTCCCGGGTGCAGCGTGTGACGTGGAGGTGAGAGGGGCTGGGCAGCCTCCCAGTCTGTCACCCCGTCCCCAGCCCATACTCACTGGTGCTTGGCGTGAAGGAGGGGTGGCGTGTGGCTCCCTGGGTGACGGCGGGTGGCGGCGGGGGCATGGCGGGCGGTGTGGACCTGGACTGCGTCTTCACGTCAGCCGGCGAGTCGGGCATGGTGGCGGCCACGTCTCCACGTTATCTGCAGAGAGAGGGAACGAGGTGGTAAGTGGGGTGTGTCAGGCAGGGCCATCATTCCCTGCAAACAGGGGCAGAGAGGACACTCAAGGACTTCGAGCTGGCCTGGGCATCTCTGCCCCCAGGATGGCAGAGCTCAGGCAACAGGGACAGTGCCTGGTGTCCTGTGAGCCAGCAGCACAGTGGGGATGGTGACTGACCTCTTGTGATCTGCAAAGTGGTGGGGACAGTGTCCTGTGCAGGGATGCAGGGTGGTAGGGACAGGTCAGGGCACCAGCTCTGCCCCAAGCACAGGGCACAGCCTGTGTGTGTCCCTGCAAAGCCATCACTGTCACATCACAGCACCCTCAGCCCTGTGGGTGTCCCTGCAAAGCCATCACTGTCACATCACAGCACCCTCAGCCCTGTGCGTGTCCCTGCAAAGCCATCACTGTCACATCACAGCACTCTCCACGCTTCGGGAATTCCTAGCTGACCATCCCTGGCTGCCATAATCCCAGTCAGGGATCCTGGCATCGTTGTGACCTGTGCTCAGTGGCAGCAGCGATGGCACAACCCACACACCATGACATCGACCCACTAGTGACTGTCCTCTCACAGCCCTGAGGGGCCCTGTGAGACACCAGATCCCACAATCCAGGTAATGTGGGGCTCCCTGCCATCACCCGCCAGGTTCTCCACTGGCATCGCTGCCTCCCTCCCACCTCCCTGTGCTTCCAACCCCAAATAACACCCAGCAGTGGCATCCCCGGGGGCATCATGCCAGCACTGTCCCCTCCGGCTGGCGTGGCCCCAGTGCAAGGTTTCGGCCCCGCGGTGCCGTGCCGGTTGGTGACGGGTGGCCACAAGTGCTGGCAGCTGTGGTGATCTGTCACCGCGCCCGAGGGCCGTCGGCTCCAGCCAAAGATGGAAGTGGCCGCCACGCCACCCCCCGGCCACGGGGTCCCTGCTGCGCCCTGGCACGGCTGATAAACACTAATCTAATATGCATCCTTAATCCACGGCAACTGTGGGGAGATTAATTGAACCCGGCAAGAGCACATTGTCCTGGCTAAATAAAACCAGGGCCTCATCCCGAGCAAGATGCTATCGGGGTTGTGCCGCAGCCGGCGCCTCGCATGGAGGACCAGGAGATGAGAGTGGTGGTGGTAAGAGCCAAAATCTCTGGTGGTCACTGTCATGGAGCCACAGCATCCTTCTGGATGGCTCCAGCACCACAGACACCCCTCCCCAGCCACAGCACACCTTAATCCTGCCAACAGCTGGATGTGTGTGCTCCAGTTTCCCATGCCTGGCTCCCTCTCCCTCTCCAACCACAGGAGAAACCCCAAGACAATGCAGCATTCCTCCTGCTAGAACATCAGTTTCTTTACAGGGCCTGCCAGAATAAATGGTCTGTTTGGAAAAACACCTTTTGCTTTCCTTTTCATGGCAATGCCCTTCTCTAGATAAAGCTTCTCCAACCTTCCAGGCTTCCTCTGTCAGTCAGTGGCACAGGTTCCAGCCCGGATGGCAGGGGATGGATGAGCTGTGAGTGTGCACAGAGTGTGACCCTGACTGGGTGGCTGCATCTGCACAGCTGCAGCACCTTGATCCCACACAGTCCTTGCCTGCATCGCTGTTCCTGTCACATCCCTGGCAGCATCCCTGCCTGCATCTCCATCCATGCCTATATCTCATCCCTGCCTGCATTCCCACCCTGCCTGCGTTCCCACCCTGCCCCTCATCCCCTTGCCTGCCCTGATTCCATACACACGCCCACATTGAGGGCAAAACATGGATACACTCATTCTGGCACCAATACAGCTTTTCCACAGCCTCCCATCAAGAGGAAAGTTTCCATGAAGCTCAGCAAGCACTCAGGGCAACGGGGCCTGGTTCTGCTTTTTCTTGTGTTTTCCTTTCTTTTCTCTAAGTTATAAATTTTCCCTGAGTTGTCTGCAACCCAAACAGGGCTGCACAGACACAGGAATGGTCCCGAATCCAATGGGTCAAAGAGCCTGGAATGCTCACAGGACCCAACCACGGCCATGCCATCAACCCAGGTCCTTTGCAGGATGGGATGAGCTCCATGTGAGCAAGGAAGTTTTGGGGGGCAAAATGCAGATTCCCATCATCACCTCCAAACAGCAATTCCCCAACACGACTCAAACTCCGCTGGAATTTTTTTTCCCTCTATTTTTTTCTCTCTTTGGGGTAATTTGTCCCAGGCACTCGGGGCCGTGTCTGTTTTCCTCCATCTGGTTTCCATTAGGTCTGTGCAGCCCAGATGAATAAGTAATAATATAAAAATAAAAGGATTAGTATTTTCTCCTCGGCTGGCGGGAGCGGGTGTTCCCACCCTGCCTCCCGGGGCCAGCGGATGCCGGACCCCCACACACCCCTGGGTGACCCCGAGCCCCCCATTTGTCCCACTGCAGGGTGTAACCCCCACACTAGCCCAGGCAGGGTCCCTGCTGGGTGACACTGTCACACAGCTGGTGGGCACCAACACACAGCCAAGCATTCCAGAGGGCACAACACATGGCATCCTGCAGCCTAGAGCCTGAGGGACAGGAGCAGTGCCTGAGGGATGGGACTGGCAGCCATCCCAGTCTGGCATCTGCTATTTCCCACAGCCCCAGGGAGCCCATCCCACCACAGGTCATGTCCCAGCCCGGAGTTTTGTCCTTCCCAGCCCAGAGTTCTGTCGTTCCCAGGCAGAACATGGGATGTGCCAACCCAGGGTGAGCCCACTGACTGTGGAGCACCCAGGCTGGTTGCTCTGCTCTCCACTCCCCAGGGATGGAGCAGCCAGGGAACTGCCCTGGATGTGGCCATTGGAAATCTCTGTCTCTTTGCAGCCCTCCCAGACCAGGCGAAGCTTCCCGGGTGAGGAAGGGGTTAAAGGGAATTCAGCGCCCAGCATCCTTCATGCTCTCCAAATGGCCACAAATGAAATCCAGATGCTGGAGGCGACATCTCCCCAAGCCAGGCTGCCTCTGAAACAAAGGCAGGGAAGCATTCCTGCTCCTCAGCTGCCGCAGCCACCGGAGCCAAGAACAACTCCCCGAGAGGACAGCAGGGACCGAGCTGTCCCAGCTGGAGCAGGTTAGACAGCGGGTAGTGCTGGGGCCAGGCAGCAGCACCGGCCACGTGCAGAGCTGGTGCGAGCTCAGGGCATCCCCTCTCCCTCCTGATCCCCTCCTTGGGGCCGTGGTGACAACGCAGGCAGGTGACAACAGCCACCTTGGAGGTGGCTCGTCTCCAGTTGCACATGGAGGGGGAGAGAGCAGGAGAGTGGCTGTGGGATGCTGTCAGAGGGTAGCTTGGTTTGGATAGATATAGGGGAGAAATCCTTCCCTGTGAGGGGGATGAGGGCCTGGCTGCCCCATCCCTGAAGTGTCCAAGGCCAGGTTGGATGGGGCTTGGAGCAACCTGGGCTGGTGGAAGGTGTCCCTGCCCATGGCAGAGGGTGGAACGAAATGAGCTTTAAGATCCCTTCCAACCCAAACCATTCCATGATCCTATAATGATGCTGGATGGTTGCTGCCCACCCATCACCACAGAGTCCCACATGCTCATTTTCGGGAGGGCTGGCAGGGAGTGATCCACGCCCCAGCACCCACCAGTACAAATGAAATCTTTTAAAAGTAAATCCAATTAATTAACTCTGCACAACTTGTAAATGAACACAGATCCAACCAGCTCTGGGTGGCCATCCTCGCCTTTCCCACGGGCATCCTGGGACATGTCCCATGCCACTGGTCCACCCAGTTCCAGGGTAAAGCAGGTTTCCCCATGCTCAGATACACCCCAGTTTGCTTTGCTTTCTGAGCAGCCACCAGCCACGCTGCCTGCACCTGCATCCCAGGAATGTCAGTGCTGCCCGGGGAGGCACCACAGGCAACACTCTCCCTTGGCTCCAGGACATCAACTCCCAACAGGAGCTATGATTTCTGGTCCCCTTTCACCTCCTGGCAGTGACAGCTCCACATGGGACATCAGCACCCACAGCCAGGCTCCCCACACAGCCCAAGCCCAAAAATCCTGTTTCTCAAGCCAAAACCAGCCACGCAGGGACCCAAACCAGCTGGCTCAGTGCCACCGAGGCAGTGCCAGCAGCTCTCGCTCTCCCTGAGCTGGCGTGGCCGGGGGGGGGATGGGATGGGTTTGATTTTCCTCGAAACAACAACAAAAAAGCCAAAAAGAAAAGCGCCCTCTCTGTTTTACAAGCCGTCATTTGCTATTGTTTATGTAAACAGGTAAATTGTTTCGTATCTCAATTAAAAACATCTGCCACATAAATGAATACCAATTAACTCATCCTGTTTTTAATTACTCTGTTAATTACACACAGGCAGCAAAAAGGATGGCAGGGGAATAAGGAAAGCATGCTTACACCCCCCTTCCCACCTTGCTCTTGGCAAGGATCCGAAATGTGCCCAGATAATGATGGATTAAGGTGGCTGGTGAAAACTGTGGCTCGTGGCCAGCTCTGGCGTGGCAGCTCCTCCTGGTGCTGCCAGGGCACCTGACGGGGGATTTCCCAGGACCTTCCTGAGAGGCTTGGAAACCCCAGCCCTCCCCCCATGCCAGGACATGCACAGCCCAGCTGGCATTCCCAGTGCCAGTCCCCAAACATGTCTCATAGGAGAGAAATTTTGGGATGCTGGAGCACACCAGGAGGGCAGGCAGATGGAGGAGGCTTAATGTGGGCAACATCCTCATGGATCAATGACATCCTTGAGGTGCCCATGCTGCCCCAGGAGCCCTCCAGGTACGGAGGGGTGACCTCTTGGCGTGGGCACGGCAGCACAGGGTGGGTGCCATCCCTGCCCAGCGACCCCGGGCGACGCGGGCCCCCCCGGCTGTGGGAAGCTTTCCAAGCGAGCAGATGGGGCAGGGGAGCGGCGGCAGGAGGAGGAGAGCAGAAAAGGCTATTTTCTCACGCTACATATTTTACAAGTCGAACATTTTGTGCATTTCAGCCTTGCCTGGAAAAGCATCTCGGGCTGAGCCCGGGACTCGACGGCGGAGCCTGTGAGTCAACAGCGGCTGGCGGCGACGTGGCTGCTGGCGTGGAGATGGGATGGCAACGGGGTCCCCCCATGCACAGGGTCAGTCTGGGGGGTCCCCCTGTCCTGCTGGTGCTGGAGGAGCAGAGGATGGCCAACAACACCCAGCTGGGGCACAACATCTGCTACAAACACTGCTGCAGTGTTGTGCCCGCTGCCATTATTGGATTCGTCCCACCAGCAGCTCTCAGGGCGGCACAGGGAGGTGGGCACAGACACACCCTGCTGCTCTCCAGCTGCCTTACACTCCTGGAAATTAAATATACTTGCTAAACACCAGGAGTAAACAGAGTGCCGTGGCCAGCCCGGCACACCTGGAGACATGTGGGTGGCACAGGGACTGACCCCACCAGAGCTGCCCACACGCAGGTAACACCCATGTCTGGGCTGCAAACCACCCCAACTGCACCATCCACCCATCCACCAACACACTGCCAAAGGGGCACCCCAGAATCCACCTGGTGCCCCCATTGCAGCACCAGGTGCTCTTTGAGGACAGGGAGAGGTTTTGGCTAAAACTCCATAATCTGGGATGTTTGCAGGGATGCTCATGCCCAAAGGTGGCCCTGGCAGCTGTAGCGGGGACAAGTGGCACATGCAGGGGACTCAAGGCATGCGGGGGGCAGAGAGTGGCTGGAGAAGGGAATCATCTCCCTCCATGCAGCAGTGCTGGTGGGGAGCTCCCTGCAGCGTGGGAACGCCGAGACGCCGCCGGCTCCCCGGGGACCCCGCGCCGGATCCGGCCCCACGGGCGCCAGGATGGTATCAGCTCCGGGGGGGTGCCGGATCCAGCCATGCACTCCCACAGCCTCCAGGCTGCTGCCTCACCGACTCTTTGTCTATTTTTGAAGCACAGGCTCCATTTCAAGGCGATTTCGCCCATGTGAGATTGAATCAAAGAACACAGGAAAAAATATTAATGAGAATTTTGCAAAATAAACAGGAAATCCCTTGGATGTTTTCTGGAAACATTGGTCAGCATCTTCTGAAGGAAAGCTGTGGGCTTGTCAAGGTGGAGTTCCCCCTGGGGAGGGACGGCAGAAAACAGCTTCAGGAAATCTAAAAATAACCCCAAACTGGTCAAAGGCACTAAGGCCAGCAGTGCCAGGCAGGGTGGTGTCCTCCGTCACCAGCCTGTTCTTGCCCGTGGTTGGCAAGGATTTGTCCCAGCTTGACAACTCCCTGTTGTCCCCATCCTGCTGGGCAGGTAAATCCATCTCCCATGTGAGATCCAGCTTGGGCAGCACAGATCAGGGCTGCAGCATCCAACCTGCAGCATCCAACTGCATCCCCTCAACCCCAACAGCAACATTTAAGCCCATCTTAACCCATGGGTTGCCCCCAGTGCCTCCCAGCACCTGGACAGCCCCATTTGCAGCATCAGGCCCTGATCTGCCCCAACCTTGTGCTCACTGAGGCTATGCTGGTCTGGCTGGGGGCAGAAGTAGCATCAGGGCTGGTGGGTGCCCCCAAGAGGGACCCAGTTCCTGTCCCTGTGCCAGCATTCCCTGGCAGCCCTGCACTTCCTGGCAGCCCTGCACTCCCTGGCTGACTCACTGGCAATCAACTGACCCCCACTTAGAGACATAATGTATACGGGGTCCCTCTCCTCCCCAGGAGTCCCACAGCAGCCCAGGCCCTTTCCCCAGGTGGCTGCAGGTCAGGGAACATCACAGAGCTGGGGGCAGAGCCGAACTGCCTCCAGACTGTGCCAGGGATTTAAGACAGCAGAGCAGAGACCCCATTTCCACGGCAAAGCTGGACCCCTGCCTGGGGTTTCCCACACATGCAAACATCCATGGCTCAGAGCAGAAAGCTGGGAAGGGACACAGGGAACGTCAGCAAAGACCTTCCAGCCACAAATTCCCCCTGCAGGACCTGCCAGAGCCCTCCCCGGCACAATGTGCACCGGAGTATTTTTCTATCCTGCACCTTGGAAGTTGCCAATGTCAGAGGCAAATCCTGCACCCACAGGAGGCCTCACCACTGCCCAAATCAGGCACCCAGTGCCATGGGAGAACAGCCTCTCCCCCATCACAGCATGGCTTGTCCTCCCTACAAGCACCCACACTTTTCAAACGTAACACACCCAACATCTGGCTGTCACTGGGTAGACCCTTACCTGCTGGCACGGGAAGCAGCCAGCAGGAATGACCCCCTTGGCACAGCCAAGTTCACCTCTGCTCGCCTCCCCAGCCACGGAATTTCTCCCTGTGAGGAGACACTCAGTGCAGGGACTTGCCTCACACACCTCTCCGGATCCAAGAGCCCACCCCAGGTGGCAGCTCAGCCCGTGGGGCTCCTCACCCGAGGACCGTGGCTGTCAGCATCCTCCCCTGCTGCTGCTCCACGTTTGCCGTGGGATTTCGGGATGGCTCTCCCGGCTCTCCATGCCCTGTACCATAGCAGAGCTCACCCCGCCGCGGTGCCGAGCAGATGGATGTTTGCAGAGTGTCTTCAAGTCGCTCGACAAAGGAGCAGGGAATTAATATTCCTTTTAATTAAAGGCAAAAAATCTCTTTGTTCCTGAACAGAGAGAAAACAACAGAGGGAAGAGCTCAAAAGCTCTTCCTAAGCTGGAGACGAGACCATCGCTTGGATTCAAAGACACTGTCAACGCGCACGTGACCTCCAATTAAAAAAGCAAAATGAAACCCAGCAGCGGCTCCTCTCCGACAGCAAAGGAAAGTTGCAAAGTTTTTCTTGGCTAATAGAGGGAAGAAAAAGAATTCCAAGAAAAGGTGTGTTTAACTAGAGAAAGGCTCTGCAGTATCCGAAGGCACCATCCAGCGGCGAGGGAATGACGGGGAGAGCTGGTTGTGCTCCTGCTCAGCGTCACGGAGGAGCCCCGGAGGAGCGAGGGGCCAGCCCCGCTCCATCGCTACGCCGGCGGCGTTCCCGTGGCAAAGCCAGGCTCCCGGAGCAGGCTGCCCATCTTAACGTGATTCCAAAGGGAAAGCAAGAGCCGAGCGGTGATGAACGGCAGCGCTGGAGGCTCCCGAGCCAGCCTTCCTTCTCAAATCCAAATCCAAAACAAAAACATCCCCGGCACACGCGAGGACACTGTGTGTGTCCCCACCACGGACCGGTGTCCCCACCACGGACCCGTGTCCTCCTCGCACGTAAACACAGAACGACGCTGCCGCAGCTGGAACTTCTCAAACCAGCCCTGGGATTCCTCCCGCAAACTCTCCCGAGTGGGTCAGCTCCTCCTCGCCACCAAACGCGGCTCCATCTCTAAATCCACTGCGGGCGGAGAAGGATCCGGAGCTGGCGGGTTGGCCGGCGAGGAGGGATGCGAGGGATGACAACGAGTTTTCCCGCCGGGTATTAGTCGGGAGTGACGACCAGGAGGGGTTTGCGGGGGGGGGGTGGGTACAAACTCGCGTGGGTCCCCGGGCATGCCGGGCCGCCCCGGCGCTCGGGAAGCGACTGCCAGAGATGGGAAGGGGAGCGCAGGGAGAGCCCCGGGAGCGCAGGGGAGAGGGGTCCGCACCCTCCGCCCCCGCGGGAGCGCGCCGAGTGGGAGAGGGGCCCACGGGGGCGGCAGACACGGGTAGGTTCCCGTTCTGCCTCCGCCGCTCCGTTGCCCGATTGCCCTGGTTGTGTCCCCGCTCGCCCGGCTCCGCTCCACCACCGCGGAGCTTCCCCGAGCACCGGCAGCGTCTCCGATACCAGGAGACTCTCTCGGGCATCCGGAACCTCTTACTGCCCTGTACAGCGGCAGCTTCCCCGACACCGGGAGCCTCTTACTGCCCTGTACAGCGGCAGCTTCCCCGACACCGGGAGCCTCTTACTGCCCCTGCACAGCGGCAGCTTCCCCGACACCGCGAGCATCTCGAACTCCTGCATAACAGAAGCATCCCCCGGGCACCGGGAGTCTCCGCGACTCCTGCACACGGAGAGCATCACCCGAACACCGGGAGCATTCCCAGCTCCTCCTCCCCAAGAGCCTTCCAGGGCACCGGGAGCCTCCGATTTCCCTGTGCACCGGGAGCATCCCCCGACCACGGGTAACATCCCCAGCGCCTCTTCCCCGATAGCCCCCGCAGGCACCGGGAGCCTCCCCGTCCCCGTTCCCGTCGGCGGACGGCACTTACCGGCCTGAGGTGTGGCGGAGGGGTGAGGTAAGCCCCGAGGCAGGGGCCGGCAGGAGCGGGCAGCGCCGGCAGCGGCCCCGGGCGGCGGCGGCCCCGGCCCCGCTTAAGGCCGGGGCTGGCGGAGCGCGGCCCCGCGGCGGCGGCTGCTCCCGGCACCTGCCCGCCGCCGCTCGCCGCGCCCGGGGCCGCCGGAGGCCGCCAGCTCCGGCGGTCGGGGCGCTTCCCCTCCCCCCGGAGGGGGGGCACCGGAGAAGCGGGGGAGGCGGAGGAGCCGGGAAATCCGCGGGGCCGCTTCACCCCCTGCGCGCTGCCCGGCGGCGCATCCTCCCGGCGCCGCGTCGCGGCCGTGGGGTGCCCGCGGCCGCGCTCCCAGCCCGGCCGGGCCCCCGCCGCGCCGCCGCTGCCGCCGCTGCCGCCGCCGCCGCCCGCCCGGCCCGGAGTGAGCGGGGCCCGCCCGCGACGCTGCCTTAGACGGCGCCGCGCCGCGCCCGCCAGGGGGCGCCACACCGCCGCCGCCGCCGCCGGAGCGGGACCCCCGGGACGGGGAGGGGGTACCGGGACGGGAGGGACGGGGATACCGGGACGGGAGAGACGGGGAGGGGGCACCGGGACGGGAGAGACGGGGAGGGGGCACCGGGACAGGAGGGACGGGGATACCGGGACGGGATGGACGGGGAGGGTCACCGGGAGGAGATGGACGGGGATACCGGGATGGGATGGACGGGGAGGGGGGTTCCGAGGGCATATGGACTGGGATACTGGGATGTGAGGGACGGGGAGGGAACAGCCCCATGGGATGGACAGGTATACCGGGATGGGATGGACGCAGAGAGAACACTGCCATGGGTTGGATGGGGATACAAGGATGGGATGCACAGCTTGGGGGACACCGGGATAGGATGTACAGGGACACCAGAATGTGATGGACGTGGAGGGAGGACCAAGGTGGAGTGGAAGGGGACACAGAATGGGATGGACAGGAACGCTGGAATGTGATGGATAGGGATACTGGGATGGGATAGACAGGGACACGGGGCTGGGCAGCATCAGGGGGCTGTGGGGGGACACCAAGGGAGTCTGCACAGTACTGAGGGTCTGCACAACACCAGGGGGCTGCATGGAATCACAGAGCTGTATGACACCAGGGGTCTGCATGAGGACATGGGGCTGCCCAGAGCTTGGGGGGTGCATGGGGCCTGGTGACAGCACGGGGACTGGAGAGCCATGCAGGGGGTGTGTGGGGCTTGGGGACTTCAGGGTGTTGGGGTTTACAAAAGCTTTGGAGTTCACAAGTGTTTGGGAGTGCTGAAGACTGAGGGTTTCAAAGCTGGCAGCTGAGGGGCTGCATGGGGGAGCAACATATGTTTTGGAGTGCTGCAAGGGGCTGGAAATTGTTTCAAGGAAGGTGAAGGGACTGCAAGGGGATAGGCCAGGACTTGTCTGGGGCCGTGGGAACAGTCAAGTGCTTGGGGGGCTGCAGGGGGCTGGGCTGGAGCTGTGGTTGCTCAGCTTCCCTCTCCAGAGGCCCAAGGGCTGGGGTTGCAGTTGGAGCAACCACACGTGCAGCCACAAGCCCCACAGGCACAGCCCTCAACATCCCACATGCCCATCCAGCCTGGCCTTGGTGTGCCTCCCACCCTACTTGACCTCAGCAGGGCTCCAAAGGGCAGCTGCATGGTGGGAATGCCAGTGGGACCCTCCCACAGTGGTGCAGGGCAACGGTGCACACATCTGGCTGCCTGGCATGTCCTTCCCACACGCCCCACGTGGAGCATTAAAATTTTCCCTTCCCTCCACAATTCCTACTAGGATGTTGTAGCTTGCCCATGCACTGGGAACACCACCAGCCCCACAAATTTCCCTGTGAATTTCCTGCAAATTTCCCTGCCAGCCACAGCCCTGCCTCAGTGTGTAACTCCTGTGCTTGGCAGCTGCTTCCCCCTGTGACTGCCGAGCCTCTGCCGCCCCTGTGCCTGTTGGATTACTCATCCTCACCCGCTTCCCAGGGACTGGGGCCACGGCAGCTCTGCCAGGTGGTGAATCCCCTGGGCAGGGCTGCTGCACAACCACTGCCGGGGTGTCGGGTGGCACAAAGAGCTGCGTGGCCACTGTACAGCCAGGGCATAGCACAGACACTGTGTGGGCACTGCGGGGGCACTGCATGGCCCTGGCATGGCCACTGCACAGCTACTGCCTGGCCTCTCTGTGACCATTGCGTGGCCAGTAAATGGTCACTGTGTGGCCACTGAGTGAGCATTGCATGGCCAGTAAATTACCATCGTATGGCCTCTGTGTGACCACCACGTGGCCACAAAATGACCACTGCATGGTCACTGCACAGCCAAGTTCCCCCCACATCACCCCACAGATAGGGTTGCAGAAGGAGGTGCTTCAGAACCCCAGTCCAACCCCTCCACCCCAGTCTCAGCCATTCCAACCTCCAGCTCCAGCCTTTCATCTCTCATTCCTAGAAGGATGCCCATGGGGCCTGGGGTTCTCTAAGCTCCTGCTGCCCTCTTTCCCCAGGAGCCTCATGCAGGTGAGTGTCGTGGCCCCACTGGCACATCCCCACCAGCACAGGCCCAGGAACACTGGAGGAAATTCTGCTCCCACACAGCTGCACACTCGCCTCACCACACCCCTGGCTTTGCATGGGTGGCACTGGCTGGCACATGCAAATACCAGCACCACATGTGCATGGGGACACGTGCATTTGGACACGTGCTGCCTGGTGCAGACCCCACCACTGCACGGGTTGAGGCGTTGCAGACCCCCAGCAAGCCTGAGAGTGGTCCTGAGGCAGAGCCCCAGAGTTCTGGGATACCAGCACAGGCCTCCTCCAGGATCTGGCCACTCACTGGGAGAGCAGTGCCCATGACAGTGCCACTCTCAGCCGAGCCACCTGTGTCACACACTCAAGTGCAAACCATTGAATACATCACAAAACCCTCCTGTGAATGCCCAGTTGGTGTCGTGCCACAAACCCAGTGGTGGCCAAACCCACCTGCCAACAGCCTGCCATGGGCACATCACAGGG
Source organism: Pithys albifrons albifrons (assembly GCF_047495875.1). Taxonomy (NCBI): domain Eukaryota; kingdom Metazoa; phylum Chordata; class Aves; order Passeriformes; family Thamnophilidae; genus Pithys; species Pithys albifrons. The sequence continues at coordinate 20,776,507 of NC_092469.1, forward strand.
ACCTGCTGGGAAAACCACCACCCCTCCACCTCCTGGTTAACTCGGGGTGTAGCTGCAGGATGCCATCAAACATCCGCTGCCCTGGCACCACTTGCCCCAGGAGCCCACAAGCTGCCCACGCACCGGCAGGATGGGCAGGTGGCACCGTAAGCCCCAGGGGACAGCAGGGGTGGGACAGAGCCACTGCAGCCCCCCGGCAGCGTTTGGGTGGCAGGGGCTGCTGCGTTCCCATTCCATGCACGCAGCCTGTAATTTTGGTCTATTGAAGTCATAATTCACGACTGTGAAAATAAACATTTGTGTTCGCTCGCTTTATTCAGCGCCTTTCGGCTGAATGTTAATAATTCCCTGCCAGCGGGTTTGCACGTGGCCTGGGGCACTGGGACAAAGCCTGAGCACCCCTGGCCATGGCCATGGTCACCTCCTGCCACGCCTCGGGGGGGATCCCACCCTCCCTCCCTCATACCCTGTCTCTGAGATCACCGAATCCTGATGGAGAGAAGGGGAGAGAAATGCCACTTGGTGTTAATCAAGGGATAACAAGGGAGATAACTGTAATTTTTAGGTGATATTTGGAGTCCAGCACCTACTCAGAACCTTCCCTGTCCTTTCCTGTCCCTCGATAGGTTTCCTTATGCTGTTTTGTGGGTGCTCCCACTACATCAAAGACAACTCATCGCCCACACTGTGCCATCACCATGCAGGAGGACTCCTGGGCCACGTCCCTTCCCCCGCGGCTGTCGCCAGGGCTGTCCCCAGGGCTGTCCCCAGGTCTCTCCCTGCTGGGTGTAGGGGGCTGGTGCTTCCTCTCGGCATTTGCATCTTCCCAGCCTTTATCTTTCTCCCGGTCTCTGTATTGCTGCAATTACAGACACTTTAAAACACAATGATCTGGCTGTTAGCGTGATGGATGACAGAACCTTTCTGTCTGGTTTAAATCATTGCCGAGAGTGAGCAAACTTCCCCGGGTTAACCCCTTCGTGCCCCAAACCCACTCCCTGCCCAGCCCGGGCCGGGAGCTGCCAAGTGCTCCGTGGTCACACATCCGCCGCGGGCCTGGATCCCATGGGTGGGAACGGAGAGAGGTCTGGCATCTCTAGGGGGAAACATCCCCCCATCCCTCAGCTCCTTGGAGTCAGTGCCGGTGGAAAAGCATCCCTCCATTCCCAAGCTCCCTGAGGTCAGCGCTGGTGGGAAAACATCCCCCCATTGCCCAGCTTCCCAGTACATGGGAGGCAGGAGATGGGACCAGCCCAGCACCGACAGAGCCGGTGGCTCCGCTCGGCTGCGGTGGGAAATTAACGGCTGGCCAGGAGATAAGCGCCTGCCAGAGCCCGATAGCTGCTGGATCCACCCCAACGCGGAGCCTGGCAATCCTTGCCCCTGCAAATCTGGAGCCTGGGCAGGATGGGGCCCCACCGCGTTCCCACCCCGCGGAGAGGGTGGAAACTCCTGTCGTGACTCGGCGTGTCTGTCACGCTGGTGCTTGATTGATGGCACAGCGAGCAACCGCCCGGTGCAGGGATTAACCACACACGTTGTGGTGATCCATGATCCCTTTGTTTTGAGGAGCTGGCATCTTCCACTGCCGTGTATCCTGCCCGGTGCCCATCACTCCCTGCCCACCCCACGGGTGTCCCAGTCCCGTGGGAGGGTGTCACTGTCACCCATCACTTCTGCTCACAGTGCTGGGTGACGTCTTCCATCCCTGCTGGGTGTGTGCAGAAGGGGCTGCATGGAGTGTTTGGGGAGTGCCAAGGGCCTGCCCCAGGGAAAGGGGCACCCCAAGGCACAGCCTGGGAGAGAAGGGGAACCCTGAGGGCTTGGCTTAGTGCATGCCAGGAGATAAGGTGCTCGCTGAGGGCAGATGAGGGCAACTGGCAACAAAACCTCGCAGGAAGTGGTCACCACCATGCGCCATCCGGGCCCAGTATCTGCCCCTGCACATGACCCCTGCCCGCTATCGGGGCTGTGCACGTGGGTGGGGGTCAGCCCTGTGGGTGCTGGGCTCATGCTGTCACCGAAACATCCCCAAACCTGTGCCCCACTCACATCTTTGCAGCCACCACAGTGTTGATGTCCCTTTGCACACCTTGTGGGTGCCCAGCCATCAGTCCTGCCCCACCACTCTAGCTGAGCCTCCCACCTGCCTTCCACTGGCAGTGCACTGTCCCCTTTCTCCTGGTTCTCCCAAAGCTCTCCCTCAGCCCTGTTGCTTCCCGGCGTGCTGGTATGAGCTGATTGCTATTCTGGTTGCATCCCCTCTTTGCAAGCCTCAGGCTTTTTAAAAAAGCCCACAGTGTTGGTTTATCACACCTTCCCCCTCGCCACGCTGGTGACTCATCCCCTGTCCCTCTCCACAGCACCGTGCTGGGGGTCCTGCCTCCACCTGAGGCACCCACAGCCCCTCTGCTATGCCATGCCGAGGGTCCTGCCTCTGCCTGCTCTCACAGGAGGATGTCTGGAGGCGAAGGCACTGAGCCGTGCCGGCGCTCAGCCCTGGCGTGCCACAGGTTTCCTGTGTCACCCCCAGTGAGTCTGTCTGTCCGTCTGGGTTTCTCAGTGTCTATCCTCTCCCTCACAGGGAGCAGAACATCCCTGGGTGCCTCTCTGAGCCCACACCAGAGGAGGCCTTGGCAGTGCTGCCTGTCTGGCAGAGCTTGGGGACAATGTGTGTCCGGGTGCTCACGAGCAGCCACAGCGATGCAAATCCCTGTGTTACTGTGGGGTCCCCAATTTCCATTGGAACCAATTTGCTTGGAGCATCCCTGCAGGGTCAGGGAGCTGCTGGGCTGGGAAGGGTTGGTGTGGCCATGGATGGTCCCATCCCCCTGGCTGTGAGTACAGATGTGGTGGCTTGAATCTCAATGCCTAAATCCACCCTGGAGTGAGCACCAGCAGCCAGACTACAGCCCCTGGTGCTCTTCCCTTGGCATTTTGCTTGCAGCAGGAGCACCGATGCTGGATTTTCCTGCACGTTAATTCATCAGGGAATGCAGCAGGGAGATAAGGGGCTGGTGGGGAGCCAGTGGCCGAGGAAGAGGCTCGCCCGCTGCCGGCTATCGCCCGCCCCAGCTGCATCCGCCCCGGGACATCTGCTCGGCAGGAAGTGCCGTGCACCGGCCTTTCCAAGGAAAGGGGCTTCGTTTGTGCCTGGCTTCCCTCTGTGACCACACCTGCGGGTCCCAGACCTGGGTCACCCACCCTGCAGCCACCCCAGCCCCTCGCTTCCTCAGACAAGGACTGGAAGGAGAAGTCTCATCAGTTGTGGCCGCTGGGAAGCAGATCCAGTGGCTTTGTGGATTTCTTATGACTTCCATATAAAAGAGAAAAAAATGCATCTTCCATTAAAAGAAAAAAAAAAAGTAAAAATCCTGTTTTCCTTGCTGACAGATTCGTTCCTGCTTTGTGGCATTCAAAGGGAAACCAGCCCCTACTGCTTATCATCCTGCTCACCCTGTTCCGCTGGCTCTGAAAAATCACCAGCTTGGCTTAAACAATGGCAGGCTTTGGGAAACAGCATCGCTCCCCTGGATGCTTTAAGGTTTGGGGGCTGCAGGGGCAAAGCTTCCAGCTTTTCTTTGCCATGGAGAGTCTGAGAAGTGTTTCAATTGGAAAGCAGAGATGGCCACGTGCTGCCCTGTCTCGGGGAGTTGGGGTGTATGGAGATGTTGTTGGCATCCCCATGGAAGCAGCAACAATGGTGAATTCTGCCAGCCTCACCCCTGGCCAGCGGGAATTCTGTGGGAGATGCTGAGCAAAATTCCCTGAGCTGCCCTGGGGTTCACAGTAGGTTCACATTCCCCTTCTCCCCTCTGAACCTTGGGGACCAGCAGCTTGCCAGCCCTCCCCATCCCACAGACTGCAACTGCCTGCACAGGGCTCTTTAATAACCATGGGAATTTAATTAGCTGGCATTGCACTTCCCACACCTTGCATCCCTGCAAAAATCAATGGGAGCTAACAGGCGTGCATGCAGCCTGCCTTCCCCCTGGAACGATGGACACCCAAGCCCTGGGGCTGCTTTCAGAATCCCACCAAGGCCAAAATGCCCCAGTGTGGGGCTCTGGCCATGTGGAGGTCAGTGCCAATCTCTGCCATGCCAGGCCATGCCACGGGGAGCCACGGCCTTGCTCCGGGTGAGGTCTGGGATTTGTTACAAGGTCCAGATGCACCACAGCAGCAGGGGACATTGTGGCTGTCTCTGGCCACCTGCATCGTTTCCAAGTTCCCAGGCTAAAAGCAGGGCTTGTTATCAAGAGCAAAAATGTGCCACCTCTGTTGTATTTCATTTCCCTTTCTCCACCTCTTCCCTGCCCGCTGTGCCTCAGAGATAACAGCTCTGCACCGAAGCCGGAGCGCGGGGCCAGCAACGGCCTCGCCAGCCCTATCGCTGCCTCACCGGCCGCAAGGAAATCAGGAAGTTTGCAGAGATATTCAGCCAACAAAACAAACACTCCTCCTGCCAAGAGCCTAACGGGCAGCCTGGCGAGCCCGCAGCAATCTGCACGGCTCCCTGGCTGCAGCCTTCCGGACCACGGTGCCCGCCGAGCCTTGTCCCGGCGCCTTATCGGCGGCTGCCCCGTGCCTGGGATGTGCCCAACCTTGCTGCAGGTTTGGGGACAGGGAGCCCAGGGCAGCTCCCACCCACAGGGAACCAGCACAACTCGTGTTGTACCCACGGTGTGCCCCAAACGCTGCCCTTGTGCCTGTCCTCACCATGTCACCAACCTACGGGTGGGTGCCAGGAGTGGGCAGGGGGCTGTGGCTGGAGCGTGGTGCTGGTGGGGATCGGGATGTGTGAGGGGAAGCGAGGCAGAGGGCCAGCATTGTTCATGCTGGTGACTCAGATGGCTCTGCTTTCCTGTCCGCTCCAGGCATAGCCCAACAGAGCTCTCTGGGTCCCCCAGAGCTGCCTAAGCCCCTTGGCATCAGTGCCCTGGGGATGCTCCAGCCCAGGAAAGTGGGATGTTCCATCCCTGTGGAGTGTCTGCAATGCAAATGATCAGCAGCACCTGGAGAACCTGTAGGGTCAGATGTGAACTGCTGACCCCAGAATGAGCAAAACCACCCAGTAAACAGAGGACTGAAATGCTGTAAATAAAACACTCTCGGGGCTGATCACTTGTAATGGAAAGGTTAGCTGTGGAATGGGTCCCAGTGCCAATAAGCCATGGGGCTGGCCATGCCCTGCTCCCCATTCCCACTGGCTGGTCCACGTGGGTATGCACTGAAGGGCACCAGCCATGTGCCACCCTCAGGGAGCACCTGCCTGCCCAAGGCTGCATTTGGTACTGGGGTGAGTCACCAGTGCCCCAGTGTGGCACATGGCACTGCCACCTTCCTCCCACCGCTGTCTCTCTTACCTTGGTCAGTCCGTGTGCCCTGGCCCAGGAGGGGTGGCTGTCCGGTCTGGGGGTCCCAAGGGGTTGGGTGTCAGCACCCCAGCACCGTGAGCTCCACAGGGGCTGGTGCAGCCGGGCTGGTCCCACGTGTCAGTGCAGGAGCCGTGCCGAGGATGGGGATGCTGAGCACTGTCGGGGTGTGGGGTGTCCTGCCCACTCGGTGCCCACCCGGCCACCAGGGCCGTTCATGTGACAGCCAGGGCCGTGGTGGCAGCAGAGCCGTGTCCCATGGCGAGGGGAAGGTGAACAGCTGCCGGGCAGTGATAATGCGGCGGGTGGGGGTGGCCGGGCAGCTGCGCCCGTGTCCTTCCCCAACAGGAACCATCTGCGACCAAGCCCAGCTCTGCCTTCCCTATCAGCCATTCCGGTCTGACTTTCCAACAACTTCCCCTTCATGCCGGCTTCACTTCCCCACTGCGAGGGGCCGGCGCGGTGTGCCTTGACACGGGCAGCACCGTGGAGTGGGCACAGCAGGACCTGCATGGCGCAGCCTGCCATGGCATGGCTGTCATGGGACACCTTGGCACAGGTAGCACCGTGCAGGGTGGCACAGCATAGCCGGCGTGGCACAGCATGGCATGGCCTGGCTGTCTGTTCGCAGCCTGGCACAAACAAGGCTCACCACCCCTGCTACAACCCCTTTGCCTGGTGACATCCAGGATATCCCCTGGCTGCTGTCACCCCCCTGACCTGCAGCTGCAGCATCTCCCCGACCTTCTCAGCACTCTGGGTAACCCCCCTGTGCAGCCCACCCCTGCACCCCCCAGACAGCCCCTCCCAACACCAGGGCTCAGCTCCTCTAGAGCTGCCAGTGAGAGAGAAACAACTTGTTAGAAACCAGAAAGGGAGCTCTGGGCTGCAGGTGGGAGGGAGGAAACGTGTCCTAAAAATACAGCAGCGCCTGCACAGTCCCTGAAGGTGGCTGAGCAGATGGTGTGTCTCGGTGGCCACCTGGGCTCCCACAGATGGCACCCGGGGCTCCCCACTTTGTGCCCCCCGCCCAGGGCTCTGGGGGGCGGGGAAGGGACAGTGGGGTGTAAGTGGTGGGGAGGGTCTCAGGGGATGGAGATGTGGGAGTGCTGTGCTGTGGGGGCTCAGGACAGGGGCAAAGAGGGGTGTCACCAGCAGGGTCTCTGCCCTTTGGGTGCAGTCTGGAGCCCCACGGGACACTGAGAATGGTCTGGGTGTTACAGGCAGACAAGGGGAAGCCCCAGCATGGGGCTGATGTGCCGGTGGAAAGGGCCACACACTACAAACCACAGCCCAACCCATCCAGGACTGTGTGCTTAGCAGCTGCCCCCAGCACAGCTCTGCTCCAGATCCACATACTGCATCCCAGTGATGCTGGGGCATCCCAGCTCTGTGCTGCCCACACTGGAGGTGCCTGTGCCCCCCCAGCACAGGCAGAGCAGTCTGGCTGTAGGGACTGAGGGCTGGCAGAGGTTTTGGCAGGGTCACCATCTGTGTTTCAGGCTCTTGCTTCTTCCTCTTTTATTTCTGGTTGGCCCAGGTGGGTGCGGTGTCATCGCTCAGGGTTTTGCCAAGCTGCCATGCCTTGAAGGCCAGGCTCACCACGGGAGATGGAAAGTGGCCACTTCAGGGGAGTGTCCCAGGGCAGCAAGTCAAAACCAGAGGGGTTCAGGGCCAGCGAGGAAACTCCCACCCAGCTGTGGCCCCGTGTCCCCGTGTCACCCGCACGGGAGGGTTTTCTCTGCCAGCAAACAGGCAGCACCTGCCCAGGCAGCTGCAGGCACTGGGCTGCTGCAGCACCAGGAATGCCCCTTCATGGGGGCATCCCTGGGGTCCTGGGGTCTGCCCCAGTGTGGGGGGAACCCCTGGGATCTTGGTGTCTGGCTTAGGGGAGGGAGGAACCTCTGGGATCCAGAGTTCTGACTCAGTGTGGAAGGAACCTCTGGGGTCCTGCAGTCTGGCTTGGTGTGGGGGGAACCTCTGGGCTCCCAGGGTCTGGTTCAGCCAGGAGAGGAACCCCTGTGGGCACAGGATCCAGCCTGGCATGGAGAAAATCCTGTGGTCCTGGGGTTTGGCTTGGTGAGAGGGGAACATCTGGTGTCCCAGAGTCTAGTTCAGCATACAGGGAACCCCTGGGGGAGCAGGGCCCACCCTGGCATGGGGAAAGCCCTGGGGCGTGGGGTCTGCCCCGCCACAGGTGGCCCCTTCCCGCCCACGTTTGGGGAGCCCGCAGGTGCTCCCCGCTGCTTTCTCTCTGAGTCAGAGCCATGTTCGCTGCCGAGCTGAAACTTCCCCCTGGTAAAGGAGAAGCAGGACGGGCTCCCACCGCCCCCACACTCAGAGCAAGGTGGGGGAAGGAAGGCAGAAAGCCCCGGGGGCAGCCGGGGGTCCCACTGTGGCTCCCACCAGCCACTTTTGCCTTCACCAGGGCTGCCCCAGCCCCGTGCCCGGCATGACACGGCACAGCCAGGCACGGCCTGGCATAGCCTGGAACACTTGCCTGGTACTGGGGAATGTCCCATGCCCATGTACCCCACTGCCTGCAGCACCCCACTGCATTCTCCTTTCCATTTGAGAGTGATGGGTGGGGGAACACAAGAGGAAAGGCAGTGGCAGCAATAATTGGTGAGCAAAATATCACTGGCAGCTGCAGGAACCAAAAAAAAGACCATCACCTTCCAAAGTGGGCTGGGATGGGGGCACAGCCATGGCGTGTGGCTGGGACGGGGCTTTTATATACGGATGCCTAAATCTGCCTGTTCCAGCCCAGGGAAATGGGGACGCAGGAGCAAAGGCGGGAGCTGGGGATGCGAAGGAGGGCGCCGGCCAAGCCGGGGAGATGGGAGCTGCCGAGAGTTCACATGGAACACAAAGACAAATTCTTTAAGAAAAAAAAAAGGGAAAAAAAAGAAATCAAAGGGATGTGGAGAGGGAGATAAGAGGGAAGACAGAGCAGGGAGACGAAGGGAGCGGAGAGGACGCGGGCAGAGGGAGGCAGGCGGCGCGGGGAGGCGAAGCGGGAGCCGGGGGAGCTGTCTGGCGCGTCCCTATCGCCTCTCTCCATCGCGGGAGCCCAACCTCAAGTAGTTTTTCACTGAGATTGGAGTGATCAGGTAGGGCTGCCCTCGGCGGCAGCTGCGGGGCTGTGAATAAGCACCTGCTTATCTCTGCCCAGCGGCTGTGCGCGGCTGCAGATTGCGGGGGGACGGGAGCTGGCTGCCGGCTGCGATTTCCATATCAGCGCCCTGCAGCCGCCTGCGCCAAATAAACACAACAGCCCCACGGACAAAAGGTTAATTATCAATTTTCAGAAAGGGAGAGAGAGGGGAGGGGGAGAAGGGAGCGGGGCGGCCGTCGGCAGCCGCGGGGACGCGCAGCCGGTCCCTGACGGGGTGCTGGGCTCTGCACCCCGGGCGCGGCGTCCCTGAGCATCCCCGGGGCTCTGCCGGCACTTCGGGGGCCCAGGGGAGCGGGAAGGGATAGAGATGGGAACAGGGATGAGGATGGGGATGAGAATGTGGATGAGGATGGGTAGAGAGACGTGAATGGACATGGGGACAGGGATAGGAATGGAAATGGAGATGGGGTCAGAGATGGGAACGCGGACAGATATTGGGATGGGGACAGTGACAGGATAAGGATGGAAAAGGAGATGGGGATGGGGACAGGAACAAGGATAGGGATGGAGATGGGGATGAGGGCAGGGATAGAAATGGAGATGGAAAAGCATAGAGACAGTGATATTGGGGGAAGACATAGGAAGAAAGGACCCCTTGCAATCCTCTGGCTCAGCCCTGGCTGGGCAGAGGCCGGGCTGGAAGAAGGCACATCCTCCTCCTCCTCCTGGGACTACAAGTCCCTCCCAGGTCCACTTCCTGCAGCTACATTTCTGTATTCAACACCTTCCTCCTCTTATCAGAGCAACCACGGGCTCCCATCTCGGCTGGACCACGGGGCACAGGGAGGGATGGGGAGGGCAGAGGTGCCCTGATGGCCCCAGCCCTGGGGAAGGCAGAGGTGGATGGTGCCATTCCTCTGCTTGTGGGTTAGACCAGGTGAGTCATCAGGGGTCCTCATGGACTCTCAATCCCTGTTCTTGAGGTAGGGTCTTGTCTCTCCTGCCACTCAGGAATGGGTTGTTAAATGGGACTGGGGGTGATGGTGCTGACCTGGTGTGGTCCATCTTGTGCCCCACAGTCTCTCAGGGCTGGAAACTGCTCTCCTGCTGCAGCCATCCTTGCTCCAGGGTGGTTTTGCCATCCTGCAGGTCTACACTCTGCACACCCTGGCCAGGAGCACTGCCCCATGTGTGCTTGTGATGTTCCCAGCTCCCACGGGGAGACACGGAGCCCAAAAGTGCTTCACAGAGCAGCAGCCACATGGCTGGGAAGCCTCGAGCCTACACGGCACCAGATTTAGCCACAGACATGTTCCTAAAAATAACCAGGAGCTGGGAGGCTGGAGAGCTGCATCTGCTGCCACAGGGAGCAGACCTGGAGCTCCAGCCCTTGTGCTGTGGGGTTGGGGTGCACAGAACTGGGGTGCACAGGGCTGGGGTGCACAGGGCTGGGGTGCACAGGGCTGGGGTGCACAGAACTGGGGTGCACAGGGCTGGGTGCACAGGGTTGGGGTGCACAGAACTGGGGTGCACAAGGTTGGGGTGCACAGGGTTGGGGTGCACAGGGCTGGGGTGCACAGGGTTGGGGTGCACAGGGCTGGGGTGAACAGGGCTGGGGTGCACAGGGCTGGGGTGCACAGGGCTGGCCCCAGAATGGTTTGGCTGCTGGCATGGGAGGATGCAGCCATCCCTGTGCCAGCCTGATGCCAGGGCCAGGAGGACACCAGGATGGAGACAAGGTGCTCGTGTTTTTGGGGTGGTCCTAATCCACTGGGGAATTGAATTTACAGCTGTGGATAAGGATACTAAAGGTTATAATATTTAGCTCTTTGGTAAGGCTTTAATGTAGACAAGGCTTTGCACCTCTTGCCTGGCAGATGCTCCAGGATCCTGGAGCAATGAGGAGCTGGCTTTCCCCAGCAGATTTGGGGTGAGAAGCTGGGGACAGAGTCAGGACTCAGAAAACTGTGGTGTCTGGCAGGGATCACTGTGGTCTGTAGTGTAGCCCCAACCTGCCCCACATCCCAAGAAGGGCCTGACCTCCAGCTGGCAAAACATGCTAAAAATAACAGGATAAATATACGAGGGAATGCAGGGCGGGGTGTGAGCATCCCAGGCTGGAGCAGCCAGCCTCCCTCAGCTTTGCCCAACCCCCCCACATAACCCCAGCCCAAAATCCTAACCCAGGGCCCATCTGGTGTCCAACTGATGAGCACAGATGTGTTTGGGATTTCCGAGCCGGCTGGCAGCCGTTCAGACCTGTCGCAAGCTGCACCTGCTGCAGGATATTTTCCCTTCTGGATTTAATCCCCATCCCCCCAGCAGCCCCAGGCACCCCCACAGGGCTGGGAGTGCAGCAGGAGACCCCCCCTAAGTGATGACCTTCCTGCCCCCTGAGCATCCCTGCCATGAATATGGATGTGGAAGCAGGAGAGGGTGGAGTTAAATGCCCAAGGAGGGAGACTTGAATGGGGGACAGGGGAAGTGGGGGGTCCAAATCTCAGCCCCCCCTGCCTGGAGGAGGGGATGGGGGCACAGCCGCCCTCCCCCAGTAGGGAATTCTCCACCTCCAGGGGTTTTGGAAGGTGAAAGGGGATTTCTTGGAGCAGTGACAGAGATCCGAGTATTTCATTGCAGGCAGCGAGCCCAAGCGATGCTCTGGGGCTTGGAAACTGGCCAGGACATTACCCACCCCCCTATTCGCTCCCCCCCAAATTAACGCACCATTATTACGTTTTAACAAGGCTCTCCCGGCTCAGATGTTGACTCCTGTGATGATCGCGGAGCCTGCGGAGGGAATAAACAGCAAATCCCCTTTTAAATGAAGGGCTCGCCGAGGGATTAGGAGCGAAGGGGTGGCCCGGCCCCCCGGCGCCCCCCCCCGGGGGCTGCCTGTGCAGATATGCGGGGCAGAAGAGGCCTTGTCTGTCCGTCTGGCCCGTCTGAAGTGGTCCTGGGCAATAGGGAGTGATTAGGATTAGACACATCCAGGATGAGAGTTTTTTCACCAGATAGGGATGATAATGGGACCCATGGGGAGGATTATGGTCCCGTCTCTCCAAGAGAGCTGCCATCTGCGTGTCCGTCTCTGACGTGTCTGCTCCCCCGACATGCCCAGCCGGACTCTCCCTTGTCGGTGCTGGACCCTGGGACAGCAGCACTGACCTGCTGCACCCCTCAGGGCTGGGGCTCACACTCCATCCCCACCAGGGTATGTGGGAACAAGAGCTCGTGGCCATCCCGGGTGGGAAAGGTGCTGTCCTGGACGTGAGCACAGCACCAACATCCCTGCATCCCTGGGGTGCTCAACATTCCAGCATCTCTGCAAGCCCAGGGCACCCAGCATCCCTGTACATCCCTGGCAGTATCCCAGTATCACTGGGATGCTCAGGGATCCCCTGTTGTGTCCTGGTTTTGGGCCACTTTCACACATCTCGAATGCTGGCCATGGGACAGGGTGACACATCCCTGTGAGCACGGCATGAGGCTCCCCATCCCTTGACATTCCCACCCTGTGATTTTCCCATCCCTTCAGCGAGATGAGCGCTCCCGTCCCGGCTGCCGCAGGGAAGCGAGCGGTGAGAACTGGCCAGTTCCCATCACCCGGCATCCCACTCCCTCCCGCAGCATATTTCCCTGCTGAAGTCAGAGCCTCCCGGCAACCCCCCGGCTCCTGCCGAGCCCAGACATTTCCTATTTGGGATGTACACGCCACATCCTCGGCTGTGACGCTGTCCCGGGGCGGCGCGGGCTGGGAGCACCGCGTGAGCAGGGCAGGAGCATCCCAGGGAGGGCTGGAGCATCCCAGGGAAGACTGGAGCATCCCAGGGAGGGCCGGGGCATCCCAGGGAGGGCTGGGGCATCCCAGGGAAGACTGGAGCATCCCAGGGAGGGCTGGAGCATCCCAGGGAAGGCTGGAGCTGCTGTACCTGCCGTAATTACGGGGAGAGAGAGAGAGAGAGAGAGTGGCATTTTGAAGTTTGGATAAAACCTTAATTGAAGTCTTGGCTGGTGTTAATTATATTAAAGGCAGAGTGAGCGATGGGCTTTTTATTAGTTAATGAGGATTTTCATTTTCCGGCAGAGGAGCCCTTTGATGTTTCCAGGACTAATGGCTGTTAAATTCAACTTATTTGCTTTGCCAGTGATGGAGGGTGATGGGGACCAGGGGCTGCTCTGGCCACAGTGCCCAAAGCCCTGGGAACCACCAGCCACTGTGGTGAGTGGACAAGGATTCTCCCACCTCATCCTACCAGGGTCATGGAGGAAGAGGAACAAGGACTCCTGGCCATCCAGGCTGGGAGACATGCTGGTTCTGTACATGAGCACAGCACTCAGCATTCCTGTGTGTCTCTGGGATGCTCAGGCAACCCCCTGCACCCCCAGGGCACCCAGAACGCCCCTGCATCCCTGGAATGCTCAGCATCCTTGCATTCCTGAGGCACCCAGCATCCCTCTGTCCCGAGGGCATTCAGCATCCCTGATCCCTGGGATGCTCAGCCTCCTTGCACATCCCTGGGACATTCCACACCCCTGCATTACCAGGACACAAAGCACCCCTGGGACAGGCAGCACCCCTGTGGCAGGCAGCACCCCAAGGCTATCCAGCATCCTTTCAGCTTGTCCTGCTCCCCACGTGGATTTTTCCAGACTCTCTCCAAAACCCATTCCAGGCTGCACCCCTCCTCCTTCAATTAGCATTTATTATGATTATTTTGCATTCATTACCCACGGAGCCAACGCTCTACCCCTTTTGAAATCATGTGCAAATTCCCTTTGCATCATTTTTCCCACTCTTGATGGGGAAGGGCTGCAGGAACAGTTTGTGGTGAATATTCCGGGCTCGGGGAGCGATGCCGGCGGTGCCAGTCCCGGCCCCAGCCACGTGGCCACAGGGCTGCTCCCCAGCTGGATGATTTGTAGCATTAATCAAGGCCCAGCACACTTTGAATTTCAAATGCTGGCAGGGATGAGCCAGGCAGGAATGTGGGCTTTGGGGAATATTCAGGAAGAAAATGGGTTTGTCCTCAGCCTCCCCGCAGCCCACATGAGGTGCCAGTGTGGAACCCGTGGCATTCCAGTGGTTGTCCCCTCCATGGCACAGCCCCAGGAAACCCAGCAGCTATTTGAAGAGTTCTGAGGGTGTCCAGTGCTGCCCAGTGGGGCAGGATGGGGTGGGCTTGGGGGGTCGGTGGCAGTGGGCATGGGACCCTTTGTAAGAGCACCACAACAGCAGTGAGAGGTGTTCATGGGGCTGGGGGGCAATGGGGCCCCCCAAGGCTGGGGCAGGAGTGGTTGCTTTCCTCTCAAACCCCCCAAATGGCAGCTCAGCCCTTCCTGGGGGCCCACACTGTGTGTGACTGCCATGGGGCAGGAGGGGAGGGAAGGGGGGGCTCTTTCCTGGTAATTACCCCTCATCCTTCCCCATCAGGCTGCATGGAGGGAGCTGGGGGGGACCCAGCTTAAGCTATCAATGGTCCTGCCTTGATGGGAATAAAATATGCACTGAAAGACATGAAAATGGAGTAAATAAAAGAGATAAAAATGGAACGATCAAGCCAGCAACTTCTCCTCCTCTGATTAAAAAGAGGGAGTGGGGGGGGAGAGGGGATGCGCTGAGCCCTTGAAGAGGCAGCTGCTGCTGCAGCCGCAGCCCTGATAAAGGGGCTGAGCAGCCTGTTTGGGAGAGATAAAGTGAAGTCCCAGCGTTTCCTGTCCTCAATCCAAGCCTTACCATCAATATTAATACAGCCTGACAAACTGGCGTTTAAGATAGAATAAATATAGACTGGTGCTGCTATTACCTAGACCTTATTAATCTGCTTGGAGGCATTTAAATGCTGTTAAAAATATGGAGTTTACTCGCTGGCACTTCAATAGCTTTACAATCCATCAGCGTTTTGTTTTCCACCCTCCTCCTCCCCTTCCTGAGGTTCTGGCTCTGGGTGCCCACTGACCTGTGCTGGTCCAGGCAGGGAGAGAGGTCTCAAGAGGAGAACTGAGGTGGGAGATTTTTGAAGGATGATGATGATGGCCAGGAGAACTGCTGGGGGCAGCAGGGCATGGAGCCACAAACTCCTCAGAGACGGCGAGCGCAGCATCCCAGGACTGGAGCACCTTGGACCCACGTCCCCTGATGATGGAAAATCCACCTGCGTCCTCCTCTCTAGGAGAAACTTGGGGCACCTGCACCCCAAGGGATGCTGGTCTCCCAGGAGCAACAGCCAGACCCCCAAAACAGAACAGCAGTGCTCCCAGAGCCCTAATTAGCCAAGGCCTCATTAGAGAGCTGGACAGGCATCAAGCAGGTGCTTGGGAAGCTGATCCCAGTCCTGTCTCCTCTTTCTGCTCCTGGTCTTGCAGCATGGATGTCGTGCCACAGCACCCACGTGGTTTTCCTCTGCCAGCCAGGTGCTGGAGAGACATCTTGGTACCTGGCACCCTTCCCTGGGCTGTCCTGTTCCCTCAGCACACACAGGGTGGTAGGAACAGCCCAGGAACTGTCAGTGCCACGTGCATGGCAGGGTCACCGTGGTATGGGGATGTGCCCATGGCTGCCATGCACATGGCAGGGAGAATCCTCATATGGGGATGGATCCATGGATGCCCCTGGCATGGGGCAGGATCTGTGGGTGCCATGTACATGACAAGGTTACTGTGATTTGGGACAGGATCTATGGGTGCCAGCTGCATGGCAGGGACACTGGTGTGGAGATGGTTCCATAGGTGCCATGAACATGGCAGGGGGAACCCCAGTGTGGGCCAGAACCCATCGATGCCAGGTGTATGGCAGAGTCAGTGTGGTCTGGGGCAGGACCTGTGAATGCCAGGTGCAAAGCAAGCGCACTCCAGTATGAGAATGGATTCACAGGATCCATGAGTGCTGGGCACATGGCAAGGGCACCCTGGTATGGGGATGGATCCATAGGATCCATGAGTGCTGGGCACATGGCAAGGGCACCCAGGTATGGGGATGGATCCATAGGATCCATGAGTGCTGGGCACATGGCAAGGGCACCCAGGTATGGGGATGGATCCATAGGATCCATGAGTGCTGGGCACATGGCAAGGGCACCCTGGTATGGGGATGGATCCATAGGATCCATGAGTGCTGGGCACATGGCAAGGGCACCCTGGTATGGGGATGGATCCATAGGATCCATGAGTGCTGGGCACATGGCAAGGGCACCCTGGTATGGGGATGGATCCATAGGATCCATGAGTGCTGGGCACATGGCAAGGGCACCCAGGTATGGGGATGGATCCATAGGATCCATGAGTGCTGGGCACATGGCAAGGGCACCCTGGTATGGGGATGGATCCATAGGATTCATGAGTGCTGGGCACATGGCAAGGGCACCCTGGTATGGGGATGGATCCATTGATGTCAGGGTGAATGGCAGGAACCCCCCAGTATGGGGCAAGATCCATGGGTGCCAGGGGCACGACAGGGTGTGGGGCAGGGCCTGTGGGTGCCATGCACGTGGCAGGGCCACCACCCCTGTCGGTGGCGGGCGCAGATGGCGCGAGCAGGCGCGTGTGGGGCAGCGCCGGCGCGGGCGGCGGGAGCGGCGCTCATTAGACGTGTATTATTCATCGGCAGCTTCTGTCGCCTGCCATCTGCTCCGGCTGTGCCGCGGGCGGGTGGCAGCAGCCGAACGGGGTGACAGGGCCCTGCTCCTGCTGTCACACCTGGGCTGCCACAGGGACCGGCACCGCACCGGGGTGGCACCCACGGAGTGGCTGGTGGGGTGTGGGATGTCCCCACTGCCCCTGGGATGATGGTCCATGGGGTGGGTGACTTGAGGAAGGGTTTGCACCTCTTTGGTCATGCCATGGGTGCCCCGGCCCATGGCACACCTGGCACTCAGCCCTGGGCAGGATCAGGCCCTTCCCATCAGAGAGGCAGCTCCAGTTGCTGCTCAGACCTGGGCTGGTCTGTGTATCCATGCCCAGAGCAGGGCACTCCTCCTTGGAGGACACAGCCAAGCTCATCCTGCATCCAAGCAACACCTTCATCTGCTCACCTTTTAATTAAAACACTTGATGAACTTTATCCTGAGAGCATGGCACCCCTGTGGGCTCTCCAGAGAGCTGCCTGTGTGGGAGGTGAGATCCCAGCATGAGGGATGTGCACGATCCCCCTGTCCCCCACCCCGGTGCCAGCCCTCACCTGCATCCCGCAGTTCACACGGGCCAGGAGCTTGCTGCTCTAAACTAATAATTGCCAGGTTTTAATTACTCGGCAGCCAAATGACCTTTTGCGTCTGCCAGTGAGGCCATGAAACTTCTCCCTGAGTGGGAGCAAACGAGCAGCAGGAATGTGGCAGGGCTGACATGGCACTGGATTCACCCAGACACAGAGACAGGGACAAGGCCAGGATGAAAACAGGACCAAGGTGTCCAGGGCCAGGGACCCTTCGACATCCCTGAGGAGAGCTGGGTACTGCCATCCACAGCTGGCCTTGCCCTGGGAGGGAATCCCTGGGGCAGAGGCAGTACTGGGTACCCCAGCATGGGGCAACAGCCCCAGGGCAGAGTGGCTACCCTGAGCCTGGCACAGAGCAGGATTTCTGGGACAGAGCTGGCACTCCAGGCTTCACCTGGCACAGGGTGCAGCTTCTTGCTCATGTAGGGCCCCCTTTGCTCTCCCAAGCTGCTCCTGGAGCAACCTCATCCCTCCTCTTTCCCTTTTCTCCTGGAAACAAGACACCACAGCTCAGCAGAAGCTGGTGCCAGCCCACAAACCGGACACAGCCCCTGCCTGCACCTCGCTCCACGTGCCCCTGCCCGCTGCCAGCCTTCGCCTCTCCCTCCTGCCGAAAGGAGCCCTTCTCCTGGTGATAATTACGGAAAAGTTCAGTGCTGAGAGAGGCGGGGGGAGGGATGTATTAAAATGCATGCGCACAGCTTGGGCCTCGCAGCAGATGTTGGCATAATTAGAGAGGAAAAAATTATGAAATTAATTTGTGGTTCAATGTAAATTTTGGCGTTGGGGAGAAAGCGACCGTGTGCTCCCTCACTGACACCAGGGCCGTGCCAGGGGACTGGGGGAGCACCGAGCCTGGCGAGGGGGCACCAGGATGGGCAACCACTGCCCTTGGCAGGGTTGGGCTTTGGCAGTGCTGCATCCTGTCTCCATCACACTGAGGGTGTGGAGAGGTGGGAAACAGCCTGGGAAGATGGGTTACCAGCCTGGAGAGATGGACAACCAGCCCAGAGAGACCACCAGCCCAAAGGGTTGGATCACCAGCCCCAGGGGGTGGATCACCAGCCCAGGGAGATGAACCACGAACCCAGAGAGATGAGCTACCATTTCATGTACATGAGGATGCAAAAAGAGGAGATTTGAAGAGACAAAATAAAAAGTAGGGTCCAGCCATGGCCATAGGTTGATGTCTCTGTTGGCTCCCACAAACACACAATGGGTAATACTCTTGGTGGCACAACCATCTTGGGGGTCCTTCTCTTTAGGGGTCACAGGGTTGAGGTGTGTGAGGACCATCCTTGTTCACCTGGTGGTGACATTCCCAGACCATGCTGGAGCCAGACAAAGCTTTGCTTTTCACACTCAGCTTTTCCTGTCTAGTTTTCCTTTGGGAGCTGGAGAGGAATTAGTACCTGCCACCTCCTGCTGTTCCCCCCAGCCCCCCTGGCCCGTGGGGAGGAGGTGCAGGCTCAGGTTAATGTGCCCATTGATCGGCACATCCTCCAGTCCTTGCTGGTGCCTGTTTTGCCGTTCCTGGTGGGTGATGGATGTCCTGTCTCAGGGTGGGCACAACCTGCCACCACCACCTGGGAAATCAGGGTCAGTCTCAGGGTCTGCAATTGTGCTCAGCTGCAGTGTGGGGAGGGGGACCTTGCTCTCCCACCTCTTGCAGCTGCATTTGTTTGGGGGGTCTCTGAATTTGTGGCTGTTGAAGGAGGGGGGGAGCTGCAGGAGGTGGGTCACAAAGGTGGGGATGAGACACCCCTGGGGCTCAGGGAAGCTGCTGCCCAACTGAGAGCCCCCAAAATTCAGTGTACCCCCAAAGCATGATCCCAAATTGGAATGGAGAGTGCCCAGCACAGCCCTGAGCATTCCCAGCAATCTCAGGGCTTGCCTTTCCTGTCTTTCCTAGTTCCATGGTGCTGGTTTGCTGGGCAACCCCAAGCACCAGGACCTCAGGGTGTCCAGGGGGCAAGCCCTGGCTGTGGCCACCCTGTCCCTTCCCTCCTCTTCCTCATCAGCTTCAGCAGGGCTGGTCCTGCAGCCTGGGAGTCATTCCTGCTCCCATTAATCGATGGAATGAGTGGTGTGGGCAGGCTGGGCATGATGGGGTGAGTGAAGAAGGCTCTCCATGACCCCTACACTGGGAGCTCTGGGCAGCAGTGAGATGTTATGGGGAGAAACAGGATGGGGAGAGCCACTCTGCCTCTCCTCATCCTCCTCCTGCCCCGCTGAGCAGGGCTGGTGCGACAGCCAGGCACGGGCACTGCGGGCACACGGGCTCGTCCTGGTGCCCGTGTGCTCCTGGTGTGATTCCATCTGGCTCCATCTGCTCCCGCCCGGGCTCGGCGGGCCCAAATGTGGGTCGTGGCGAGCACGGGTGACACACCGCGGTGCGGCCGGGCAGCAGCTGATCCCCCCGGGCTGTGCGGGCTGTGCCGCCGGCCGGGATTACCCAGCTGCTGCCGAGCTGGCACAGGCACCGTCTCCTCCGAAAGGTTCCCTTCCAGGGGATTACGGATAATGCATCTGGAGCTGCACTCGCTCATCCAGGTTTGTGATTTATCTGAAAATCAAATTCCAGTAATCTCGCCTGCCATCTGGCCCCCGCGGCCACCCCGGCTCCGGGCGGGAGGCACCCGGCAAGGTCGGGATGGACGGCTCCTTGTCCCTCCCAGAGCATCCCCCGTGGGAAGGGCAGAGGGGGCTGTGGGTCCCTGGAGGTGGCGTGGGATGCTGTGGAGTGCCAGGATGTGGGCAGGACCCGGAGAGTGCAGTCCCTTGTAGGGATGTCCCTGTGTCCCGCACATCCTGGATGTCACGGTGCGGGCAGGACTCGGAAAGCTTAGTCCCTTCCAGGGATGCCCTGATGTCCCTGCGTCCTCAGACCCTTGTAAGGATGCTCCGATGTCCCTGTGTCCCACACGTCTCTTTTGTGGGCAGGACCAGCAGAGTTTAGTCTGTTGTAGGAATGTTCCTGTGCCCCTACACGTCGCTGGGTGCCAGGATGCAGGCAGGACCCAGAGAGCTCAGCTCCTCGCGGGAACACGGACAGGAGGAGGTGATGGGGAGGAAGAGGGACCTCTGCCCTGCCCAGGGGACATCCTGGCAGCAGGGATGTCCCGTGCCCCAGCAGGGAAGGCAGAAGAGAGCAGGATCCATCCTTTCCCCTGGCAGGAGTGGCCCAGAGGGGAGCCGGAGCCCCCAGCATTCCCCTCCCTGCCCCTCATTCCCAGCTCATTAAGGCTCTCCCATTATTCTGACATTTTGTGCGCGTCACGTAGCGGGAAGAAGTAATTTACTTAGAAGAAATTAAAAGTTCATTTTAATTGAGCGCACACTGCAGTATGCAAATGCGGGCGCATTATGTACACTGATGCGGAGACAAAGGCTGTAATCAACTGTTAACCCCCTCCGAGCCAGCCCCGCCATCCACCACAAATCCAGCACCACTCCGGAGACCTCAGACCCACATTTGGGATGTCCCTGTCCATGCAGCGATGTGTTCTCATGGCAGGGTGCAGGACAAACCCCGTGTGCCAGCTGGGCTGAGGGAGTCACACAGGGATGCCAAGGATGGAGGTGTCCCCAAATTGCTGTGACGCACCGGGATGGCTCCAAGCCAGCAAGACAGGGTGGATGGTGGAGTAGGGGGTCTCTGGGGGTGAAAAAGTAGTTTTGAGAAGCTGAGATGGAGGTGCAAAGGCCAGATGAGATGGGAATACATGTCTGAAGGCCAAAATAAGGCTCACTGGAGCTGTGACCACCCTCAAATCCAGCTATTTCTCAATGAGATAGCTGCACACAGCTGCAATGAGCCCATGATATTCCCAACATCCTGTTGCTAATTTTTAATGTTTCTTTTACTACCTGTCAGACCTGAGAATTTTTTAATGGCAGTGCAAATGGAACTGATTCGCAGATGCGAGATGACAGCCCGCTGCAGGAGACAGACAAATTACCTCCAGCCTCGGCTCAAGACGCCCACGGACTCCCAAACAAAGGGAGATGGTGAGGAGGGGTGTGTGGAATGAGTTGTCGGTGTTCAGCCAGGCTGCCCACCCTGGTCTGTGGGCACCCTGTGGGTGCAGCAGGTCTGTGGGCATCCCATGCACCCAAATCCCTGAGCCACAAAGGGATTTTGGGCATGTCATGTATTCATATTATGGGTGGAGGATGCTAAAAATCAGGGGAACGTGAGGACAGAGGTGTCCCTTTGACGGGGACACCCCAAGGGAGACAGGGTGGACCCAGCCACCCTTTGCAGGAGGGACAATGCTGTTGGGAATCTCTTCTCCTGGCTTTGCCAAGGATGGCAGGGGTAGATCAGGGGCAAGACTTTGCCACCCTGGGGGGATGACAGTGGCACTTTCACCCCAGAGCCACGTGGGGAGGGGGCCTGGAGGACACCTTGGAGCATCCACGTTCCCCTCAGCCACCCTTCACCCGCCCTGTGCTCCCAGGAGCTCATCCCCAGTGCTCCCAGTCAGCTCCCAAAGGCAGCCAGGGTGGTCGGGGAGGATTTAATTGCTGCCGTGTAACCTTTGCATCCAGCCCACGTGCCGGCTGGGCGCCGGCTCCGCAGCTCCAGATGGCACCCGGGAAAGAGTTAAGTCCGCTGTGATCAACAGCAAGAAGCAAGTGGTAAACAGTTTTTCTCTCCCTCTGCTAAATTAATATGCAAATTCCCCCCCCTTCCCTCCCCCTCCTTGCTTCGAAATTAGCGAGGTAGAATGCTTGGGCTAATTATGCATTC
Organism: Pithys albifrons albifrons; assembly: GCF_047495875.1. Classification (NCBI taxonomy): domain Eukaryota; kingdom Metazoa; phylum Chordata; class Aves; order Passeriformes; family Thamnophilidae; genus Pithys; species Pithys albifrons. The sequence continues at coordinate 20,797,965 of NC_092469.1, forward strand.
AAACGAGCAGGCTTCGTTAATGTGGCACTAAGAGGAGCCTGAAAATGATTGTGAGACGATGAAATTGAAATTGGAGCACGGCACTTCTAATGCATCTGGAGTCACTCTTGCGTGCCCTGGCAGATGTAACCTGGCAGTGACCGGCAGCTCCCGCTGCCCTACCTGTGCCCGGGCACCCCCAGCACCCCCAGAACCTCCCCCAACACCTCCCCCAGCTTCTCCATCCTGCTCCCAAATCAACCCAGTTACAAGATTTCCCAGCCCAGTTCCTTGGCAATGGAGGGGTGGGATGGCCCTGTGCACCCACAGGTCCTGGTTTGAGCTCCTGGTTTGGGGTGGGGATGGGGCAGACACCCCTGAGTGTTTTCGGGGCATGGAGAAGCAGGGTCAGGGTTAGGGCTGATGGTGCTCCAGGTGTGCAGCTCCTGCACAGCTCTCAGTGTGTCCATGCAGGTCCTGCTGGTGATGCCACCATCAGCCTCCATGCTCCCATGATCCAGGGCACAGCTGGGAGCACGTTTCCCCTTCCCAGGCCAAATCCTGGCCCCTGAAGCTGCCAGCAGGGCCTGAGTGTGTTTGGTAAAGCTCCACCTGTGCTTGTGTTCACACGGATAAGCCTCTGGATGGATAAACCTTCTTCACTCCTGGGGATGCTGAAACCTGATGGCTGCAGGAGGGTCACAGGGGGATTTCCATTCCCATTGCCATGTCCCAGCAGGTTTGGTGCTCAGCAGTTGTTGGCACATCCCAGCAAGGACCAGACTGGTGACACATCTACATCCATCACATCACGTGGCCCTTGACACAGCCAGGACTGAGCCTCCAGCCCAGGATTGTCCCATGACAGGGCTGGGTGGCACAGTGGCATCCAGGACCAGGCTGGGGCTGCTCCCACAGGACAGGAATCTGCAGAGGAAAAGCAGGAGAAAAGGCTGAGGGTGACAAGACAAACAGGGACACGTTTTATTTTTGGGGATGTTTAAGCCTGGGGATGAGCAGCTGTGGGCTATGACAGGCACAAGGGATGATGAATTCATGGGAATACCAGCTCAGGGTGTCACCAGCCCCAGTCTCTGCTGGGATAACTGGTCACTGCCATCTGCATGAACTCCAGTTCAGCCACCCAAGGGCTAAACCCCATTTCCCATGAGACCACCACAGGATCGGCCAAACTGATCCCTCTCCAATGGGCAGCAAGGACAGATGTTGGTGTTAAATATTCATCCAAGGTGTGGAATTTACTGGAACCATCCATTGGGAGGCAAGGTACAGTCCACAGCGTGCTCCCAGCAGCTGGGCCATGCCGTGGTGGGCAGCCAGGAGGAAGGAGGCAGGGAGGGAAGGCGGATGCTCCGGAGGAGGCTGCGGAGCCGTAAACCAGATGCACTGTTAGTAATCAGTGAGTAGCTACAGAGTTTTGGTGCTCAACCATCAGGAATGAAGAGAAGAAATAAGCAGACAAGGAGATGAATAACACCCCGGAAAGGAGGAGAAGGAGTGGGGAGATGGCAGGGATGCAGATCTTGGAGGAGAGATTCCGTGGGAGAGGAGTGGGATGGAATGCCATGGTTTAGTCCAGAGGGATGCTGAGCACCTGGGAGCAATGTTGAATGTTCCACAGAGATGCTGAGCGCCTGGGAGGGTGTTGAGCAACTCAGAGGGGTACTGGGCATCCTGGAGCAAAGTCAGGCATCTTAGAGGGATGCTGAGCACCTGAGAGTGATGTTGAGTGTCCCAGAAGGATGCTGAGCATTCAGGAGTGATGTTGACCATCCCAGAGGGATGCTGAGCACTTGTGAGGACACACACCTTGGCAGAGGAGGCCATGAGGCTCAGAGAGAGCTGTAGTGTGCCAGGGCAGGGCTGGGGCAAGGGCATGCCCAGGGCACTGGCACCCGCCACACCGGCTCCGCTCCGCAGAGTGCCCCGGGGTCGGGGCCAGCACACAGAGGGGGTTGTTTTCCCCGTCTCTCTGGTAATTTCTCCCTCTGACTATGATGCATAGCAGTGCTAATTCGGCACGTTGCCATTAATTCCAGCACAGCTGCCGCTCTCTCCCTCAAGGCATTTCGCTAATACTCGGCTTCAGAGCCTCTCAGCAAATTAACATCATTTGTTCTGCAGAACATGTTTTATTTCTACACTACATGCATAGCTTATTACTCCTCCAGAAACTCGGGGTGTGCGGGAGGCAGCACCAGCGGGCACGGCCCTCCAGAGCCAGCCCCGCTCCCCAGCTCACCATGCCCATCCCCAAGTGGGCACAGGGACACAGCACAGTCCTTTGTGCCACTCTACCCTGACCTGCGCCGGAGCTGCAGGGATTTTCCCCCAGTACTGGGATGCTGCAGGGCTGTTGGAGCAGCTGGAGCTGGTGATGTGAGGTGGGCTGGTGGCAACGTGCTGGATCAGTCACTGGCTGGGATCTCCTGCATCCCCATGGTGCAATGCCACACTTTGGTGCTCCCACATTTAGGGACAGAAGCGACAAGAGGTCCCAGTGGGCCATGACCACATGATCAGGTTGGGGCTTGCTGGACACAACACTGAAGGGCACCACGACTCCCCTGCACCAGCAGGATGGCTCAGACCCTCGGGTAACAACGCTGGGATGGAGCAGAGCATCTCCCATGTGGCCCTTGGTGCTGAGCACCCTGGAGATCCCAGGGCTGCCAGTGATAGGTGTGATCCAGGCAGGGTGTCACAGCCAGACAGGGTGTCCTGCCCACACCCACCAACCCACAGCCTCTGCCAGTGATAATTTCAGGTCTTTGCCTTTGATTAAGGTTATTTAAGCTTTTTACCGAAACATAAAACCTGATTGTTTGCATAAACAACCTAATTGGATTCTGGTGCATGGCATCGCTAATGCCTTGGGCTGGCTGGGAGCAGGCGGGGGCACCGGCGCCAGGCTGGTTTGGGCAGGGTGTGGGGGACACCCCTCTGTGCCCCACGTCGGGGTCTGCACCCACCTGCCCCCTTTCCCCAGCCAGGGGGGACCCTCTTTGGGGTGGGCAACAGCCGTATGGGGCAGAGGAGTCCTCAGCCCTGGCTGTGCCCTTGGTGTTGCCTCACCTGCAAGGTGAGACGGGACAAAGCCTCCGCTCCGGCACCGCTGGTGGGAGGAGGAAGAGGAAGGTGGAGGTGGCGAGCGGGAAGCAGGGGGCCGGGAGCTTTGCAGGAATGCTGCCTGCGCAGCGTTTCCATGGCTGGGAGCTGCAGAAGGCTTTCATGGCAAGAGGCGGAGAGGCTCCATGAATATTTCATTAGGAAAGCAATGTGGTGTGCTGCAGAGAACATCTGGCTGGAGTCTCTGGAGACCCCTGCCTTGTGCAGGAAGCAGGAACTGTGAAATACGGAGGAAAACGAGGGAAAGGGGGAGCTGGGGGGATCGTCCCGTGACATGAGGAGCGTTCCTGCCCCCCTGGCCCTGCGATGGGCAGCGCGGGGCAGGGGCAGGGCTTTGTCCTCTGGTGAGTGACAGCCCTGGGGAGGTGGAGGGGCTGCAGCGGTGCCATCCAGGTGGAGGGGCCTTTTCTGTTCCTTCTTCATGGATCTTTTTGGGGCTCAGGATGCAGCAGGACACCGTGTTTAGTCCCAATAAGTGATGCAGGACTGGGCAGAGCTGCTCCTCCAGCTCAGAGTTGGGGTTGCCAGGTGCCAACCAGCACAGCCAGCAATGACGGAGCTTGGCATGGGATGGGGTAAGGAGGGATGTCTCCTCTTGCCTTCCTCCACATCCCTTCAGGGAGATGCTGATGCCCTCAAATCTGGATGCTGGGGTCCCTGCCCTGGCTCCTGCAGACAGTGGGTGCTGGAGTCAGGGACCCTGAGGGAGGTTTGTCCTGGAGGGGTTGGTGCAGAGTGGACATCCCTGGGCACAGGAGTGCTGGCGAGCCCAGCCATAGTCCTTCTGGGGTGCAGGGCAGCAGGCAGGAATTGGGATGGCGTGAGATTTGGGATTGCCAACATCCCTGTTTCACTTCAGTGCTATCTCCTTCCCCTGGTGCTGGGCAAGTTTGGCACTTGGCGGCCCTTTGACTTCACGTGGTGCCAGTGGAGCAGTGATGCCATGGTGTTCCCAGTGTCTGCTGCTGGCTCCAGTGTTGTTCCAGCACCACGGGGTGGGCAGCACACTCTGCGACCCAAACCAGCCTGTAGCAGCACCAAGGCTCTGCCCTGCACCCCCAGCCCCCTCTCCAAGGCTCCCAACACCCACTCACATTCTCATCTCCTTCACCCAGCACCCCATGGCCATGATCCCATCATTGTGCAGGTTGTGGCCATGGGACCAAGAGCTTCCCGCTATCCTGCAATCTTTCCCTGCCCACCCTCCCTTTCCCCTTCTCACCCAGCCCCCAGGCTCGGCTCCGCAATAGCCCTGGTTTGGAATCAGGAGACATTTCCCACGTGCCAGCCTGGCTGGTGGCAGGACTCTGGCTCACACCTCCCTGCCCACAGCCCCGCGTGCCTCCCTGCCCCGGCACCGCCAGCAGACAAAGCCCAACCAGACAAAGCCACAACCTCCCTCGCCGGCCCCGCGTGCCACAAATCTCCTCCAGAGCCACCGGCCGAGCCTGCCTGTGCCAGGCAGTGGTGCAAGGAGAGAAGGGCTGCCATGGGACAGGCCAGTGGGAGAGCAGCGGCACAGCCAGGGAGGCCGCGGGCAGGCTGTGGGAGCCGAGCTGGCCGGGGCACACAGCCCTGGCTGCAGACACATGCACGCACACACACCCCCTCCAAAACGAAGGCAAATACCTCTCTCCTCTCCGGTTCCTCCGTTTGCTGCCCATCCTGCCTGGCCCACGCCGTGCCTCTGCCGCGCTGCCCGTCCTCCATGTGCCCGCGCTGCCAGACCCTCCTCTCCACTGCCGGCGGGTTTTGGCCCCCGCTGCCTGCTGGCGTTTTGGCAGCCTCGCCGCTCCAGCGATGGCATGTGTCCATTATTTTTTTTTTCCTCTCTCCCTTTCACAATCCGTCCTCCCCAGCCTTCTCCGCCGGTGCCTCCGGAGCCGCCTGCGGTGCCAGCTCGCAGGGAAATTGGCAGCAAGCGCGGCACAGGGATCCTCCCGCAGCTGACGGAGCCCTGCCAGGCACAGGCAGCCCTTCTGCCAGCCACCAGCCTTGGCATGGGGGCCCGGGGGGCCATGGGGGGCTGCCGAGGCTTGGCAGCCCTTCCCCAGCACTGGGCGCCCCAGCAGTGGTGGTGGCTCCGCTGCCAAGAGCCAAATGGGAGGAGGAAAAGGGGAAAATGCAGAGAAAGCGGTTGGCTTCGCCATGCCCGGTGGCAGGGACCCACTGGGGGCCCCTTCCCTTCGCCAAGGCCAGCTGGGCAATGTCCTCATCCCTCGTCGAGGCGTGGGAGCCTGGCCAAGGTGCCAGTGCCACATGGAGAGGCGCAGCCCCGTCTGTCCCCACTCGTTCCCCCAGCCCAGCCGAGAAAGCCCATGCCAGGGATGGCGAGTGCCGGCGCAGACCGGCGATGCTGCGTGGCGAGGACGGCTCCACAGACACACCTCTTACCCAGCATCCGTCTGCTGCGAAGGGAGGCCCGGGAAATTGGGAAGGGGAGAGCGGAGGAGGGACTTCTGGCGATGGGTGGGGGGTTTTGGGGTGCCCTCTGGGCGTGTGTTGCTCACCATGGCTGTCTCAGCCTCGTGCAGCACAGCACCCCCACCTCGTGCCAGAATCCTGGCCCCAGTGGTGCAGTTGTGCCATGGCTCCATCCTGGCCGGCCAGCGGCATCACAGCCAACCCTGCTTTTCCAGTTTTTCTTCCCCAAATTCCTGGGTTTGCTGGCTTTTTCAGCAAGAAATGGAAGTGTGTCTTGAGCATCTGTTGTAGCCTGGGTTCTCCTGGCACCAACAAGCATGGAGGGTCCTCAAGGCCAAGGGACACTGATGGGAATGCAGGGCAGGAGGGAGGGAACAGGCTGCCATTCTAGAGACAGCTCAGTTCCCACTCAGCTTCTCCCAAAATAAGTCATTTACTGAAAGCCACATTCATTGGGAGCCACAGGGGTGCTGGGGCTGCCCCCTGCCCCCTGCCAGCCCCACAGCACAGCCCCATGGCACAGCCTGGAGGCACAGAGCACTGGGAGCACACGGAGAGCTGCTGCCGTCCATTTAACAGTTTTACCCCCTAATCAGGGATGGCTTTAATGGAGTTGGCAGGAGACACCCACAGCCTTCCACAGGGCAGGACGGGCTGTGAGTGGGTCCTCCTGTCCTGTAGGCCATAGTGTCCCTGTGGGTGGCACATCCCAGCCTGAGACCCACCAGATGAGGATGCAGCACCTCCCAGCATGGCGGTGACTGTGCCATAGGAACACCCCTGGAGCTATCCTGGTGTGCCACTCTGCCCATGCCCCCATTCCCTGGTGGCCATGCCCTGGCCTGCCCGTGTCACACGTGCGCCTGCCATTTCCTCACATAAGCAGCTAATCTCCATCAATCATAATTCCGTGCAATTATCGTAATAGGGCCATTTTGCACTTATCCTCGGCACGTGACGCGGGAGCCACTTACGGCTCCACTTCACACCGAGCAGCTCCGAGCTGCTCCCACCCCCGGGGAGTCCTGATGGCAATCGTGTCCCCCACAGGCCTCTGGGGACAGACCCAGGCCCTGCCACCCCAGTGAGTGCAGTGGCTCTGACAATGGATGCTCCTGCTGGGTGGGATGCAGGTGTGGGGGGAACCCTGAAATATGGAGGAAAAGGAGGGAAAGAGGGAGAACTTATCCCTGGCCTCGTGCCATCCCACCAGAGCAGCAGAGGCATGGGGGTTAAACCCCAAAATGGGGACACTTAATCTGTTTTCTCTCACCATATGGCCCTGCCAGCCCTGCCAGCCTCCTGGTTGTGCCAGTGCCACACGGTGTGTGGCGGGGGACACCCGGCACTGACCTTCCTCTGGCTGGCGGGGAGCAGATTAGGGAGGCTGGGAAGTGATGAGGCAGGAGGGGTGGGGGATTAGGCACCAGCAGATGGATGGAGATCAAACATTTCACTCCCTCTTGTTTACAACACCCTCCTGGGCAGCAATCAGGGCCCCCAGCATGTGCTCTGGCTCTGTCCCTCCCTGGACTGGGGCAGGATGGGGATAGGGACAGTTCCTGTGGTCTTGGGGTGTCCCAGCGGGGATGGGTGAGCTCCCACCTCACTGTGCTCCATCCTCACCCCAAGCAGTGCCGTGGTGGCAGCTCCCAGGGTCCCATCCCACCCCATCCCACTCCATTCCACCGATCCCATCCCACCCCACTCCACTGATCCCATCCCATCTCATCCCATCCCATCCCATCCCATCCCACCCCATCCCATCCCATCCCACCCCACTCCACTGATCCCATCCCACCCCATCCCATCTCATCCCATCCCATCCCACCCCATCCCATCCCACCCCACCCCATCCCATCCCACCCCACCCCACCCCACCCCACCCCACCCCACCCCATCCCACCCCATCCCACCCCACCGCAGAGCACTGGGATGCAGCCCTTGGCAGCCGCGGTGCTCTCCCTGCTCTCCCTGGAACCCGGCGGAGTTTGCGGTGTTTACACCAGCCAGTAATTACTTTCCTTTTTTTTTTTTTTAATAAATACGGATGTGCCACAAGTAAACTTGAACGCAATAAAAGCTTTCTGCTGGATCCATAATTAATCACCGAGCTGAGTAAGGCGGGGACGCGGGGGGAGCAGGCGGAAAACCCTCCGTCCTGCGCGGGCTGCGGGGCTCACACCCGGCGGGGAGGGAGGGACGGAGGCGACAAACTGCGGTGGCAGTTTGGGGACATCCCAGTGCCCTGGGGACCATCGCGGCAGCCCCGTGAGCCGGGGCAGGGCGGCTGTGGGTGGGCAGCGCTGTGTTGCACCCTGGTTTTGGGTTTTTTTGTTCCCGGCTGCCCCACGGCGCTGGGTGTTCCGCTCCCAGCTGTGATGGCACATCTGGACTGACCCGTCCCCGGGGAGCGGATCCCTCCTCCCGGAATCCTGGGGAGCATCGTGCGGCCCCGGAATCCCGGGATGGGCGGCAGTGGCCGGGTGCTGCTCGTGGCCACGCTGAGCATCGTCCCTGGGGACGTGGCCGGCTCCAGATGGCCGGTGGGCACCAGGTGTCGGGGGCCGGAGCGGCAGAGGGTGGCTCGGGCTGGACATCTGGTGTGCACGGCCAGCTGGCCCTGCCGCCTGCCGCGGCCGGGGGGGCACTGCCCTGCCACCCCCTCCCCGGGCGGGGGTCTCTGAACACGCCGAGCAGGCACCAAGGAGCATCCTGCCTGGTGCAGGAATCCATGGTTATCCCAGCCCTGTCCTCATCCTTTGCACCCTGTCCCTGCCAGCCCCTGCACCACCACGGGGGTGGTGGCACCGCGCTGGTGGCAGAGACCCCCTGTGGGCACACACCCCTGAGGAGGGGGGAGTTAATCCCTGCAGCCCGCGGGGACTGGGGGAGGCCGGTGACAGATGGCAAGTGGAGAATGACAGTGGTGGTGACAGGGCAGGGGTGGGCAATGGCAGGGCCAGGATGGGCAGTGGGCACACCTGCAGGGCAGCAGGTGGGCATGGCTGCCCTGAACCCACTGAGGGGAGGTGGCACCTGCTGGCACTGGGGGCCATCCTGGGGGTGCTGGGGATGTTCAGACTCTCCTGCAGCAGCTCAGCACGGGGCAGGGGTGTGATGGGGGTGTGAAATGGGGAGGGGGTGTGCAACAGGGAGAGTGTGTGAAATGGGAGGGGAACTGTGCAATGGGCAGGGAGTGTAAATGGGATGGGAACTGTGCAATGGGCAGGGAGTGTGCAATGGGCAGGGAGTGTAAATGGGATGGGAACTGTGCAATGGGCAGGGAGTGTGCACTGGGGAGTTGTGCAATAGGGAATTGTGCAATGGGAAGATGTGAAATGGGGAGGGAGCCATGGGGTGGAGAGGTGTGAAATGGGGAGTGTGTGCAATGGGGAGTCGTGCAGGAGCTGTGCAATGGAGAGGGAGCCCTGTGATGGGGAGGAAATGGGGAGGGAGATGTGTGATGGGGAAGTGTGCAGTGGGGAGGGAGCTGTGCAGTGGGGAGACATGACCCAAGGAGCTGGGCATTGAGGAGGAAGGGAGGGAGCCATGTGATGGGGAGGCCTGAACAGGGAGGGACCTGTTCAATGGGGACTTGTGAAATGGGGAGGGAGTTGAGTGATGGGGAGGGTGTGTGAGAGCCGTGCAACAGCAGTGAGTGTGCAGTGGGGACAGAGCTGTGCACTGGGGAGGCATGAAATGGGGAAGAAATGGGGAGGGAGCCACGTGGTGGGGAGGCATGAAATGGGGAGGGAGCTGTGCAACACATCCTTTGGGGAGCTGTGCAATAGTGATGGTGCTGTGCCATGGGCAGCTGTGCCATGGGGAGGGAGCTGTGCCACGGGATGCTGTGCCATGGGGAGGGAGCTGAGCCACGGGATGCTGTGCCATGGGATGCTGTGCAATGGGGAGCTGTGCAATGGAGAGGGAGCTGTGCCATGGGGAGGGAGCTGAGCCATGGGGAGGGAGCTGAGCCATGGGATGCTGTGCAGTGGGGAGGGAGCTGTGCCATGGGATGCTGTGCCATGGGGAGCTGTGCAATGGTGTTCCCTGTGATGGGGCTCCAGGAGCCCAACTGGCACAGGCTCATTGGGTGCACCCCTTGCTAGGCCAGGCTCAGCCCCAGCCCAGGCTCAGCCCCAGGCTCAGCTCCCAGCCCATTTCCGCTCCCTCCCCGCGGTGCCTCGCGGGCTGCGGTCACTGGCCTTGGTGGAAACACACCTGGGGAGGTGGGTGGGGGTGACCCCCCGGACGTGCCGCTCCACAGCCCACCGGATAGGGCTGGAACACACTGCACATGGTGGGAAACACACTGCACATGGTGGGAAACACACTGCACGTGGCCGGGAAAAGCACAGCTCTGTCAGGGAGCAGGGCCATGAGGGGACCCACCACGTGCCACCACGGCGACCTCTGAGCACCCCTGGGATGTCTGTGTGTCCAAGGGATGTCTGTGTGTCCCAGGGATGTCCATGTGTCCCAGGCATGTCTCTGTGTCCAAGGGATGTCTCTGTGTCCCCAAGGCATCTGTATGTCCCTGGGATATCAATGTTTCCCAGGGATGTCCATGTGCCCCAGGGATGTCTGTGTGTCCAAGGGATATCTGTGTGTCCCACGGGTGTCTGTGTGTCCCACGAGTGTCTGTGTGTCCCCAAGACGTCTGTGCACCCCGAGGATGTGTCTCCACACCGTGGAGCTCCCACGAGTCCAGCCCATCTCTCGTCGGTGCCAAAATCCCGGAATCCCCTGGCTGAGCACGTGGCCCCAGGAGCCCCAGGCAGCGCTGCAGCTGCACCACACCATGGACACCCACCCTGCGGATGCTCCGGGGGCTGCAGTGCCAGGCGGGCCGGCGGCTTCCCCGGCCCCGCCCCCCGGCGGCGCTTTGGGGCCAAATCCCCAAAAATCGGGTGCGGGGAGGGGCGGAACGTTCGTGCACGGAACGTTCGTGCCGTAGCTCTGTGTTCCCCCGGAGGCGTCCGCGAGCGGAGCGGTCCCCCGGCGGCAGGTGAGGCCCCGCGGGAGGCGGCGAGGCCGGGCCGGGTCTGGGGGGTCCCAAAGCTGGGCCGGGCCCGGGGGGTCCCAGAGCCGGGCCTGGGGGTCCCAAAGCCGGGCTGGGCCCGGAGGGTCCCAGAGCCGGGCCTGTGGGTCCCAAAGCCGGGCCGGGTCTGGAGGGTCCCAAAGCCGGGCCGGGTCTGGAGGGTCCCAAAGCCGGGCCGGGTCCGGGTGGGTCTCAAAGTCGGGCGAACCCGGGGGGTCCCAGAGCCAGGCCGGGCCCGCTGCCCTCCCACCCTGCGGGACCCGCCGGCGGGGGGCTCGCGGCCTGTGGGGGGTTCGTGCTGCTGCTCCGGGAGGTGCCGTGAGTAGGCTGAGGGCAGAGAGCTGGAGCGGGGAATCCGGTCCGGGGTGAGAAAGAACAGAGCCCCTCCTTCCCTGGGAGGGTGGGCAGGGCTGGCACAGGTTGGGCAGAGCAGCTGTGGCTGCCCCAGCCCTGGGAGTGTCCAAGGCCAGGCTGGAGCAACCTGGGACAGTGGAACGTGTCCCTGCCCATGGTAGGGGTGGAACTGGGTGATATTTGAGATCCTTCCAACCCAAAGTTTTCTAGGACTAAATATTTCTCTATTTTTTGTGTTGTGAGAAGGAGAATAATCAGGATCTCAGTCATTATGTGATATCTTTCTCAAGTCTCCTTCTCTAATTTATTGTATGCTTCTCTAAGGAAAAGGTATTTTTTAATCTCTGTTTTAGAAGCAGCCAGGAACAACTTTGTATTTATGTCTGTAAATGAGGAAAGGATGGAACCCTACAGGTTGGACTTGCAGGGATAGTTACATCACCAAGCCATGATCAGAGCTGGGATGATGATTATTCCTGTTATAGCTCAGTTTGGAATAGCTCAGAGGAACTCCATGGATCATTTTACCTCGGGGAATGTGGTTTATGCCCTTTATGTTCAGAAGGTGCAGAGGGGGAGGGCACAGAGTGGGCAGGGATGGGTCTGGCTGGGTCAGCTCCCAGTTTGCACTGGTCTGGTTGTGCTGGGAGCTGGTGAGAGCCCCTGGCTGCTTTAAATTCCCCAGGCACAGCAGGATGAGGGCTTGGACCCTTCCCTTCCAAAGAGAGGGAGTTTGGACCCTTCCCTTCCAAAGAGAGGGAGTTTGGACCCTTCCCTTCCAAAGAGAGGGAATTTGGACCCTTCCCTTCCAAAGAGAGGGAGTTTGGACCATTCCCTTCCAAAGAGAAGGAGTTTGGACCCTTCCCTTCCAAAGAGAAGGAGTTTGGACCCTTCCCTTCCAAAGAGAAGGAGTTTGGACCCTTCCCTTCCAAAGAGAAGGAGTTTGGACCCTTCCCTTCCAAAGAGAGGGAGTTTGGACCCTTCCCTTCCAAAGAGAGGGAGTTTGGACCCTTCCCTTCCAAAGAGAAGGAGTTTGGACCCTTCCCTTCCAAAGAGAGGGAATTTGGACCCTTCCCTTCCAAAGGTGGGGAGTGGTTTGGACCCTTCCCTTTCAGAGGGAGGGGGTTTGGATCTTCCTCTTCCAAAGGGTGCCAAACCTTCCCTTCTTGATGTCCCCTTCCCAGGGGATTTGAACCTTCTCTTCCAAGGCAGCAAAGCCCCATCTCTGCCCTGCCACCATCATCCCATGAGCCCTCATGACCAACTCTCTTTCTGGGTGTGCTGTGCCAGAGTTTGTGGTCCCAGTTATCCGTGAGCAGTGGGAAGGGAAAGAAAACAGCCCCTGGATTTCCTTCCCCCCTGTCCTGAGTGTCTGTGAGTCTGCACACACAGACAGGCTCAGTTCTGTGATAATCCCCAGGCCTGGCTGAAGGTGCTGCTGTTTATTGCTCCATTAAATGTAGACTCGTGGGAATGGGATAATGGGATTTTTTTTGGAAGGAGCTGTTGTGAAGGAGCAGCAAACACCTGCTCTGGGAGGATGCTGAGAGCAGGATCCTGGGAAATCACTGCTTCCAGTTACTGTCCTGGGTTTAGTTTAGGTTTTGAAACGTGTTGGCTCTTTGTGTTTTATTCTCTGCAGAGCAATGGAAAGATGTCACACGAGTTTGGGCGCGACCTGCTTTGTGTTTTTCCATCCTGGTGGCAAATGTCAGGGGTTCTCACGGTCACCCTGCTCGGGGTTTGAAGCCTCTCTGCCCCCCCAGATGTTTCCGCAGTAAATCACAAGTTTATTTTGCAGAAGCAGAAACTGAGGTCGATATGCAAAAGAAATGCTGAGCAGGGCCGGTGTCTGGGTGGGGAAACGCTCCGAAGGTGGAGGGGAGAGACCGCGGGGTCACGGAAAATAAACACTGGACCTGAGTAGAGCCCTGCCAGCAACTCCCTGGGGAACTGCCAGCCTGGATCCCTCTTGTTTCAGGGAAGCTGAGCTGGGAGGCTGTTTGAGCTGAGCTGCTCCACTAATTAGGCATTTATCAGAAAAATTGTAGGAAATCAAGTTGTGATTGCCGGCGCCAAGGAGGTGTCACGGCCACTCTCAGAGACTGAGCTCTTGTCATCCTTTGGCTGATTCCTCTTGTTGTGGAATCTCTCTGGGGATATTTTGGTGGTGATTGGATTCTGTGCAGTAAATCCCTCTCTCTCTCCTACCACAGCCCTGTTCCCTCCTCTCTGCTCCTCGTTGCTGAGGGCTCTGTATGAAGAGGGAACTGCTTCCTGCTGAGCTCCCAGCAGAGCTCTGGGCTGTGCAGAGAGGGTTGGGGTTCTTCATGGAATCATGGAATGGTTTGGGTTGGAAAGGACTGAGGGGATGCCTCAGAAAAATATTAAGAAAAAATTCCTGGCTGTGAGGGTGGGCAGGCCCTGGCACAGGTGCCCAGAGGAGCTGTGGCTGCCCCATCCCTGGGAGTGTCCAAGGCCAGGTTGGACAGGGCTTGGAGCAACCTGGGACAGTGGGGTGGAACCATGACATGGTGGTGGAACAAAATGAGCTTCAAGATCCCTCCAAAACGATTCTGTGATTCTATGAAAACTATCTCATAACTGAAGTTAGCTGGTTTTCAGGGATGTGGGGGCTGCACAGGAAGGGTCTCAGCCTCCTGTTCCATTCAGGCACTGCCCAGTGCACTGGGGATGTGGCAGCCTGAGGCAGGGACATCAATAATACAGGGGATGTTATTCACATGAAGGCTGCCACTTCTCCTTGGTGGGAATACCCCCCTGGGCAATCTCTGCACGTACTTATCTGCTCCTGTAATTGCTTTCTGCAGAGCTGCTCCAGCCAAGCCATGCTGCTCTCCCTGCTCTTCCCCCACCTGAGCCGGCCCCTCCGGAGCCTCGTCAGGGACCTGTCCCGCCCCACATGGGGCTGGAAGAGGGCTGGCTGTCCCCACAGGGGGCTGCAGACAGCCTGGGCCACCTCCAGCAGTGACATCACCCCTGTCTTCACCAGGGCTTTGGCTTTTGGCGACAAAGTTGCCATCATTGACCAAAACGGGGCTCACACGTACAGGGACCTGCTCAGCCAGAGCCTGCGCTTATCCCAGGAGATCTGTAAAGTTCTGGAGTGCTCCAGCAGGGACTTGAAGGAAGAGAGGATCTCATTTTTGTGTCCCAATGATGCCTCGTACGTGGTGGCCCAGTGGGCCTCGTGGATGAGCGGGGGCATAGCGGTGCCCCTGTACAGGAAACACCCCGTGCCGGAGCTGGAATACGTGATCCGGGATTCCCAGAGCGCTCTGGTCATCGCAGCCCAGGAGTACGTGGGGAAAATAGCCCCCAGTGCCAAGAAACTGGGAGTCCCACTGCTGCCACTTCCCAAGGCCCCTAGAGGTGGCTCCACAGGCCATGGAGCTGTGGAAGAGGGTCCCTTGACAACCTGCTGCTCGTGGAAAGACAGAGGAGCCATGATCATCTACACCAGTGGGACAACGGGGAGGCCCAAGGGTGTCCTCAGCACCCATGAGAACGTGCAGGCTGTGGTGAGTGCTGTTCCCTGTCTCCAAAGCTCATGCCAAGGCACAAAGTCTTGGATTTTGGAGGTGGTTTGGAGTTGCAAACACACCTCCCACTGCCAAATTCCTGCAGGGAGCTGTGGGGCTGTGGCTCAGAAATCCTCAGCACCCAGAAGGTGAACACCCTGCAGTGTTTGAGGCTCTAAACCTTGGCTTGGGGGTGTTGCTGCAGCTGCTGCATCCCAAGGCAGGTGGACTCTCCTCCCTACTTTCCTGGAAAGCAGAAGGGATGAGCCCTGCTGTAAAAAACCTGATTTCTTTGCAGTTTGCTTTTCTATGCTGTGACTTAGGGAGGAATCTTTGCTCCTAACTGGAATACATCTTAGCCCTGCTGTGTGAAGCCCGTACATTATTCAGCTCTGTATCCCCAAGGCAAAAAATCCATTAGCTGTCGGAGCCAAGAGGAATTAAAAGTTTGAATGAGCCTGCTGACTACCTCACCACTTGGTTATCAGTGCCTGACTCCTGCCATTAGGGAAAAAGGGCAGGGAATACAGCAGGCCCTGGGGATACCTCTGGGAGCTGACGTTGTTCTGGGCGCTCGGATACCGCGGTGTCGGGAGTGGAATGAAAGCCTTGATGGATAGAGCCAGGGCTTGGCTATATTGGGCCAAGAATCTGTTCCCTTACAAATATGCTGATTGTTTGGGGGTGGTCTGGGCAGTCCCCATCCTTTGTGCTGCCCTGCAGGAAGCCTAAAAGCTGCCCCCTGCCCTTTGGAAAAGGGTTGTGAGGGACACAACCAAATTCCACTGTTGAAATGCTTCTTTATTTTTAAGTGGCTGGAAATAAGTTCTCCAGTTGCCAGCACTGGGCTCTGAGGGCAGTGGTCACCCAGAAACCCGATAATTATCCCTGCACATAATTATCCCTTCAGAGCAGAGTGTTTTGGAAGCTTGATACACCAACATTTTTTACTAACATGGAACCTACTTTCTGTTTATCAGTGATTTTCTGCTCCTGCTGATCATCCCTTACAGGTGCTGAAAGCCTGATGTCATCAGTGTCCAAACTGTCAACAGAATTCTGGGAAAATCAGTGTTTTGATTCCCCTTTCTGCCAACTCTGCATGGGCAGCAGCAGGCTGGTATTTTTGTAGGCCCTGCTTAAAATCATCATGGACTGTTCCTCAGCAACAAGGAAAGGCTTTGCTGATACATAAAGATGCAAAAGGTGTTCCTGTTGTGTTCTGCTGTTGTGTGGTGGGAGTTTTGTTTGTGCTGATCCTAAAGATCCCAAAGATTCTGTGCCCAAGGCAGGTCTGGGATTCCTGCCACCAGCTGTGCCTGGGGATTTGGGATTTGGATACCTGGGGAGAATCCTCCCTCTGCCCCTAACACTGCGTTGTTTGTTTCCTTCTGCAGACCACAGGGCTGGTTGAAAAATGGGAGTGGAAGAAGGAGGATGTCATTCTGCACGTGCTGCCTTTGCATCATGTCCACGGGGTGATCAATAAGCTGCTGTGTCCTCTGTGGGTGGGAGCGACGTGCATCATGTTCCCGGAATTCAGCGCACAGATGGTGAGCCCGGAGGGACCGAGCCCTGCCTTGGAAATTCAGCAGCAGGACCCTGTGCATTGTAATTAGAGCAACTCTGGAAATAAGTTCTTTAAGAATTCCAGGCTCTTTAGCCACTGGCTGTGTGTGGTTCACAGCACTCAGTCTGGGGTAAATGCTCTTCCAGAGGCTGCAGCTTGTTTAAGCTGCACCTCCTCATCTGGAGGTCTCTGCCTGGAGGTGGGTAGGCCCTTCTACAGACCCACCAAGAGCATTTGCACCCAGAATTAGGGTGCTTAATTTTTTTAGTGCCAGGAAAGGTGGAAATAATGGATTTTTCTCTTGGGTGCTGCTTGAAGCTGTGCTGCCTGTTGGCTTTTTTTAGTAGCTTGCCTTTCATGGAATTGCAGAATCACTGAGGTTGGGAAAGATCCCCAAGGCTGAGTCCAGCCTGTGACTGATCCTCACCTTGTAAGCCAGACCAGAGCACAAAGTGCCATGTCCAGTTGTTTCTTGAACACCTCCAGGGATGGGGGACTCCACCACCTCCCTGGGCATCCCATTCCAAATTTTTTTCCTTCCAATCCTATATCCCTAGTGTTTTGTATTACATCACGTGACAAAACACAGCCTTTGGAGCTTCTTGCAGCCCAGGTAAGAGAAAAACTGGTTCTCCTCACTTGCATGGAAACATTGCTCCTCCTCTGCAGAGAAACAAGTGTTAACAGAGCTGTTGGTTTGGACTCGCTGATATGAGAGGGAGTCTACAAATCCAGACCTTCTTGCAGCTTTTAGGAAAGGTGGCAGGAGGGAAATCTTACCTAAATGATGCATTTATAATGTTGTTTTCTAGCTGAGCCAGGAATTACCAGTCCCAGTGTTCTGCTTCTCCTTTGTTCTGTGCAGCAGTGGCAGGGAGATGATGCAAAGAGAGGAAGAAAAGGGACTAGAAACAGGGCAAGCAGCAGGAAGGTGGAACAGGTTCTAGAGTTCCCAGCTCCTGGGGTCCAGCACTGTTCATCCCTGTCTCCCAGTGTTGTGGGTGGTGTCTGCAGTGTCACTGTGAAGGGATAATTGGGTTTTGGGGTGCTGCTGCCTCCTCATAGCAGAAAGGAAGTGTGTGGTGTCACTGCAGAATTCCGTGGGAAAGTGAAAGGAGCCTGTCAAGCTTGTGCTGTGTAACTAAACAGGCTGCTCTACCTGTTTGTGTTTATCCATATCCTTGTTATCCTGCAAGGACAAAGTGCACAGGTGTGGGATACACCTGGGTGAGGGTGAGCAACTGCAGGACCAGGGGATTCTTCAGTGCTTATTTCTGCTTCTCAGAGAAGCAACCACAGAAAATGGGCACTTCCTTTTCTTGTGTCAAGATGTCTCTGACACCTGAACACTGATCCTTCTGTGGGGAACAGCCCCAGAATCCCAGAGGGGCAGCTCTGTGCTCACATTTCCAGAGTACATTGGTAGGATGGCAGGAGGGTCCCCTGGCTGCTGTAAGCAGTGCTCCCTCAGTGATCACTGCGAGATTGTCCTCCCCTGACCTGAGGGCATCACCTCAGAGCTCAGGGAGCAGCAGGGCTGTGATTGCCGGGAGCGTGGCCGGCGCTGGGAGGCAGAGCCGGTGCCGGGCGCCTGGAAGCGAAGCCTCTGGAGGGCGCGTTGCTCCACGTCCTGTGGCACCGGTGATTGATGGTCCCTCGTCCCCCCGTGCTTTGCTCTGCTCTCCCCCGACATCTGCAGATCAATGAGCTGACACTGAGGGATGGGTTCAGGACTGGGGAGGGGGACACCCCCCTGCCTTCCCTGATCCAGCCTCTCCCCAGCCGTGTCCAAGGGCACGCAGGGACAGCGCCCGAGGCGGCTGCTTGACCCTGGAGCTTGAACTTGGGCAGGGAGCTCGGGGCTCCGGACGCTGTTCTGGTGCCTCTCAGGTGCTCTGGGGCCCTGAAGGACGTCATTTGCTTTTCTATTTTTTGTATTCCTTTTATTTTTCCGAGGGCCTCCCCGGGGAGCTGCGAGTGGTTTGATCGACACTACAAAGCAAGCACAGGAGGGTAAATAAGGCTTTCTTGTGGAGTTTAATGCAAGCTGCCTTTCAGTTCCACTCTATTTTCACCAGCTGTTTACAAAATGCCCTTTGCTACTGAAATCAGCTTTCAGCAAAGCAGCAGTGGAGGATTTTGCCAAAGTAGCCCAAGTTTTGCCGTGTGCTTTTCTTCCTTGGCTGCACCTTGAGAAAGCAGCCAATTATAGTGTGATATAAAGAAACTCGACTGGCAGCTAAAACACTTGACAGGCTGATCAAAACAAGGCGAGGAACTTACTCTCAACCTGCTGCAGACATATTTAGCCTTGAGTGATACTGGCAAAGGTTCAAGAGAAACCGCAGCAGCACGCCCGATGTGTGTTTGGTTTCTAATCACTAACACTTCATTATACAAAATAAATACTTTATTATTACAGTGTTTATTAAATTACATAATTTGCGGCGTGCCTTATAGTCGTGGATACAGATGGCAGTCTGGGTTTGGTGGTGGGAATAATGCTCTTTTTATTTTTTTTGCCCTCAGAAGACAGTTCCAGCCCCAGACCAAGGCTTGCTTGTCGTTCCCTGCGGTGCAGTGGTAGGAGGTGGCAGCTTTTAGACCTTTCCATCTGTTTTTGGGAGCTGGCCAAGGAAAGGTTAAAAATCAGGACTGTGGAGCAACCCCAGTGTCCTGACCAACATCCTCTCTCTGACTAAAACAGCATCTGATGTCTGTGGCTGCACACAGGCTACTGCTGAGGCCACAAGGACTCGTTAAATTGTGCTGGGGTGCCTCAAGCGTGAAAGTTGCTGCATAAAATCAGATTCTTTTTATTAAATGAGGACATCCATTACTCTGCACCAGCTACTGTACATGTTATAATTCACTTTATAGCACCATCTGTTAAGACTGTCTTGCTTAAGCTTTTCGTAGCATCTTTTTATTGCAAGTTATTAAAAAATATGGCTGCATCTATTAATCATTTATTAATAGAGGGTTTATAAATGGACCCTTAGTTTCCAGAATTAGTCGACTTGTACATGACATGCAAAGTCCTCTGGTACTTGTACTCCTTGGAGTGGAGTGTCTTCACAAGGAGCCCTTCTCCTGCCTGGGGATCATGGGAGCAGCATCCACTGTGCCTGTCTGTGCTCCTGGGCTTGGGAAAGGTTGAGAGGGAGAGTTTTCAGCACTGCTGTGGGCATGGAGCAGGCAGGAGAGCAGCAGTGAGCTGTCAGTGTGTTCTCCTTGCAGCTGTGGGGCATGGCTGGCTGTGATATAATTATTTTAGTGTTTTTCCAGGGTGAGAACTGGGAGGGCAGAAACCTCCTCTGGAGTCAGAGCAAGCTGCAGCCTCAGCATCCCTACATGATCCTCCCACCATAACCTGCTTCCAAGCTGAGTTTGCTTCTCCAGCTGTGCTGTTCCTGTTTGCATTCCTCAGCTGCTGCTGACCCTGTCCCAGATGCCAGCTTTTTTTCTTGTGCAGGAGGAGGCATTTGAAAGATGATATCTTTGTGCAGGTTTTGTGCAGTTTGGTGGCCAGAGGAGAAGAGATTAATGCCTCTGTTAAGGCAGGAGTGCAAGGTGAGCCTTGTCCTACTGGGCAGCAGACAAAGCCTGTGACCAAGTGCTTTTTGGAGGCCTCTGGGTGTCAGGGCTTGCACCAAGCACTCACTAAATCATCCATTCTCCAATGACTCCTTCCTTCCAGCTCCCTTCCTGCAGCAGTTCAGGCTGCTGAGACTGAGCACACGCTGTGGGGTGGCTGTTGCTCCATGGAAATGTCAGTGAGTCTGGAGAGGCAGAGCCAGGAGAAGCCATGTGTCCTCTGTGCCACTGCTCTTGCTGTGACAGGCACATGTTGACATCCCCCTTCCATACCAGGACCTGGCTGTGCTGGGCACCCTATGGACAGGAACCATTTAGAGCAAGTCATGAGGTCAGGGTCTGCTGTGCAGGATCCTCTGCTGAGGCTTTTGACCAAAGAGGATCCATTTTGAGTTTGAACAAGGGAGCAGCTTGTCTTTGCCTTGGACCACCCTGATCTCCCCTTAAGGGAAAGATGTTCTAATAGCAAAAGGGTCCCTGTCAGCTCTGCATTGATAAACACAAGATCAGATCCCAGGAGGTCTTCCAGTCTTTTGTGCAGAGTGAGAAATAAAAGTATTCAGAGACCTGAAGGAATAAACTTGCTCTGTTGAGTGATGGGAGAAGCTCATGGAAATCTCCACGCCGGTGACCCAGTTGTGGCGAGCGCTGCCTGCTCAGCTCTGCCGGGCAGGTTTCAAGCTGTGATGTGCTGCCTGTGCAGTGACAGCCCTGGCTGTGCCCTGCAACCCCTTCCATGATAAATATGCCAAGATGCAGATTTACTGCCCTACAGTTGCAAAGAGCTGCTGTTTTGGTGCCAGCCTTACTGCGTGTGTGGCTTAAGGTGCCTCCGAGGATCAAGCCATACCATTTTACAATGTCGCACGCAAAGCCATCAAACTCATCTTATTTGGGTCCTTCTTTCCAGGGAACCAGGAGTGCTGAGTGCCCAGAGGTGGTGTGTGATTTGGGACGAGGTTGCCCTGACATGCTGTGGGTGTGCTGTCACCCATGGCACCTTTCCTGGTGGTGGGAGGGAGTTGCAGACCTGGTGCTCGCTGAGGTTGTGTGTGAGGTGTCGCTCTGGGGTCGCTGCTGTGTTGTGTGTGGTCCCAAAGGCCAGGAGAGCCTGTGCTGTGTCTGGGAGCAAGCTCTGTCCTTGCCATTGCTGTTCTCTGTGTGAGCCAGGCTGGGCTGATGCTTTGTACCTTGGCTGGGCTGTGCAGGGAGACCCAGGGCTCGGCAGCCACAGTTGCCTCTGGGAAGGAGAAGTGTGTAGCACACTGAGCCACTCCCCTGGATCTGTCACTTCTGCAAACATCACTCTGGGCAGCTCTTTTAGTTTATTTTTAAAAGAAAAGTAAATCCAAGCAGAGCAGTCTGAGTTCCAATAACCAGCCATGCCGGGGATTGTGGCTGCCATCCAATTTCAGATGGAGAAAGGCTGGAAGTCTTTTCATCCATTAATGGGAGGCTTCAGAGGAGTAATTTTATTTCAGACTCAAAGAGGAGTCGGTGGAGGGAGGAGCAGGTCACTAGTGAATGGATTATGTTTGATCACTTCTCGCAGACCTGGCTTTAAAAAGTTAGAGGTTTTCTTGCCGTCTCCCCAGATCTGCCGCCTGTCCTCAGCATCTGTTCCTGAGTAATGGCTTTTGATGTGTGTGGGGAAATACAAAAAATGGAACCAGAGCCTGTCATATTTACTTATATTTCCAGGTCCCAGGGAAAGCACTTGCTCCTTTCTGTGTGCCTCCAGCATAGGAAGGGTTTAAAAGCTTCAGCCTGGAATGCAGAGGGGCCATCAAACTGCGCTATGAATAAATGATTAAAACCAGAGTCACACAGAGCGTGAACAGTCTGGGGTTATAACAAACATGAGACGAAGCCACTGAGGGCCTGATTTCCCTTTGAAGAGAAGAATGTTTCTCTCTTTCTGCATATTGCTTGTGAAGTGTTGGCTGCTCAGTCCTTGGGAGAGAGCAGAGCTCCCCTTGGTGTTCTCCCATCTCGTGTTGTGCCCACGTGCTTTTGGGGGATAAGTTGGTGTTGGATGTGTGAGTGTGGTCCTGCTGTCCCTTTGCTACTGCTGTCGAGTTACAGGAGCTTCCCACCCTCAGTGTGTGGCACGGGGGCTCCCCAAACAAGCAGCTGCTGTGGCTGTAGTCATGTTGTGCCTGTTGCTCTCACAGACACTCTGGAAAACACCAGCAGCCTTTTACCTCACTGGTGCTTCCCACCTGGCAGCAGTCGATGCAAAACACAGACCCATCTCCCCGAGCAAAAGGGAAATAAAGGGATGAGTTAACCTTGCATTAGGGGGATTGTTACGTTTGAAAAGGTTGAAAAAATTCAATAAGAACTGAAAATGGTACAATAATTTTATAGGAGAGAGGAGCTGTTGTGTCTGTCAATAGAGGCAGCAGCACGTTATCCATTTGTGGGCTGATGGAAAAATCCATGCTGATGTTTGCTTCCTTTCAGCTTGCAATTCTTCTGGCTGGTTTGGGGAATCTTCTATCAGGCAAAATCTTGCATGATTTAGGATACAAAGGATTTGCCACCTTTTATCTCTTATTGCATGAGAAGATCCCCAAGTGTTGGTGGGTTTGGTGTTTTTGTGCAGTTTGTGTTGTTGCACATCTCCCTCTGTAAAGGGTAAAAATGTTTGCCTTTTCTCCTCTGTGCTCACATGTCTTCCTTGCTGAGGTGATCTTAGCAGGTCTGGGAGCTGGTTGGGAGCTTGCTCTGTGGAATGACCATCCCTTGGAGCAGCTTGTATATTCCTCCACCCTCACTCACCATCTGTCCACTGGGAAAAATATGTGGGAAGAATCTTCCAGCTGTGTCTCGCTGTGCTTGGTTTGTGCCCATTGGTGTCATTTTTTCTTTTTTTTTTTCATGTAATTATGGCAAAATCCCACTGGCCAGACCATGATATGCTCTTGAGCAGTGGGAGGGGAGGAAAATCAGGAATGTCATGCTGACAGGAAGGCTCTTGGGAACATTCTCTGGGGAATTTCTTGTGAACTTCTCTGCTGGCACAGGCAGCCCTGTCCCGTGACCATTCACTGCTGTTATCCCTTATGGGAAGCTGTTGCCAGTCTTGCTTCCTGCAGTAGGAAACTTTTTGTTTCTAGCTCTTGGTTATGTTAAAAGGAATCTTGACCCATCTCCTGAGAATATTCCATTGGAAGGCTGTTGCTTCCCTCAGTGCAGAGCCCAGCAGTGCTGCCTTTACCTCCCGAGTCCAGGGCTTTTAAAAGCACTTGGAGCCTGAGGTATCAGGTGAGCAAAATAAAGCAGAATGATGGGCTGCCAATACCCTCTGCCCAGGGAATTGATGTGACAGGACCCGTGGGATAACAGAGGGGGAGATGGATTGTGCAGCTCCAAGCCTGACGCTGTCAGAGGATGTGGGTGCTGGAAGGACAAAGTGGCCCCTTGCTACAGGCCTGTCCAAGCCCCAGGATTGATTGATTAGTCCCAGGTAACGAGGCTTTCCCAGATCCTTCTCTCAGAGCGTGAAGTGAGAGTTATAACCCAGGAATAGCTGTTCCAGCTGGCTGGGCAGTGCCGAGCCCTCCGGCCAGCTCGGGCTCTGTGGAGTGTTTGGAGCTGCCAGTTTTGTACCACGGCTCGGGGCTTAGTCCTGTTAAACACATGGGAAGGATCCAGATTTGGCTGAGCAGGAGCAGAGCAGGTGGAGAGTTTGGCTGTCAGCAGATCACTCCGGCAGCTGGTGGCACAAATCCAAAGGCAGCTGCTTATCCTCAGGAAGGGACTGTTGCTGGGGTGAGTTGGACTGACATGGAAAAAGCTGCTCCCATGGCTAGAGTGGCAAAAGAAGGATTTTTATCTAGGGCAGGAGTTCAGCAGGCACAGGGGACAGGGAATTCTGGAGTGCAAGAGAGACTTGCTCTGTTTAGAGTGATGATTTTGGTTTTCTCAGATCCAAAATCATGTAAAAATAACTTTGCTGCATGGCCAGACTGGAAGTCTCCCTGTGCTCCCTGCAGCTGCTCAGGACTTGGGAAGACAAGAAAAGTCATCCAGCAAGGATTGAAGAGCCCTGAGCATCTGTCTCCCTTTGATCCCTTGGGCACAGTCCTGGTCCCTGCCCACAGCAATGGCTCTCAGGAGCAGCAGGCTGAGAAGAACAGGTTCATTGAGCCCTGGCTTTGGAAAGATCCTTCTCCATCCTCATCCCTTGAATGGGAAAGATACTAGGAAGTTGAAGGAAAAAGAGGCTCAGAGGAGTAAGATAGGGATTAGATCCTTCTAAATGCAATTTTGCATATTCCAGCTTGGTTTTGGGGATTGTGCTGATAGGTGGGGTTGCTGCAGGGAGTGAAATGTTCCTTCTCTGGACATATCACCCATCAGTCCAGGAAGTCACATTCCAGCTCTGCTTTCCCTGATGCCCGGGGGATCTTGCAGTGCATGTGTCCCACCTCCCAAGGTGTCCAAGGAATTTCCACCTTGTGCATTCCTCTCTGCCCATCAAACTCCAGGGCTGGGAAGCAGCGTGAACCTGCTGCTGTTGGGTAGGACGGTGCCTTTGTGGATGTGTCCTGCTCTATTAAGAACAACACCGTGGTGGTGTGAGGGTTTTTTTAGGAGCTGATTGTTCTGGAGCAGTGGAGTGCGAGACGGGGCGGGAGGCAGCGCCGGCGCAGCCAAGCAGAAAGTAATGAAATGGAGCCTGAGCGAGCAGGACGGAGGGGAAGGGGCAGAGTGACAGCATGAAGGAGAAGCGCTGGTTCACCTTCCATCAGTCGCTGCCGTGCCGGGCTCTCGGCGGCGCCGTGTGCGGCAGAGCGCGCGGGGCAGCGGCGGAGGCAGCGCCCTGTCAGCAGCTGTTAGGAAATACATTTGTCACCGGCGGGGCAGGGACTGGAGCCAGGGGAAGGAGGTGGCTGTCAGCGGGGCCTCTGATTTATTGATGGCTTTGGATCGTTCCTGGCTCGGGATGAGCTCACCCAGGGGGAACAGTGGCGAGGTGTGGAAGGAGTGGGCCCAACTGTGATGCTCTTACCTGTTGTCAGCTGCTCCCCAGTGCGGCAGTTCATCCCAGACGTGGGTCTTTATCCACTTTCCCAGCAGGGCTGACTGCTGGAATTTGCTCCTGTTAGTAGTTCCCACAGGTTAGCAGGACTTGCAGCTGAAGAACTTCTGTCCCACAGGGACCTGGTTTAGTGGTGACCATGATGATGCTGGGTTAACAGTTGGGCTTAATGATCTAAGAGGACTTTTCCAACCTTACTGATTTTTGGCTGTTCCTCTCAGGAAGAGTGTGGTTGGTGTAGTGGCCCTGCTGCCCAGCTGCTTTCTCCTGCTGCCACTGGTTTACCTGTGGATGCTGATGGCTCCTCTGAGCTTGCTGGGGACATCTCTCTGCACCCATTCCCCAGCAGATCACCATTTTCATGGAGTCTCACTCTCAGTTCCTATGTGTGATCTCTCTCTTCCCAGCTCTCCCATCTGTCCTGAAAGCTTTTCTCCTTCAAATTCAACTCCATGGGCTCCTACCTGTGTATCATGTTCTTCAGGTGTGGCTTAGTGTCTTTCCAAAGGGACTGTGCTTTTCCATGCTTTGGAAAGCACGTGGCTTTGTTTTGCCTTTGGAGAACTGTGCACTCTAAGGGAATTAACTGGTTCTGCCACAACCTTCTGTCTTCAAGAGCAAATTCTTGGCTGTAATATGACAGCACTAAAAGATGCCATTTCCACCATCTCATGAGTGTGACAGCAGGTGGGTGATCACTGGTAGTATAAAAGGTGAACATGGTGCTTTGGGCATGATATGAAGGTTGGGAACTTGTTGTGGACAGGGATGAGGTGCACACAACAGGCTTCCAGCTGTTTGTACATCCCAAAAGTCTTAGCATAGCTGTATCTTTAACCGTGTATGTTCCCTTCCTCTTTAGGTTTGGAAGAAGCTCCTGAGCTCCGAAACTCCCCGTGTCAGTGTCTTCATGGCAGTGCCCACCATCTATGCCAAGCTGACAGAGTATTATGATGAGCATTTCTCCCAGCCACAAGTCCAGGATTTCGTGCGGGCCTTTTGCCAGGAGAACATCAGGTGGGAGAGCGATGCCCCCATGGGCAGGGGCTGCTGGTGCCTGGCTGTCCCCACCCTGGATGCTCCAGGTTTTCCTTTCAGCACCACCTCTTTCAGTGCTGGTTGTTGTGCCTTGGTGTCTCTTTGACAGGAACAAGGGTGACATTATTTAATTATGAGCCACTCTTGCATGGTAAAGCCAGAAGGGGCTCGTTATCTGTGTCACCCTGTGTATCACATGGCTGAGGACTTTGTCCTGCAGCCCAAGCTGGAACTCCAGCATCTCTTTTAGGAGGCTGTCCTGTCTTAACCTAAACCCCATATCAGACAGAGAATGTGAGGAACATCTTTGGAGCTTTTGTCATAAGGTTTTATACATAAGAGCAGACTTTATGTGGCTGCAAATTCCCTGGAGCAAAGGTGATCTTGGGTGCTCTCTTACCTGGGCTTTCTGTGTGCAGGTTAATGGTGTCAGGCTCAGCAGCCCTGCCTGTGCCTGTGCTGGAGAAGTGGAAGAGCATCACTGGGCACACCTTGCTGGAGAGGTATGGGATGACTGAGATCGGGATGGCGCTTTCCAACCCTTTGCATGGAGTCCGTGTCCCAGGTAGGGGTCTCCAGTGGGTGCCCACCTGCTGTTTGGAGGTGTGTGCTGGGAAATGGGGTTTCTCTGCACAGAATGAGGAGCAGGCTAGGGTAGGAACAAGGATGCTGGTAGGGAAATTGGCATTGGGAAGCCAGGACATGGATGTGTGGAAAGTGGCTGATGGGTTTCCTTGGGATCAAAGCTGTGTGTGCAGAGCTTGCAGTGGTGCCTCCTAGCCTGAGCAGCCAGACTTTATTACTTGGTGCTTTATTACTTCCAAAATGTTAGTGAATTGAAGCACTGGGACTGTTTTTTCAGCTCCTGCTCCCTGGAGCTGTATTTCTGTGTGGTGCCACACAGGATTCTCCACACAGCAGTGCTTGTCCAACCCATCAGTGCCAAACACTTAAAATAGGATGTCTGCTCACTCTTATTTTAGTGCCTGTTTCTTGCCTTTTCAGGAATTAGAAATTGTCACACCTCGATGTACTCTCTGGTCCTGTTCTCTCCTTGTCCTCCCCCCCTTCTCTTAGCTACACTTTGTGACTCCTCTTGATATCTGTACTTTGTGTAACCTAGAAATAAATTGATCTGAACATTACAAATAGAAAATGCCCCCGCCCTCCCTTTGGTTGGAGCGTGGCCATCTGTGTGCTGAGCACCCACCCTGTGCCACCTGCCTCCCCACACTCTGTCTGTGCAGACATGGCACCATATGCAGCCCCCTGAGGGACCTGAGGGGCTGTCCTGGGTGTCACCCCTTCCCACAGCACCCCAATCCCACAGGATACACAAGCTGGACCTCACAGGATTCACACAGGGGGAGGGGAAGCCACAGCTCCCCCTCACTGTCTCCTCAGCCTGGAAACAGCTTGAAATACAAACTCTGTTTTACTTTTGCAGAGTAACTCTCATTCCCCCACTCCACCTCAGGCAGTTTTCCCTCCCTCCAGAAGCCCCATCCCTGCAGGCAGGAGAGGGAAGCAGGCAGGGAAACAAGATTCCCACCTGCTTTAGCTCGAGCTGTGAGCCCCACACCCCAGGTTGATGGTGCAGAGATCATTCCAGTGTCCCTGTGGCCTCCTTGTATTTGCTTTTTATTGATCTTCATGAGGGGAAATGAGTGGAGACTCTGGAAATTTCCCAGGAGACTAAAAGAGACAGGAAATAAGACTGAAACTAACATGGCATGGCAGAAGTTGGCACCCAGACAGGCAGCTCCTGCCCCAGAGCATCATCCCTGAGGATATTGGGGTCTGCAGGGGACCTGGTGACAAATCCTCTCAGTCACTCCAACTCCATCCAGGGGCTCCTGTGGTCCCAAGAGGAAAGAGAAGCATCTCACAAAGGTGTGGATCAGTGAGAGACCGTACAGAAAGGAGGCCATAATTGAATAGGCTTGATTAATTTATTTCAGGAAGTGTCAGCTGGGAAGCAGATGGGTGAAGCTGAGGCATAATTTACTGGAGCTGTGAAAAAGCTTTTGATGTAGTGCCCTGTTAGAGGCTGGGCTGGGAGGTCACCGTGTAGCACAGAGCACCCGAGGCAAATGCGATGATGGGCTGGGGACAGGGGACATTTGCCAGAGGATTTCTCCTGGAGTGGAACCAGCACATGCCCTTCTCTACTGCTTTGACCTGTTTGAGAGAGTGCAGAGGAGGCCACTAAGATAATTAGAGGGATGGAGCACCTGTCCTATGAGGAAAGGCTGAGAGAATTGGGATTGTTCAGTCTGGAGAAGAAAAGCTTTGGAGTGACCTAACTGTGGCCTTCCAGTGCCTGAAAGGAGCCTGCAAGGAAGTTGGAGGGAGAAAACTGACAAGGGTCTGGAGTGGCAGGACAAGGGGGAATGGCTTCAAACTGACAGAGAGAGGGTTTAGATTGGATAACAGGAAAAAAATTTGCCCTGTGAGGGTGGGCAGGCCCTGGCACAGGTTGCTCAGAGAAGCTGTGGCTGCCCCATCCCTGGAAGTGTCCAAGGCCAGGCTGGACAGGGCTTGGAGCAACCTGGGATAGTGGAAGTTGTCCCTGCCCATGGCAGAGGGGTAGAATTAGATGACCTTTAAGGTCTTTTCCAACCCAAATCATTCTGTGATTCATGAGGTTCTGAACAGAGTTCCTGGGGCATCCTTTGCCCTCTTTCACCTGCTTGGTGTGGCTGGGAAGGGTTGAGTCCTCCGAGCCTGGCCATCCTGCCCATGTCCCCACTGGTGTCACCAGCAGTGTGGCACTTCTCTCCACCCACTGCACAGGTCTGAAGGGGCTTGGACGAGGACGTGGGGGCTTTAATTTTCAGAAGAAACAAAGATGAAAGGTTTGAAAGATAAATGTTTGCTTGTATATGGTTAAAACCCTGCTTAAAATGCCTCTGTTTTCACCAGCTCTCATTCTAATCCCCCCTGGTGCTGTTACTGTGAAGGGAGATGAATAATTCATGGCCGGAGAATGCCTCACTGGGCCTAATCACCACTTTAATTGGAGGTTTAGATCAGAGGCAGCTAATAGCTCCTACAGCGGGGACTCCGTGTATTGTTGACAGTGAGATCGTTGAGTGCCTTATCGTTGGCCTGTTTCAATTCTCCCGGGACTCGGCGGCACATAACAGCACCGAGGTGCCCAGATACCGAAGGACACAGACCGCGGGGCCAATTAAATTTATCTGGGAAGAGCTGACAACTTTTTTAAACAGAGGAGAACCGGGGAAAGAATAATAGTGTCACTCCTTGCTGCCTGCGGTCCTGACAGGCAGGAGCCTGCACAATGGAGAGAGCTGGGAGGGAGCAAGAGGGCAAGGAGCAGGAATTTCTCCCCAGTTTCCACTCAGGATTATGGCTGGGCACAAAAAGAAGCCAGTGCTGAGTGTTGACCCCCTTCTGATTATCACCCTTGACTGTGGTCTTGATAAAGTCAGGATATCTGGTGCTGTTCCTGGAGAAGAGGAGGCTCAGAGGTGACCTCATCACTGTCTAGAACTACCTGAAGGGAAGTTCTGGCCAGGTGGGGGTTGGTCTCTTCTCCCAGACACTCAGTAATAGGACAAGGGGGCACAGGCTCAAGTTCTGCCAGGGGAAATTGAAGTTGGAGATCAGGAAAAAGTTCTTTGCAGAGAGAGTGCTCAGGCATTGGAATGGGCTGCCCAGAGAGGGGGTGGATTCCCCATCCCTGGAGGTTTTTCAGCTGAGCTTGGCCGTGGCACTGAGTGCCATGATCTGGTAAAGGGACTGGAGTTGGCCCAAGGGTTGGACTTGATGATCTGGGAGGTCTTTTCCAACCCAATCCATTCTGTCATTCTATGGATGTGGCACTGAGTGAGAATCCACCACATCTTGATCCAACCCCACTGTGATCACCAGCCCAGGGCACTCTGTGCCCTGGGCTGGTGGTCACAGTGGGGTTGGATCAAGGGTTGGACTTGATGATCTCGGAGGTCTTTTCCAACCCAGTCAATTCTATGATTCTGTGATTCCTTTGGGAAGGGGCCCAAGCTGACCTGTTGGAGTTGGCACAGTGTGTGTTTTGATAGGGTGGGTGGGCCTGGGAAGTTCTAGTCAGTGTTTTTGCACAGATTTTATTAGTACTGTCAGATTTGTGTAACTCTGATCAATGGTATGAGCTTTTCAGCCTTTACGGATGTTGAATTCCAAGTTTGTCATTTTTCCTAAATACCAGAAAACCTTTTGCAGACTGAATATAAGGAAGCAGCTCTCCACCAGGGACTTGTTTTACATGTTGGTTTTACTTTAGCCAAGTAGGAAACAAATTGGAGGAGCTTTACTTGTAACTGTGATATGAAACACTGTGGGAACACGTCGCTTTTCTGTGGCTTAGATTTGCCAACTGTGCTGGGCTTTGGTGTTTCCTTCTCAGACTGAGACTAGAAGTGGGCACTACCCTTGAGTTCTGCTGCCTGTGAATCCCTCTGTCACATTTCCATGATGAGGTTCCCAGCTTGCATCCAGGGAAGAAGCATCTTTCAGGAAGGCATCCAGCTGATCTTGATTTGAAGAACTCCAAGTCTGTGTGAGCCCATGGCTGTTCCTTTGCTGATTTCTGCTCCCTCCATGAGCTTTCCAGGACTGACAGGACTGTGCAGAGCCAGGAGTTGGACTCGATGATCCTTGTGGGCCCTTTCAACTCAGGATATTCTGTGATTCTCTGATTCCATAAATACCTCAACATGGCACCTCAGGGCACTTCTGGCTCTCTTCACCCTGATGCCACCCTCTGTCTCTTGGCAGTGTCTGGCCAGGAGATGGGAGCAGCCCCTGCAGTGCTGGTGGTGAGAGAAGGGAGGACCTGGCTGTGTGTTGGCTGACCTGAATGCCGGAGGCAATCCCGAGTGGAGCAGACACGGATCACGGAGCTGCCACGTCGCTTTCTGTTTATTTCTTGCCAGATTTGCTAATTGTTCGGGTAGTTTCACTGCAATAAAATCTCACTCCCTCATAGCCCATCTGCTCTTGGCTCATCCTGCAGGGATGCCATAAATCTGGGCTACGACGACATATCTATTTCCATGGCAACTGACCAGTGTAGCAAACAAAATCATGATGTCACGGATAGCAGGTCGCCAGGGCCTGAAGAGGAGAATGGGACCAGGACAGGGACAGTGTCACCTGAACCCAAAGGCCTGAAATAGAGGTGACAAGGTGAAGGCAGCCCTGGGCTCCAGGTGTTGCATGCCCTGCTCTAGGGACTACCCAAGGTTAAGCTGATCGTGGCAAACCTTGAAAGCATCAGCTGGAGGCTCTTCGTGGGGAAAAAATTATCATCTCTCAAAATAAAGTCACTTATCAATTTATAGAATCCTAGAATTGTTTGAGTTGGAAGGGACCTTAAAGGCCATCTCATTCCACCCCCTGCTGTGGGCAGGGACAACTTCCACTATCCTGAGTGTCTCCAAGCCCTGTCCAACCTGGCCTTGGCCACTTCCAGGGATGGGGCAACCACAGCTTGTCTGGGCAACCTGTGCCAGGGCCTGCCCACCCTCACAAGGAAGGATTTCTTCCCAGTATCCCCTGCCCTGCTTCAGCTTAAGGCCATTCCCCCTTGTGCTGTCACTCCATGTCCTTGTGAAAAGTCCTTCTCCAGTTGAAGCTCAGACCTGGGCAGTTCTCGTGAGCCACAGGCTGCTCTGGGCTGTTGTCCCTCTCCCTGCTCACAGGGGATGAAGGTCACAGGCCTCATTTTGCCACGAGAGCCGTCTCGTGCCGCTGAGATGCCGAGTGAGCCCTGCTGAGCCAGCAGATGCCCACGGCTCCTGGTTGCTGCTGAGCCCATCAGACAGGTCTCAGGAACAAAGCTGCCCTTTCTGCTGAGCTTTCAGGTGCTCCCCAGGAAGAGCAAGCACTAAACCAGGGAGTGGGAATGCTGCAGGTTGGTCACAGAGCTATCTTGGAGCTCAATAGCTGACATTGTGTCAGCTTCCCTGGCTTTGAAAATTGAAACCTGTGGAAGAACGGTGTGGTTTTGATCCCTGCTTTTCTCCTGTGATGTTTTCTATACAGGTTATTGATGTCTCCTAAAACTGAGATAATCCCCTGCAATTCTCACACTGTTAAGCCTTTGCCTCCCCTGTCAGGTTCAGGCTGTAGAGGAGCCACTGGAGTAATCACTGTGCTCTTTCTTTTCACAGCTTTGTGTAGGTTTCATGGTGCTTTATTTTTTTTTAAAAAAAGAAACAGCTTCATTACTGAGCTACGAAGCTGTGCTGAAGTCTTCAAAGACTGGCCAAGAGAGACTGTTCAGGGCTGGAGACACATTTGTTTTCCAAGGCATTTCCAGCACTGCCTGCTCAGCGAACAACAGCGTATTGCACCGTGGTGACATTTGCATGCAGACACACGACTGATCGAAGCCTTCCTGAAGGGTAACCCCCTGCTAGGAAGTTCTTTAGTGCCAGCACAGTCTGCAGATGCCATTGATAGACGAGCAGCTGCTCTTTTGCATCCTTGATTTTGTGATTTCCCAGAGGCTGTCCAGTGTTCCCACCTTGTTTTCTCCGTAGGTTCCGTGGGCACGCCGCTCCCAGGGGTGCGAGTGCGCATTGCCACCGAGACCCTGAAGAATGGAGCTCGTTCCTACACTGTCCATGCTCAGGGGGATGAGAACAGCACACAGGTAGTGCCCACCCATGTTTGCTTCACTTGGAACAGGTCTTCACTCATGGAAGACCTTTCCATCTCTTTAAAACCTCAAGGACTGAGGATTCCACTGTTTTATTTCCCAGGAAGTGAGTTATGCTATTTAAAGGGTTTTTAATTATCTTTTAGGTTCCTATAGCCATGGTACTTTATGGACTGCACAGGTGTTGTCTACTGTACCATAGAATCATGAAATGCTTTGGGTTGGGTTGGGAGGCAGCTTTCAAGGTTCTGCTCCCCTGCCATGGGCAGGGACACCTTCTATTATCCCAGGTTGCTCCAAGCCCTGTCCATTCTGGCCTTGAACACTTGCAGGGAAGGGGCAGCCACAGCGTCTCTGGGCAAACTGTCCCAGGCCGTCCCCACCCTTATAGGAATGGATCTCTTCCCAATATCCCATCTAAATCTACTCTCTTTCAGTGTGAAGACCTAGTCTAGTGGAAGGTTCATGCCCATGGAACAAGATGAGTTTTAAGATCTCTCCCAACCCAAACCATTCTGTGATTCTATGATTGGAAGGGCAGGACTGGTGGCCTTGGGGGTTGCATTCATTTTGAAACAGCAGTGAGGGAAACCCATCAGGTTTCCATGAAAATCCAGCTCCATGCCAAGCCCCAGCTGCCACATGATGTGTGCCCCAGCAGTTCTGGTATCAGCAGTCAGATATTGGATAGGGAAGCATGATCTGCCTCCATCCCAGATATCTGCCTGCAGAAGCAGCTCAGCCCAAGGCCTAGATTGTCCTGCTGCCTCAGCCCTTTGTCTTCCCATAGAAATGGCTGAGCAGGGTCTGCTTTGCTGCCATATTCCCTCATTGTGGGTGCAGGTTCGTGTCACTCCAGCAGATCAATCCCCAGGTGATGTCTGGGCTCGGCTGAGCAGAAAAATGTGTGTGTGTGAGAAATTCCAGCCATGTGGCCACGTGGGTGGGAGACAGGCAAGCGTGAGATCCAACCCAAAATGCGTGGCTTCACTCACTCCTCTGGGGAAATTGCTTCTCATCCAGCCACCTACATGCCAGGGGTTTGAAAGGAGCTCCCAGGCTGTGCAGGGTGTACAGACATTGCTGGGGTAAGCACTGGGGAAAGGCTTGAGAAACCCTTTTATTCTCTACATTCTCTGTGCTGGCAGGTGGGGACACCAGCAGGACCCTGGGCAGCCCCATGTGTGGGTTGTGCTTGGGCTGGGGCAGGTTGTGTTCCATGTTCTGGTGCCATACAAGCACTGGATCCCACCCTAGGCATGTAAAACAAGTGCAGGGGACAGATGAGAGGGGCCACTCTGGCCAGGCATTGTGGCTTTTATTAAAAATAAGAGGTTTTCTGTTCTTTCCTCTCTGTCACTGCTGTGGTGTGGCTGAGCAGGATTTTTGTCACTTCCCTGGATGAGTGTTATGTTTCACAGGTTTGTCCCCTCATCCCAGAGTTAGCTCTTGGCCTTTCTTTTCCACTAGTGTGGAACTGAGACATGAAATATAACGTGTCCCTTTTAGTAATGATCCTATAATGCTTTTTTCCCCCTAAGGGATTTCTGGGCTCTTTACAAATTAGGTCTCAGACACGAGAATCCCCAAAGTGCAGCTACTTCCAGGATGAAATGTGGATGTTGTTCTACTGAATTATGAGAGGAAAAAATATGGAATGTTATTTTTCTGCTCAATACTCCTTTCTCTTCCTTCTCATTGCATTGAGTGACCAGAGAGGAGGAGCCCAGCTGACCTGTGTCTAGTGCTGGAAGCTCACCACCCCCTCAGGCCTTCAGAGAGCTGAGATTCACATAACTCTTCTCTTTTCCCTTGCTTCAGGCTGCTTGAATTTATTTTTAGGGCAGAGGAATTTCCCTTTTATCCCAGCCATTTCTCACATACACCCACTCTCCAGCCCCCAGGGTGGATGGCTGAGGTCCATATCCATGTCTGCCCCCTGGAGCTCCCACCAGCTCCCAGGAGCTCCCACCAGCCCTGGGGTTGGCTCCTCGCCCCTTGCTGATGCTTTGCTTTGCATCAGGGTCTCCCTTAGGGATCTTTTGAATGTTCTGGTGAATTCTTAAGTCATCAGCTGGGGAGGTGGTAATTTACCTCTGGATGTCAGCGGATGGGTTGGTCCCTCTCTGAAAAGTTGTCCCCATCTCACCCACCATTCTCCTTGTCCTGGCTTAACTGGAGTTTCTTCAGGTTGGAGGGAGAAAAATGGTCCCATCTGTTTCAGTCCACCCTAGGAGACAGTGGCTGGCTGGGTGCCACCAGGACAGCCACAACATTTCCAGGAGCAGAGCAGAGCCAGCTGCCTCTGTCCCTGGGACTGTCACAAGGTGGGAAAAACAGTCCCTGCTCTCAGCATGTCTTGGCACAGACGGATGTGTGGAGATGCCAGGAGTTTGGGTTTTATATGCCCTGGGCATGCAGTGTGACTTTCCATGGCAGGGCCAGGCAGGCAGACAGGTGGTGACCCCCCTCTGCTCCCAGGGAGGCTGTAATTCCACTGCCTCACACCTGAGGTCCCAGGCAGAGCCTCACCTGCTGCCTGTCCCTGCCCCGAGACGCTGCTGCTGGCACTGTGTGTGCATCATGCTTGGTTAATAATTCATGTCAGCAGAGAATACGTCAGTGGAATTTATTTAAAACAAGGAGGATCTGACAGTCCGAGTGCTCTTCACGCTCCACCAGCCAAAGGCCTGGCTTTGTTTAGATCAGCTCCTCCATGACAGAGGGGATGTCCCCTGGATGGGAAGATCTGTTTTGTGTCACCCTGCCTATGCCACGGGATAACCCTGTGGCCTTTTCCTTGCATCTTAAGAGAAGGATGAATAAATCCTTCCTCACCTCCCTTGCAGGAGGGCTCTGAGCCTTACAGGATGTTGGTTGAGGGCTGGGAGGTCTGTGCTGTGGACCTGGCAAAGGTAGAGGAGTCCTGGTGGGAGGGCTGGTGGTGGAATCAGTGACAGGAGTCACTTGGCCTTCCCAGTGCCCACTCTGCCCGGGCTGTGGAGCAACTGGGGTGCAGCCTCACCTTGAGCAGTGTGTGCCACGAGGATGGGGAAAGGTCTGGAGGGGAAGCCATGAGAGGAGCAGCTGAGGACACTGGTTTGTTCATCTGGAGAAGAGGAGGCTGAGGGGAGACCTCACTGGGGTCTTCAGCATCCTTCCAAGGGCATCACAGGGGCAGGTACCAATGTCTTCACTCTTGGGACCAGTGACAGGACTCCAGGAAATGGCTGGATCTGTGTCAGGGGAGGTTTAGGTTGGATATTCCCCCGGAGGGTGGTTGGGCAGTGGAACAGACTGCCCAGGGCAGTGGTCACAGCCCCAAGGCTGCCAGAGCTCAAGGAACGTTTGGACAATACTCTGAGGCACATGGTGGGATTGTTGGGATGTCTGTGCAGGGCCAGGAGCTGGACTGGATGATCCATGTGGGTCCCTTCCAACTCAGCTTATTCTGTGGTTCTGTGAGGGCAAGCACCGTGGGGCTCACCCAGTGGGATGCTGAGCAGCCCAGCAGGAGTTGGGCTCCAAGCCATCCCTTCCCACCAGGCTCCTGCGAGCAGGTGATCTCCATGCCGGGGGTGAGGCACATTGTCAGGGCAATCTGTGAGGCGTTCACACGTCGGCTGTGCCCTGCAGACCCTCCTGACTGCGAGCAGAGCACGCCTGCCTTTGCCAAGGGAATTGTTTGCGGAGCCTCGCGAGGTCACCGCCTTCCCGGCGCGCGTTGGGCTCGGGTTCCTGCCTCCTGCTCCCGCGACAACAGGCTTTCTCCGAGCTGTTTCTTCCCCACTAACACAGTCTCTTCCATTAGACTGGGGTGTCGCAGCCTTTCCTTTCACACCGTCACCCTTTGGACATGTGAGATCCAAACAGGAGCGCGGCAGTGCCGAGGGAACGCGTGTGGGTGGCAGGAGCAGGGAGGTGGGGAGTGTTTCTGCTCTGCCATCCGGGAACTGCCTCAGCTGGCAGCAGGGGACTGCTGTAATTTGCAAAGCTGGTTCCTGGCACACCCTGAAGATCAATAATCTACTTAGCTGAAAGTTTGCTGGATCTCTGTTCTTCCCTTCATTTTCTCCCATGCTGTGATTAGAGTGCTGAATTCCTCTCATGCACGTGCTCCGGCCCTTCAGTCTCCTGACATCTCATGAGCCTTGTGCCCCGTTGCATCCCAGTTGTTCAGGTTTTCAGCTGGCTCTCGTGACGCTTTGCTGGATGTTTCTACATGTTGGGCTGTGAGCTGGTTTCCTGAGCTGACACGGAGCCACATGGATCAGGCTGTCACTGTGCCCTGCCTGAGGCTGCACCATCACTGCCAGTACCAAACCAAGGTGCTCTAAGCTGACAAGATCCCCTCACTGCTCCATCTGTTCCAGCTGAGGATGCTCAGCAGCCTGGGGACACCCGTGACAGGACAGTGTGGCAGGAGGTGACAGTCCCATCAGAGTCACCGTGCCTGCCCTGACAATGTCCCCACCTCCTCCCTGCGCTGTGTGGGGATGCAGACCATTGTCCCCCAGAGAGCTGCTGTCCTGGGAGTGCTGGGAGAAGTGTTTCTCCTCTAACACATGCCTGGGCGCAGAAGTGTGGAACCAGATGTCAGGGACAGCAACTTTGCCTGCTTTGAGTCACCCCAGCTCTTGCTCCTGGAGCCACTCATGTCTGAAGCAGCTGCTAAACTTTTCACGTACCTTAAGCAGCTGCCTGTTGGGTCCATCGGTCTGTTTAGGCTCAGTAATCCTTACCCACAGCCCTGAATGCTCTTTCCCCTGGTCTTTTTTCCCTGTAATTTTTGGAGCTCTTCCCATGGCTGTGGCTCCCAGGAAAGGGTTACAGCTCTCCAGCGCTGAACGTTTGAGTTTGCTTTGTTCAGTGCAATGCATATTTCATACGCTCAGCTTCCCAGCTGGCAGAGGCCTGGAAACCCTGCAAGCTGTCGGGTATTGTCTCTCTCCTTCTTTACTTGTTTGTTTGTTGAGCTTTTTTGGGTTGTCATTTTTGTTGGATTTCTTTTTTTTCTTTTTTTTTTTTAATCTTTTCCAAATTGCTCGCTCGCACGAAAGCCAAACCCCAGCCCCTGCCAATGGGGGTCTCTCAATAGATAAATGGCTTCACAGCTGTATCCAAGGCAGGGCTGTAGCCAGGGCTTTTGTGGCAGGTGATTTCCTCGTGCCGGGGCTGCCAAGGGCACTGTGGGGCCGGGCGGGTGACAGGAGCCAGCAGCAGGAGGACGCTGTGCCACGGGCTTTGCTCCCCCCTCCAAAGGTTGTAATTATCCCGTTGTTTATCCATATGCAAGCTGTCGGCCTGGACGGGAGCGGCTCGGCTGTGGCCATCGCTCCCGAAAGCCACCAGCGTCCCCAGGCCCCTCCTCCCCGTGTCCCCTGTGTCTCTGCCATCTGCTCCCAGCTTGCTGCTGGTTGCCAGCACCTCGGCAGGGCTGCAGGCGCTGGGGG
The DNA here is from genome assembly GCF_047495875.1 of Pithys albifrons albifrons. Classification (NCBI taxonomy): domain Eukaryota; kingdom Metazoa; phylum Chordata; class Aves; order Passeriformes; family Thamnophilidae; genus Pithys; species Pithys albifrons. The sequence goes on from NC_092469.1 coordinate 20,835,836, forward strand.
CAGCTGGCACTGTCACTGTGGTTGTGACCGGAGGTCTTGGCATTGATGTCCCTGTGGAGGAGACCAGGAGTGGCTCCACCTCACTCACATTCATCCTACATCTCTGGAGAACCATGGGGAGGAGCTCGGTCACCACTGAGCTGCCAGGGTTGTCTTGGAGGCTTCCTCCAAGGACTGGGTATTCCTGTGGCTGCAGCCTGTGGGTGGTGTGGATTTGGGTGCTTGGCACCCATCTGCACCAGGTCACACGTGGAGGTGCTGCTATACCTGTATCCCTGTGGGATTTCTCCTCATCCATCCAGGTATTCTGAAGCAGCTGGTGTGACCATACCAGGTTCTTCTCCTGTGTGTGGCCCCTGAGGGTAGAGATGGGAACATGCCAGCCGTGCCTGGCATTCCTGAGAATGGCCAGGTATGGACATGCTGGTGGGGATGTGACTGCCTAGCCCAGAGGAACAACCAAAGGAACACCTGGTTTGGTCCTTTCCTATCCCAGTCAGACCTCTGCCTAAACCAGTTGGTTCTTTGTCCTTGGTGCTCCTACACTTCCAGAACGTTTCTCTTCCACTTTTTCACCTGTTTTCTTGTCCCTGCTGCATCCCATCCTCATGTTCTGGTACCTCAGTGGTGGACCTTACCTCCAGCATCCCAGTTCCATCTCCCATGGGAAGCTTGTCCTCAGGCCCATGATCAGGCATTGTGGGGAATGTGTTGTTGAAGGCAGCCTGGATTAGATGATCTGCTGATTTTCTCCTATCTGCAGCTCCAGCCCTCAGGTTTTCTGGCACAATCCACCTTTGGTAAACACATGCTGCATTTTTTCTCATTTTCCATTTGCCTCTGCTTCTTCCAGAACCTCCTTCCAAAGCCCTTGCAGTTCTGGACACTGCATTTGTGTATGTTCCAGTTATCATTTTTGTTTCTCCATATTCCCCTCATCTCCTCAGGAGCCTGTTTTGTGTCCTGCCCAAGTAATTCAAGTTTCTCTATTTGGTTGCCCAGGCTGCTTTTGTTACTGTATAAACCTTTAGTTGCTTCTCATTGATCACGTCCAGTTCCTTGGTCAACTCGGTCAGTACTTCCATTCTCAGATGTGTTTATATCTCCTTCCTTCTTTCTGTTTGTCGTCTGATGACTTTTTTTTTTTTTATTTATGGCCATAGCTCTATTTTATTTCTTCCTGGTAGGAAAAGTGAGGCATCAAGTCCCCTTGTTTCTCAGCTGAGAACTCCTCTCATCACAGGGGCAGCCTTGATCCCAGAGAGTATTTCTCTTGCACCCTGAAGTTGAATCCATCTGTTAAGCAGAACCCTCTTTCCACAAGTGTTTCTGTTGAACTCACCTTTGTCACAGCACCCTCAGAATCTTTATTAATCTATTATTGTTTTGTGCTTACAGAGAATCCCTGCATGGTTTGAGTTGGAAGGGACCTTAAAGCTCATCTCGTTCCACCCTGTGCTGTGGGCAGGGACACCTTTCACTAGACCATTCCTCTTCATAGCTAAGGGAAGACTTGGGGTGTTTGTGGGAGAGCCCTGGATGTGGTGGGGAGATGCTGAAGCAGAGGCCAAAGAAAGAGGGACATTCTTTTAGAACTTCCCTGGAGTTTTTCCAGCCAAGGGAGGAGACACTGGCCACTGGAATGGCTTGGCATGAGGAACAGTTAGAGGTTCTGGGGCAGTGTCTGTGCGGTCCAGGCTCATCACAGCCTTGCCAACCTCCACTTTTAAGGAAGGCTGATGGAAAACAAACCAAAGGTCAGTCACTGCTCAAATCCTTTCCTGGTCCTCAGCTTGCCCCAGCACAGAATTGGCACAGGTGTCGTGAGGGCACATCGGGAGCTTTTCCCTAATGAGGAGAGTGGAGGGAGGAGGACGATGTGCTGACATCTCACCTCGTTTGTTATCTTGGGAAGCCTGCAAACAAGAGGGATGAGAACAGCAGCAGGGAGAGCTGTTGGCATCTCTGGAATAGTGTTATGCATTTAATTTATGGTGTTAATATAGATTGGGAAGTTTTGTGTCCATAGAACAACTGTGGGGAGGACTGACCTTTCCCAAATTTGGGTTGTTTTCTGTGCTGCTCTTGGGATCATCTGGAGTTAATCAGTTCTGTAGCTTTCAAAAATCAGTATTGCCTAAAAATATAGACAATCACTTTTGTTTTCAGTGGAGCAATATTTGCTATAAGTAAAGGGTTGGGTTGTTTGAAAATAAGTTTCAGTTTTCCAGCTCCACTGTGCACCAGCCTTGCTTTTAAATTTATAACCCTCCAAAATGAAAAGTAAATGGATTGTGTTATTCCCAGCCCTTTTATAAAAGTTAACATTGCAAAAACAGATGTGAAATGTGGTCTCATAGATTACAGCCTGGGCTTGGGGTTTTTAGGTTGGAGGTTTATTCTTTCCTTACTCTCTCTGTGCTGTGTCCCCAAGGAGCAGAAATCTGCCTTTTTCCAGCAGGAGGAAAATTTTTCTGTGTCTGAATTGCCTCCTGCTAGGCTTGTGCAGGATGCTGCAGGACATGGAGCTCCGAGGAACGATAATGCCACGGCAAAAACGTGCAACTTAGCAGGGAATTTTTAATTTGGAATGTGCAGGAGAGTTCAGATTGCCTGGGAATTTGATAATGCTCTAGCAAACCTCATAGCCCTAGGACATCCATTCCAATATGGCCCAGGGAGACAGTGATTAAAAGGCACTGTCAAGTGGGTTATTGGTCTCCAGCTTCTTCCTCACCTCCTTCAGTACCCACCATGCCAGTCCTGGATGTGGTGTGATCCCCTGGTCTGGAAAAGCGGAATCTGGGCAAAACCTGGAGCTCCCCTTCTTTCTGCAGGTCTCTGTGGGCTGAGCTGTTGGATGCTGTGTTTGCCCTGGAGAAAAGGAGGCTCAGAGGGGACCTTCTTTCTCTCTGCAACTCCCTGATAGGAGGACGAAACCGGGGGGGAGTCGGGCTCTGCTCCAGGGAACAGGGACAGGAGCAGAGGGAATGGCTGTAGGGGAGCTTTAGGTTGGACAGCAGGAGGAATTTCTCCGTGGAGAGGGTGATCAAGCACTGGAAGGGGCTGCCCAGGGAGGTTTGGAGTGCCCAGCCCAGGAAGTGTCCAAGGAACGACTGCTCTGGGCTGAGGGACAAGGTGGGCATCGGGCACAGGATGGACTTGATGATCCTGGAGTTCTTTTCCAACCTCAGTGATTCTGTGATTATGGGACAGTGGTCTGGGCCACCAAAGTCTTGAAGGGGTGAGTGAGGGTTCTCCTGAGGGACAGGGCTGTTTCTGGAGGTGCTGGTGGCAGGTGAGCTCCAGCAGTGGTGTGGTGGGAGTGGGACAGAGCATTTGTGCTCCGCAGCCCAACCCTGGAGGGCAGAAGGGAGCTGGGTCAGTCCTTCAGACTTTGTTATTCTCTATGCTCTGGCATGTTAAAGACCCCCCAGCAAACACCAGAAAAAAGTTACCTCTCTGGGAGAACCTCTAAAAGGGCTCCATCATTTCCATAAACCTCACACATATAAATTATTGTCTTCTATTAGTCACTTAAGGGCTCAATTGCTTAATTATTTTGATCACGGTAATAATTTATTTACAAGGTGGGGAAAAATGCCAAGCACTTCCAAGCTGAGCAGCACATTCAGGCTGTGGTGGAGGAGGCAGGGCTGCAGAAGCATTTCCTTCCTCCCAAGTCTAAATGCTTCTGTTCCACAGAATCACAAGGTCCCTTCCAAGGTTCCTCCTGAGAGATGATGCTCCGATCCACAGCCTTTGGTGCTCACTCAGGAAAGATGTTCAGCAAGACCAAGTGGAGGGTCCTGTGTGTGGGTCGAGGCAAACCCAAGCACAGACACAAGCTGGGGGAAGAATGGGTTGAGAGCAGCCCTTGGGAGAGGCATTTTGGGGATGTTGGTGAAAGAGAAGCTCAGTATGAGCCATCAGTGTGTGCTGGCACCCAGAAACCCCCCATGGCCTGAGGTGATTCCACAACATGGGCAGCAGGTGAGGGGGTGATTCTGCCCCTCTGTCCTGCTCAGGTGAGACTCCCCTGCAGAGATGCCTCTGGAGACAGGCTGGAATTACTGGGAGTGTTCACCTGGAGAAGGGAAGGCTCCAGGGAGACCTGACAGCCCCTTCCAGTGCCTAAAGGGGCTCCAAGAGAGCTGGAGAGGGACTTTGGGCAAAGACCTGATGACAGGATAAGAGGGAATGGCTTCCCACTGCCAGAGGGCAGTGTCAGATGGGATATTGGGAAGGAATCCTTCCCTGTGAGGGTGGGCAGGCACTGGCACAGGTTGCCCAAAGAAGCTGTGGCTGCCCCATCCCTGAAAGTGTCCAAGGCCAGCTTGGATGGGACTTGGAGCAACCTGGGCTGGTGGGAGGTGTCCCTGCCCATGGCAGGGCAGCTGGATCTAGATTAACTTAAGGTCTCTTCCAACCCAACCCATTCCATGATTCTGTGATTATTTGGAGAGACAGGGGAAAGGAGGCATCTGGCAGAAGTTATATGTGCCCCCTGATAGCTGCTGTTTGCAACCTGCTGTTATTTGGGCTTTTTCCTAAAAACGTGTCTGTCTCCCTCCCAACCCTCAGCCCAATAACACGTTCTCACATCCCCAACAAACCTCACCTTCCAGCTTTCTCTCTGTGTCTCCCACATGTTTCTGCTTAGGAATCTGCTGTGCCTCCCCTGCTTCCCAGAGAAGGACACGTCGCTCTGAGCCTCCCTCCATAAAAGCCCCTAATTCCATTAAAGTCCATTACAAGCTCCTCTCCCGCAGTTCCCGGAGGAATGTGGGGCAGAGACCGCAAGAAAACAAATGGGCACTTTGAACAAATCCCAGGGCCATTTGCCAAGTGGGGATTCCCAGCTCTTTACAAACCACCCTCCTAATAAAGAGGTAAATGGGAAGGGGGAAAATATGCATTTTATAATCACCCAGATTTAGTCCTTCAAAGGATTTATTACAACCTTTTATTTTCATGCGTGGAAAATGGAATCTTATCTCGTGTGCCGGCTGGGCCAGCTCGACTCTCCGGCTGGGTTTAGAGCAGGGACCTCTCAGACAACAACCTCCAGGGCCACGCTCTGCCTGGGTTTTAAGGTTCCTTGAATGCATTAAAATATGGCACTGGGAGAGGGGGAGATCTGTGCAATCAGCAAGCTGATGCCTCCAGCAGCTGCTTGTGCCGTTCAGCCGCTGCCTCAACACCGGGAACCACCGAGACTTGTGGGAGAAAGGAAACAACCAGCCCAGGCATGTGTTCCCAACCCTGCTCCCAGGGCCAGCCAGTGGGGTTTTAGCAGGGATCAGGCACGAGGGGTTGTGGGAGATAAATGCCTTGAACCTTGAGTTTTAATTTATGCTGTTTGTGAGCTGGTTCCATCCCCTCTGCCACGCTGGGGAGCGGTGCCAGTGACATCCTGAGTTCAGCAAGCAAAATCCTATTAAGATAACGTCACGGCCTTTCTGTTTTACTGTTTGCAAGCCAGCCATAACATCATTAAATTACACAACAGGGAGGTGCCTTCTGCCAAGGGGCTCTGCTCGAGATAAGATGTGGGCTGAGCCGCTGCCAAAATTTGAGTTGATATGACAGGAAATTTGGAGCTGGTTCAAGGCTTGATTCACAGCAGACATCGAGAGTGCAGGTAAACACGGGGCAGGATTGGTCCCTGGGGCAGCTGGGCTGTGCAGGTATCTGGATAGCCAGCACTGAGTGGTGCCTGGGCAGGATGGGGTTGATGAAGGGCTGATGCTTCAGTGCTGCTGTTACTGTCTCCCTCATGGCCCTGTTTCTGATTTTTGGGGTCCCAGTCAGATCTCGTCCGTGTTACAGCAGCTCAACTGCCCAGAAAGTGACTGGGAATTCCCATTAACGAGCTGTTCTCCACAGAGGGACGGAGCAGTGTGTCCAAGCACATCTCACAGGGCCTTCTATCCCATGAGTGGCTTTGCACACCTTGATAATTACTTCAAACTGGCAGAGAATGGGTTTAGATTGGGATATTGGGAAGAAATTCTTCCTGTGAGGGCGGGCAGGCCCTGGCACAGGTTGGGCAGAGAAGCTGTGACTGCCCCATCCCTGAAGTGTCCTGGGCCAGGTTGGACAGAGCTCGGCACAACCTGGGCTAGGGGAAGTTGTTCCTGCCCGTGGCAGAGAGTGGAATTAAATGAGCTTTAAGGTCTCTTCCAAATGAAACCATTCCTTGATCCATGATCGTCCTTGCAAAGGCTTTAAGGTTAACACAGTCCCACAAGTGGTGAATGTTTGTGCCTCTCCAGTTCCTCATCCCTTGGCCTGTTGCATCCTTGTAATTGCCCAGTGATGTGTGTGCAGGAGATGAGACACGGTGCCATGGCAGGTGAGGCTGTGACCTTCCTGCAATTCCTCAGTTTCCATAACAGCAGGATATTTGTTTTGTTGCCATAGAAAACCTGCCTGGACAGGTTTACAGGGGACCAGGTTGTCACTACAACCATTGCCTTCCAGTGGACCTAAAAAGAGCCATGTGTGTGTCCCCAAGCACAAATCAGATGGTGTTTCCTGCCGCCTCCTCAGAAAAAAACCAAAAAGTGTTAGATTGATGGGTTTGGAAAGTGCAGGTTTTTATCTATCAGCAGAGCAGAGTGCAGGGTGGCACAGGCATGAGAGCACATCGTGGCATTGTGAGAGTTGATGTTGTTCAGCTTGGAGAAGAGAAGGCTCCAGGGAGGCCTTTCAGGCCCTTCAGTGCCTAAAGGGGCTCCAGGAGAGCTGGAGAGGGATTTTGGACAAGGGATGGAGTGACAGGACAAGGGGGAGTGGCTTCCCACTGCCAGAGGGCAGGGTTAGATGGGGTATTGGAAGGAAATTGTTCCCTGTGAGGATGTTGAGGCCCTGGTACAAGTTGTGCAGAGCAGCTGTGGCTGTCCCATCCCTGGAAGTGTCCAAGGGATCAGAAAGGACCATCCCTTTTCCAAGAGTATTTCCTGTATGTTTGCTCACAAGACCTCTCCCAGCAGCTGGAAGGTGTTACCCTGCCTGGACTGTGATTCCAGGTTGGCTGTTCATGTTTTGATACAAGATAGATTTTTTTATCCAGTGCTTTGGAATGTGAAAATCCCCTGGGTGAGCCCTTGCATCTGAGGAAAGAGATCCTGCAGGTGGGCAGGATGTGGTGGATGTTGGTAAAGGCTGGAAGAGCACATGGTGTGGGTCCTGCTTGTCCCCCACTGTGCTGCTTCCCAAACTGGGGGACAGATGATGGAGAGGTGCACTCACTGTGTCCCTGTCCTAGGTGACACCAGGCCTGGAGGGACAAGAAGGGGAGCTGCTCGTCAAGGGACCCACCGTCTTCCGTGAGTACTGGAACAGACCCAAAGAAACCGCGGACGCCTTCACGCCCGACGGCTGGTTCAGAACAGGTACAGGGGTGGCTTCCCATGTCACCTGGCAGAGGGGACAGGGGGACAGCAGCTCTGGTTTGGCCCTCAGGGTTCCCCGGCTGTTGAGAGGTTGGGAATTGGGGGTGACAGACAGATGTGCTTCCAAACACTGGGCTCTGAAAGGGTCTCTGCTTGCATTGGCTGTAGTGAGTCAGCCAAGAAATGGGGAATGTTTGGAGTTCCTTGATCCTAAGCATAAAATACCACTAACTTTGTATTTTCTGGGGAATTGAACCTTCCATATCAGTGGGATTTAGCTTAATTTACGTGGGGACTGTGTTATAGAATCATCAACTGCCAGCTGTAACAACTCCCTGACAGGAGGGTGGAGCCAGGTGGGGATCAGTCTCTTCTCTCAGGCAACCAGTGACAGGACAAGAGGAAACAGCCTCAGGCTGTGCCAGGGGAGCTTCAGGTTGGACATCAGGAGGAATTTCTTCCTGGAAAGGGTGGTCAGCCATTGGAAGGGCTGCCCAAGGAGGTGGTGGAGTCTCCACCCCTGAAAGTGTGCATGGAATGACTGGACATGGCACTCAGTGCTCTGGTCTGGTTGGCAATGTGGGGATCAGTCACAGGTTGCACTCAGTGGTCTGGGAGGTCTTTTTCAACCTCAATAATTTTGTGATTCTCTGATTCCACGATACCCACAGCTCTGACTTCCCCATTCCCCCTTTCAGTGTGTGTTAGCAGTGCCACTGTGTCAGGAGTCAGGCTGGATCTCTGATGCCTTCTGTGCAACCTTATTTATTGACAGTTCTTGAGGAAACTGTGATGTATTGTGGTTGTCCTCCCAGAGCAGAGATCACTCTGCCAGCAGTGCCACCACGAGTCCCCGCGCCAGGCGGGTACCACGGGCTGGGACTGGAGCACCATCAGCCGATGCATGCAGGGCAATCAGCTCTAAAAATTTTTTTAGTCAACACTCCTGATGAATATTTCAGCTGCAAAGGAATAACGTGCATTAATTATGGCAAAGAGATGTCTTTAGGAGAAAATGATTTTGAAATTCAGTTTAATTTCATTGTAATGCGCCGCAAACAGGAAGGGAGTATGTGTGTTTAATTGGCTCTCGGGGGTAAGGCCGGGAAGATGGCATGCCTTTGTCACAGGCCATTAGTGATACAGACTGCATAATGAGGGACTACAATCAGCTCACAGCTGCCAGCTCCTACGGGGAGAGAATGATATTAAATAGAAATCAGTATAAATTAAACTTAACCCTTTCGCTGACTGAGCAAAGCTCAGAGCTGGGAATAAGGGAGGGGAGCAGAGACAGGAGTGGGGGGTTCAGGGTGGGTCAGGGGGTGCTTGGCCAAGCCCTTGCAACCAGGTGACCTCCCTGATGTCCCCCCTCACTCAGACAGGAGGCTTGAACTGCCCTCCCCATCCTGTCCCCCACTCTGCCTTGCTTCCCTTCCATTCCTCTCCTCACTGCTTGCTCTGTCTCTCGTGGATATTGGGTCGATGGGGCTGGTTTTTCCCAAGCCTCATTTAACCAGCACTTCTGTGAATGAGCCCTATTGCCCCTTCCTCCCCCTGCTTGCCACCACTGCACTAGCAGCCCCTGGAGATCATTCACAGGTCCCTGTGGTGGTAAAAAAACACTTCAGGGAATGAAAGAGGTTGTGTCCTGTCATAGCAACCGGATCTGGAGGGTGAATTACCGCATCAAGTGCAGGAGAGTGACTTTGGAGCCAAGACCATACTGGCAGGATCCAAAAGAGGTGAATCCAGGCCACTGCCAGACTGTAACCTGCCCTGTCTGCCACTTCCAGGTCACAGAGGTGTTTTAAAGGTGAGGCTGAACCAGCTCCAAAACCCCAGCAATGCCATTTCCATGTCAGTGATCTGCTCCTGCCAGACCCTGGAGTGTGTCCCCACCAGTGACCTGCAGGTCACCTGAAGTGAATGGATGGGGTGATTGCAGGTGGGGGCCAAGTCCCCATAGCTGGGGTTGCATAAAGTTATGGAATGGTTTGAATGGGAAGGGACAATAAATCTCATCTTGTTCCACACCCTGAACACTTCCACCAGCCCAGGTTGCTCCAAGCCCCATCCAACCTGGCCTTGAACCCTTCCAGGTGTGGGGCAGCCACAGTTTCTTTGGGCAAACTGTGCCAGGGCCTCACCACCCTCACAGGGAAGAATTTATTCCCAAGATCCCATTAAGCCTACTCCCTTTCTATTAAAGCCATTCCCTCTTGTCCTTTCACTCCATCCCTTGTCCAAGGTCCCTCTCCAGCTCTCCTGGAGCTCTTTTAGGTACTGGAAGGGGCTCTCAGGTCTCCCTGGAGCCTTCCCTTCTCCAGGTGAACACCCCCAGCTCTCCCAGCTTGGCTCCAGAGGAGAGGGGCTCCAGCCCTCAGAGCATCTCCATGGCATCCTCTGGACTCACTCCAACATCTTCCCATCCTTCTTACCCTGGGGTTCCCAGTGTGCTGAGTGTGATCTCTTTGAGGCTCTGCCTGAGTGTCTGTTCCCAGATTTAGACACCCAAAGCCAAGTGTCCCTGGAGCTCATTCCCTCCTTTTCTTTTGTGATTGGAGTTAACTTTTTTCTGGAAAGTAGAGGATCCAAAACAAAAAATAGCCAACCCTTCATGGCAGCAGTCACTTTCCTGTCTGACTGGCTGCTCCTTTATTAAAATCCCCTTTTCTCCCATGAAACTGTCCTCCCCAAGAAAACAACCTGGTGTTGAGGATGGTCCTTCCCTCCAGGATAAGAGAAGAAAAATAGGGATGCAGACTGGTCACCAGCATGCACAGCATGCTCCTGCAGCTCCTGGCTGGTTTCTAGGGAAATCTTGGGAAAACCAGGTGCTTAGTGCAACAACTGCAGACCTGTTTTCCCTCTGGGATGTGTGTGTGTGTGTGTGTGCAGGAGGCTGGGCAGCCCTCCCTCTGCAAACCTACGCTGTTTGTGCCTCCAGCTAGAGAGGGAAGGGGGAAAAGGGGGGGACAAAATCTGTGTCTTTTTGATGAATTCAAGATTGTTGCTCTTTGGAGTAGCCTCTGAACTCGTGGTGTTGCAGAGGGGATGTGCTGTTGCTCTGTGCTCTTCATTCCCTGGGATTTGCACTGCTGTCTGCCAATCCCTCCATCTCTCATTTCCATCCCAGTGAATCTGATTATTTTTATTGTATTAACGCTGTTGACAGAGTTGCTTAGATCAAAGTCCCCTCCAGCCATTTCCAGGGAGACTGCTGGGTTTCCACCTGCTGTCATACATCCAACTGGCACCGAGCCCTCGGAGACCAAGCTGAGCCCAAAGGAAAGATGCCTCTGGCCGTCTGTCTCCTGTCCCTGCTGCACCTTCCCAGCTGTCCCCGGCCCTGCCAGGTGAGAGGCAGCCCCCAAACACACTCCGGTGCTGCTGGGCAGGAAGGAGGGAAGGAGGAAGTTTTTTAGGATGAGTGTGGTGAGACCCTGGCACAGGTTGCCCAGAGAAGCTGTGGCTGCCCCAGCCCTGGAGTGTCCAAGGCCAGGTTGGACAGGGCTTGGAGCAACCTGAGCTGGTGGGAGGTGTCCCTGCCCATGGCAGAGGGTAGAACAGGCTGAGCTTTAAGGTCCCTTCCAACCCACACCATTCCATGATTCTGTGAGCAAAATCAAACACTGTGAGCTGGGGGAAAACAGGTCATCCCACTCCCTGATGTTTGTCCATCCCTCCCCCCTCCCTCCCTCCCTCCCTCCCTCCCTCCATCCCTCCCTCCATCTCTCCACCCCTCCCTCCATCCCTCCATCCCTCCCTCCATCCCTCCCTCCATCTCTCCCTCCATCCATCCATCCATCCCATCCAACCCATCCATCCATCCAGCCCATCCATCCCATCCATCCCTCCCTCCCAGCCTGGCTATGCCTGTGTGGCTCAGGCTGTGGCACTGTCACATTGTGTTATCCCTGCCCAGGAGGCACCAAGTGCCTGTGGAGGCTTGAGGAAGGGGACAGAGGGTTTGGAACATGATGCCCAAGCCCTGCCCATTTTCCCACCTGTTTTCCTGCCTGCACAGGGTGTTTTCCCCACAGGAATCTGTCAGCCCAGGGCAGGCCAGCTTCCATTCACATTTGCCCATACAGCCAGAAAATTAGAATCTGGTGTATTCAGGGAGATTTATTTTCAATTACAGGTTAAGGCTGAGACATGAAATAGCACCGGGTATGAAAGTAGTGCATAAATCCTGCAACAAATCCATGTATCTCTGCTCCATATAATAAGATTTTATTGATTGCTATATTGTATCTGTCAGAATAAAACTCTCTTAATGCATGCATCAGGATGGGGAAGATAGAGAGCTTGGTGGGAGTGGAATCTGATTCAAGAATCAATGCACTTTGATTAATATGTTGTTAAGAAAGTAAGAGTTATTTAACTTGTTTGATGCACATTTCGAAATGATGACTCATATCTTTTAAGTTTCTTTATTTAAGCTGCATTTAAAAAAAAAACCCACAACCTTTGTAGCTGTTTTTCACATTGTTCAGTCTTGGTTTATCACTGAATTTTTGCTGGACTCTTTTACACAGGTCACAAACCCCCCAGAATTCCATTCAGAGTAATTCCTATGGCCCAAAACACTTCCCATATACCTTTGCTGAAGGGTTTAGAGGGAGATTGGGGTGGACCTCGTGTCTCTTTATTCCTTCCGGGTGTTCTGCAGTGAAAGAGGGAGATCCAGGGAAAGATTAAAAAAATAAATTGTTTTTCCAGTGTTATTACAAGGACAGGCACCAAAGCCAAGCCTGGGCTTAGCTGGGAACATCCCCCTCAGCACTGAATTCCCAGCTTGCTCCAGAAACAGAACATGCTCTTGTTGCAGCTGTGAATTCCCAGTCAAGGGAAGGATCCCAGTGACTCAGATTGGTTCCAGACACCTCCTGGTGTCTGTCCATCCCCTTCAGACTCAGCTCTCCAGTCCACAACTGCCACCAGCTGCAGATCTTTGCCATTCCCAGCCTGGCTCTTTGAGATTCCATAGAATCATAGAATAGTTTGAGTTGGAAAGGACCTTTCAAGGTCATCAAGTCCAATCCTTATCCAGACCAGAGCAGCAGGAGGGGCTGGGAGGGCTCAGCCTGGAGAAAATGAGGCTCAGAGGGACCTTCTCGCTCTGCAATCCCTGCCAGGAGGGGGAACAAGAGACAGGACAAGACTGCCTGAGGTTTTCCAGCACAGAGGAATGTGGAATTTGTAGGAGAGGCCCTGGGCAGGTCATCCTTGGCCAGGCACAGCCCCTCCCTCCTCTGGGGCTGCTCCCCAAGGAGAAGGGGCAGGATGCACCCCCATCCCTCTGGCACAGGCTTTTCCCAGCCCTTGCCTGTCCCCTGGGACAAGCAGGTGTTTCCCTGCCAGGGGAATTGCTCACATCCGTGGGTGGAGCACAGACACCTGAAAGAGAAAACACTTGAGCCTGATCAAGGCAGATTAAAAATAGAAATGCATCTAATTAGCATCCTAATCTGCAGGTTTTCTGTTTGTTTGCAGTGGCTTTCCTAGGCACAAATCCAGCTAATGCAAATTCTATTTTTGAAGAAATGATTCCTTAATTGTAATGTGTTGAAATGATGAGAGTTGCCGGTGTGGTGATCCCACCGGATGGAGCGTGGGCTCCTCCCTGGGGGAGTTCTTGCAGACCCTGTCAGGAATAAGCTCATGAGTGGGGCAGGGTGGCAGCACTCACCTCTTCCTCTGAGCAGCTTAGAGCTTGGACATACATCCTGTAAATGACATGAAAGGACACCCCCAAAACTACCAGGTGGATCCCAAACACAGCTCCATGTGCTGCTGTAGGAAGGATATCCCTCAGGATATCCATGGGGCAGGACCAGCTGTGTGCTGGGCTCACATCTCCACCCAGCCCTCATTTAAGAGGTGTTTCTAGAAATAAAAATATAAAGATAAAATGGTTTCTAGTACACCAGCCTTTGTCACCTCCACATGTTCCTTACACACACACTTCAAACAGTTTCAACAGAGAAATCCCTTCTTTATGCTTCCTGCCTCAGTATTTAATGTTTCTCCTTGAGGATTCAGTATTTCCAGGTTTGCCCAACAGCTGGAATTCTTGGGGTCATCAGGACATGGGAGGGGTGGGACAAGAACTTTACCATCCCTTCCAACCCAAGCCATTCCATGATTCCCTGATTCTGTGATTCCATTTCCTTCACTGCTTGTGAAACTGGTGTTTTCTGCAGCTCACAGTGACTTGGGATTTTTGTAGCTGTAAATGAGAGTGGCTTTTGGCACAGAATCTGTTTACTTTCCAAAGCTCTGCTCTCGTCGTATCAAACATCTTGGATGCCAACCCTTTACTTCTCTGAGAACCTCTGCTACACAGAGTCTGATTTCCAGAGGCACGGAGCAATTGCTCCCCAGCTGAGAGCTGGTGGGAACAGCAGGCACCTGCACCTCCAAAACCCAGGCTCTTCCCTCTCACTCTGCTTTTACCTCTCAACCTGTGCTATGGCAGTGCTGCTTTCTCAGGGAAGGGAGAGGGGCTGGAATGAGCCCCTGACTGCTGGGAGTGATTCTTCCCATCCCATCCCATCCCATCCCATCCCATCCCATCCCATCCCATCCCATCCCAGGGATTTAGGAAGAAATTCTTTGTTGTGAGGGTGGGCAGGCCCTGGCACAGGTTGGGCAGAGAAGCTGTGGCTGCCCCATTCCTGGCAGTGTCCCAGGCCAGGTTGGATGGGGCTTGGAGACACCTGGCAGGGGTGCTTGTCCTTCGTGCTTGGGTGGTGATGGTGGGTGTCTTCAGTCCTGACACTTCCCTGTCACCAGAAAGGTCCAGCTCAAGAGAAAATTGGTTGAAAATAGACCTTCCTTCCACCTTTGGTTTCACAGAGTCGCAGAATGGTTTGGGTTGGAAGGGACCCTGAAGATCATCTCATTCCAACAGCCAGTGCCCTGATTTTCTTCCTTCCTGGAAGGGAGGAGAGTGAGGGATCACTTTTATCACGCATGATCCAAGGCATGGTGAAGTTTTGTTGGGTGCTGAGCTGGTGTTAATGCTCAAAGACAAGCTGACCAATCTCTGCCTTTGAGAAGCTCTTTACTTTTCCCTCTGGGTTTCGCTCAACACAATTGAGAACATATTTAGTCCAACTGATGCTTTTGTGCTGTAAGCAAAAATGTTGCCTTCTTTGTATTCAAGCAAACAATTTAGGGCAGAAATCTGTCCTCATGTCCCACATGGCTCTGCCAACACCCTCCCATCATTATCCTGCTTTATTTAATCATTTGCCTCACCAGAGCCTGGGACAGGTCACTGCATGGACATGGACATGGACATGGACATGCTCCCTTTAGTTAAGGTGTGATCAATCCCTCAGTGGTCAAGGAATCACAGAATATTCTGAGTTGGAAAGGACCCACATGGGTCATCAAGGCCAACTCTTAAGTGAATGGCCCATGTGGGGCTCAGACCCCCAACTGTGGCCTTACTAGCACCACACTCTAACCAGCTGAGCTAATCCCAGGCTCTGCAGAGAGCAGGGGGGTTACTCTAATATTTTTATTACCACCAGTATCATTTTTGGTTACCACACTCTTCAAAGCTCCACCAGCCACATTCAGCTGTGCAGCCACACCTTGGAGCATTGACTTATTTATTACTCTTTGAGTTTTCTTTTTCATCTCGTTGTCTGCAGGGACTTCCATAAATATTTAAATGCTAATGTGAAAAAAAGAAACGTTTTTCATTTTTTCTTACCCATTTTCTTTTCTGGCTGCTCCTCTGGGCAAACCCATCTGTGGTAATTCAGGCTGGAGGGGCAGGGGGGTCCCTGCTCAGCCTACTTGTGTCATATCAGTCACCCCTGAGCTCCTGCTAATGAGGAATGAACCTACAAAGTCTTGGCTGCCTGGTTTGCAGAATTGCCTGGTTTATCCACTGTTTTCCATCAGAGCAGTGTGGCCCCCATGGAGCAGGAGGTGCAGCCTGGAGAGTCTTCATCTGCTCTGAGGGCCTGGAGAGGCTCCTGGTCATGCTGAGCTGAAGAATTAGATAAAACTGAGGGGCAGCACCTCTGCCAAGGGCAGACAGGACCTGGGGTGCTGCCACTTTGTCAAAGCTGAGTTTCCATTTGGTGCTGTCCTCTCCTGGCTGGACACCAGTGCCAGGACTTTGCTGGCATATGTCACATAAGGGTGTGTGATGCCAAGGCTGGAGCAGGGACCATCTGCAGCAACTGCTGAGGCGCCAAAACAATAGCACAGAGAGAAGTCTTTGTATTTGGTAGCCAAAACCTGCTGCCCAGTGGGATGTGCTGGGAAGCCTGGCTGGCAGTGGGTGGGAGAGGGGGTGGAATGTGGAGGGGTTGCAGTGGATGGGGCTTTTCAAGCTCCCCAAAGTGTCTGCAGGTGAAGCTGAAACTGCTGGCTCTGCTCATGGGTGGGGTTGGAGCTGTCAGTGCCCTGCCAGCCCTATACCAGCCTTACACCAGCCCTACACCAGCCTTACCCCGGCCCTTTGCACCCTGAGGGGTCCTGCATGCAGGCCTGGTGCAGCAGGAAAGAGATAAGAGAGGGTGATGTCTCAGTGCTGCTTTGCCTCCTTCCCTGTGCTCAGAGAAGGAGGAAAGTCCTCTTGGGAGCAGGGAAGGGTCTGTATGGTGGAATGAGCCCTCTCACAGTGGCCAGATCAGGCTTGTGGAGGGGGAATTTGGAGGGTGAAGGAAATGGGATGTGCAGACAGGCCAGGAGGGTCAATGAGCACCACCCTGATTCTCACCCTGCCTGAGAGGTGCAGGAAATTTGAGAAACCTTTGGCAAATACAGTGAGGGGAAGGAATCACTGATAGATCAGCCAAGACAAGGGGTAGCTGCACTGCTGAGTCCCCAGTGTCCTTGTCCCCTGGCTGGAAGCAGAGTGGGGGAGAGCACAGCTCAGGGTTACTGGGTTGAATTACACTTGTCTGACCTGCTGTTTTCACATCCCAGGCACCTGGAGGTGCCGCCAGCACTGCTGGCACTGCTCCACTCCTGCTCTGCCAGCACAGCCACCCAGCCAGGGGGGCAGTGCCTTATTAGCACAGCTCTTTGTGAGACGCCCTTGAGTGATTTATTTTTTTTCCAGGTGTAAATGCCAGGGGAGGCTGTTCCAGTGCTTCCCATTCTTTCATCTCGGCAGGGTTTTGCCCTTTCTCCCAGCGTGGCTCTGACAGCAGGCTCAGCACTGCTGCTGCTTTTGGAATACAAAGTTCCCTGTTACAGAACATGACAGGAATTCATTCCAGGCTGGGGCTTTTTTTTATTTCTGATTTTTTTGCCTTTTTCTGGATACTCCAGGGCTCTCTGGAGAAGTTTTGTGTGAGAAATCAGTTGTTTAACTCCTTTCTCCTGGGAACAGGCAGCTCTCAACAGACCCAGTGCCTTTCATGGATCAATCATAGACTCATGGAATGTCCTAAGTTGGGAGAGACCCACAAGGATCATGAGTCCAACTCCTTGCCTCTCACAGGACACTCCTAAAATCCCACCCTGTCCCTGAGGGTGTTGTCCAAGCACTCCTGGAGCTCTGGCAGCCTCTGGGCTGTGCCCACTGTCCTGGGGAGCCTGTTCAGTGCCCACCACCCTCTGGGGGAAGAACCTTTTCCTGAGATCCAACCTAAGCCTCCCCTGACATGAGTTCACATGGATAGATGGAAAGGTCTGCAGAACACGATGCAATTCCCATTCCCTGCCCAAACCTGGAGCGAGGACCCAACACATGGAGGCTTCTGCATCCCTCCATCCCTCAGCAGCAGCCACGAGGGCAGTTGGGGGGTCTGTCCCCCCCTCTCCAAGCACACAGCACCTGCCATTAGTACTGATGGGAATCAGGGAGCGCAGGGAGAGCCAAGGATGCCCCTGAGCTACAAATCTACTTGGCAATTTTATTATGTAAATAAATGGTGCTGCACATCCACCTGCTGCCGCCGCTGCTCCCGGTGCTGTTCGTGGCAAGGTGCGTAAACAAACAGCGATTCCCTTCTAATAGATTTATTTCCTTTCTCGTGAGCCATTAAATTACCTCCAGATTTCTCACAGGGAGAAATCTGTAACAGCAGCAAAATCTTGCTCTGCCTCGGTGGCCAGTGGCCTGCAAAGTGTGACAGCCACTGACGGCTCTCAGGTGTTGTTTTGGGAGCAGCCAGTGCCACCCTGGGGATGTCCCTGTCTCTGGGTGCTTCCATTCTCAGTGCCTTCACAGCCCATGTCTGGAGATCCAGACCACAGTGGGAAGGGCTCTTCCCTTCTAGGGAGTTGAGGCAGGTCTTGCTCTGGATCTGGAAGAGGCTCTGGGATGGGGTTTCACAGAATCCCAGAATGGTTTGGGTTGGAAGGACCTTAAAGCTCTTCCCATTCCACCCCTGCCATGGGCAGGGACACCTTCCACTAGGCCAGGTTGCTCCAAGCCCTGTCCAGCCTGGTCTTGGACACTTCCAGGGATGGGGCAGCCACAGCTGCTCAGGGAATTCCATTGCAGTCCCTCACCACCCTCACAGGGAAGAATTTATTCCCAATATTCCACCCAAATCTCCCCTTTTCCAGTGAAAAGCCACTCCCTGTGTCCTGTCCCTCGATGCCTTGTCCCAGGTCCCTCTCCAGCTCTCCTGGAGCCCCTTTAGGCACTGGAAGGTGCTCTCAGGTCTCCCCAGAGCCTTCTCTTCTCCAGGGGAACCCCCCAGCTCTCCCAGCCTGGCTCCAGAGCAGAGGTTCTCCAGCCCTCAGAGCATCTCCGTGGCCTCCTCTGGACTCGCTCCAGCAGCTCCACATCCTTATGTTGTGGACCCCAACTGGAACCTGCACAGAGAGCACAGCTCTGTGCTGAGCTCACCTGCCTGTTCCAACCTCAGGGACATATCTCGGGGTGCAGCTGCTGAGCCCTCTCCTCCCTCCCACTCCTGGGCCCCGCTGGAGGATTTTGGCAGAGGATTGTAGTGCTGGTGCCAGGAAGAGCTGCCAGTGCCAGGATAGCAGCTGGATCGAGGAGCGCAGTGCTGGCCCTTCTGCTGGTGCCAGTGTCTCTGCTGGGCAGGGCTGGGACACCTGGAAGGGCTTTGTCCTGGACCCACAGATCGAGCAGGAGCCCTGGGAGCTGCTGGGGAGGCAGTTTCCTCCTGAATAATTGGTGTGGTATTAATATACATGTGGTTTTTTGAGGAAGTTTCAAACGCTGCCCCTCAGGAGCCTTTGATGCTTTATTAATGCTCGTGGTGCACACTGAGCCCTCGGAGCACCACGGCAGGAGCAGGGCCTTGGAGCAGCCCATTATTTTTGGGCAGTGCCCTCTCTGAGCCCAGGGAAGGCATTTGCTGGTCCAGGTGGCCAGGTGAGGGGAGATGGACTCGAGTAGCCCCAGAGAGCCCCTCCAGGCTGTGACACACTCCAAAGGCAGCAACAACTTGGACTTTGGGAGACTGGGAGGTCTCACTGATGTGACCTGTGCAGGCTGGAAAAAGTGTGAACAAGCAGGAATTCAAGATTTCAGCTAGACTGAGTTTAACAGGAACTTTCTCAGATCCTGTTGAAACTCAGAGGATCCAAGAACCTACAGAAAGGACAAGACCAAGGGTTGGGTCCGGTTAGGAGCCAACTCCCTGATCAGGAGGTGGACCTGGTGATCCTTGGGGATCCTTCCAACTCAGGCTGTGATTCAGTGATGAACTTTGATGCTGGGAGGCTGCTGGAGGTGCCCAGTGTTTTCCAGCTGCCTTTCCCTACTGAAGCATTTGAGGACATGAGGCAGCAGTGGGGGAGCAACTGGGAAGAAAAGCTCTGAAGTGCTGGGAGGATGGGAGTGAGTGGGAAGAGGAGAGGAGCCTTCAGGCAGGTGACCTGTGGGAGGTGGGACACGTGCTGACACACAAGGAGCCAAAATCCAGACTTCCACAAGTCTAATTACTGTTAATTAGCTACAATTAGTGCTTGTGACCTCTGCTCATAGCCAAGATGGCTGAGAGCTGGGACAAACGTTCCTCACTTCCTCGCAATAAATCAAGGCAAAGTTGGGCTGTTATTCAGCCTATCATTTAGCATTTCATTAAATAGATCTGTACACATAAATCATCCCTGCCTAGGAGGTGTCAATCCCCCTCAGGAGCAGGGATGCCTCCAATCAATCCCAGCAGTGCAGGGGAGGCTCCAGATCTTCCCGAGCATCTGCCAGGTGCTGGTAACTCCTCACTGGTTAAACACCCAGTATTCAACCAGAGAGTTACTCATAGTGATGGTGGTGTTGATCCTGAAGGGAGATGTGGCTTGGAGAGATGAGGTTTGTTGTGGTTGGGTGAGGTGGGATTCCTGAGATGGGAACAGTCTGGAAGGTCCATGTTGGAGCCAGCTCGCAGCTTCAGCTGGGCTCTGCTTTGCTGCAGCATCTTCTCCAGTCTCTTCTTCCAAGGAACAAGCAGCAGAACAAGAGGTAACAGCCTAAAGTTGTACCAGGGGAGGTTTAGGTTGGATATTGAGAAAATTCCTTCGCCAAAAGGGTTGTCCAGCCCTGGCATAGCTGTCCAGTGCAAAGGTGGAGTCTCATCCCCAGAGGGATTTAAAAGCCATGTCGATGTGGCACTTGTGGACATGGGTTAGTTCTCCTTGAAAGTGCTGGGCTAATGGTTGGACTGGATGGTTTCAAGGGTCTTTCCAAGCTAAACAATTGTGTGATTCTCTCTTCTAATGGCAGTACATTCCCACAGCACACCCAGAGGAGGACTCGGCCTCCTGCAGCTCTGGGGCTTTGTGGTTGGGCTGCCCAAGGGCTAATGGGAGCAGCCCCAATTTGCCCATGCGGCACCACACGTTCAGTGCCCTCCCTCTCCCAGTGCTCCATAAATAAATTCCCCCAGTCCATCCCAGCACACTGTATCAATCTTGTTTAATAGACTGGAAAGCTTATTGCATGGCAGCGGGTCGCAGGGAATGTCGAGGTGATGGATTGCGCCTTCCCGGAGTCGAGCGTCGTTGATATATAATGAAATATTTATGATTTATTCCAGCTAATAAACTGGAGTGAAGTGTGTGATGTATGTGAGCAGATGGGGGATCTATGGATGCAGTTTTCATGGCATGGGGGGAGGGAAAGGTTGATAACCGTAACGGAGACGCATCGCTCAGCCGCCCATCCCTCAGCCCGTCCCGGTCGGCACTTGGTCGCAGAGGGGATGGATTATCTAATTCCTATAAACAGCCTTTAGCAGTTTATAATCATTTATCCACCCCACGTGGCTTTTTGCCAGCACAGGAGCCTCTGGGAATGGGAAGAAACCATTTCTTTGAGTGTTGGGCTTGGGGCTGGGAGCTGCACAGGGAGCTTGTGCCCAGAGGGGTGGGAAGAGAGGCAGAGAGACCACGGGAATGTCACTGCTGTGCCACACTCAGCAGCCTCCCAGCCCCACTGCATCTGTGTTACCTGCAAAAAATAATTCCCATGGATCTGGGAGAGTGGTGAGATGCTGAACTGTCCTGGAAAGAGCAAGGAAACTTGAAAGCACATGAGAGATGTGATGGGCACAAGGAGCTCTTGGCTGCAGGAGCATTCCAGTGCCTGGGGAGGAGCATTTCTGGGATCTGCTCCTGGACCTGATTTGCAGGCAGGAAAACTGTGCTGGAAGGAGGAAGATGGAGCAGGACCTGCCTGCCAGCTGTGGCCCCACAGCTGCCTTTGAGTGGTCAGGATGACCATCAGAAGCCCCAGCTGGGCCCCTGCATGTCCCCATCCAGCCGTGTGTGCTCCAGGGTTGGAGACTCACTCCCACAATACTCACCAGACAAAGGGGGTTTGAGTTCCCAGAGTTTGGCTCTGCCCTCTGAAGTGGTGAGGATCAGGATCAGGGCTCAGGCTCTTCATCACCTGCCTGGAAAATAAATAATTTTAATCACCAAGGTGTGTCTCTTTGCCAGAGGGTGAGTTCTGCCTCAGGCTGGGATGGACCAGGAGCATCAATAACCATTTTAGGGAAGTGGGAGGCAGGCAGGAGTTAATCCCAGGGTAGAGCAGAGATGCAGAACCTCCTGCCCACTGCTCCGTGGTTTGCAAGGCCACTCCTCATCCCACCGAGGCCGTTCACATCCCACCAGCTGTTCCCATTTCTGCCTAATTAGCCCCTGGATCTGTGTGCTCAGAGATCCTTGGCTGAAAGGCACCAGAGAAGGACAAAGAGTGATTATTCTGACAGCTTCCCTGCAAGCTTCCCAGGGGTTTTCCAGCTGGGAGCCAGCCGGTGCCCGACACCCTGACACGCCATTGGGGAGCAAGGTCAGGCACAGAGGAATGCAGGAGAGTGAGTGTCTTGTTCCAGCTCTTCTCTCTGGAGATGAGGGATCACAGTGGCAGAACAGCTGACAGCAGGGAATTCCTCCTGGAGTTCAGGGAAATAAACCTTAAAGGCTCCCAAAAGAGCAGGGTGCACTGTGTGATCCGAAGGAGCTGTCCTGGCTGTCCCCTGCCCTGTCCATGGATGGCATGGGGTGACTGTCCCCAAAGGAGCTGCCATACAGGTCTCCTCTGTGGCCCTGTAGGTCAGACTCTCCTTGAAAAGTGGCTGAGACATTCCTGCTTTCCATTCCCACTGTCTAAGGAGCACTGGGCTGAGCTCTGCATGGTGTATTTGAAACCCAAGACTTTGCAAAAAATCAGGAGTGATTCATTAACAGCAAAAGTCTAATTAATATTTGAAAGTGCTCAAACCACATCCTGCTGCTGGCAGGGAAGAGCCCACCAGCATCCCCACCACCTCTCCGGCCCCTGGAGCTCCTGACGAGAACATTAACAGCCTCCGGAGCAGGAGGGTGAAGTAATCAACAAATTAATTTCCTTTTCAAAGGGGAGTTTTGCTGTTTCTTGGTATTTTCTGCTGTGCAGCACTTGATCTGTTGGAGTTGTGACAGGAGTGGGGAGACATCCAGAGTTCCTGTGGGGTGCCCTGGGGGTTGGAGCCGTGAGTGTCCCAGCAATCCGGTCCCTCAGGGGCCACGTCCTCAAGCTGGGTGAGGTTTGATAACACAGAAAGCCAGGCTGAGGCTTCCTCCTGTGACTCCACAGTTGTACATTGTTCTGCTTCCAATGCTCCCTGTGTGCTTCCAGTGCCTCCTGTGTGCTTCCAGTACCTCCTGTGTCCTTCCAGTGCTCCCTGTGTGCTTCCAGTGCCTCCCGTGTGCTTCCAGTACCTCCTGAGTGCTTCCAATGCCTCCTGTGTGCTTCCAGTGCCTCCTGTGTGCTTCTAATGCCTCCTGTGTCCTTCCAGTGCCTCCTGTGTGCTTCCAGTGCCTTCTGTGTGCTTCTAATGCCTCCTGTGTCCTTCCAGTGCCTCCTGTGTGCTTCCAGTGCCTTCTGTGTGCTTCTAATGCCTCCTGTGTCCTTCCAGTGCCTCCTGTGTGCTTCCAGTGCCTCCTGTGTGCTTCCAGTGCCTTCTGTGTGCTTCCAGTGCCTTCTGTGTGCTTCTAATGCTCTCTGTGTCCTTCCAATGCCTCCTGTGTCCTTCCAGTGCCTCCTGTGTGCTTCCAATGCCTCCTGTGTGCTTCCAGTGCCTCCTGTGTCCTTCCAGTGCCTCCTGTGTGCTTCCAATGCAGTGTTCATGCACCCACTAGTTCTATCTTAACTTTTTCAGTGTTGACTGGTGCTGGTCTGAGCCCACAGTGTCCTCACCATGCCCCCAGTGCCTGAGGGGGACCCAGCAAAAGGCTGTGCCTGAGGTTGGACCCAAATCCATGTCACTGGCATCTCTTCCCTGCTGCTGATGTGCACAAGAGCTGCTTTGCTGACTGTTACCAGTGCTGGATCTGCCCAGTGACACAGCCAGGGAGGTCCTGAGTGAGTCTGTCACATCACAGCTACAGACAAGCAGGTCCACTGGGATTGATGCTCCTGGGCCAGGCTCTGCTCCAGGGGTTGGACTGCGTGGCTTTGGTTGGCAGACCTCAGAGCGTGGATCCTCAGGTGTCCCTGCTGTCCTGCCTCCCACCTGCTGGGGTGGAGCCGCTCGGGAAAAGCCTGCCATGTCCCTTCTGGGATCTCTAAACACAAAGGAATAGGTGTGTAACTAATGTGGGCTGTGGAAACAGCTCCCAGGAGCCGGGAAAGGCTGTGTGACAGTTTGCAGATCGGCGCCGCGCCGCGTTGCTCCCGGGTCGGCTCCGTGCGCCAGATCTCGGCTCGCACGTCGCTGCCACACTGTCACTGCCACACTGTCACTGCCACACTGTCACTGCCACAAAGCTGGTGACACGTGTTGCCAAACAGTCTTCCAGGTTTCTGAGTGACATCTGTCCCCGGGGAGCAGGGGCAGTGTGCCTGGGGTGGGCTCCTCCTGGGCTGCCAAACCCTCCGTGTGCAGGGCTGAGGTCTCGGATCAGGGAAGCTCCATGTGCCAGACCCACTGCGAAGGCAACACTACCCCTGTTCATTTAGTTTTTCCAGCAGATCATAAGACATTCCTGGCTCTCCATCTAGACTGGGCTGAAGTCACTGGTTCTCATGATTTACCTGAAAAGTCTTTTTTTTTTTTTTGGTGCATATTTCAGCTATCTCAGAGCTCCCCGAAGCCACTCAGCATTTCATTTCTCCAGCCAAAGTGTTCTTTTGGTCAACAGATGGGTCAAATATTTGCTCAGGACACCTTTGATGTGGGAATTGTGCCGTGTTTGCCAGGAAAAAGCTGCCCTATGGGCGAGGGTGCTGGCACAGGGAGGCTTTCATCCTGTAGCTCAGCTCAAGGAGCAAAGAGGCTCTTGTTCCCCACGTCCTGGGAAGCAGCTCTGGCACCGTGTTGGTCACAGGGAGCTCTCTGCACTCTCTGGAGGAGGTGCTCAAACCACAGCCCGTCATGGCAGAGTCTCAAGGGTCCTTTTGTCCTTGCAACAAAGATTTTGCAACTTGAAGAACCCCATTGCAGAAGTCTCTGTGGCTTGAGTTGGGAAATGTTGGTCTCCATTGCAGTGTCTCCTTCTGCATCTCCCTGTGAGGGTGGGCAGGCCCTGGCACAGGTTGCCCAGAAAAGCTGTGGCTGCCCTATCCCTGGGAGTGTCCAAGGCCAGGTTGGACAGGGCTTGGAGCAATCTGGGACAGTGGAAGGTGTCCCTGCCCATGGCAGGAGTGGGATGGGATGAGCTTTAAGGTCCCTTCCTACCCAAACAATTCCGTAATTCTATGATTTTATATACATAAATATATATATAATTGCCTGTAACTCCAGCAAAGGGCAGCCTGTTCAATATGCAGCTCAGCAGAGCCTTTAACATTTCACAGAACAGATGCCCACTGAGCATCTTGAATCAGATCCAAAGGTAGCAGTGACTGCTGCTGTCAGGGAAACAATAATCCCACGGCCTCGGCAGCACCGGCTGCGCCGCACTCCGGCACGGAGCCACGTGCCATGGAGGGGCTGCTGCTGCTGGTGGCTTTGTGGGATGAAAGGAGCCGGCTGGAGGTGGCCCAGGCAGGCAGAGGTGGGGTGTCAGGCACCATCATCCTGTCATCAGCCAGAATTCCCTTCCCTGCACAGCTGGCTGCGAGGAGGGAAGTGCTGGTTGTGGCTCCGAGCTGTGGGGAAGCATCCAAGCACAGGCACAGTGTCCTGACCCTGCTCTTGTGTGCTGTGCTGATCCCTGTGCTGGAGGGAGGAGGAGGGAAAGGCTGAGCATGGAGAGGGAATGGGATGTTACTGGAGTGCAGCATCCCCCAGCTGATGTCTGACATCAGTCCTGCTGAAACCAGAGCAGGACCAGGCAGCTCCAGAGGCAGAATGGGCAGGAGCAGGATCACACAGGCATGGACCCCACTGTTGGATGAACTCCTTCCATCACATCCCTCCTGCCCCTGCACCACCACCACACTGGGTACTCCCTGGAAACACCCAGGAGCCAAATGGAAAGGAAGATGGGCAGGAATGTGGTTTGGAAAGTGGTGTTACCTCATGGGGAAGAGATCTGTTCCCTGCTCAGAATCCCCCTTGTCACCTCTGTACTGACACCAGCAAAATGCCCAGAGCCTGCTGGGCAAGGGCACCATGGTCTGCATCCCACTGGATGCAGCAGCCTGATGGAGCAGGAAAAGCTGGAGCAGCTGGGATGGATGGAGCACAACACCAGCAGCAGAGCTGCCTGCAGGAGCTGGGTGGGCTCATGGGGCACAGGGACCCACATTGGGACCCCCAAGGAGATGGGCACAACCCTTGCTGTGGGCCCTTGGGATAATGCCAGGTTGGGAAGTGACTCTCTCAGCACTGTTTGCCTGCAGCAAGTGGGGAAGGGTCTTTAAGCAAAGACAGCACCGTTTTAACAGGTCTCCCTGGCCTGGGAATTCCCTGCTGGCTGGGAGGCAGGGAATGCTGGATGTGCCACTGCACAGGCTGCCTGATGTGCTGGGCTGGGAGCAGATGGTGCAGGGCAGAGGGTAATGTGGTTCTCCTCATGGATGGTGGTCCCCTGGAGCACGCTCTGGCCTGTCAGTGAGGGAAGTGACAGCCAGGCCCTGGCACTGGGCTGATGGGAGGGAGGAGACAGAAGGGAAGAGACAGGGGAATTACAGAGTTCACCCCAGCAGCTCTCAACAGTCACAGTAATAATGGCACTTACCCCCTAGAAGGATGGAGGAATCCGTGTGGGAAGCAGTCACAGTGGTTGTGGGGAGCAACAGGGAGGGGGGCCCTCTCCCTCTCCATGTTCAATCTGAAGTGATTCTTCCTCCTCTCCCTGGCTGTGGGGAACACCTGGGAGAGGAGAGCTTTGGGAGAACATCTCCTCCAAAAAGGACATTTTGCAGGTGGCAGTGACATTTCTCAGTGTGGGACACAGCTCCATGGGCAGGTGTGAGCAGATCCTGCCTGTGCTGCTGGCATGGCTGGCAGGATGGGATGGGGGCACAGGGATGCTGGTGAAGGCCATACAGGGATGCTGGTGATGGTGCACAGGGATGCTCATACCCTCTGCCAGCCTGGTTCCAGTTGTCACCCAACTGGGCACAGATCCCATCCTAAGGACCCTGCTCCAGCACTGAGCTCCCACGTTGTCTTGGCACAGCTGGCACAGCCCTGGGAGCTTGGCCCACTGCCAGCTCAGGTGTTTCATTGTGGTGCAGACAGGCCCTGACATCCTGCTGCTGCCAGCAAAGCACAGACGTCCCATGCTGGAAATGGGATCTGGGGCCAGGCAAGATCTGTCTGTGCCCTGTGTGGGGGGCACACCCAAGGCCCTGGTGACAGGCTCTGCCCTGGGAGTTTGCTTTGCAAACAGGCTCCAGCGAGACCAGCGTGGCTGACACCTCCCCACAGACTCAAGGACACACAGGGATAAGAATTAGGTCCTTTCTCAGTGTAAGGAGAGATAATGGAAGCAAGTCATCCAGGCAGGCACAGAGCCCTTCAGCTTTCACATCAGGAGACCTTGGAGCAGAAAAACCTTCCCCCACGCAGGTCTGTCTCATGGGCTCGACCACCTCCCTGTCCCAGGGATTGTTCACCCCATCAGAGCAGAGAGAAATGCAAATGTGGCCGTTTTCCTTTGCTTACATCCCAAAGAGCAACGTGGGAACTGCCTGTCGCTGAACCAGGGCTGAATTCCCTCTCCTTCCCCATCTTTTGTGTGTCAATAAACAGCTGCTGATCTCCCTGCTGAAAGCTGGTGGCTCTCTGCCCTCCCAGTGCCACCACTTAATTAATGTTCCCTCTCCCATCCTCTGTCAGTCACACACCACAGCGACCCAGGGGCAGGAGGCAGTTCAACCCAGCAGCCACGAGCTCCTTCCCACCCCGAGAGCCCCAGTTCCAAACTCTCCCACAACTTCAAAATATTCCAGACAGCCTTCAACATTCACACAGTGCCAAGGGGCAGGCAAATACAGGAACAATTAATCATTCCCTGGCTCAGCTGAGCTGCTCAGCATTTTGGCATGTGCCAGCTGAGCAGGGGAACAGCTCTTTTGGGGAGCAGCCTGGATTTCAGGACTGATCCTGATGTTTCATTGCTCTGACACTGTAAATCTCTGGGCATTTGCTGCCTTTTCAGCACCACAGGTAATCTCTGGGGTGTGCCAGACAGGTCAGACCCAGCATGTTGCTCAGGACAGGCTCATCTTCCCAATGTCATCCAACACCTTTTTTCATAGAATCACAGACCAGTTTGGGTTGGGAGAGACCTTAAATCCTCATCCAGTTCCACTCCCTGCCATGCTCAGGGACACCTTCCACTAGAACAGATTGCTCCAAGTCCCATCCAACCTGGCCTTGGACACTTCCAGGGATGGGGCAGCCACAGCTTCTCTGGGCACCTGTGCCAGGGCCTGGCCACTCTTACAGGGAGGGATTTCTGCCCAGTATCCCATCTCACCCTGCCTGCTGGCAGTGGGAATCCATTCCCCCTTGCAGCATCACCAGAGTGCCACATTGACATGCCAGGAGAGGCAGAGGGGGGCCAAAGGAGTGGCCTCTGATGGAGCTGCTTTGCTTTGCAGGAGACACAGCCGTGTACAAGGACGGCGTGTACTGGATCAGGGGCCGCACCTCGGTGGACATCATCAAAAACGGGGGGTTCAAAATCAGCGCCCTGGAGGTGGAACGTCACCTGCTTGGACACCCCCACATCACAGGTACTGCCCTGCCCTGTCCTGCCCTGGGAAGGGATGGAGCCTGGGAACACAGCCCTGGATCAGTGGGAGTGTGAGGCTCCCAAGGGCTCGTGCCTGGAGCGCCCTCCCAGCCCTCCCACGAGCGAGGCTGGTGTGAGTGAAGTGTCTGCATCCCTCAGTGACTTCTCTCCCAGGGCCAAAGCCCATGGTCATGTGCTGAGTCAGCATCAGCTCCTGTCTGATTTTGGAAGTGAGACTATAATCAATCTGCCCTGCCCTTGTGCATGACCCTGTACGAGGGGACAGAAGTGGCACCCCCAGCTCCACATCGCCCTCTGCATCATCTTCCTCCCTGCTGACTGTAAATTGCTCAGCTTTTCCCACGGTAAAAAGCTCTGTCCTTGTGTTGGCACAAAAGTCTACAGTGTTTTCCTGTACTGACATCCCGTGGCATTTTCCTCCCCACCCACGGCTGCTGCTGAACCCCTCCTTGTACCCACCTGGAGCGCAGAAGCTGCTCAGGGTCCTCAGTCCCCCCTGCTCTCTCTCCCTGCAGACGTGGCTGTGATCGGGGCCCCGGACATGGTGTGGGGGCAGCGGGTCAGTGCTGTGGTGCAGCTGCGCAAGGGCGAGATGCTCTCGGTGAAGGACCTGAAGGACTGGGCCAGGTGAGGTGGCACAGGGAGGTGAATGGTGGGGGACACGGGAAGCAGGGTCAGAGCCAGCACTGTCCTCATCGTGTCATAGAATCATGGAATCATAGAATGGTCTGAGTTGGAAGGGGCCTTAAAGCCCATCCCATTCCACCCCTGCCATGGACAGGGACACCTCCAACCAGCCCAGGTTGCTCCAAGCCCTGTCCAACCTGGCCTGGGACACTCACAGGGATGGGGCAGCCACAGCTTCTCTGGGCAGCCTGTGCCAGGGTCTCACTGGTCTCACAGGGAAGAATTCCTTCCCAATATCCCATTTAACCCTCTGGCAGTGGGAAGCCATTCCCTGTGTCCTGTCACGCCAAGCTCTTGTAAACAATCTCTAGCTCTTGGCTCACATCAGGTACTGGAAGGCCACAATTAGGTCACCCCAATGCCTTCTCTTTTCCAGACTGAACAATCCCAGCCCTCTCAACCTTTCCTCATAGGACAGGTGCTCACCATGCTGCCTAGTGGCTGCTCATCCCTAAACCTCCTGGCAGGGACACTGCTGACCCCAACAGATCCCTCCATCCCCCTCCTGTGGCTCTGCAGATCCCCAGGTTTTGCTCTGGGGGTCCCTGGTGCAGGGCAGGGGCTGTGCTCAGCCCCCCATGTACTCTCCTGCCTGCCCCCCTCTCAGAGTGTTCCCTGCACGTCTCTTCCATCGCTGTCCCCAGCTCTGTGACAGAGATGTTGCTCTTCTGCCCTTGAAACCAGAGCCCCAGAGGGTCCGGCTGCGCTCCCTGCCCAGTGCCAGCTCCAGGCACTGCTCCATCCCCCCCACCTCTGCCTCTCACCCTGTCTCTCCCCTTTATTTTTGATGTCACTTACATTCACTTGGCCCCTTTCCTCGCGCTCCCTGGCAGGAGACACATGTCCCTCTTCAGAGTGATTCATTTTGCGGCTCTCGCTCCGATGGCGCTTCCCGGCGACAGGCGCCATCCCGAGTTAGCGGATCCATATGGCCGGGTGCTGGTGGCAGCGGGGGGAGGAGGCCAGGCAAGGGCTGAAGGGCTCAGCAGACTTGGCATCTCGCATTAGAGTCAGTGCCAGGACGCTGCCTGAGCCGGGCACAGCCCCAGGTTGGTGACACACGGGCGGCAGAAGGCAGGAGAGACCTCCCTCCGTGCACTGCAAAGGGCTCAAAAGGATGCTCGGTGCTCAAAGCCCTCCCCTCAGCAGGAAGGCTCCTGTGGGCTGAGATGACTGGCAAGTCACCTGCACACTCCTGGGGAGGTGACTCACCTGCAGGCTCGGTCCTCAGCACCAGGAACACGTGGGGTCCAGCATCTGTCACTCCGCTGCATGTTGTCCCTAAAAGGAAGGATCACTGAGTCCATCTCACTGTTTGAAGGGTCTCCATGCCCCCTCCTGAGGAGTAGTGGGTGTTTTGGGATGCCCCGTGGCAGAGTTGGCAGCACAGGCGGCTGCTCCCAAAGGGCAGCCGGGGATGACCCTCATGGATGAGCTGGAGGTGACAGGTGGAGCCAGGTACTGGTAACAAGGTCCATCTCCATCTCAAAGCACAGTAAGTGCTGAGCCAGGTCCAGGTGCCACCAGGGAGCACAGGCAGGAGCAGAACAGAGCCAGAAATGAGCTGGGAAGGGTGGGGGAAAGGGCTCTCAGGGGCAGGGAGAGGGCTGGAGACAAGCCCTGCACCCCTGAGAGATCCCCAGGGATAAGCTGCTCCCTGCAGAGAGCTCCCACCACACATCTCCAGAGGGGCTTGGAGTCCAGGACTGAGCTTAGCTGGGCTCCTGGGGCATGGGTGGGATCTCAGGTGGAGGGCTGAGGGTCCCCTGAGGGCTGTGGGTGCTCTGGGGAGGCTCAGCCCGTGCTGGTCCTGTTGGGCTGTGACAGACTGAACCCCTGTGTTGCAGGGAGACCATGGCTCCGTACACCATCCCCACGGAGCTGATCGTGGTGGAGGAGATCCCACGAAACCAGATGGGGAAGGTGAACAAGAAGGAGCTTCTACAGCGCTTCTACCCAGCCTGATCCCTGGCCCTGGGCCAGGGGGAGCCCTGGGGATGCTTGGCCCTGATCCACTGCCAATCTGCCTCCAGTGAGGTGCCACAGAGATCAGCAGTGACAGGTCTGGGCTCACTGCATCCTGATCCATGAGTAATGTGCAGTAAAAGTACGATTTATACCACCTGGCTGAGCTGAGCCAGAGCTGCAGGGTTAGGGTTTCCTTGTGTGGTTCCCTCCACTGCAGCCCCTCCATCCAACCCCACCCCATCCCACCTGCACAGTGGTCCAGCTCTGTCCATCCCAGCCCACAGCAGCATCTCCCAAGGCCTGACTTCTGGTATTTCAATCTCAGAAGGAATTCTGATGGGGACACCAGGGACACCCAGAGCTCACCAGCCATCCCTGACTGTCCCATCCCATGGGCTGAGCACTCCAGCACATGGACACGTGTGGATCTGAGCACCGGCAGCTCGTCCCGGCCTGCGGGAGGGACCGAGCGGATCCTTTGTTAAAACATCAACGATGCAGTAAATTTTTTAACTTACCAAATAGATCAATATCAAATTATCATGTCTCGCATTCATAACTCTTAAGCAAGCAACAATGGAGAGAGACAAGGTCACTGGAGAATAAATAGCAACGAAAGCTCTTAATGATCTATCATTCTCGACAACCCTGGGCACCCCGCACCAGCCCCGTGACAAGATCATTAATAAAACTCTGCAGGAACGCTATCGATTGCTTTGATGGATGATCACAGGTAGCAAATACTGTAAAACACCTGGTTGTCACACACAAAATGAGTAGTTTGACTCACGCCTCAGCATGGGGACTCAGCTGTGGCTCTGCTGGGTTTGCTCCTCAGTGGTTTCCACAGGGCCTGTGGTCAGTGGTGACCCCCAGTTTGGGGCTGCCATCCATGTTAGACCCCTCTGCTCCCACCTCCACTGCCCCAGTGCTATTCATCCCTATAGATGGGTCCTATTGATTAAAGGCCTTGTTAAAGCACCTGGTTATGGTGCCCTGGCACCCAGGCTGGGAGCTGAGCCACACGAAGATGGGGTGGGGTGTCTTGCTGCCACTGGATGATCATGGAGAGCTCCAGGAACACCAGCACAGCGAGGCCCTGGGGATGGATGGGGGTCTCCAGGGCCCTGCTCCCCCTGGATGAACATGGAGAGCTCCAGGAACACCGGCACAGCGAGGCCCTGGGGATGGATGGGGGTCTCCAGGGCCCTGCTCCCCCCATGCTGCCTCCAGCAGGGGGGCAGGGGGACTGCGTGTCCCCTCCTCTGCTCCAGGCGCTTCGCTTGCGAGCCACGTCGGCATTGACGGTCGGATCATATGTACACAACCATTCAATTACCCCGTAATGGCTACAGGCGATTAAGCCATCAATCTCCTTCATTAAGGCCTGCCAGACCCAGCCCAGCATCACCAAATAAAACCATTAAAACAACAACAACAACAACCCAAAGCAGCAGCTTTAATGCATGGGCTGCAATGCCAGCCCAGCTGACAGTTCTGGGGGTGTGCCTGACCCTGAGGCACGCAAGGATCCACTTACCCCGGTGGGCATCACCCTGGTGGGTGTCACAGGGAGATGGGGGCTGCCCACCCCTCCATACCTCCCCAGCTCATCATGCCAGGACCTGCTCTCATGCTTTATAGCTGACATTATCTTTTATTGCCATATAAAATCGAAGCTCCAGTGGCTTTATGGGGCTGTGCTGGTGTGTGGCATCTCTGCACTTCCAGCTGCTCCCTCTGCCCTTGCTGGGCACTGCTCCCACTCCCACTGCACCCCACATGGGGGACATGACTGGTCCCACACTGGGGACATGACTGGTCCCATGGCACCCCACTTTAGGGACATCGGTGGTCCCAACACACACAGAGCAGGGCACAACTGGCCCCAGCACCCAAAGCAGTTGCACTGGTCTGGGCAGATCAGAGAGTGTCAGCTGGGAGGGGGGTTTGGGGACCCTCCAAAACAGGGTGACCCAGCACAGCAAGGAAGGTCCTGCTTGGACTCAGCACCTGGGGGACATCAAATCACTGCACCCCAGTGGGAGCCCCGGTTGCAGGGGGAGAGGGGCGAGGGGTGTCAGTGCAGGGCCAGCAGAGCGGGGGCTGCAGCACCCGCTGCTGTGCTACAACCGGGGACACGCCAGGGGCAGCTCCGGCCCCACGAGCGGGGCTGCCGCCTTGTCAGAGCCTGTCACATCTGCCACCCCCGCGCCCCCGCGCCGCGGTGCCGGTGGCAGGGAACATCTGCTCGGCCGCCCCGCTGCCACGGCGCGTTAGGGTCAGGGGCAGCCGCCAGGACCCCCGGCCAGCGCCGCCGGCGCGACTCCTCGCCGTGACACTGATGCGGGGTGACAGGGCGGCGGGGCCGACGAATGGGATTGGACAGACGGACGGGCAAGTGAGCGCCGCTGCCCACGCCACGGCCCAGCCATGCCGCGGGTCACCGGTGCCCGACGTTCACCCGCTCGTGACACGTCCCTGTGGACACCGAAAGCCCTGCCACCACCGCTCAGCTCCCGGGTATGGACAGGATACATTCCGCATCCCTCCTTCTCCATCACTTTCCCACGCCTTGTTCGCCATCCCCATGTCGGTGCCCACCACTGGGAGGGCAGCGAGGGCACCTGTTTCCGTGGAGGTGACAAGACTGGCCGGGGGCATTCGCAGCTGCCAGGCAGGGACGCAGTGATGGCACCAGTGTCACCGACACAGCACACAACCCCTTGCCAGATCCTGGGCTCCGTTCCCCGGGAGGGCAAGAGCCCCTCGACCTCTTCGCCCTGCCCGTCGGGTCGCGGTTCTCCATTCCCGCTGCACCGGGACCGACGGGCGAAGGACGCTCCCCGGTGCGGCACCTCCGGCGCGGAGACCACCGATGTCGGGGCTGGTGGCCGGGACGATGCTGCCACCTGGTGCCACAGCATCGCGACAGCGCCGGGACCGGGGTCGGGAGAAACACTGGGACAGGCGCTGAGGGTCGGGAGAAACAC
The DNA here is from genome assembly GCF_047495875.1 of Pithys albifrons albifrons. Taxonomy (NCBI): domain Eukaryota; kingdom Metazoa; phylum Chordata; class Aves; order Passeriformes; family Thamnophilidae; genus Pithys; species Pithys albifrons. Next base: position 20,869,491 of record NC_092469.1, read on the forward strand.
TGGGACCGGTCCCAGGGGTCGGGGGCAGCAGCACCGGGACCGACCTCAGAAATCGGGGAAAACACCGAGACCGGCACTGAGGGTCGCAGGGCAGCGCCGGAACCGGCCGCAGGGGTCGAGGGCAGCATTGGGATGGGGAGACCCACAACGCGGGGGCCCAGAGTCTTGCCGGGACTCCCGGAGCAGCCCCCGGCCGCTCCGCCCGGTGGGAACCCACCGGGACCAGGAGACCGTGGGATACGGCCGTTCCTCTCCCGACCCCACACTGGGACCGGCCCCGACGCCAACGCAGACGGCACCGGCACCGTGAACGGCCGGGGAGAGTCGGGCGGGCTCCCCGCGACGGGAGGAGCGACGGAGCGCGGCGGGAAGAACTGGTCCCGGTCACTGTCCGTATCCCGGTCCTGTTCCCTGTTCCTGTCCTTGTTCTCGTCCAGTTTCCTGTCCCACTCCGGTTCCTGTCCCACTACCGGTGTCGGCCCCTATCCTTGTTCCTGTTCTTGTTCCTGACCCTGCCTCGGTACCGGTGCTGGTGCCGGTCCCTGCCCATGTCCCGGTGCTGGCCCCTGTCCCTGCCTCGGCCCCTGTCCCTCTCTCGGTCCCTGTCCCTCTCTCGGTTCCTGTCCCTCTCGCAGTACCGGTCCCTGTCCCTGTCCCGCTGCCGGAGCAGTCGGGGGGCAGCGGGCCCGGGTCTGCCCCTCCCGCCCGCCCCGTCGCGGCATCCCCGGAGCGCGCCCGGCGCCAGCTGCACGTTCCACCCGCGCTGCCCGGGGCTGCGCACCCCCGGCCCCCGATCCCCCGATCCCCGGATCCCTCGCCCTGGACAGCAGGAACACCCCCGCGCCCCTCCTCGCCCCCCGCATCCCATCGGCGGGCCCCTCGGGCAGGGCAGGGGGCACGGGCTGCGGGCCGGGGGCGGCGGGGCCAGCTGCCCGCGGGGGGGGCCGGTGCCCGCAGCACATGTGCTGTCACTCAGCCAGTCCCGCCGCTATTTTAGCTCGGGGCCGGCGGCCGGGCTGTGCCCCGCTCCGCCATGGGCCCCCCGCTCCTCCTCGCCTGCCTGCTCGCCCCCCTGTGCGCTCGGGTAAGGGGTGCGGGGGCACCGGGAGGGAGGGATGGGGGCGATGGGGCGATGGCGATGGGGATCCTGCGCCCCGTGCCCCGGGAGGGCTGCCTGGGATGGGGAGCCTGGATGCGGAGCTGGGGAGCAGCCAGACCCCAAACACGGCAGAGTGGCATCCCTGGGGGCAGCGGGGACGGGCATGGGGGTGAGGGCGGCTCGGAGCCCCTCTGGAGGCAGTGCCCACCCCACAGATGGCCGTGGCAGGGGGGGGCCTGCGGCTCCGGCACGCTGCCCGCGCCTGCGAGCCGGGATGGGCGAGATGGGCTTGGGGAGGGTTCGGCGCTCAGATACACCCGGCTCCCCCTTCTCCCACCCCAGCTGAGGCCCCACAGCCCCCCGCGCCCCCTTGTCCATGCACAGCCCCCCCAGCCCCTCGGGGTGGCCTCAGGCCTGAGCCACATGGGGCTCTTGGGGTTCTGGCCTGGTCCCTGCACTCGCTGCTCAGGGCAGGGGAAACCGAGGGACCCTGCAGGGCATCCCCCCCCAGCAACAGGGCCCCCATCATCCCCCCACACCTCCCAATCCGCTCCCAGCTCCAGCGGCCCCACAGGAGAACGGGGAAGTCTCTCCTCGAGGGGAGGACGCAGAGAGAAACAGCTGGAGACCACAGTGCAGTGCCCATCACAGCCTTGGAATGGACCCGTTGTCCTGCCCCTCTCATGGGACTGGCACGCAGCCCCCACTGCCCTCAGCCCCCATCCCCAGGGACCCCCAGCACAGCCATTCCCACGGCCCCACTCCCCCTCCTCCTCCTCAGGGGGCACATGAGGGGCTCCTGGGACACCCCAGCAGCCAGCGGTGCGGGCACAGCTGGGTGCAGATGTGAGTGCGAGGCTGGTGCTGCCCAGCTGTGCTCTCTCCCCGGGTCGGGGACAGTGCTCGTCCCCAGGGCCCAGAATGAGGGTGGCATGGAGCTGGGGGGCATTGTCTGCATGCACAGCTCCCTGACCCCCTTCCCAGCCCCACCTCTGAGCCCCCACACTCCCCACAGCGCTGGACCCCCACGCCACGCCTCAATTCCCTGACCCCAGTCCCGCACAGCCCCTAAAACCATCAGCTCCCTGACCCTCCTGCAGCGCCCCCACAACTGCTGTTCCCCCTGACTCCAGCCCTCATCTCCCCCCTCACAGCTCGGGGCTCCACCTCAGCCTCCCCAGCTCCCTGTCACGCCAGTTCTGTGCTCCAAGACCACCTCAGCAGCCTAAACTAACCCCTGACCCCTCCACCCTCACTGTCACATCCACGTGGTGACAGAAACATGGGGGGCCACAGTAGGTGCTGCCACCCTGGGGTGCCCCCTCAACCTCTCCACAGGGGTCCCATTGGACATAGCCCAAACAGGGTCATATGTGGGGCACCCCTTCCCTGCAATCCCCGTGGAACACCTGTCACCATCACACTGGGATGTCAGTCAGGGGACTACCAAAACGACCCTCCTCCATGGGCTGAGTGGCCTCTGTGCTCCCCCAGACCCAACCTCAGCCCCATCAGGGGTACCCCCACACCGTGTACCCCACACCATGTACCCCCACACCACATTCCCCAGCACTGCATATCCAGCCCAGGTGGAACTCCCCACTCGGGATGTTTCGGGGTCACCAGCAGCACCGTGTCCCCCCACAGGGTGCCAGCCCAGCCCAGCCAGGTGCTGCAGCCCCGGGCACCCCCCAGGCCTGGCGGCAGCACGAGGGTCCCCGGCGGGTGAAGAGGGCCTGGGTGATCCCCCCCATCAGTGTCTCAGAGAACCACAAGCGCATCCCCCACCTCCTGGTGCAGGTAGGTGGGAGTCCCCCCTCCTCTCTTTGAGGCCTTGGGGTGGGGGTACCCTGAGCAGGGGGAGAGACCCCCAGCCCTGGGACTCCCAGCCCTAATTTTCCCGGGGCAGATCAAGTCAGATAAGCAGCAGCCTGGGGGGGTGATCTACAGCATCAAGGGGCCAGGGGTGGACGAGGAGCCCCTGGGCATCTTCTCCATTGACAAGTTCAGTGGGAAGGTTTTCCTGAACGCCATGCTGGACCGGGAGGAGAACGACCGCTACCGGGTAAGGGTGTCCCTGGGTGCCCATAGACCCCCCCTGGTGTCCCCAGCCAGACCCCAACCCCCTGCTCTGTGCCCACAGTTGAGAGCCTTTGCTCTGGACCTGGGTGGGATGACACTGGAGGACCCCACTGACCTGGAGATCATCGTGGTGGACCAGAACGACAACCGGCCGCTCTTTCGGCAGGACGTCTTCACAGGGCATGTGGTGGAGGGGGCTGAGCCAGGTGGGTCCAGTGGGGGGGCTGGGGCTGGGGGCTGGCAGCCCCAATGCCAGCACCCACCAGGTGCTCCTTTGGCCACAGGGACCTGCATGATGACGGTGGATGCCACCGATGCCGATGACCCCGAGACGGACAACGCGGCACTGTGGTATTCCATCCTGGATCAGGGCCCCAGCGCCATGTTCAGCATCAATGCCACCACCGGGGAGATCTGCACCGCACGGCCTGGCCTCGACCGCGAGGTAACAGCGTGGGAGGACTCGTGGGGGCACCAGGACTGGGGGCAATCAGAGCCCCCCACCTGGTGAAACCACAAGTCCAGCCATGAACAGACCCAGATGTGGGGATATGATGGGTGGGCAGCAGCTGGGAGACCTCTGTGCTCCCTGGGGGGCTGGAGGGGCTCAGCACTGGCCCCCCTTGTTCCCCACAGACCATGGGGGTGTACAACCTGACGGTGCAGGCAGCTGACATGTCTGGGGATGGGCTCACCACCACTGCCATGGCCGTCATCTACCTGGAGGACATCAATGACAACCCTCCCGAGTTCACCAAGGAGGAGGTAGTGGCTGGGTGGGATGTGGGGACGTGCCAGGGTCAGCAGGGTGGGAGCCATCCCCCCAGGGGGCTGCAGCATCCCAAAGGGGCAGACCCCAGCCCTGTGCCGTTGTCCCCCAGTTCTCCATGGAGGTGGAGGAGCAGGCGGCCGGCGTGGACGTGGGCAACGTGTTCGTGCACGACAAGGACCTGGCGGGTTCGCCCAGCTGGCTGGCCAAATTCACCATCCTGGAGGGCGACCCCGAGGGCGCCTTTGCCATCCGAACCGACCCGCACACCAACGATGGTGTGCTCTCCCTGGTCAAGGTGGGCGCGGGGCAGCCAGGGGGCTCCGGGGGTCTCGGGGCTCGGCTGACCCCCGGCCACTCTCGCAGCCGCTGGACCACGAGGTGCGGGACCGCTTCGAGCTGACAGTGTCGGTGCAGAACGAGCAGCCGCTGGAGCCCACGGCCCCCGCCAGCCCCCGGGCTCTGGCCACGGTGCATGTGCGTGTGCGGGACGTCAACGAGGCGCCCGTGTTCCGTGAGAACCCGCGGAGGATCAGCGTGTTGGAGGGCACCCCCCCGGGCACCCCCATCACCACCTACACCGCCAGCGACCCCGACACCCACCAGATCCAGACCATCACGTGAGTTGGGCTCCCGTTCCATCCCATCCCCTCCCACACCCACTGTGGGTGTTTGGAGGAGTGATCTCACCCCCCATCCCCCCCCCATTCCGGCCCACAGCTACGCGCTGCTCTACGACCCTGCGGACTGGCTGCAGCTGGACCCCCACGCCGGCACCGTCCGCACCAAGCGGGAGCTGCTGCACCCCTCGGCCTTCCTGCAGGGCGGCTGGTACATCGCCCTGGTCCTGGCTCGGGATGACGGTGAGCAGCCCCTCTGCCACGTCCCCCTGTTCCCACTGCCCCCCTGACCCCTGTGCTCTGCCCCCCAGCCGAGCCCCCGCTCTCGGCCACCGGCACCCTCTCCATCGAGATCTTGGAGGTGAACGACCACGCGCCGCAGCTGCAGCCGCCAGCGGGGGTGCTGTGCGGGCGGCCGGGCCGCGGGGGGACGCTGCTCCTGGGGGCCACCGACGATGACCGGCCCCCCCATGGAGCCCCCTTCCACTTCCAGCTCAGCCCCCAGCATCCCCAGCTCGCCCGCAACTGGAGCATCACCCGCTTCAATGGTGAGGGGCAGCCGGGGTGAGGGTGCTGCTTGGGGGGTGCTGCAAAGGGGGGTACTGCTCACCCCCTACTACCCACCCCTCGCAGTGACCCACGCGGTGCTGGCCGTGCTGGCCGAGCTGCCCGAAGGGCCCTACTCGCTCCCGCTGCTGCTCCGGGACTCGGGGACTCCCCCGCGGGAGCAGCAGCAGCTGCTGAACGTGTCGGTGTGTCACTGCGGCCGGGACGGCACCTGCCTGGATGGGGTTCTGGCCGCTGCCACCGCCGGGGCTGGCATCACCCTGGGGGCTCTCCTGATCATCCTCGGCAGCAGCATCCTCCTCCTTGGTGAGTGAGACCCCCACCTCTCCATCCTGTCCTCCCTGGCGCTCTACCACGCCGTGCTGGCCCTGGCCACCCACCCCGAACCCAACCAGCACATTCTGTCATCTCACACCCCCCCCCAATCACCTCGTCCTTGCCTTGGCCACACCATCGAGGTCCTGCCCATTTTCCCCATCACCCTGTCCTGATTCGAAACACCCCAAAACTCCCTACCCATGTGCCCCATCACCCTGGTCCTGAGCACCTCATCCAATCGCTACCCATAACTCTCAACACCTTCCCAGCAATCCCTTCTGACCCTCGCCAAGACCCCTCTAACCATTCCACTCCTCACTCACCCCACTCATCACTGCCCCCACAAACCCCACCTGCACCCCCAGTCCAGCTCCCAGCCCCACCCAGCCAGCACCCCCAGTGCCCCCCATGTCCATCCTGCCCCCCTGTACCCGCAGTGCTGGCGGCTCTGGGGGCCGCGCGGGTTCGCGGGCGGCGCCGGGCGCTGCGCAAGGGGCTGCTGGAGCGCTCCCGGGACGACATGCGCGACAACATCCTCAACTACGACGAGCAGGGCGGGGGCGAGGAGGACCAGGTGAGCAGGACCCGTGGCAGGGGCGGTCCCGGGAGGTTCCCATCCCGGCCCTGTGCCCCTGACCCTTCCTGGCTCCGCAGGACGCCTACGACATCAACCAGCTCCGGCACCCCGAGCTCTTCTCCCCGCGAGCGAAGCCGCCGCTGCGCAGGGACGCCCCGCTCAGCTCTGGAACCCCCCTGGCCCCCCGCAAGCTGCCCAACAGCCCCTCCGACATCGAGGACTTCATCAACGAGGTGGGACAGGGCTCAGTGGTCTCTTGTCCCGAGTCCCTCATCTCTGACGAGCCTGACAATGCCACTCTGTCCCCCCAGGGGCTGGAGGCGGCTGATAGTGACCCCAGCGTGCCCCCCTATGACACGGCCCTCATCTACGACTACGAGGGCTCGGGCTCTGTCGCCAGCCCCCTCAGCTCCATCGTCTCCAGCCTGACGGACGAGGACCAGGACTACGACTACCTGAGCGAGTGGGGGCCACGCTTCCGCCGCCTGGCCGACCTCTATGGGCACTAGGGGGGCACCCCACTGCCCACGGAGGGGCTGGGGCGGGGCAGGGGCCGTGGGGGGCTCACACACATGGAAGCCCATAGGCAGCAGCTTTTTATATGGACACGCACAAGACACTCGGCTGGAGGGGCTTTGCACATGCGCGTGCAACAAGAGGCCTCCACGCAGGGGCTGCACACCTGCATCCCCCCCAGACCCCAGCCCAGAGCAGGGACACCCTGGGGGAGCCCCACAGAGCTGGGGAGGTGACCCCTGGTCACCCAGTAATAAAGAGCAGGGGCCAGTGGTGGAGGGTGGTGTCCCCCCACCACACCAGCGGCCTGTAGACACAAGGCACTTTTATTGGGAGCCGGCAGCACCCCCGGGGGGCATCACCCCCACCCCCGGGGGGCATCACCCCCACCCCAGGGCTCCCAGCACTGCTCCTCCTGGGGCAGGATCTGGCCCTGCCGTGGGGTGGGTGTGCTGCTCCCCCAGCCCTTTCAGCACACACGTCCTGAGGGACCATCACTCCATGGGCACCCATGGATGGGGGGCCCAGCACCGTGCTCAGCCCCCCAGCATCGGGGAGGCCCCCAGGGGTTGGGGGGCACAGCTATATCTCGCGGGGGGTGTCTGGGGAGCCCAGCATCCTCTTGGTGGAGGCGGACAGGTGGGAATAATCATGGGGGATGCTGTGGGGGGTGAGCAGGGGCAGGTGGTCCTCATGGGGTGGGCGGCGGAAGAGGGGTGGGCGGCGCTGGCTCTCGCCGTCCTGCAGGGACTGGGGCAGGGGCCGGCCTTGGCTCTCGGGCAGCAACATGATGCTGAGCACGGAGAGGATGGCGAAGGAGGCGAACACCACGTGGTGCAGGAAGAAGCCACGGCTGTTGGGGATGGCGGTGATGGGTGCCGCTGCCTTGCCCACGAAACTGGTCCCCAGAATCAGGCCTAGCCCGGCGCCCCTGGGGGTGGAACATGCTCAGAGAGGGCTCTGCCGGCGTGCCCCCCAACCCAGGGTAGCACAGCAGGGGGGCGGCTCCCTCCTTACCTGATCACGGTGGGGAGAACCTCGCTGGCAAAGAAGATGCTGAGCATGGCGACGGCGTGGGAGGCGGCCGTGCCCACCACAGAAAGGGTCAGGACAATGAGCTCCAGCAGGTCTGGCAGGGGGTGAAGCACCATCAGGGCTCAAACACTGCACCCACCCTCCCAGACACCCCGTTCCCTCCCTGGCTGGGGGCTGCACCCCTGGGGGTCCCTGAGGGTCCTTACACTGGGTGAGGGCCAGGAGCAGGAGGGAGGAGATGCCAGTGAGGACGGTGCAGAGGAGGAGGATGGCGCGGCGCCCGAAGCGCTCGGCCGTCAGGCACACGAAGAGACAGGCGGCCGCCTCGGTGCCCACCTGCACCAGGTAGGACGAGAAGAAGTGGGGCAGGTGGGGGGCCAGGTTGCGGGTGAAGCAGTGGCGGATGCCGGAGCCGATGAACCTGTGGGACAGCAGAGTCAGGGCCCACCCAGCAGCACCCCCAGTGCCCCCCCTCACAGTGCCCCTGCCCCTGCTCACGCCGCGAAGCCGAGGATGACACTGTTCTTCCAGATGACCCTTGTGCTGAAGATGTCACAGACAGTGTGGTACTGGGGCTGTGGGGAACCCTCGGACGGGGCCTCCAGCTCTGCTGGGAGAAGGGAGTCCAGGATAGAGCCAGCACCAACCCACAACCTCCAGCACCACAGCTGTGAGGAGCGGTCCCAGTGTCCCACCCACCCCTACGCACCCGTCAGGAGGCTGTCCTGGGGGCAGCTGTCCTCGGCCAGCACCTGCAGGGTCTTCCTGGCCCTCTCCAGTTGCTGTGTGGCCAGCAGCCAGCGCGGTGACTCCAGCAGCAGGGCCGGGCACCTGGGCACAAGTGTCAGGTCACAGAGCTCCCCAGGGGCCTGGCCCCACTCCAGCACTGACCCTCCCACCCGGCTTCAAAGCAGCGCTGCCCAGAAACCCTCAACTTCAAACCTGAGCAAACATTTACCCAGGGTGGGGGGTTCCCACTGCCCTGGAGAGTCCTGGGCAGCCTTTGATCCCCGCTGTGGCCCTGGGCAGGGCGTGCCTGACTGGGAACAGCTTGGCATCAGCCCCAGGCACAGCCCAGGCCCATGAAGCCCCTGCCCAGGGGTCCTTACCACCAGCAGGCAGCCAGCAGAGCCAGGATCATGGTGACGGCGCCCTGAAGCACCCGCCAGTCCCGGCACAGCAGGGCCAGCCCCGGCAGCAGCAGCTCCCCGGCGATCCAGAAGAAGCCGGCGACCATCGTCACCCCCAGCCGCTGTGGGGGCTCACACAGCTCCAGCCCTGGCAGGGGGTGAGGGGGGCACCGTGGGGGCCATGCACACAGGGCATCCTGCACCCTGGAGCATCATCCCAGAGCATCCTACACCATGGAACCTCCTGGAGCATCCCATACCCTGGAGCATGCTGCACCCCAAAGCATCCTGGAGCATCCCATATCCCAGAGCATCCTGCACCTCGGAGCATCCTCAGTCCCCACACTGCCACAGACCCTCCCCACGACACTCACGTGCCACGTAGAGGGCGAGGAAGGCTCCTGCCAGCGCCGCCCCGAAGAGCAGACGGGCCACCAGGACCATGAGGAAGTTCATGGCCAGTGCCACGGCGAGGCCCACGGGCACGGCCAGTGCCAGGGACAGCAGGAAGGTGGGACGGCGGCCGAACCTGCCGGGGACGGGCTGTGAGCAGGGCTGGGCACAGTGTCCCCCTGCCCAGGGGCCACCCAAGCACCCCAGTTACCTGTCACAGGCCAGGCCGGCAGTGACACTGCCCAGTGTCCAGCCCAGCAGGTGCGTGGTCTGCTCCAGGGGCACCTTCCAGCGTGAGGCACACACCAGGTCCCACTGTGAGGGGACACAGCGGGGGGGTGTCAGTCTGAGGGGGCTCAGCAGACCCCCCGTCTCTGCCTGCAGTGCTGGGAAAGGTGGGGCTGGGGGGGCCTTCTGGCCAGGCCCCACCCCAAAGAGAAATGTGGGGATGTGGCAGAATGGTGTTGAACATCCTTGGAGCCCTGTGCCCTGGACACCCTCCAACCCCTCATCAGCCTTCCTTCATGGCTCCCCCATCTACTCCCAAACCCTTTTCCATGGGATTCCATGGGATTCTCCTCCCAGGACCCTCTCCCTTTCCAGGATCCCTGCTTCCCTCTCCAAGCAAACTCCCTTTGCCCCACGTGCCATAACACCCCCTGGCTGTTCCCGTGGGATCCTTACTGGGGTTCCCAACTTATTCCCTCCACAGCCTCCCGGTGCTCTCCTCCCTTAACCCCTCCTGCACCCACGGGACCCGCAGTCCCGGGAGCCTCCCACCCTCCCACCTGTAGCCCCTTTGCCCGCACCTGTGTGACGATGTTGGCGCGGAGCCCGGCGGCGGGCAGGGCGTAGTGCCACCCTCTGGTGCAGGGCCCGGTGCCGTTGGGTCTGGGGGCGCCGGGGGGGTATCGGTACAGCTGGCAGGGGCTCCATCCTGCTCGGAGTCGCGGGACGGCGGCGCGGAGCAGCGCGGGGCCGCCCAGGCGGCGGAGCGGCGGGGGCAGGAGGGCGGCGTCGGGGCGGCAGCGGTGCGGGGGCTCCGCGCCCAGCGCCCACCCCAGCGCCCACCCGAGCGCCAGCGCCGCGCACGGTGTCCACCCCCCCGCCGCCCGCCGGCCCCACGGCCGCGACCCCCCGAGCGCCATCGCCGCTCCGGCCCCGGCTCGGCCACGCCAGGTGGGGCGGCCCCGCAGGACCCGCCCCGCGGCACCGCCCCGGAGGGGCCCCGAACCCGGCCCGGACTGCCACGGCCCCGGCACCGGCCCGGCCTCCCCAACCCGGACCACCCCGCCCTGGCACCGGCACCGGCTCAGCCCCCCAAACCCGGCTCAGCACCTCTAAACCCAGTTCAGATCCCCCAAAGCCGCCTCAGCCCCCCTAAGCCCGGTTCAGAACCCCCAAAGGCGGTTCAGCCCCACCAAACCCAGCTCAGCCCCCCAGACCCGGTTCAGCAACTCCAAAAGCCAATTCAGCACCCCCAAAAGCAGTTCAGCACCCCCAAAGGTGGTTCAGCACCTCCAAACCCGGCTCAGCACCCCCAAAGCTGGCTCAGCACCCCAGACTAGTCTGTGAACACCCACAAGTGCACCAGGTCCCCCTAAACCTCACAGGGAGTCAGTGGGATCTCTGCCCCCCACCAGAGAGGGAACTGGTGGACACCCAGTGCCACGTGAGCCTGTGGGAAGAGCCAACAGGGCAACCAAGCAGCGAAGAGGCTTTTTTTCCCCCTCTTCTTTCTCAAATCTCCTCACAGACCTGATTTCTGGGGGCAGCAGCATCACTCAGGTGCTCAGCTCCACACCTGCAATGGTGGGAAAAATTCCATCTGCAAAATCACATCAAAAATCACATCCAAAATCACACTGAAACATCTCACCTACACAGTTACACTGAAAAATCACATTAAACCCCCCCACATCTGTATTACTTCACTTCCCTCCGTGGGATCTGGCTGGGAGGAACAGCTGCGGGAGGAAAACCGATCCTGGAGACTCCCAAGGCCACCAGCACCGTGGTCAGATGAGCCCACAGAACTTTCCTGCTTTCCACACTGATAAAAGGCTGTTTTACCTACAGAGATGAATTTTATTTAACAAAATAAAGAGTAGGGCTGGAAATTCATTGAAAAATGTATTATTTGTGGCTGATTTTTTGAAGCCCCTGACACACAAACAGCCCCCAGTCCCCACACCAGTGCCTCAGTCACCCACCCTGATCCCACAGACCAGGGCAAAGATGAGGGGAAAAATCCCTCTGGCTGTGGCTGGGCCATGGCACTGCCCATCCTGCTGCAGCTGCAGTGGGTGAACCCGTTGTAGTGACCCCTGGTCCTGGTGCCAGCAGTGCCAAGGCAGGGGTTGGGGGTTGAGCAGGGGAAGGTGGGACCCCTCAGGCTCTTCTGAAGCTGCTGAGATGTGTTGGAAAGAAACCCTGGAGGTGCCCACTGCTCCAATCATGGAAAATTCCACAACTGGTTGCAAAGCCTGTGGCAGTGAGGGGAGAGCCAGGCCAGGGCACTGAATCCAGGGGTCCCCTCTGGTCCCCCCAGCATGGCCTCACCAGCAGAGGAGGAGCAAAACTCATCTTGTTCCACTCTGTGCCATGGGCAAGGACACCTTCCACTAGACCAGGTTGCTCCAGCCTGGCTTGGAACACTTCCTGGGGTGGGGCAGCCACAGCCTCTCTGGGCAACCTTTTCCCTGACAGGGAAAGTCCTGCCCAGGGTGATCTATAAATACAAAGATAATTTTAATTAATTTATTTATTTCTTTACACATAACTGAAAGTGATGTTACAGTACATAAGTTATTTACAACTGTGCAGTAATGTGTTGCAAAATAAATTATCTAGAAGGCAGCAAAAGTACATTGTTAATGTATATAAAAACTGTACAGCATTTATGGGATACAATTTTTCTTTATATGAGTATTGGCTCTGTAGTGTTTTCAAGTTATGTTCTCAGAAAGAGAAACGAAATGCCCAAGATTAAAGGAAAAAATATATAAACCACGTGGATTTTACTCCATTAAAAACACAGTTGGCAAAGTCCTTTCTCTGCGTCGCCGTCTCCCCGGCCGTGCCGCGCCGGCGGCTCCTCTGCCCGTCCCCGACGGTGGCAGCGGCTGCTGAGGGCACACCCCGGAGCCGGCCCCGCTCCGAGCGCCGCTGCCCGACTTGGACACTGTCTTTTTGTTTCTAATTGGGGTTTTTTTGTGACTTTTTTTTTTTGTTGGATTTTTTTTTTCAGACATACCCATGATGGAACGAGAAACTCAAACAACCCCCACCCTCCCCCCATGGTTTCCTACTGCAGCTTCTCCGAGAGGAGATCCGCGCCCGGTGGAAAACAGAGAGCTGGAAATCACGGTGTTCACAAGTACATGGTTCACGTGGTTGCTGGCCCCGCTCAGCAGCTTCTGCAACACACACACGGTGTCCTTGGCCTCCTCCCTCCGCGCCCTGGCCAGTCTCGGGGCCGCCGGTGCCCGCCGCCGGCACTGCCCGGTGCCTCCCTGCCGCAGCGCCGGTGGGAAGGAGCTGCGCCCGGCCCGCTGTCCCGCGGAGCTGCCGTCAGTCCGGAAGCGAGGGACACGTTGTGAAGAAAGTGCAATTATTTTTTCTTATTGTTTTGTTTTCTGCCGATAGCTGCTTCCTCCTCCTCTGACCAGGGATTCATCAGCAAGCGGTAAAGGTGAATGTGAGCTCGACCGCCCGACCTCGGAGCGCTCCCGTCCTTGCCAGTGTTCAGTGATGTCTCCTGGGCTGGAACTGTCATGCCGGCAAGAGCACAAAGTCATCGTTCACGTCGACCATTGGCACATAGAACGAGGGCACCTCGTTCACGCAGAGGGATTTGTGCCCCGCGGGGTCCAGCTCCTGCACCTTCAGCTGCCACTCCATCCTCTGCACCGCGTTCAAGGCAGCGGCTTCGTGTTGCTGTCGCATGAGCAGGCATGTCTGGATTGGGAGAAACAGCGGGAGGTGAGGAGAGTGAGAGAGGGCAGGAGAGGGTCCTGCTGCCCGTCCCACCCAGCAAACCCAGGGGACATGCAGCCACTGGGTAGGCACAGCATTAAATGCAGCAAGGGATGCCACACACAGGACACCTGGATTTGGGCTGCGTGCTGAGCCCAACTCCAGCAGGAGCTGAGGCAAACCAAAATGTTTTGGGTTTGAAAGGCTTGGAACTACTCCAGAGCACGGACCCCACCAATGAGCCCCTTGGCACAGTCCCCACAGGGACCTGCTCCCTTCATGGGAGCTGCCAATGCCCTTCATGTCACCAGCTGAAGCACAACTGTCCCTGCTCCTTCCCATGTCAGAGCTTGGCTCTCAGAGCACTCTGGAATAACTGCCTGGGCTCCTACCACCCTGAAGCTCTCCACAGGTTTTGGGCTCACTGCAGCACATGCTCATGGCAAAGAGCAGCCCCTGAGGGTTCAACTGACCAGGAAAGCTCCAACCAGACAACACGAGGCAAAACCCCAGTCAGCCCCAAGCTGAACCTGCCTCACCTCCCAGTTCTGGGAACCAGCAGAGGCTGCAGCTCTCCCCGAATCCCCACAGGGGCTCCCCCACCTCTGCTGTGCTGTGCATGGGATTATCCCCCACCATGCAATGCTGCCCTGACCACCTCAGGATGCCCACTCAGTGCTGGAAACCATTAAGGCAGCTTCCAGGCTCCAGCCACAGCCAGGACCCTCCTGGAATGCTCCTGCCTGGAGGTCCCACAGCTCTCACCTTCATCCGATCGTACTTGTCATCCACGTCCTGCAGCCAGGAAATGAACTGTCGTGCATTGAAACGGTCTCTGACTGATTTGTTTTCGTCTCCCTAAGCAAAGGACAGCAAAAGGAATGACACAGGGGATTGTTTTTGTACTTCCAAGCAGTTACAAGTCTCACAAGCCACATTCAAACCCCTCCTGGGGCACGTGCTCCTCAGAAACAAGGTGCCTGCAGGGAGGGAGGATGGAGCTCCCAGCTGCTCCTGCAGCCCTTTCCAGGGATTCAGCCTTGGATGGGGATGCACCCACACCTACTGCACACTCTCCCTGTTTTGAGTTGCTTTGCAGGGAATCTGTCCATGTCAGCCCATCACAGCACTTGAACCTCTCTGTCTCCTTCAACTCCTGCCAAGAACACAGCAGCACAGACACTTGGCTGGGAAGTGCTGAGGGATAAATCAAAGCTCCTGGATCAATACACAGGTCACTAATAAAACCCAGGCTCCTGTCCCTGCCCAGGATCCCTCCCGCAGTGCAGCAGTGGAATGGCTCTCTCCCTTTCCTTCCACAGGAAAACACACCCCAGAGTGCAGTAAAATAAACCCTTCCACTGTGCAGATGATGCTGACCAGTAAGGGCAGAGGGTGCTGAGACTCAGTGATAAACCTGAGATGCCTCTCACCACCGAGACAAGCACAGACCTGATTTTCTAGAGGCATGTTGTACACCTCGGAGTCCAGCAGCATGGTGCAGGCACTGAAGGGCACGGCCTGGTTGGCGATGGTCCTCGCTGCCCGGCAGTGAACCCTCAGGATCTCCTGCTCGCAGGAGACGATGAGCTTCTCCTGAGGAAGAGCAGAGCAGTGAGCATGGCATCCCCAGCCTTCCCAGCAGAGGAAACTGGGGAGCTGTTCCCCAGCTGGAGTGTCCCCTTACCCGCTCGATGCTGTGCTGGAGCCGCAGCTTCCCCCGGACGGCCTCCTGCTGCTTGAAGAGCTCCTTGAGCGGCTCGGCGAGCGACGGCGGTGGGGCAATCTGTGGGCACAGGGGCAGAGCCAGGGGGTTAGAGCCAGGGGGTCTGGGCCAGGGGGTCTGGGCCAGGGGGTCTGGGCCAGGACCATTGCTGGGAGCACAGCCCAGGGGCTGCCTCAGCCCTGAAATGCAGTTTGGCCACTGGCTCAGGGAGGGAGTGGGGACGCTCCATAGGGTGTTATATGGAGATTGCAGAGAAGGTCTGCCAAGGGCAAGGTCCTGATGGTACTCAGACCTCAGTGAGGGTGAGACAACAGGGCAAGAGGTGCCCAGTACTGTGAGGAGAGCTCAGCCTGCAGAACTAGAGCCTGAACCCCTCCCTCCATGTGCTGCAGGGCAGGTTGTGCAGGTGCCCAAGTGTGTCTGACTGTCGGAGCAGGCTGGGAGCAGCCTGGTCTGAGCCCTGGGATGGGAGCCTGTGCCCTGATCTGTCCTGCACCTTCTGGGGAGCAAGGTGCTCCTCCAGCACAACTGCCAGAGGAGCAGGTTGGTCTAGAAGTCTGGGAAGAACCAAGATGTGAACACAGGCCATGACACAGCACGTTCACTGCTTGTCCCACACAGGAACATGCACAGCCTGCAGCAGGGAAATGTGCCTGGTGTGGCTGCTCACACTGACCCTCCTCATCCCGCATTTGCTGTCTGCAGCACAACGTTTATTGATGCATTTGTGTTAGTAAGGCCTTCATGGAGCACAGCAGGGAAATGCTCATCCTGGTGCCAAGTCAAATAGCAGAGCTTGAGAGAATGAAGGTAGGAATTAAGGGCCATCTCTTTCCTCTGTTCTCAGCTCATTATCCCATTACAACACTGCTGTGAAAGCAGTTTTACCTTTCAGCTTCAAATCCAGTGGGTTCATACAAACCCTGCTCAAAGCCTGACCAAATCTCAGGTCCCTCAGCACAGCCTAAGGTCTTCTCTGCAAAAATGCAGCATCTCAGGGGCTGCATTTACCACAGAGTCACGGACTTACCCAGGCTCAGGTTTGGTGGCATATTCTAAAAGCAGGTAAAGCCATGGCTGGGACATGGTGGCATTGCAAGGGTGGTCACAGGGCACAGGAGACAACCTGGCTGTGTCTGTAGCAGCAAGGGAGGGGAAAGTCTCTGAAGTTCAAGAGAGAAGGTGACTCACCACTGGAATATGTAGCTTGCTTAGGGGTTTGCCATCCAACAGGTAGGAGCCTGTGTAGGTGACATACTCAGCGTAGCACTGTGGAGCTTGGGGAGTAATATAGCAGAGGATTTTCCGCTTCTCCTCTATCTTTTTCCTGATCTGGAGGTACTCAAAGTAGGGGTTGGACCTGTCACTGTGGTACGGCTCGATGTCATCCAGTTTGATTGCATCCACGATAGCTGCCAGTGTCTGCTGGATCATCTCCCTCGTCTGCTGGGTGGACGTGTTGATCTGCTGCTGCAGCTGCTGGTTGGAGCGCTGGAAGCGGCGCTTCCGCGGGTGCTGCGCCTGGGAATCGTCCTCCTCCGTGATGCGGCCTTTGGCACGAGTGACGGGCGCGGAGACGGGAGGGAATTCCTTCTCGGCCGAGGCGGCGTTCTGCTTGTTTTGGTTGGCGAGCATCTGAGCCCGGTTCCTGGTAATCCGCTGAGGAATCTCTTCTATTTTGGGTGGTTTGGGAGCTTCTGCTACTGGTTTCTGTACTGGTTCCACGATTTCTGGTTGAGCGTTGCCTGGAGGTGTGTCTGCCTGGGGTGCTGGTGCCTGGCTCCCGCCGCGGGATGCAGCACTGTCCTGAGGAGTGGTGCCCTCGGAGCCGGACACGGGCGGGGGGCAAGGCTGGGAGCTGCTCTCTGCCACCCCCCCAGCAGATGACAGCTCCTCGTGCACAGCTTCCACCTCTTTGCTCTCTGCCTGCGCGGACTCGGATGGGGTCTGCTGGAAAACCTGCGCTTCCGAGTCCTCTGTGCCCTTCTCCTCAGCCACGTTCAGTGCTTCTGAGGTGGCTTCTTGCACTGCCACTTCTGGTTTCTGCTCCTCTGCTGGTGGCTCCGTGTCTGCGGGCAGGGCAGCCACTGCCTGGCTGGCCGGTGGCTCCTCCGGCTCGCTGGACGCGATCACGGACGCGCTGGCTTTGATGATCCCAGCGCTCGGCTCTGGAGCTGCTGCTGGGCTTTCCTCCACTGCCTCTGCCTCGGTCATCTCTGCCTCTGCAACCTCCTTGGGCTGGAGTGGCAGCTCTGGGAGCGAGAAGGGGCCAAGGTCCAGGTCATCCTCGGTGTTGGTGAAGGGGTCAGGCCACGTCACTGCCTCCTCCGTGTTTGTAGGTGCTGTGTTATTGTTTTCCAAATAGCTGTTTTCTGGCGCGGTGACGACTTCAGCCTGAGGTTCTGCTGGCACACACGGAGGCTCTGGAGGGATCTCCGGTGCTTCTTCTGGAAGAGGCTTGCAGTTATTGAAGAAGGTGTCTAACCTAGTAGGGGACATGTATGGAGCTTGCTCTTCAGCGTTCGCTATTTCTCCGGGAACTGCTTCCTCAGCATCCTCCTTGACTTCCTCCAGCCTCGGTTCAGACACCGACAGAGGGTAAGAGATGGGAGAGACAGGGTAGGAAGTCTCTGTGGGAATGAAGGCTACTGGTGCGGGATGAATCGGCTCCAGGGAACAGAGTGGAGGTTTAGGGGATTCGGAAAACCTCTGGGGAGATTTCATCAGGAGCTCTGAGCCCATGGACCAGGGGACAGGGTGCTCTGCAGGGTTCCCCATCAGGCTGGGGGGAATGGCAGTGTCTGTGTTTCGGGAGGGAGGGTTATCCCAGTCTATGTTGTTTTGTTCTGGCATACCCGAAGTGAAATGGTTTTCCTCGATGGGTGGTAGGTAGGTGGATTCTGGTGGCATGATGGAGGCAGTGGCTTGCTGCTCCTCCGTGGTATCCAAGGGCATGCCAAGGTCAGGGGGAAGAGCACTTTCCACTGAAGGAGCCAGCAACTCATCTCTGTGTGAAGGGGAGGATTTTGCTTGTAAACCAGAAAAGACACTTTCAGGTGACTGGGCGACCCCACTGACAGCTCCCTGTGCACAGTGCAAAGCTTCCACTTTGGGTGAGGAAACTCCGTAATCCGGGGAGTAATACCCGGGAGATAAACACTGGAACTTCTCAGCAGGAACAGAAGGAAGGGGAACTTTCTCCTCCATTAAATGCTGCACTGGAGAGTCATAATTTGATGTTGCTGGGACGCTTTGCTGTCTGAAAAACTTATCTCCAACACTGAACTCTTCTTCAGGTGCCCTTCTGATGTCCACTGAGATGGAACGATAGAGGTTCGTGGAGGGGATGGTGCGAGTTGGGGTCTGACTCGGGTTCTCGGGGAGCGCGGTGGGAACGTTGGTGTATCTGTCGAAGAAGGACGGGGAGCAGGCGTTCATGGACATGGTGGAGATGGGCAGCGAGTGCTGCGAGTCCGCGCACTCGAACATCAGGTCCGTGTAGTCCTCGTTGCTGCACGAAGGAGTCCTGGGTGTCTGCATCACCTCCTCATAGCTCGGGCAAGACACGACAGACGCCGGGGTTGGGACGCCCGTTGGCCGGTTCTGGTCCGGCCTGGGAGATGCTGGAAGGATCTCCTTCAGCTGAGGACCTGTGATCCAGTCCTTGGAGTCTGTCCCCACAGCAGGCTGTGCCTTGTTTTCCGGTGACAGGATAGGAGTCAGAGGACCCAACTCTTTGAGCTTCTTGTCCTTGAGCTGAGTGTCCAGCGTTAGCGGCTTCTTTGTGGACAGATCCAGGCTCCTCTTGCGCACATCTTCCGTGCTCTTGAGTTTGTCCTTTAACTTGGGGTCTCCGGATCTGTGCCGCATTTTCTCCATCTGCTTCATCCTCTCTTTGTGCCTTTTGTGGCGCTCCTCGATCTCCAGGTCTTTCTGGCTCAGCATCCTCTCGAAGCTGGTCATCATCAGATCACCATCTCCCAGGAGTTTCTCCCTTGGCCTGGCATCCTTCTTGCCACTGTCTTTGGAAAGGGTTATTTTCTCATTCCCATTGCTGATTTTTATGGAGTCTGATTTGTCTTTATCTTGGTTCTCCTTGAGCTTCTCCTTCAGTTTGGTTTCACCGAATTTGAGGTTGTCATCCTTGGATTTATCTTTAAAGGTGGTAACTTGAGGCCCGTCCTTGTCTTTGAGGGTTGACTTTGGCTCATCTTTGTGATGTTTAAAGAAACCATCTGCATGTTTGTCTCTATGCTTTTCCTTTTCCTCCTTCCATTTTTCCTTGTGTTTATCTCGCTTCTTTTTCTCTTTAGCTGTGCTGATGGCGCTGGAACCATAAGTCTTTTCTTTTTCTGCCTTCTTTGACAACTCTCTTTCAGAATCATTTTTATCCTTCTTTTCAGAAAATAAGTAATCAATGCTTTTCTCTGGTTCCTCATCAGCCTCTGCCTTCATACTGTAGGAAGAGCCAAAAGCCTCCCCATCCACAGAGAAATCTTTCTCGTAGTGAGTGGAATCCTTCTTGCTGCTGGAGTCCTTGAATTCTTCTTTTTCCTTTTTCTCTGTCTTCTCCTTCTTTGCTTTTTCTTTCTCGTGACTTTTCTTTGAGGAAGATGAGGAATGTCGGTGTCTCTCCTTCTCCTTGAGTTTGTCCTGCAGGCAGGGTAAAGGGAGAGAGTCCTTGAACTTTTCTTCAGCAGCATCAGCAAGAGAAAGGTTTGAAGACTCGAACAGGCTGGTCAGTCCTGGCTCTTGCCCCCTGTCTGTGAAGCTGTCAGAGGAGATCTCGCTGATCTTGTCATTGGAGTCATCCCTGTAGTCATTCAGAGCCTCCTCCTCCAGCTTCTCCAGCAGGCTCTTCTCCGACTCCCCTCCTTTTGAAGACTTCTTTTCTTTGGAATGCTCTTTATCTGGCTTCTCCTTGTGTTTGCTTTTCACCTTGTCATCACTGGCGTGTTTCTTTTCAATCTTTTCTGGGAGCTTTTGCTTGTTTTTCTTCTCCTGAGTGGAATCTATGGACGTTCTGTCCTTCCTCTCCTTGTACTTCTCGGTGGAGTCTTTATCTTTCTTCTCTTTGTGTTTCTCAAAGGAACTCTTCTCCTTCTTCTCCTTTCCCCCTTCTGATGTTCCTTTGTCCTTTTTCTTCTCCTTGGACTCCTTATCCTTCTGCTTCTCCGAGTGCTGCCGGTCGGAGGAGTACTTGCGGTGCTTGTCGGGGTACAGCTCCTTCTCGGCCGCGGGGTCGTCCTTGTCCTGGAGACTGTCCAGGCGGTGCCCGTCGCCGCCGGCAGAGTCGCCCACTTTGAACCCTCCCAGGCTGTAATCATCCCTCTCGTCCTCGCTCTCATCCGTGAAGATGTCAGCGATGCTGTACCAGCTCTTCTCCTTGCCCTTCTTCTCATCCTTCTTCTCGGGGAAATCCTCCCGGTCCGCTGAGAAGTTTTTCTTCTCTTTCACCTGGTCGAAAGAACTTTTCCTCTCCTTGTCTTTGCTGTGAAGATCTTTGTACTTCTCCTTAGTTTCTTTCTTCTCTTTGAAACTTTTCTCTAGTTCTTTGTCCTTCAAGATTTTTTCTGGAGCAACTTTTTCATTTTTCTCCTTGTCGCCCTCTTTGGATTTTTCCTTATATTTTTCTGGCTTCATCTTTTCTTTTTTTTCTTTATCAGGAGCATCTTTCTTCTCCTTTTCCTTCCCGGAATGGTGCCTCTCCCAGCTCTCCAGGGACTTCCCACTGAATTCAGGGTCAGACTTATCCTTGAAGAAGGTTTCACAGCCATAGTCTTTGAAGTCATCTCGATAGGGCTCCTCCTGCTTCGTCTTGGGATCTTTTCGCTCTTTGGAGCCATCAGAGGAATCTTTTCTGTCTTTGTTGGTTTCCCCTGTATCTTTTTCTTTCCTCTCCTTGACAGTCTCCACAGAATCCTTCCTTTTCTTATCCTTTTCTGGCAAATAACTGGGAGTAACTTTGTGTCTGTCTGTTTGGTCCTTTTTCTTCTCGGAGCTTTTCTCCACATAGTCCCTCTCCTTTTTCTTTAGAAAACTGTCCTTTTCATTCCGCTTCTCGTATTCCTTCTTCTCCTTTGTTTTATTTTCCTTTTTCTTGTCTTTAATTTCCTCTTTCACGGGTTCTATGATTAGTTTTGCCACGGTGTCATTTTTAATCTCCCTGAAATCTGTTACTGGAGAATCCCAGCTGTCCTCACCCTTGAAATCGAAGGATGAATCAGAGGACAAGTCTGAAAACCACCTCTCCTGCTGATCATCCGAAAGGCTGAACTTCGTGTCCTCACTTTCAGCAAACTGGGGTTTGTTATTAAACTCATCAAACCCTGACTCGTCCCTGTAAAGTTTTTCTTTTTTGCATTTTTCTTTCTCCTCCTTGAAGGATTTTTCTTTTTCTAGTTTAGAAACCTTCTCCTCCTTCAGCTCATTCTTCTTCTCAGATTTGGACTGTTTGTCCTTTGACTTCTTCTTTCTCTCCTCCTTGTGTATTCTTGGCTTCTCCTCCTTGGGAGATTTCTCCTTGACAGGTTTCTCTTTTTCTGATTTACTCAATCCTTCTCTGAAGGATTTGCTCAGGTCTTTACTACCATCTTTGATTTTTCTTAACGATTTCTCCTCTTTTGAGGATTTTCCAGTCTCATCTTTAAACAACCACTCCTTCTCCTCTGCTTTACCTTTGGGGAGCTTTTCCTCCTTCTTACCATGTTCCCTCTCATGCTTTAACACTTTCAACTTGTTTTCGACTGGATTTTCTGTCTCTACTATCAAGCCTTTCTCAGGCTTTTGTTTAGAGTCCTCAAACTCAAAAGAAAAAGTTTTGATTATTTTGATATCTTGGCTGATGGGACACTGTCCCTTCTCCTTGTTTTTATGTTTGTGTTTTGTTTTATGCTTTTTAACAACCTTCCCCTCCTTGTCCAGCTTTGGAATTGCTCCATCCACATTACTATGGAATGAATTCTTTTTCTCAGAAAGAGTGTTGTGGGGGGTGTTTTTCTTTTTGTGCTCTGGTTTCTTCCTGACTGGCTTTAGTGACTCTAAGCTCGAGTCCTCGGACGAATAGTCTGACTCGCTCGTCAGCCTCGTCCTGGTGGAGTCCGAAAGGGAACTGACATCTGACCAAGCTGGAGAGGATATGGTTTTCCAATTGTCCGTCCTCCAGTGCTTGGAGTGCTGTTCTGTAAGATTGGGATTATGTTTCTGGGATGCTAAACTCCCATGTGAAGAGGTCGATGAGGCAGACAGAGAGTTAAACAAGGAGGATTCCTTTAGCACTAGCCTCGAGTCCTTTACACAGCTAGAGCTCTGGAGAGAGTCTCTATCATCCTCCTCACTCTCCACATTTTCACTCTCTGATTCAGAGGAACAAAACTTGTCATTTTTTTTGCCAAACCGAACCTCTTTGTTTTTCGTCTCCTTCTTCCGCTTCTTCTTCACTTTGCTCTTCTCCTTGGGTGCCTTGGTGCTGGCGGGCTCCCGGATCTTGCTGCTGGGCAGGATGGAGTGGCTCGAGAGGCGCAGCTTCTCCGCCGTCCCCACGGCCACGCTGGTCTCCTCCTCGTCCGAGCTGTCCGACAGGATGCGGTGGGCAGCTTTCTTTGGTGTAATTGTGTTATTTTTAGTATAAGTTTTCACTTCCATTTTGGGTATGGAAATGAAACTGTTTGCTTTAGTCTCTTTCCTGTAATCCTTTTTCAGCAAATGTTTGTCATCGACCGGCGGGACCCGGTCCTGCTCATCGTCCTCATCGAATTCATACTCGTCCTTCACCGGCGTGATGGTTTTAGGGGGCTCCTGGGCCTTGGGCTTGTGCTTCAAACCCTTCTCAAACTCTGAGTCTGTGTTATTGCCATCAACTGAGCTGGAGGGAGCGAAGGAAGGGGCGTCCTCCTCCTCTGAGGTCTCTGCAGAGAGAAAAGAGCAGAGTGTTAAGGGCTGTGAGAGACTCTGGGGAGGAAACATCACCAGCCTGTGGCAGACATGAACCACTGGGAATGACCCTGGCATCCTTTGGCCTCACCAAGACTTTGCCAGGTTGGCAGCCATCAGCTTGGAATGCCAGGCTGGGAGATGTTTTAGGAAAGAACAGACATCCTGGCTCCAACTTGCACACAGTGCTCACCAAACAACATCCTGGTGTATCAGGAGAACTTTGTAACAGGGTTATGGCTGCACACAGCCAAGGTCAAGGCTCTCTGTAAGACTGGAAACAAATTAGCACTAATTAAAACCTGCAGTGTGTTCTACAATGGTGGTACTGTTGGGACAGACTCCAGCAGGGACAGCCCAGGAGCAGACCCTGGGACAGCCAAGGGACAGGAACACACTGTGGACACACAAACCTCCTCCTCTCCACTGCAATTACCCACAGTTTAAAGGTAAGACATCCATTTACCTGCAATTGGCTTCCAATCCTACATCTTGACTGCACCAGGGAACTGATCTCACCCTTGGCTCCCAGGGCAAACAGCTCCCAGAGCTAAAGCTGGTGGTTTATGTTGTCTGAATTGGGGTTACAGCTACAGGTGGGCTCCTGACAGTGGCAGCAGCGTGTGGACACCCTGACAAGAGTCTAAACTTCACTGTCCTTTAACGTCCCTGCATTAACAGACAGCTGCAGGCCACAAACATCACTGCCAAGGCCCCAGAGAGGTCAGTCTCACCTGTTGAGCTCTCCTCGCTGGAGGGGTACGTGGTCTTCCCCAGGAGCAGATTCACCATCGTGGGAGAATTAGCTACTTTTAAAGGTGTCTCGCCCTTCCTGTTGCTTTGATGAGGATTCCCTCCATAATGTAACAACAATTTCACCACCTGGAAAGAGAAATTGAGGCTTAAAGATGCTCATGATGTTTTGATTCCAGGTATTTTGTAGAATTTTCATATATAAGGGGAATGTTCTCAGGACATGTCTTATAGTACTAACAGTCATCAATTAAAAAGTATACAAAATCCAGCAACATTCCCAGGGAAATGGTGGAATCACCACCCCTGAAAGTGTTCAAAAACCATGCAGATGTGGTGCTTGAGGACATGGTTCTGTGGTGGGGTGTGGTGGTACTGGGGCAATGCTTGAACTCTATGATCTTGGAGGCTTTTTCCAACCTTAATTATTCTGTGATTCTAAGAACTAACCTGGGCAGGAAAGAAGGAAGAACAAGACACAAAGCCACGTTGCCTTCTCAATTGCAGAAGAAGAATCAACTATCTTGTGTGCAGAAGAACAACCAAGTAAAACACTCAACTGCTCTGGGGCAGCAAAATTCATAGAACCATGGAATGGTTTTGGCTGGAAGGGATCTCAAAGCTCATCTCATTCCACTAGACCAGGTTGCTCCAAGCCACATCCAACCTGGCCTTGGACACAAATTCCTGCCCACTACAAGGCAAATGAGAACTAAATAACCCAAATCCCTGCATTTCCACAGCTGGCTGCTCAAAGCACAAGTTCACAAACAAACCACTGAAAGCCCAGCAATGGACCCAGCAGCCCCCACCTTGAAGTGCCCGTTGTTGGCAGCGTCGTGCAGGGGGGTGTCGTCGTCCAGCCCCTTGGTGTTGACCTCAGCGCCCGCCGCCAGCAGCTGCTTCGCCACGTCGTAGTAGCCCCGGTTACAAGCCTCGTGCAGCGCCGTCCAGCCTGCAAGGAGGGGACACTGAGCATGACAGCACCTTCACAGGGACACAGGGACAGCGAGGGCCACCCCCGGGCACACAGGGACAGTGAGGGTCACCCCAGGCACACGTGGACACTGAGGGTCACCCCCAGGCATACACAGACACAGGGACAGCGAGGGTCACCCCCGGGCACACACAAACACAGGGACAGCGAGGGTCACCCCTGGGCACACAGGGACAGTGAGGGTCACCCCCGGGCACACAGGGACACTGAGGGCCACACCCGGGCACACAGGGACACTGAGGGTCACCCCCGGGCACATGGAGACACAGGGAAAGCAAGGGCCAACCCTGGGCACACAGGGACAGTGAGGGTCACCCTCAGGCACACATGGACAGTGAGGGTCACCCCCGGGCACACAGGGACACAAGGACAGTGAGGGTCACCCCTGGGCACACAGGGACAGTGAGGGCCAACCCATGGCACACGCAGACACAGGGAAAGCAAGGGCCAACCCTGGGCACACACGGACAGTGAGGGTCACCCCTGGGCACACAGGGACACATGGACAGTGAGGGTCACTCCTGGGCACACAGGGACAGTGAGGGCCACCCCCGGGCACACAGGGACAGTGAGGGTCACCCCTGGGCACACAGGGACAGTGAGGGCCACCTCCAGGCACACAGGAACAGTGAGGGTCACCTCCAGGCACACAGGGACACTGAGGGTCACCTCCAGGCACACAGGCTGCAGGAACTGGCATGGAAAGGGGCAGGCTGCTCTGATGGCCGAGGTGGCCGTGTTTGTCTGGACCCCCATGAAGGAAGGAACCAAACCTGCAGCTCTGCCCTGCTACTCCAGCCAGGCACTCATAGAATCAATCCCACTTCTGCCTCTGGTCATGTCATGCGCTACAGTCAGAGCATCTGCCAGAGCAGAAAGGACTCCAGGAGATGGAAAATTTTATGTAAGAAATTAAGAGAAATGCTGATGTCATGTGAAAGGCAGATCTCAAATCCTTTTCCCTGCACAGAAACATGAAATGGTTTGGGTTGGAAGAGACCTTAAAACTCATCCAGTGCCACTCCCTGCCATGGGCAGAGACACCTTCCACCAGCCCAGGTTGTTCCAAGCCCTGTCCAAGCTGCCCTTGGATACTTCCAGGGATGGGGCAGCCACAGCTTCTCTGGGCAACCTGTGCCAGGGCCTGCCCACCCTCACAGGGAAGGATTTCTCCTCTACATCTAATCTATCCCTGCCCTCCTTCAGCTTAAGGCCATTCCCCCTTCTCCTGGCATTACATGCCCTCATGGAAAGTGCCTCTCCAGCCTTCTCTTAAGCCCTGTTCAGGTCTGCCTTTAGGTTCCAGCTCCTCTGTAAGGGAAACACCAGTGCCCAGGCTGGGCCTGAGCCCTGAGCTGCAGACAAGGATGGGGAGCTGCCCCCACACAGCCCTCACAAACACCTTCTGTGCTCTCCCAGCTCAGCCAGGCTCAGCTCTGGCGGGGGGAAACCAAACAGCAGATCTCCACAGTAACGGCGGCTCCACTTCTCAAACAAGCCTCTGAAGAGCACAGGACAAAACACTTTATCGTGTTCAAACAGACTATTTTTAAGCAGAGCCTGTTTTGAAGTTCCCCGGCGCGGCCGCTCCGCTGGGTTGCTGATAGTGCCGTGGGAGCGCGTTCCGGTACCTCCGCCTGAGCCTTCGGAAGGGGCACCTGTGCCCAGAATTAATCACAGCTGATACTTCAGTCTGGCACTGGCATTAATCATATGGGAGGAGGAACAGCCATATCTATTTATAGCCCCAAAATCGTGCAAAGAGAACAGCAAAGAGCAAAGTCAAGTTCTTGGACGTGCTGAAGAAAGGCTGATCCAGGCCCCACTCTCAGCACAGGGGTGTATGAAGAGCACCTTCATCATCATCATCTCCTGGCTGCCTTCTCCCTGCAGGACTTGGGGTTGTTCCCATCCCATCCACCACCCTAAGCAGGAGCTTGGCAGCACTGCTGAGGAGGAGGAGAAGGAGAAGGAGGAGGAGGAGGATGTGGTGCTACTCCTGAGCTGAGGCTCAGGACACTCAACATCTCCTCTAATTCGGGTGTCTGGTGGGATCTGACCTTGCCCTTGAAATTCACTCCCCATTAGCAGCCCTCCCACAGTCAATCCTTGAAAACAACTCCCAGAAATTTGCAGGCATCAGCCCCCCAACTGCAGAGCAGTGACTTCACAAACCCACTCTTGGCAGTGTTTCTGTGCACATAATTTCTTCTATTTTAAGAAAAAGAAAGAGCTAACCCAGCCCATCTCCCTTTGCAAATCCCCCTCCAGACTTGCAAGACAGCACCCATGTGGAAGGGCACAAGGAAATGGACTGGAGGCCTGGACAGGGTTTCAGTGTGTGGAGCCAGGACAGCCCCAGGGATTGCTCTGCATCCTGCCCAGCCCAGCATCACTGCCTTGGGCAGACTGGACAGCCTGGGACTGCTGCTCCAAACTCCAGCAAGGAAACTGATGCTTTTTTTAAAAAAAATTGATTTCTTTTTGCCTTTTTAATGCAGTTTTTTTGTTATTTGCTTTTTTTTTTTAAAGGGCAACAAGACTTTTTCCTCCCCGTGAGCAAAATCATTATTTTTGGCTGATCCTCTCTTTCCAAGGAGCAACGTCGTGTCATAAACAAACCACTCTGTGTGGTGGGAGCCATTCCTGGAGGTGGAACACACGTTCAGGTGGGAAGAGGTGGGGATTCCCAGGCTGGTTACCTGCAAAGTCCTTCACATTGACATCTGCACCCTCGATGATGAGCTCCTTGATGCGCCGGGCGTCTCCCCGGATGGCGGCGCGATGCAGCCGAGTCTCTCCTCGCTCGTTTCTCTTATTTACTTTATCTTTGGTTTTGGAGGCAGAGTTGGGAGTTCCCTTCTGACAAACTGTAGACTGAGAGGGATGCTTTGGTGTTGTGTCAACTGCAGGGAGGAGAGAAGCAGCGTCAGGAACCGCAATTCCAAGGAATTCCTAAGCCTTTAGAGGGAGCTCGTGCACCGCGTTTCACGGCGCCTCTTCCCAAAAATATTCCCCACAAGGCACGAGAGGCAGCCCAGGCTCCGAAGGGGATGTGAACAGAGCAGCCTGTGTGTGTCCCACAGAGATGGGAATCACGGGCTGCCAGAGCCCACTGGAGTCCTGGCAAGCACTGTGGGCAGTCCCGTGATTTGGGAGCAGACAATGCAGCTCCTTACCCTCAAACCTCAATTCCCAAGGGAAGTGGCCTTTTACCAAGCACATGTGAGGTCTGACAGCCTTGGGAGGAGACTGTGCATTTCCTGGGGTAACACTGAACACTCCACAGCTTTTCCCCTTTTAATATTCCCAAATAACAGCAACATCAGCAGTGAGATTGGTTAAGAACAACAAAATACACAACTAAAAACTGCGATGTTGTGTAGGATGCAGATGTGACCGAGTCCTCCAAAAACCCTGGGGGGGTCATGTTTGCAACAGATAAAAGTTACTAAAACACAAAATCCGTGGTAAACACATTCCAGCTGCTCTGCATCTCGAGTTACAGCTGCACTGGATACACTTATCCCCCTCCACAAGAAGAAACGTTTAAAAACATACAGAGGGTGATGTTTTGTCTTTAGTCACAATCCTCCTTTACAGAGATAGCTGAGAGGCCTGTGGGAAAGACGAAGCTGATGTGGAGGAGGTTCCCATGGAATGAAAACTCTGGTTGAGCAGCCAGGGCAGGACTTGGACTTGGCCCATGGGACACCTCCTGCTACTGCCCGACACTGGAAGAAGAAAGGGCAGCCACAGCCATGAACAAACCCCAGTGACACCGTGGCTGGAGTCACCTGCAGAGCCCCATGGGATGGGTGAGACCCCACAGGGCAGCAAACCAGCCCCTTTAGACCACGCTGGAGGGGGCAGCTCATCCTTCTGCTGCACCTGAACATCCTGGTGACCCCTGGGAACTGGGAAGCCCAGGCATTTTGGAGCCTCTCGTTGCAGGTCCCACTTTGGAGCAAACCCCCCCTCCGGGTCTCACCTGGGCTGTTTGCAGACTCTTCCGCTGTCATCTGCATGAGGAGAGCGACCTGCTGGCGCTCGGAGAGCGGGTACCCTGCCCGGATCCCCGAGAGGCCCATCCCGAAGAGCAAGCCAGGCTTCCTGGTGGTGGGCTCCTTTTTAATCCTCTTCCGCTCGGGACCCTGCTTCTCTGTGGGACAAGGACACGGGGACACAAGCTGTGAATGTCACTGAGACCCACAACCACGTTCCACACCTCACAAACCAAAAAGGGATGGGTGAAGGAGGTTCCTGTGGTCAAGGGTGGAGCCCTGTGGTGAAGGATGGAGCCCTGAAATGGGAGCAGTGGTACCTGGAGCAGCACTCCAGGCTCACACCTCAGGTACAGCCAGGACATGCTCCACTCCTGCTCCTCCCACAGCCTCCAGTTCTCCCCCCTTCATCCCAGAGCAGCACAGGAAGGAGAGACTGGGTCCTCCCCGGGGCCACAGTCAGTGCTGCACCTCCCACCTTGCTTTGGGTCCTCCATCCCATGCCATGGTGTTCAGAGCAGCCTATGCAGCCTGACACCAGCACAGTGTGGACTCAACTGGAGGCATCCAACAGCATCAACAAGGAATGCTGGTAAGATACAAACTGATAGCTCAGGAACGTGGCCATCACACCCCCTCCTCCTCCTCCTCCTCATCATCAAACCAAGGAGTCTGCAGCCAAACACGTGTGGGGAGCACCAGGCTGGTCCTCTCCTCCCAGAGCAGCTGCTCCCACCTGGCACAGAGCACCCACCTCCCATCAGGTCCTCTGCAACCCTCTAAAAACATCTCAAATTAACAGGAGGGGAGGAAGAAACTCCAGAAGCAGTGCCTGGCTTGTCATCTCCAAATCCCAGCCTGGCACTCAAGTCTCCTGAATCATTCAGGTGCAAAGGTAGCTCCTGCTGAGAGACTGAGCACAAGTGCAGCTAAAGCCAGATCTGTCAAATCCTGCTGCACCATCTCCAGTGGGTTCAAAGAGCCACAGCAGAGTCACACAACCATAGAATGCTTTGGGTTGAAAGGCACCCTAAAGCTCATCTTGTTCCACCCCTGCCATGGGCAGGGACACCTTCCACCAGCCCAGGGTGCTCCAAGTCCTGTCCAAGCTGGCCTTGGACCATTCCAGGGATGGGGCAGCCACAGCTTCTCTGGGCAACCTGTGCCAGGGCCTGCCCACCCTTACTGAAATAAAAACCAACAATCCTGCAGCCCCAGCTCTGCTCATCCAGCCCCCTTTGCTCTTTGCCAGACTCAATGTGGGTCATGGGCACAGGGCCTGTTGTGCCCCAGTGCCAAGTCCAGTGGGTCAGGTGGAACTGCCAGGGGATGGGGTCACGCTTGGCCAGTGGACTCTGCACCACAGCACAGGTTTCCTCCTCCAACCACCAAACTGCAGTGGAGTAAAAGTCTCCAGCAGACGAGGGCAGCAGGGTGTGGGACACCTGCACTGCTCAGGTCCATTCCTGCTGCTCTGGCTCCCACACTGCCTGAGCTGAGGCACAGGCGGCTCCAGAAACCTCCTCCCTGCAGCATGTGTGGAGCTCCATCCCCTGCTGCCCAAGTCTCACCTGGAGCAGGTGATTCCCATCCACCCCTGCTCTCGGGATCCTGTGCATTTGAAAAACAACTGTCCCAGGGAACCTCTCAGTCAGAGAGCACGGCCACCCCTCTCCAAACAGCTCTTCTCACTGCCCAGAGAAGCTGTGGCTGCCCCATCCCTGAAATGTTCCAACCCAGACTAGACATGTGCCAGGGCCTCCCCAACTCAGTGGAATAAAAACTAACAAACCTGCAGCCCCAGCTCTGCTCATCCAGCCCCCTTTGCTCTTTGCTTGGAGCAATCTGGGCTGGTGGAAGGTGTCCCTTCCTTGGCAGGAGGGTGGGAATGGATGAGCTTTATGATCCCTTCCAACCCAAACCATTCCATGGTTCTGTGAAATACAAGCCCTGGAAACATGTCTGCATTGAAGGAGAGTCCTGATCTACCCCTTCAAAGCCACATTTCGGTCGCCCTGGCAGCTGTAACAGATGAAATCAGATCACAGGAAAGTGGGCAGCTTTTTAATGGCTCAAAATAAAATTAAACCCAGTGTGCTTACGGGAAGAAAACAACTTGACCTGGACAGTTCCAGGAGCCACAGTGCTGCATGGTGTGTCCTGCCAGGCACCCTGGCCCTGAGCACAGGGACACCTGGCCATGTGTGCAGCCCTCCCTGCTTCTCCTAAGGCTCCGAGCTGCTGCTCCAAGCTGCTTAAATCCTGCTCTGCCAGGCCTGGCTTCTCCCCAGCCTCGGCCACCTCCAGCCATGCCCCACAGCCAGACACAGAGATGCTCAAAGGTCACGCCCTGGCCGGTGCCACCAGGCACTGTCCCCGAAGTACATGACTCCCAGGGCTGCACATGGCAGAGGGGCTGCTCCCTCAGCTGCCAGCACAATTCCTGCCACAATTAGAATGGGAACATTTTCATTAATATCCCTCGGCTGCTGCAGGTTGTCAGCACGAGCCTGGGATTTGCAGAAATTGATTATCGAGTTCAACCGAAACCCCCTAAACTCCTATTCATTCTGCAGTTGCAGAAATTTCCTCCTCCACAGAACATTTAACATTAAGAAACATGTGATCAACAAGATAAAAATAAATTGGAAAGCGACTGCCGTGTTCTCACTCGCTGTGGTGAGGCAGCGAGGGCTGGTGGAGGCAGCCGAGGACTCGGCTCGTGCTTCCCAGTGGGAAGGGTTCAAGGCCAGGCTGGATGTGGCTTGGAGCAACCTGGGGTGATGACTTACCCTTGAGTGTGGGCCATCACACCTTGTCTAGTGGAAGCTGCCCCTACCCATGGCAGGGGGTGGAGCAAGATGAGCTTGAAGGTCCTTTCCAACCTAAGCCATTCCAAGATCCTGGGATTCCCTGGCTCCCAGTGTGGGCAGCAGGGCAGCCCCTGGATCACTGTGGCACAACCCTCAGGCAAGGTGGAGGGATCACAGAAGCAAGATCCATTAAAAGGCTCTGAAACACGAGCAGGAGGATGGAGACAGAGCTGCCCCCAGCATCTGCTTCCCATCGTCATCCTCAGCAGGGTCAGGGTCAGGCCTGGCCCCTGGGCTGGTTCCCCTGGCCCTGGCTGCTCCCAGGCTTACAGAGCTGCAGGTGGGTTTTATTTCAGCCCAGATTTCCCTCAGAATCACATTTTCAGCAGATTTAAAGGTGCCCCTGCACAGAGATCTCCAGATCTGTGTGCCGGCGGCTCCCAAGGCTGCTCCTTCTCCTCTAATTAAACGCATTTCTGGAACACCTTGCAGCAACATGGAGAGAAACTCACAGTGGGTAAATACCTCAGCAGACAGAAAGAAAACCTATTTCACACTCAAACTGCTTTAGCAAGCACAACCCCCCGAGGTATGAGGGGGTGAGCAGGCAGGGAGCCCCCGTGCCCATCGGCACGGCTGGACCGTGCACACGGATCCCAGCGGGAGGAAGACCACGGCAGCCCACGGATGCTCCGTGAGCCCAGGATGAGCCACACCTCCATGCAGCTATTTTTAAAGCAGCTCGTTTGCTGCTTCAGCCCTTCTGCAAACCTCCTGAGCGCAGCCTCAGCCCTGGTTTAATTCGGGGCTCCTGCTCGGCTCTTCCCTCCCGCTGACGCCAGCAGGAACCGCGTGCGCAGGCTTAAAGGGGAAAGCAGGAGCCCAGCCCAGCCAGGAACTGCTCCTGCCCTTCAGCACACGGAGCCCGAGAGGCTGCACAGGCAGAGCAGGAGCACATTCCCAGCACAAAGGGGTTTGAACGTTTGCCTATGGGTGGTTCCTGTGCCCAGACGAGACTCGGGGCAGTGCTGCAATGGGGAGCACAAATCCGGGAATGCTGAAGTGCCTTGGCCGCTCCGTGGGGGTCCCCGGGCAGATTTGGGGCTGCTGAGGCTGAACCCTGGCCCCATCCAAAACGGAGAGAAGCAGGGAAGGAGGGGAACAGGGCAATGATGGAAAACCTCTCTGTGGTTTGTCGAGGCCGTGCTTTGGGATGCTGGCAGGTCATCGGGGTGTTGGAGCCACACAGCTCCTCACTCCCCACGCACGCAGAGAGAGAGAGAGCCCTGTCATGCAGAAACCATCTGTTTCCACTGCTCCAACATGACAACACATGCATGGAAGGTGGAACCCTGAGGAAAAATACCATTTCCAAACCAGCAGCTCACGCCAAACGTCTCCGGCATGGAGACACCGAGTGCTGGCTCATCGGCAAACAGGATTTCAACAGTTTCTGTGCCGAGCGAGCACACAACCAGGAGATCAATAAGAATAAATTAGAGCAGCACAGACAGCAACAGAGACTGCACTGCACCCCCGAGACCAGGCGGGCTCTGCTCCCCCTAGCCCGGCCCAGCCTGCGTAAGAGTGACTCATTCCTGCTGCAGAACTCGGAGGGCAGAACACGTTTCAGAGCGTGTTGGCTCAAGGCAGGGAAGAGCAGGTCTGGCCTGGCACTGTGGCCTGAGGATGCACTCACAGGGCACCTGCAACGTGGGCCAGCAACTCAGGAGCTGAAAGGTTGATGGCAGCATGACCCCCCGGCTCCAGAAACCCCCAAAACTGAAGGATAAACAGGCTGAGGGTGCCAGGGGGATTTGGCTTATCAACCAGGTGCCAGAAATGAAACCAGTCAGGAAAATGAGAGGAAAAGCAGGGTCTGCCTGGGCAGAAGGATAAGGAAGGCACTCTGAGCCATTCACATACAGTGGGGAGCTGGTTCCTAACCCGCAGGATGGAGGTGCTGTCAGAAGGAACAAGCCCCCTTATAAACACACCAAGTTATGGTGTGTTGCTGAGCCCACTGTCCCCACCACTCAGCCCAGCTCCCCAGGGAGGAGGATCCACAGGCCCTGGCCCCTCTGGTTGCAGTATTTTAAACCACAGCTTGACCAGAGAGGTTAAATGCTGTGTGACAGCCTGTGATCCAAATCCTGGCGTTCTCCCTACACTTGTAGGCAGAACCCACAGTGTGTAGAAGCAGGTGCTCCCCACTGGTTCCCAAACTGCTGTGAGAGAAGGAGCACAGAGGCTGCATCAGAAACAACAATCTCCATGTTAAACAAGAGTAATTCTGAGAGAGACCAATTTTCAGGTTCAGACAGTTCATTTCCCACGAAATAGAAAGAGCTGGAGGAGGGAGGACGGGGGAGGAAGGCTCTGGCCAGCCCTCCCCTCCTGGAGCCAGGGCCAGGACACTCTGCAGACAGCGCTGATAAAAGCTCTTGTATTAAGGAAAAAGCCATCATTGATAGATTTTTGGTTCACAGAGACACAGCACACTGCAACCTCTCCCTCTGCATGTTAAGGAGGTGATGAGGGGGGAGGAGGGAGATTTATGGCAGCTCCCATCATAAAACGACCTGGTTTTCCGTGCAGCCCTTCCCAGATGGCTGCTGCACACGGGGAGTTTCTCAGGGTGATCTGAAGGCTGGTGTGTGCCAGGCTCTCCACACTGTACCGGCATTATGGAGCCCAGCGAGGAAAGGGAGAAGCTCTGACATTCACTCTCTCCCTGTTGCTAGGTGAGAACAGTTCCTTGACTATTTTAGTTAAAGGACTGAAATTACACAAGCAAAGAAAGGCCCGATGCAGCGCAGCCCCTCAGAGCCCCCAGCTGCAAACAGGGGAGTGCAGCCAGCACAGGGAATGGCACAAACAACACTTGGGGATGCAGATGCCTTCTTTAACAAGCCAGCAATTTGCTTCTCACGGATTCCCTTGTCAGCCTTCCCAACTTGGGACTAACAAGCCTGTTCCCGAACACTCACGGGCATCAGGCAGCAGCCGGCTCTGCGAGAGGATGGTTTGGGTCAGCTGATTCATCAAGCATTTTCTAACCTACTAATTAGCGTCACGTAACAACCTCGGGGGATTAGAGAGGAGTTTAAGTTCCAAGGCCAGCTCCTGCCAACCATACTCACACTGGCCCCTGTCCACCCAGCACTTCCCCAGCCATGAGCCCCCAGGCTCAGCCCTGGGCTCCCAGAAGAGCCCTTGGAGCCAGGGAAGGTCAGTGTGGACAGAGCAGCTCAGAAGGTTGGTGGGGGGTTTGTCTCTCCCTTCTTTTCCCAAAAGCACCCAAGGGAGGGAGCTGGACACACAGAGAGGAGGGCCAGGACTCCCATGGAGAGAACAGGGCACCCAGAACTGCTGCAACCCACCAGCCTGGACCCAGCCTTTGTCAGGCCTCCCCAGCTCCCAAGGAAAGCTGCTGGAGACCAAAATTAACTCAGCACACTCAGAGAATAGTACTGAGCCCCAACTCTCCCTGCTGATGACTAAAGGCCTGGAAACCACAGCTGCACCTCGAGCCAAGGGACTCAAGTGACAGCAAGACACCCAGCTAAGGAAACCACGCGCAGGAGGGGTGGGCAGCAGGAATTCTGCACTGGGCGCATCTCGCAGCTGCTCTCCCAGCAGTGGTACCTGCCCCACTCTGCATTAAGGGACCCCTGGGAGCCCGGGGGAGGTGGGGAGCGCCGGCCCCACGCCGGCAGTCTGGTGCCGTTGAGTCAGCCCGTGACTCAGCCGTGGCTCAGCGCCGGCACCGCTGTGCCAGCACCGGTGCCCACCTCTGCCACCACCTCCCTGCAGGTGCCTGCCCGGCAGGACAGTCCTGCCTCCCTGCTGCCCGTTCTCTGTGTGCTTCTAACAGCACAATTACCAAATATCCCTGTATTTTAAAGCCTGTCCCCCCTCGGTACGGCACAGGAGCCGCAGGAAGCCCCACAGGCTGCTGGAGCTGCTGCGGGAAGAGCTGGCTGTGCTGGTTCCACGGCTGCCAGGCAGCACGTAGGCTCCCTCCCAGCAGCCTGTGCATGTGGGGAGATGCTGCACGAGGGAAGGAGAAGGAAGGAGGAGAAGTCTGAGGCACAGAGATGCTGCTCCCACAGTGCTGGAGCTGTAACATGCACAGTCTGGAGCCTCACAGCTTGGTGCCACCTTTCTTTTTCCTAAAGACAGTTTATTTAGTTAACTCTGAGGAACCCAAGAGTCAGAATTGTTGCTCTAGAAACCATTTTGAAGGAGATTATTTTAAAAGATTTAGCACTGAACCACCATACCCAAACCATACACTTAGGGCAGCAATGGCCAGCAGCACCTCTGGGAGCTCACACCACAGAACCATGGAATGGTCTGGATGGGAAGACACCTTAGAACTCATCTTGTCCCACCCCTGCCATGGGCTGGGACACTTAAACCAGGTTGCTCCAAGCCCTGTCCAACATGGGCTTAAACACTTCAAGGGACAGGGCAGCCACAGCCTCTCTGGGCAACCTGTGCCAGAGGAGAGAAGGAGAGAATTCTCTCCCCAAAAGGAGAGAATTTCTTCTGTAATCTGTCCCCAGACTGCCCTGCAGCACCAGCTGCTGCCCAGCACCTGGGCAGGGTGGGTTTTGCTGCCCTTCCACAGGACACAAACCCACCTCTGACGCTTCTTACCCCACCATTGGAGCACCCACGTCAAGGCTCAGCCAGAGCCGTCCGGGAAAACAGCGGCAAACACCGTGCTAAGGAAAATGAGTCACTGCCACACATCAGGATGAGGATCCACGCCATTGTTTAAACATTTGAAGAGGGGAAAAAATATCCCACTAGAGGCAAAGAGAAAGCTGTGCTAGCTCCCAGCTCCCACATCCTTCCAGCTGGATTTTATGTGGCTGTGGAATATCCCAGACCTCCCTCACACACACACAGACACACACAGAGACACACAGAGACACACACAGACACAAACACACACACAGACACACACACAGACACACACAGACACACACAGAGACACACAGAGACACACAGAGACACAAACACACACACAGACACACACACAGACACACACACACACACAGAGACACACAGACACAGACACACACACAGAGACACACACACAGAGACACACAGACACAGACACACACACAGACACACAGACACAGACTCACAAACACACACACATACACACAGAGCAGGCCCAGCAAGCACGACCATGTTATATAAACCACCCAGGGTCAGCCAGAGTGATGGTGCAATCCCACTTCTCCGAGGGCTGGGAGCAAAGCTGAGGAGCAGAACAAGCAGCAGCAGCCTCTGCCTCCTCTGGGAATGTGAGGTGGGCACACGGCAGCCCCTTTGTTGCACAGAAAACCCTGTCCTGCACAACACACACACTTGAGTGTGCACAGCCACGAGAGTTCCTCAGCCAAGGGTCACTGGTGGCACCAGCACAGTGGGGAGACCCTCCAACACCCAGAATGAGCCATGTCTGTGCACCCACCAACACGTCTCCACCTGCCTCTGCCTCCAGCCAGCCCCAGGAACAGACGGGTCTGAAACACCCCCGGTCACAAGGACAGGGTGGTGGAAGAGGAGAGCAAGGTGCCAGGAAGTCTTTTCCTATCTCCATTAAGTCTTCTCCATCTCCAGCATTTACCTGGAGTAAACAATCTCAAAGAAGAGGAACAGGCTCCTGCTAAGCATCAGTCTGACTCTGCACACTGATCTGTGGCTCCCTGCTGGTATCTCCAACCCAGCAGCTGAGTCATTTCCTCTCCAGTCCCCACCAAACAGGTTGAGAGTCTCCTACACCTTCCCTACATCTTCCCAGAGTCTGTGAGAGGTCAGTTTGCCTTTCAATAGGTCTGTGAGTGCCGTGACCTCCTGCAGGTCTCCTGTGGGAGCTGGGCAGCTGCTGCCCCTGGGCTCAGCCGCTTCCCCAGGAAGGACAAGCTCTGGAGAGGAAGGGGAAGACGTGTGGGAGACAAGAGTCACGCGGCTGCGGAAGGCAGGGGGGTCTCACGGGCTGCTGCTCCTCCCCAGCAGCCACAGCCTCTCCCCAGCGGCTCTTTGCTCTTTTTTTCACTTGGTTTCCTTCTCGCTGCTGCCAGCAGAAACATTTCCAACGTCTCTGCAGGCAGAGAGAGGCCAGAGCCCTCGGAAAAGCAGCTCCCTGCGAGCGAGCTGGCGGAGCCCTGCGTGACGTCTCAGCTGTCACGAGGGTCAGACAGCCCTGCAGCCAGTTTGGCCTTCAATTCTCAACCAAGTACTGAACGTGGCAGAAACACCCTTGACAAAAAGCAGAAGCTCTGGCTCTGGTTAATCAGCTTTGCCTCGTCCTGGCCACCCCCACCTCCAAAGGTGACACCCCAAGTGACACAACACAGAACCCCGAAACTTCAACCCTGCAAAGAGCCATCACATTTAACAGAATTAATTCATTCTTTGAAACTTTCTCTCCAGACTGGGAGGAGTTCAGTAACAAACCCATGGAAGCACCGGGCCAACCTCAGGACACGTCACAGAACAGCCCTCACTGGTGGCACTCCTGGCCCTTCCCAATCTGCCCTCCCAACTCCTGAAGCAGAGGAGACACATCCTGTGTCACTCACCTCTCACGGTCACCAGAGAGAAACACCAAACTCAGCCTTTGGACCATTTTTAACCATATCCCCAAATCTGAGCCCACTTCATCTCTTTGCACAACCATTTTACCTGACCAGAACTATTTCCAAATGCAGATTTCCTAGGAATCCACAGGAAGGACCCATGCAAACCTCTGCACAGAAATCCACAGCACAGCCCCTTACAAACAAACAACACTATCTCTTTTCTCCCCATCCAAGCTTTGTGACAGCTCTTCCCAAGTCCTCCCAAATCCAACAGCCTTCAGTGTCCATGTGGGGCCATGGTGGGCAGGACCCCTGTGTACCAGCCACTCTTCTGCCATGAGATTGACCTGCTTGACCAAGTTTTACTTATTGGTTTTCTTTTAAACAATACTCAGCTTTATTCTCTTACTTAACAAGTTCTCATGAACAGGCCCAGCTCCACAGCTTGTTCTGGGATAGTCAGAAACAAGGAGAACAGAACACAGCTGAAGGAAGGGTATCTCCTCACCCAGCCACTGCTTGGTCCACCTAAAAACATCACTAAGAAGGGCTTTAACCCACTGAGCTCCAGATGTGCACACATGGACCACAGCAGTTATCCAACCCTTGTCCACACACCTCTTCCTCCAACTGAAAAATGCAGGAAACTTGGCACACACTCCCACACGGATTGCCTGTGCCCTGGGGCCTGTGTGCTCCCCACCAGCCCCAGCATTCATGTTCTGAGGGGGGATATGGCATTTCTGTACCTGTATCCGAGTCTTTTTGATCTCCATTTGTTCCAACAGTGAAAGGCAACTTGCGTTTGGTCGCTCGCTCTTTCACCTCTTTGCCGCCATCGCTCCGGTCCAACTTTGGAGTCTTGGTTAGAGAAACTTTATCTTTATCCTGGAAAGAGAAGAGACCAGATTAACAATTGGCTTCCCCACATGGTGTTCACCTGATCCCCCAAATCCCACACCAGTTTCAAACAGCATCTCTTTCCTTTATATTGTGGATTTGCAGTACCAGGGTTTGCCAGCGAAGCCTCCACCAGACAAAGAGCTCCAACAAGGCCAACTGAGGCTGTTGTGTGGTGCCAAATTCCAACCAATCCACGTGAAAAATGGACCCAACACCTTGTGTGAGGCCAGGGATGTGCCTGGCTGTGAGCACGGAGGGAAGGCAGGCTGTGATGGGGAAGCCTGAGGATTTCCAAATGCAACCACACGACAAGTACAACCCATTCCTGCTTTGTACCAGTCCTGTTTATTTGAATTGGTTTGGATTTAACATGAAGCAGAAATGCTGGGAACTGCTTGGAAGCAGGGAGGGATTTTGAAGGAACATCCCAAGCAAGACAAAATTACCAAGTATTGAGGCAAGTGAGATTTTTCACATGACCAGGCTGAGCTGGTCCACAACTCTAACTCCAGCAGTTCAGTGTGCTGGGAATACACAGCCCAAGGTCATGCCCTTGTGTTTTTCGTCTGTGAGGAACAGTATTATTTTAAGCAAGCTCTTCTGGACTGACCACTGTGCCCCTGCTCCAACAACAAGGGCAGCACAAGTGGCTTTGTGACAGATCTGATTTCAATAACCCAGCAAAACCCAGACCCTGAGCTTCAGAGGCAGAGTTAGATTAAACACAAGAACCTCAATACATCAAATGGTGCCAGACCGTGGCTGGGAGCTGGGATGAGCCAACCCAAGAGCATTCTCTTGTTTAGAGAGGAGCAGTCCCCCTGTCTGTGCCTGGCAGGTGGCCCCGGACTGCACCATCCCCGTGTGTGTCACTCCTTCCTCTTCCCCAGTCTGTGTCTGCAGACCAGACCTGACCCACAGAGGAAAGAGAAACCCCTGGCTCAGCCCGAGGGGTTCAGTTTGCAGCATGACAGCCCCGTGGCTCCTCTCACTGTGCCCCAGTGAGGATGGAGGAAATGGGCTGGGGAATCCCTTTTTTGGTAAAGCAAGAGAAACAAACCTGCCTGACAGGGCTGTGTGGTGGGAGGGAGCCAAGGCAGGCTCGGAGCCCCGGGAAGGAGGGCCCTGCTGCAGAGCAGCCGGCACCGGAGCGGCGGCACCGAGTCCCCACAGCCAAAGTAAACACTCCAGCATTTCCTTTCAACCCTCCAGATCGAAATGCTTTTGCCTTGCTTTTCCTGAGGTGAACAAAAATAGTTTGCAATACCAAATGATGCCACTTTACTGGCAGCTGCTGCTCTGAGCAGCTCTGAGGAGCTCCCAGCACCTCACAGGAATGTGAGCTGACACCTTGCTCTGTCCAAATTCTATGACTCTGTTATCAAAGAATAAAATAAAACGTGTGTGTGCCCATGAAAAAAAGCCACCAAATTAAAAAATGCAGCTTTTCCCATCCTGGTCATCCACATCCTGAAGTTTTCCTTTTATCTGCTTGGATAAAAGGCATCTCTGAGCACTAAGGACACGACTCTGTGAGGTTCCTGCACTGTGAAGTGGTCACAGCACCAAGGCTGTCAGAGTTCTGGATAACACTCTCAGACATCCAGGTAGGTTTTCTGCTGGATTAATGCTGTCCAGGATCTCTGTGCACTCAGGAGTGAGAAAAAGGGCAAGACAGGTAAAAATGCAGCTTGTTCTAGAAAGGTAGAATCGTGGAATCATGGAATGGTTTGGGTGGAAGGGACCTTAAAGCTCATCTTGTTCCACTCCCTGCCATGGGCAGGGACACCTTCCACTATTCTAAGGTGCTCCAAGCCCTGTCCAATCTGACCTTGGACACTTCCAGGGATGGGGCAGCCACAGTTTCTCTGCCCAACCTGTGCCAGGGCCTGCCCACCCTCCCAGGGAAGGATTCCTTCCCAATATCCCACCTAACCCACCCTCTGTCAGTTTAAAGCCACAGTCATTGCCGTGTTGTTAAACTCCCCATGTTGGAGAAGGGACAGGATAGGGGAATTAGGGGAAAAACCTTCCCAGACAGGAGGGTGAGCCCAGCCTGGAACTGGCACTGGAGGTGTCCATGTGAATCCCGGGCATGCTCGGGCAGCGCTTCCTTTGCATCCGCCCCAGCGCTCGGAGCTGCTGATCCAGCCAGTTCAGCACAATTAAATACCACGGAGCGAAGGCAGCCCCGGCTCCGCTTTGAAGATTCATTTGTACAGTAGCACAACGATAACCTTTTCTACTAATTGGAGCAGGGAAGATCCAGACTCTGCTCCCCTCTGGAAAGCAGCGACCTGCTGGGGATGCCTGCAGCAGGGGGTGGAACATCAAGGCAGTTGGAGAGTCCTATTCCTGAAAGTTTTCCCTTTCTTATTTTAAGCTTTACTTCCCAAATTATTTCCAATTTTGTAATGAAGAATGTTGTCCTTTACTCGAGTAAAACCTGGTTTCACTTTTAGGCCTTCTCATGTGTAAAGTAAACTCAGACTCACTGGAATCAGGTTTCACAAATGGAACAAATCCAGGTTAGAATCACAGAATCCTGGAATGGTTTGGGTTGGAAGTGACCTCAAAGCTCATCTCGTTCCACCCTCTGCCAGGGGCAGGGACACCTTCCACTAGCCCAGGCTGCTCCAAGCCCCACCCAACCTGCCCTTGGCATTGAAGAGAAACTCCCATGAACAGCCACATGTGAGAGTTGGGGCTCTCCACGGCCAGGACAGGAGTTTGGGGATGGGGAACAGTCAAGAGCTGAGCAGCAGCAACAAGTTCCCCTTTGTGGGTGTTAATATAAAGCTGCTTTGGCAAAGGGGACACGGCAACCATGAGTGCAGGAGAAATCCCCTACTGGCACGTTGTGTTCTTAGTAAGATTTGCTATATGAGTAACTGAGCCCACTTGCAGTTGCACTTGCAGAAGTCAAAAGATCCCAAGTCAGTCCTGGCCACCGCAGTTT
This sequence comes from Pithys albifrons albifrons, assembly GCF_047495875.1. Lineage (NCBI taxonomy): Eukaryota > Metazoa > Chordata > Aves > Passeriformes > Thamnophilidae > Pithys > Pithys albifrons. The sequence continues at coordinate 20,911,267 of NC_092469.1, forward strand.
GGAGCACAAACCCACCATGACCTGCCCCAGCAGCCACCCAGGGTGAGGTGCTGCAGCCTGGGGGTGGAAAGGCTTCTTTCATCAGTTCAACAGACCCTGATTCCAATCTGCTCAGGGCACTTCTGACACAAAACAGCCAGAGGCCGGTTCTCTGAGCAGAAACAATCCTGTGGTTCTTTTTGATACAGAATTCTAAAGACAGAGACATTTAGATGGGGCTCTGAGCAACCTGGTCTAGTGGAAGTTGTCCCTGCCCACGGCAGGGAGTGGGACAAGATGAGCTTTAAGGTACCTTCCAACCCAAACCATTTACAAACCCATGCAAAGGAATCCGTATTTCCAGCCCTGCCACCTCACTCTGACAGAGCCTGACTTGCCTCCCAGTGCTTATGCAGAGACTTGCACTGCCAGCCATGGAAATCCCCGAGCCCTTTGTTCTCCAAAATGAGCTGAAAGCATTTCAGGTTGTGATGTCAGTAAGAATTAGGCAACAAGGAAGAAAACCAGCACAGGCAGTCTGGGAGGAGAAGCTCAGGAGCACCGAGGGCTCCCAGGCCTGTGCCCCAGGTGATGCCCCATGTCAAAGTCCTGCCGTGGGCAAATCAACCCACTCTGCAAAAAGCAAATGCTCCAGGAGTGGGACCTTCCCTGCACCAGTGGGTCACTTCCTGGCCAGGTCTCTGCCAGGGGGGAGAAGAGACAGGAGAAGGTTCTTCCTGTGTTACAAGAAGCAACTGGATGTGGTGGAAACCAAACTATTCCCTAAATCTGTGTCGTTTGCAGCGTTTCCAACACCAGAGTACAACACACACACAAAGTTCCAAAAAGTCTGAATTTGTGTTGTTATCAGTGCTGCAATGAAATATTTGAAGTCTGGAGGAGATTGGAGCTGAAGCCTCATTCCTGTGAGCTTCAGGCACCAAGGTTTGTAAGGAACATGACCCTGTGCTGACCATGGGATCATTTTCTTCACCAGGACGATGTCTCTTTGGTATCTACATCACCCAGATGCTTCTGCAGGTTTCACAGCCCAGAAGGTGATTCTGGTGGACACACAGCCCAGCACTCATTTGGACAGCCCTGGAAAGCCCTGACAGCCCAATGGGTTTCAAGAACCAAAAAACAGGGACTGTGTTCCCTTTTCTGAAACAGGGAGAAGAGGAAGAAAAACCTCCCTTTTTTTAACTTCTGCCAGCTCCTACAAGCAAAAACCAGGGTAAGTGCTGTTCTGCTTGGTGTTCAGTTCAACCACTGCAGCAAAAATGCAGCTGGGGCTATGCAAGAGGGAGCATTTCCCCACAAAGAGGCAAATGCTCTGCGGCAGGGCCGAGCACACGGTGTAACCACCCAGCCAGGCCCAGGCACATCAGGAAATGGTTCCCACAACTGATCTGACTCTTGCTGCAGAGCTCTGCTCAGCCTAAGCCATGAGTAATCTGCCTCTGCTATGGAGATATGTGGATCTAGACCAGAAAGGAGAATTATTCATATATGGCATGCAGATTTATACAGAACCCTTCAGCCTGAACTCAGCAGGAGGAGTCCCCAGGCTGCCAGTGCCCGCCCTGGGCAGGCTGAGTGAGCCATATAAGGGCTCCACTAACCCTGGGAGAAACAGCCCCAGCGCTGTCAGACACTGTCTTTAAACCACTTCACTCTCGTGGCTGCATCCCACAGTTCCCAAGTCCCCTCCTGTGGAGGGGCAGCGAGCAGAGAGCCAGGAGCACGAGCCCCACAGCTGAAAGGCAGCAGCTGTGACATCCCATTCCTCAAAGCAGGAGCCCTCTGGAAAAGGGCAGCTTCCCTGAGAGCCAGGCTGCTGCCTGTTCAAGCCTGGACCTCATGTCCAAAGTTTGGTGATCACAGAATCCTGGAGTAGTTTGGGTTGGACAGACTGTACAGATCACCCCCTGCCATGGGCAGGGGCAAAGTCCACTGTCCCAGGTTGCTCCAAGCCCTGTCCAGTCTGGCCTTGGACACTCCCAGGGATGGGGCAGCCACAGCTTCTCTGGGCAACCTGTGCCAGGGCCTGCCCACCCTCACAGGGAAGAATTCCTTCCCAATATCCCATCTAACCCTCCCCTCTTTCAGCTCAAGGTCACTCCTCTGGTCCCTGTGGCCCTCACCCCACCAGAGCACCAGGACCCCCAACATCCAGCCCCATCCCCACTGCCAGCAATGGGGCTGCAGGTGTGCAATGCCTGTTTCAAGCTGAATCAACTATGAAGGTTCACACTAAGAGGACAACACTTCAGTGGCATCTCTTTGCTCTCCCCGTGCCCACTGGCGGGTCCCTGCGTGTGGCACCGCTCGGGCTCTGCCCTCCCTCTCCAGCCTCCTGTGCCAAGTCCCAGCTCGGGCCTTTGAAGGTGTTGACAAAGGCGAGATAAATGAAAGGCAGCTCTGCTGACAGGCAGGTACAACAGCGTCTGCAGGGAGGAGCTCCAAGTGCTTTTCCCCTGAGTCACTGCTCCAGCTCAGCTGCAGAACCAACCACAAACAGACCCTTTGGCCACTCAGGCTGGATCTCAGCTCAGCCCTGGGAACACAAGAGCCTGTGAGCGTCTCCTCCCTTGAAAAGCCACAATTCAGCGAGCAGAGAGCTCTGCCCCGTCCCCTCTCAGTGCCACTCTGGCTGCTGCCTCTGAATGGGAGGCAGGAATCGTGTCCTAGTTCTGCAGGCAGGGAGAGAACTCGGCTCCCGGCGTGCCCCGCGCCGCCCGACAAACCTGCTCTGTAAATAACACGCAGCCTCTGAGCTGCCAGGAGTGGATGAAATAAAATGGGAGCTGATTCATATTCCAACTGATCCTCTCCCTCCCCAAGCACCTGCGCCAGCATTAAGCTTCTTACCCGGCGCAAACCAGCCCTGTATTTACATATCCTTGTTTGCCAGGGTAAACTCTGGCATCTTCCCGATGCTCCAGGACAGCTGTGCCCTCTCCAACACCCCCGATCCCAGACTGTGCCCCCTCCAAAGCCCCGCGCTGTGCCCACAACGCCGACCCATCCACGCACGGTGACAGAGTGGGGAACACGGCAGGCACCACCAACAGGCTCCATAACCAAATCCTGCCTGGGATTTGCCTGCTGGTGATTTGGCACTTTGCTGGTTTTGTCAATAACATGACCTCAATCACATGAGGAGTTACTGCCATCGCCACGGGAGGGATTGCAGGGGAAGTGACGGAGCTGGGGCTCACCACGCTCAGCCTCAGCTCCCAGGCAGAAATTCCTGGGGGAATGCTGAGAAACTGGAGCAAGGAGATGAAAGGGAAGTGCACGAGATTTGTTTCCTTAGCAGAATTTGGTAGATGTAGGTTTTCATGTTTATTCAAATTTGCACAGATTTCTGCACAAGTATTGACTGGAAACAACTGATACTGAGAAGGGGGAAAAGCTGAATGAGAGGAGACAGAGCTCACGCCTGGAGCAAAACAAGAACCTGGGAATAAGTGAACTTATTTATCCTTCAACTCAGATTTCATCTCAGCAGCTTCACATCAAGCCACACCAAAACCCAAACACCTCAGATAAAGCCCAGAAGCAGCAATTTCAGCAGAGCAGCTCCCAGGCTGAGTCCTGGACTGCCCACGCTGCTGGGGAAGCAAGACCAGCTGAGCCTGACACGGACACAGCATTCCCATGAGGAGGAGGAGGAGGAGGAGGAGCTCCTCCCTCGCCCAGCACACACTTGCACCATCACTGCATCACTTGGGCCTTCCACAGCTCAGGGCAGGAACCCCTAAAAATGCACAGTACTGCAGAAGAGAATCTTCCAGAGCATCTCACTTTGCTCAGCTGAGTCAGGTCCAGGTGGCACAGCATTTCCTGGGAAGGATTGCAGCCACAGAGGAGTAACATGGACCCCATCAGCTGGCAGAGCACCAACACACCAATGTAATTCCCAGGGTAAGAGTCCAGGGCAACCTCCTGCCACGTGAAACACTGTCACAGCTTGGAGATAAAGCAAGAAAGATGACCCAAACACTGACCTTTTTCCCCGTTTGTTTCTCCACCATGTCGTTGCTGAGAGAGAAATCTTCTGACTGTGGTGTTTTAGAACACCCACCCTTGGGCATCGTTCTGCCTTCCTTACTTGATCTTCATTTATGCTGCCATCGCCTCATCATCAACCGTCTGTTGGGAGAGAGGAAAAGGAAGGTCAGACAGCTCAGAAGGACCTTCCCACCTTGGGGGGGAAAGGGAAGACACTTCCCATGGGGATACACCCCCTCCCAACCCTTGGGCAGCAGCTCCAGGACAGCAGAGCACCCTCCAATGTGGGAAAAGTCACTGCAGGCTCCTGCCACCTTCCCAGTGAGTAAGAGGTGCTGCAAGGAATCACACACGGAATTACAGAACCCTTAAGGTTGGAAAAGACCTCCAAAACCATCGAGTCCAACCTTGTGCCCAATGCCCACCTTGTCCCCCATTCCAGAGCACTGAGTGCCACAGTCAGTCCTTCCTTGGACACCCCCAGGGGTGGGGACTCCAAACCTCCCTGGGCAGCCCCTTCCAAAGCCTGACACCACTTCCCATGAAAAAATTTCTCCTGATGTCCAACCTGCACCTCACCTGGCGCAGCTTGAGGCTGTGCCCTCTTGTCCTATCTCTGTTGCCTGGGAGAAGATGCCAATCCCAGAGAGGCAGGCTGGGACCTGCAGCTGCAAACAGGGCTTGTTCCATGCACAAGGAATAGCCTGGAACAAACTGTGTCCCAACAAGGAGCAACATCCCTCCTGCTCTCCATCCACAGCATCACTCCAAGCCCACACAAAGCTCCCTGAAGCTGTGGCTCCACCTGGAGTGCAGGGACATGGGGACAGCCCTGGGGTAGGGACAGCCCCACTCACTCCCCCCGCTGAATTATCAGACACTCACAGGACCAACACAAAGTACAAAACCTACATTAAAAAGTGCACTTTTTGAACATGTTCCCATTATGAGACCAGAAAGCACCGAGGGGTCAGAGCCTTCCTGGGGCCATTTGACATCCCAGCCCTGGCTCTGGCTCTGGTGCCACCCCTTGGCCCAGGTGAGCCAACCTGAGGGTACAAAGCACTCCTGCTCTGTGTTGCCTGGTTACAGGGCTGGAAAGACAACTGACATCTGAAATAGAGGGAGGCACAAGCTGGAACAGAGATCAGAAACAGCAGCTGGAGCCAAGGCCCTTTTAGGTGAACAAAAATATCTCCTCTCCCGAGAGCAGGGCCTGGAAAGCATCCATGGCAATGGGATATCTGTGAGGAGTGACCCCCAGCAACCCCCACAGCAACGGGCTGAGGCTGGGGGGGCACAAACAGGGCACCTTTGGGAACCACTCCCCAGCTGACTGCCAGGACTAACATCGCCCCCATTAAGGTCTGACACCAGCAGCTCTGCAGAGCTACAATTGCAGGAAATTGTCCAGGAACAGTCATGCAGTGCTCCATCACGAGATGGGAATTCTGGGGGCGGGGAGAGAGAGAAAACAGAGGAGAGAGGAGAGCGGGGAGAGGACAGGACAGGACTGGACCCAAAGCCTCCTGCCAGCCCTGGCTGAAGCAGCAGGGACCTTGAACCACGTCCTGGGAGAGCCTGGCACCACCTTGCACCACACCTGCAGTGGGGCAGGATGGGACTTACAGGCTGGGGGAACTCAAGAGTGGTGCTTTCATCAGCCTTGCATTTAGAAGTTCCCTGGAAACCCCTTTCAAATTTAAATGTTCCATTTACGCTTCAGAGGCTTTGGGGCCCTTTGGGTTGCTTTGTGGATTCTTTTTTTTTAAAAAAGGTGGTTCAGAGGCCCCAGTCCAGCCCTTCAGCAGCACAAATTCCCAGACCAAAGCCCCAGGCACAGACAGTCCCAGTGCTGGTGATTCCAGCAGGTGACTGTGGTTCCCTAAACCTCTGTCCCAGCTCCACTGCCTGGCTATGGGAAGGTGGTTATTTGTGTTTAGGAATGAAGCTTTGGAGACTGAGATGTCCCCATGTCCCCCTGCTCGATGCAGCTGTGGTGCTGAGCTCTGGGACCCCCCAGCCAGCAGCCCCAGCCCTTTCCTTCCAGCTGGGAGAGCAGGAAAGGACCTGAACTGGCCGAGACAGGAACAGGCTCATCCACTCTCCTCCTCACCACAGCCCAGGCAGCAAAAAGGGAGGAAGTTCAGAAAATTCAGTCTAACAACTCAGGCTGTCCATAAAGAATCATGGAAAAAGAAAACCTGTTAGAGCGAGGGAATGCCTGCAGAGGTTTGTGTCTCCAGATTTCTGCTCTTCATCCCTCGGGAGGAGCACCAGAGCTCATGCAAACAGCACCTTAAAAAAGCAACTCAGCATTCCCAGATTGCCAACACGGAGGGGCTGAAATCACCAATCCAGAGGCCAAGGCAGGAGCTCTGACCCCCAGTCAGGGCTCCAGGAGCAGCTCCAGCCATTCCCAGCCTCAAGAACCTCACTCTGTCAGGCATCATTAACCAACTGGTAAAATTAGAGAATTCTTTCCCCTCGGTTTCACCTGCTGGGGCTCATTAAGGTGCAGGTAAAGGAGAAAGGAGGGTGTGCCTGGGAGGAGGCAGGAGCAGAGGGGAACATTCCCTTCAATATTCACTGCAAATCTAGGAGGTGCAAATTCAGATGAAGTGCTGGGCAATGGAGATTTATTGACAGTTCCCAAGGGATATTAAAGCCGAGCAGGTTCAGCTCTGCTGACAGGGGGATGGCTGGGACCAGGACATGCTCTGCTCCCACCAGCAGCCAAAGACCAACCCCACGCTGTACCAGGGCCTCACTCAAGCAGCTCCATGACCCACACACTGCCAATTTATTCTCAAAGAAATCGTGCCCACTCCCAAGCCTTTGTGGCTGTTTGTACCAGGGGTAGGTATCTATTCACGTGGAGCTTCCAAAACCTGTTTAACTGAGAAAAGGCCAGACGGATGCCAGATTAATTCTGCGCCCCTTCTGTTCGCGGAGCTGACTCATTACACTTGGAAAGCCGCTGCCTCTCTGGGTAAACACAGCCCTGGCCTGTTCCACAGCTTGTAGGGAGTATCACATTTGCACAACAATTGCCGACAACGCCGCAGCCTTCCTTTCATTTTTAAGCACGTTTAATAAGTTCGTTTCATTTTGGAGCACGTTTATCAGTCAGAGGGGAGGTACAGACTCCCCGTTGGAAGAGCCATCCCCAGGAGCAGCTCAGAGTGGCAAATCTAGGGCTGCAGAACGACAATTTGGCTTCGATCCCTCCCAATTCAGGAGCTGGGAGAGCCACCCCCTTTCCATGACCCCTCTCTCTGGCTCACCTCCCTCCCAGAGACAACCCGCACCCTTCCGATTTCATAAACAATTAACTAAGCTCCTCCAAGGAGCTGATTCCATGTCGCTGCACAATAAGAAGTGGGAGACCGAGTGAGCTCAAGGGAATATAATCCCTCATCCTTCTCTGGGAACACAAAGGAGCTGCTCCCCCCTGGCCAGTGGCCAGCCCGGTGCTCACTGGCCCCCCGGCACAGCCACAGCAGCCCCTGCCACTGGAGAGCTTGGATCCCACACAATTCCCTGGGAAAGCAGTGCATGGAGAGAGGGACCCTGCCCGGGATGGACCAGCCTGGGCACGGCAGCTGGTCCAGGATAGCTGGTTCCAGCAGGGAAGGCCATGGTGGTCCCAGCCCACGGAGTATCACACATGGGATGTTGCCAGCCAGGACACAGCTGGAGAAGCAGAGATGACACCCAGTCCTGTCCCCCTGCCCGAGACCTGCAGCCCTCCTGGACACTGCCAGGGGGTGGCAGATGGGGGTCAGAGCCCCCAGGGCTGCCCCAAGCACTCCCCCAGAGCACGGGGAATAGGAGCACTGGGAACATAACGAGGAGATGGGGAGTGAGGCTGGGTGGGAATGGCAGAGCTCTGCAGAGCCAGCCCTGGCCACACACACACCCCCACGGCCCTTTCCCCTGCTGGGCTGAGGAACCAGGCAAAAATGGGGTTTATTTCATCCAGGGCACACTGAGCCAAAGCCACACACTGAGACCAAACACTTCTGTGAAGGACCTCAAAAGGAAATGATCCCAAAAGGGAGGGAAGGGAGGGGGTCATCTGTCCCTCCCAGGGAGGAGGAGGAGAGCACTGCTGGCTGCAAGCTCGGCACATCTGGGAGGCAGCGTGGGACCAGTTGCTCCCATTAGCCAGGACCAGGCTCCCAGTGCTGGCAACAGCAAACTGGGACAGGCACAGAGGAACATGGGCAGAGTCCACTTCAGCCACAGCCAGACAACACCAACACCAACAGGAGAGGAGATTCTTCACTAACAAACCCAACAGATGCCAAGACACTGAAATCCCCCATCTCTATCCCTCCTTCCTCATGGGCCCAGCAAGCAACACACCAACATCCCTATCTGTGACAAGGGAAAGGCAAACACCAGTGAGGAAAACAACTGAATCACAGAATAGGATCATGGAATGGTTTGGGTTGAAAGAGACCTCAAAGTTTATCCAGTGCCACCCTCTGCCATGGGCAGGGACACCTCCCACCAGCCCAGGTTTCTCCAACCTGGCCTTGGACACTCCCAGGGATGGGGCAGCCACAGCTTCTCTGGGCACCTGTGCCAGGGCCTGCCCACCCTCACAGGGAAGAATAAAGAACCCTTTCAGATGTATCTCCAAGGGGGAATGGCAGCATTACCTGGCTTTGCTGGTCCCAGCCCTCCATCCCAGCCCTGCCCTCCTGCAGACCAGCCAAACTCCTGCCATTCAATGTGAAGCCACAATAAATGAGCTCATGCCCACGATCTGTGATCGGAGCCTGCCTGGACCTCGCCAGCCTGGAGTAAAAAAGATTGTGGAGCCTCCTCTCAATGCCAGAAATGAGGAGGGAGTTGGCTGGAGGCTCCTGCCCGTGCAAACCCCCCAGTGCAATTAGAGCCCCAGACATCATTTGCACAGATCCAACACGTTTGTTTGGTCTGAAAAGGCTGGAATAGGAACAAACCTGATGAAAAATGAAAATTTGAATACCTCCTTCTCCTTTTAAGTACTCTGTCCCAGAAAAACAGGTGTCTCAAATCTTTGCAAACTGCCTTAAAATAATACCTCACACCCAAAACTTGACACACACTCCCAGCACTGGAAAGCAAGGGGAGAAAACCAAGAGTTGAGGTCTTCTAACATGCAGAACCACAGAATCCCAGAACTGTCTGGGTGGGAAGGGACCTCAAAGCTCAACTCGTTCCACCCCCTGCCATGGGCAGGGACACCTCCAGGCTGTTCCACCAACATGCTCCCAGCACCTGCTCCCCACCAGTTCATCCTTCACTTCCCACCAGTTCATCCTTCACTCCCCACCAGTTCATCCTTCACTCCCCACCAGTTCATCCTTCACCTGCTCAGCCAACACGACCCACAATTAGTCCCTAGAAGTGCCCACGAGCACCAGCAGGACGTGCAGGTTGGGGAACAAGGAACAATTGTTTTCTTTGTGCTCCAGCCCAGCTCCAGAGGAGTAAAGTCCATGGTTTTCCAGGGTGAGTACACAGGCCAGGAGCAGCAGGAGCCCTGCAAGCCTGCACAGCAAACACAGGCGGTTTCCTCAGCACCTGACAATGGGTAATCACAGAGATTAGCTATTAATGAGATAGTGCAGTGCAAGGTGCTAATTCTTAGGACCCAAAAAAGGGCAGTGGAAAGAGCCCTGTGGTTGCCATGGGAAAGCAAACTCGCCTGGTCTCACAGCTCTGTTGTGTCCTCACCTTCAACTCCACTTCTCTCTTTACAAGGGGGAACCTGTTATGTGTTTGTTCCTGGCTTTTGAAGGGGGATGTTGCTCCTAGCAAGGAATTCTTAGAGATGAAACATCTTCCTTCACCTCTCTGCACAGCTTCTCCTCTCCTGTTCTCAACAGCACTACCCGGTCCCTGTCCTTTCTTCCACCTTTCCCAAATATTTATTCCACCTACCCACAGTGTTTCCTGACCTCCTGATATCCTGCAAGGACTCACAGCTGGCTTGGGCAAGGCTTGCTGCTCTCTCAAACACATACCAGCCAAGTACACTTACCCAGCTGGAACCATGAAATCCCAGATTGGGATGGAAAGGACCTTAAAGACCAACTAATTCCAGTTCCCTGCCATGGGCAGTGACACCTTCCACTAGCCCAGGTTGCTCCAAGCCCCATTCAACCCAGTCTTGAACACTCTCAGGGATGAGGCAGCCAGAGCTTCCCTGGGCAATCTGTGCCAGGCTCTCACCACCCTCACTGTAATAGAAAACAACAATCCTGCAGCCTAAGTTACTTAAATTAAACTGAATTAAATAATATTACTGAATTATGGCAGCTATTAGTATTTCAATCACTTGTGGAACAGATGCCCCTTCCTGGTGTTCCTCAGAACCTGCAGAAAACGACACAGTGGAGCAGCTCTGCCTGCACATGGATGTGCACCCACAGACCGTGGTCAGGATGATGCTCAGGACCTCACTGGGCTCTGTGAATGTCCAACTCCTCTGTGGTTCTCCACTGATGACCCACCACCATCCCTGCTGAGCATTAAACCCAAACCACAACCCCACACCTGTGACCGGCCAGTGCCTCCTCCTGCCCCAGCAGGAGGTCAACACTCCCAAATTCTGACCACTCCACACAGCTCTGTTCACCAAGCATTGCTATTTGACAGGATTATCTTTGGGCATTTCTGCCCAAGCACACTGTGATTCAGAGTCCTGCAGCTGGGGCTGTTGGTGGGAGCCCCAGAGTCCGAAGCCAAGCGAGCCCTGGCCGTGCCCGGCACCCCGAGCGGCCGCTCCGCCCGTGCGGTTTCTCCGGGAGCAGCTTTTCCCACAAACCCTCCCCTCAATTATCCCTACGCAGCTGCCTCTGGTATTGCTCCACTTCTGGATGCTGCTGATGGATGAGCTGGTTGCTGGCCAAGGTTACAAAAGTGTAGTTTGAGTCAGTGCTCCGAGCTGCGCTCTGGGAGTGGGATCAGCTGCGCTGGAGCGGCCGGAGCGTTACAGGAGGGCTGGAGCAGAGCAGGGCCCTCCACACCACCATTAGCCAGGGTGGGAGAGCTGGTTATGACACTGTGGTCCTCTCCAGGAGGCTCTGGATCACCAGCTTGGACCAAAACCTGTCGGAGAGGGAGGACTCTGTGCCTTGCCTGTCTCAGCTTTGCACAGAAACCCATCAGGCCTCAGCCAGGGGGAAGAGCTGTGTCAGTCAGCACAGTCACTGCTGGAGTTCCTGCACATCAACCTCCTTAAAACCACATGGACATTCCCACTCCTGCTGCAGACTGGAGGGAAAAGGCAGCCCCAACTATCCTGCACACAGAAAACAGGGAAAAAAGGCAGCCCTGGTGAGCTGAGAGGTTTGGGGAGGGGGAAGCCTTCACCAGCAGCTCCCAGGGATGGGAGTGGGGTCTTGAAAGCCCCACCAGAGAAGAAAGACAGGAATTCCCTGGGGTGGCTTTATCCTGGCAAAATTTAAACAACACAAAATTTAAACAACACAAATCTGCAGAACTCACTGCACCCCCAGAGGTGCCAGGCTCTGTGCCCCATGCCCAGCATGGAGCTGTGGCTGTGGATTGCTCTGCTGAAGTGCAGCTTGAGGGGTTCAGGAGCACCAACCAAACCAAAAAATGGGCCAGACCTGATTTTCAAGATGGAGAAATGAGTTGGCACAGACAATTCCTGATCATCACTGTCCTTGGTTCATACCAAATCTCATGGACCAGAGGGTGACAGAAGAAGCAGCAGTGGCTGTTGGTGCTCTGGCAGTGTCACCCACCCCATCAGTGGCACTGGGGACCTGGGGCTGGCAGGGTCTCTGCCACACTCTGCTCCCTCCTCAGCCAGGCTGAGGCTCCTCCGCTCTCCCACCTGTGCATGTTCCACCTTCCCACTCCTGGCACCAGTGCCCCATCCCAAGGGGAGGCTGTGGGATGGACCATTCCTCTGGAGAGCTGGTGCCAGCCCCTGTGAGCCCCACCTGCTGCTCGGCTGCACAGCAGGAACGTGGCAGGATGAAGATGCACCTGGGCTCAGTTCTGGCCATTTAAATGAGCACAGGCACTGCTGGTTCGTGGCCTCATCACTGACAACTCCATGCCCTGTTCACTGCCAGGGCCTTGGAATTGGCACTGATGTGACACCACTGAATGGAGATCCAGCCCTGGGAGTCTGAGCAATGCTCCATATTGCCCGTGGCCACATCTGTACATACATGTGCACATGCCCACACATGCACAGACACACACACATGTAATGGGCACACACCCTGCAGTGAAACCCAACCAAGACTTGCTCCAGCCCTGCCCAATTTTCGCCATCACTGCGTCAAAGTCCAAGACAAAACCAGCTTTAACCACAAATAAACCACATGACTTAAACATGTCCTTAAACCTGAGAAGAGACCATGACCAAGCACATTTATTACGTGAGAAAGAAACCAAAAATATTTTGCAAAAGGTACCATGGCCACTGGAACAGGGTCCTTCAAGTGGAGGGAACAGTTGGCATGGAGGTCCTGCTATGACCAGCCTGAGGGCTCTGCAACACCAGCTGCATCCCAGTGAAATCCCTGCCTGAGCCTCGGGGGATTTGGACAAATGCTTTGGGATGTCTGTGATTCAATCTGGTTTCAGTCCACGATGTCGCAACGTGGACAAGTAACATCTGCCAGCTGTGAGCAGCAAAATTCATGGTAATGGCAGCAAAACATTCCTTGTCCTCTCTGTTCTTGCACAATTCTTCCCAGGATCCCTCTCTCCATGTCAGCATCCTCGTGTTTCCTCCCAGCGTGAGAACCTCAGGAACATTTTGGTGGATTCAGGAGCAAGGACCAGACAGAACAAGTCTCACACAAAGGCCCTGAAGGCATCAGGCTTTGGGGAAAATCCAGCACGGAACTTCACTGATTTCCTCTCATTTTCAAATCCAGGAGCTTTGTTCTTTTTCCTCTCCCACTAAGGCCAGTGGGTTCCAGACTCATGTAGAAAACACTCTGCAGCAACACTGGGATTGGTTTGCCAAGTCACTGCTGGCTTTTAAATGACAGGGCAAGAACTGAATAAAGATGGACATAAGGCCAGGTTGGACAGGGCTTGGAGCAACCTGGTCTACTGGAAGGTGTCCCTGCCTGTGGCAGGGGTGGAATGAGATGAGCTGTAAATACTCTTAAATCCTGTTCTGGGGTTCTATGAAAAGATGGATTCATAGCTGACATTAAACTGGAGTCCTGCAAGCATGGAAGGAACTTGGGAAGGGCTGAAAAAAGTCTGGGCCACGTGAAGTTCCAGCTTTGTGCCAGGGCAGCCCTTGGCAGAGAAGGTTTTCTCCTAAACACACCAGGCACCCTGGAGCAGCACGGCACGATGCCAAGGCCAGGCAAGCACCAGGCTACAGAGGGGGAAAGGCTTCTGCTGGATGCCCAGCTCTGTGCAGGAGGGAGGGGAGGGGAGGGAAGGGAAGGAGAGGGGGCACACGGTGGGTGTGCCACACACAGCTCCAGGCAACCCTGTGTGAGGTGCCATGCTCAGAGCCAGGTCCCTTCTTCCCAACTGCTGCTGCTCCCTCCTCCCTGCCAGCAGAACTGTCTCCACACCTCCGGTACCACTCCAGGAGCCACAGCAGCTCCTTGGGCCCTGACACGCTGATGCCACCAGCAGAATTCCGGGTTATTTCAGCCCCAGCTGGGGCTGTGCAGTGATGCCAGCTCACTGCCACGCCACTGCCCGACACGCTGTGCCACAGGAAACGCTCGCTGTGGCTCCCACAGGCTCCATGTGCTGCTGCCAACATGGCACAAACACAAACCCTGAGCTCCTCCAAGCAAGCCACATGCCCTCTGCTGCCAGGTGTACGGGGAGAAGCACCTGGCCCGTTACCTTTGTCACTTCTGCTCATCCTGTTCCAGCAGCCAAACTCCCCGCCTGGATTTCCCATTCCTGGCCCAACAAGCGGTGGCTCCGCTGCGGTGGGTGCCGGCAGGGCCCTGCCCATGGCGATGCCAGGAGGCTCCAGCCTGGCTCAGCTCACTGCCAGGCCCCTGGCTGGACACACGTCAGCACCGAGGGAAGGGCCATCCTGGGCCAGGGGCTGGCAGGGAGGCTTTGGGCACGGCACAACCCACTGCTGGGGAGCAAAGCATCAAACCAAGGGGAATTCTCCATGAACCTGCTGCTCTCCTTCTTCCAGCTCCATCTCCCACATTACACAGCTTTGGGAGATCCATTGTATGTAAAGACACAGGAATGCATTTACCAAAAAGGGGACGTTCCTGCAGAGGGGGAACTCAATTTTTTTCTACAAAGCTCTTTCTGCAGGTGCCACTGGAGCAGAGTGATGGAAGCTGTAAGAATGGACCTGCTTTAACAGATTGTTCTGTAGGGACATGAGCCCCCTGTAAAAAAACCTGAGAGCCCCTCCTGACTCTGAACCCAGTGAAGTAACATGAGGCCTCTGGTAAGACAATCAGTGTTAAAGCTGCTGCTTCAACAGTGGCTGAAAACCAAGTCAAGCAGAGAATATACAGCAAGGTTGTGGATTCTCCATCCCTGAAAGTCTCCAAGGCGAGGCTGGACGGGGCTTGGTGTCCCTGCCTATAGCAGGGGGGGTAAAGAAATGAGCTTTAAGGTCCTTTCCAACCCAAACCATTCCATGACTCCTTAATTCTATGAACACCTGGAGCAGCTGACCAGACATGCTGTGGTGGGGAGTGGCTCTTTGGCTGTCCCCAGCACTGCAGCACAGCTGCACCACAGCTTGCCCAGGAGCCCCAGCATCACCCAAAAGGCAACGCTCAGACAACAAACCAGTGTGGCAAATTGAGGGGGGGAAAAAAACCCCCAACAGATCTCTGCCACCTCCTTGTCTTCCTTAAAAACCAAGGTCTGTCTCCCAGCTGTGTCCCAGACCCTCCTGCCTCCCCCAGGCTGAGGCCCCGGTGTGACAACGTGGCATTTGGCAGCAGAATTTGGAGAAGGGAGGGATCAAAGTCAGGCTTAGTGACCTCAAGTGGAAAACAGAACTGACAGGCAGCCCCTGCCCCCAGAGCAGCCCAAAGCCAGGCTGCAGCCAGACCAAAACACCCCCAGGGAGCCCAGCCTTGGAGCAGAGAACACGAGGACACAGGTGGGAACGGAACAGGCAGAGTGGCACTATTTATACCTGGTCCCCCAGGTCTGTGCCGGGCTGACGTGCCTGGCACCTGGCACACGGTGCACGTGCTGCCATCAGGATCACAGCAGGCAAAGGGGATGCTGCTGTTCCCCTGGGAATGACAGCCCGGAGAGGTGAGCACAGCCAGCTTCTGTCTGGGATCTGAGGGCTAAACCTCCTCACAAACCAGGGTGGAACCCTGGCAGAACCCAGCCTGGAACCATGGCAGAACCCAACCTGGAACCCTGGCAGAACCCAGCCTGGAACCATGGCAGAGCCCAGCCTGGCACCCTGGCACAACCCAGCCTGGAACCATGGCAGAACCCAGTCTGGAACCATGGCAGAACCCAGCCTGGCACCATGGCACAACCCAGCCTGGAACCATGGCAGAGCCCAGCCTGGAACCATGGCAGAGCCCAGCCTGGAACCATGGCAGAACCGAGCCTGGAACCATGGCAGAGCCCAGCCTGGAACCCTGGCACAACCCAGCCTGAAACCCTGGCAGAAACCAGCCTGGAACCATGGCAGAACCCAGTCTGGAACCATGGCACAACCCAGCCTGGCACCATGGCACAACCCAGCCTGGAACCATGGCAGAACCCAGCCTGGCACCATGGCACAACCCAGCCTGGAACCATGGCAGAACCCAGCCTGGCACCATGGCACAACCCAGCCTGGAACCATGGCAGAATCCAGCCTAGAACCCAGCCTGGCACCCTGGCAGAACCCAGCCTGGCACCCTGGCAGAGCCCAGCCTGGCACGGGGCCACACCAAGACCACTCCCACCGCACCGGAGGGCAGATGCCCAGTGGGTGCTGGCAGAGGATTCATCCCATGGGCCTCAGGAGCAGGACAGGAGCATCAGCCTTTGGCAGAGCTTTGTGCTCCTGGCTCGGTCCTTTCCCTGTGTGGTGAATTAGGGCACAGAAAACTACTCAACCAGGTCTTGTCTCAAACTGATTTTACCCGCCAGGCAAACACAACGGTGAGGGAAATGGAAAACTCCAGAGCTGATGTTCCCACTCGCTGCATGGGGAAGCCCAGACACCTCTCCAGAGCTTCCCATGGACTGAACAGCCTCACCAGCCACCTCCTGACTGGTACCAGCCCAGCAGAGCCCAGCCAGCTCTGAGGAGCAGTGCCCTGTGCTCCTGGAAAACACTGAGGCTCACGTACCACACACCTTGAGCTGGTGCACACAGGGCTCAGGACTTGAACACAAGGGTCAGAACAACACCTGAATTCACCAGTGGACTCCTGAGCTGCCCAGGTGATCCCATCATGAGCTCTACAACCTCCAGAAGCAACCCTGGAGTTGCTTCCTTTGGCATTGACCCGCTTGATTGGCACTAGCAGCATCAAATGCTCTGCATTGGAAAGGGGTTTCACAGCCCAGGAAGGGGTTTCAGAGCCTGGGAATGGGTTTCACAGCCTGGGAAGGGGTTTCAGAGCCTGGGAAGGGGTTTCAGAGCCCGGGAAGGGGTTTCAGAGCCTGGGAATGGGTTTCACAGCCTGGGAAAGGGTTTCACAGCCTGGGAAGGGGTTTCTCAGCCCGGGAAGGGGTTTCTCAGCCCGGGAAGGGGTTTCAGAGCCTGGGAAGGGGTTTCACAGCCTGGGAAGGGGTTTCACAGCCTGGGAAGGGGTTTCAGAGCCTGGGAAGGGGTTTCACAGCCCGGGAAGGGGTTTCAGAGCCTGGGAAGGGGTTTCAGAGCCTGGGAAGGGGTTTCTCAGCCCACCCACTCTGTGCTGCCTCTGCAGAGAGCATTTCTCCTGGCTGGGTACCCCCCATGTCCCTGCAGCTCTGTTTGCCCACACCAGCCGCCGGCTGCCCTGGCTGTGCAAACACCGGCCCCGGGAGCCGCCGGCACCGCCGCGGTATCGCGGCAACGTGGCTGCAGCCGGCTTTGCAAACTCACCAAGTGTGCAAATTAATTTCATTATCCGCTCTTGCACATCATGAGGAGGGAAAACAAATAACCTGCCCGAAAGTACATTCTAGTAATTATTAACACGGAGCCCGGGGGAGCAGGAGGAAGGACCGGGAGGGGAGCCTGGCATGGCCTGGCCACCAGAGCACATGGCACGGCCGGACTGCCTGAACATAAACCCCAGCCTTGTGCTGCATCTTGTGTCCTGTGCAGCCCAGGGATTCTTCATGTGCTTGGCTGCACCTACACATTCTACCAACAGTAAAACTGACCATCCCAATATTTCACCAGCAAAGTTCTTGGATTCCATCACTTTTGCTTTCACAGAATCACTGAGATTGGAAAAGACCTCCTAGATCACCGAGTGCAACCTCTGCCTGATCACCACCTTGTCAGCCAGCCCAGGGATTTTGGGATGCACCGAGTGCTGCAGCAGCCCAGTTTTCCCTGTAAGCAGCCTGTCATGTGGGCACTGTTTTCTCAGGGACCTCACAGCAATAACCTGAGATGTTTTCCGAGGTGGCTCACGCAGCCACATCCCAAACCCAGCCTGGCCTCAGCACCCAGTGCCTGCAGGCAGCAGGACCATGGAACTCAGTCAGAGCCTGGTTTGGATGAGATTGCTGCACAAACCTGCTCCCAGGGGAGCACTGGGCTCCCTGAAGGCACAACCTGGGGACAGAGCAGCCTGACCTGGGGGTGCTGATCCACCCAACGGGCTCTTCTGCCCCAGAGGGACTGTGCACCAGAGCATGTCCATCTGTCTGTCCTGTCCTCCCTTCCTGGGCCTCAGTTCTGGGAGGAAAGAGCTGCCTGTGCACCCACAACGCTTCAAACAAACTCACCAGCGGTTCCCAGGGCTTTTCATTCACCGTGTTCTTGAGATCATCAATATAAACAGATCTGCCCAGAAATTCTTTCATGTTCTTTCAATGGCCAAGGGCTTGTGGTGCTGCTCTGCAAGGTCGATCACCTCAATCAGCTCAGGAACACAGTGACCTTCAAGGGCTTCCCCAGCCTTCCTCCTCCTCCTCCTCCTGCCCCACCAGAGCCCATGAACCAGAGGGGAAGCAGTGGCTCACCATGGAACCCACACACTCCATGCATAAGGAATCACAGAATCATTAAGGTTGGAAAAGCCCTCCAAGACCACCAAGTCCAGCCCGTGCCTGATGCCCACCTTGTCACCCAGTCCTGAGCACTGAGGGCCACAAGTTGTTCCTTGAACCCCTCCAAGGATGGGGACTCCACCACCTCCCTGGGCAGCCCCTTCCAATGTTTAACAACTCTTTCCATGAACAAATTCTTCCTAATGTCCAACCTGAACCTCCCCTGGCACAACCTGAGTCCATTTCCTCTTGTCCTGTCACTTGCTACCTGGGAGGAGAGGCTGAATCCCACCCTCTACAACCTCCACGGGACCTAGGTGCTCCATTCCCACCCTCCCTCACTGCCTGTCTCTGTGGGTACAGGTCCCCACTGACCAATTCCAAAGTTATTTTCACATCCCCCTCTACTTCCAAGCGGTTTCTGTATGACTCATACACTGTCACAACCTATTTTCCCTAAGTTAAGTTGAAGTGCAGAGATTTGAAGTCAAGTCATCCATTCATGCTGTACTTTCTCCTCTCTCCCTCTCCCCTCAGACCTCCCCAAAGAGATTTCCCGTAACTGCTCTTCACATCCCCACTCCCCTGGATCCCAACCTGGCCATGTGGTTTTATAGGAAGAGCTTTAACCAGCTCATTTAATCCAGTTTGCTTTTTGATCTTTTTGCCTTTTTTTCCATTTTTTTAAAACAGCAATACAGGTTTCCACAGTCTAAGTGGAATCAAAGATCCCCCACAACACCATTTCCACTCTCTTCCATTTTAAAGATCCACTCCACATTTCACAGAGGCAAGGCCCTCACACCACAAAGAGGGCAATTTTCTGACTTTCCAATGTTAAAAGGCACCTGTTTCTAGCCCTGGGCCACATCACACTGTCCATGACCATGTGTGTGTGCAGGGAATGCTGCAGGTCCAGGGCTGCAAGCAGCTCTCTGATCCTGGGAATTGCTGGATCACGGCACTTCACCCACTGGTTTTCCCTCCCATCCTTGTTTTTTGCATCTTTACATCCTTTTGCATCTTTAACACGTGACAAGCTGAGTTCTGTCCTCATTTTAGAGCAAGCTCACCACGCTGCTGCTGCTGCTGCTGCTGCTGCCATCAGCCCAAGGGTGTGAGTCACAACCCAGCCTGCACAGGAAGGGATTTATTTAAAATTCCAGGGAAAATGTTAACACCTCGGGGCCATACAGGTAAAGTCTGTCCCTGCCATGGCACCAAACCTGTCCCACCCCATCCCACCCAACCACTGCCCATCCCCAGGGTGGGTGGGCAGAGCCATCAAAGGGCAATGCCAGAGCAGGAAACATCTGCAGAGCTGCCCCAGCCTGGCCTGAAGCACTCAGGGGGTTCAGCATTTCCCCTCCATCTCACCCTCTATGCAAAAGGGAACAATTCCACGAAGTCCAAGAGATAAACAGCAAGGAAAACTGCACATACAATTCCCCCTGACATGCTCTGAGGCAGCTCCTCCCCAGGCAGTCAGGGCAGCTGTAGGTTTGAAGGACACCTGTTTAGTGGAAGGTGTCCCTGCCCACAGCAGGGGGTGGAATGAGATGGATTTCTGAGATCCCTTCCAACCCAAAGCATTCCATGATTCCACACTGATGCTCCCAAGAGCAGCAGCTCAGGATGGTGGGACTGAAGGGCCAGGTCTCCAGCCCACAACTCTCAGCTAATCCATCACTTGTCAGAGGTCAAACAACCCTTCACACAACGCAGCACAAGTGACAAAAGTCCTTGGGGTCACACATGACTGGCTCAAATGCCACTGGCCAAAAGACTCATCCAGTGACACTGCCCCACCAGAGACAACCTCTGTGGCCTCCTGTTCCCACCAGGGGCCTCCTGCATTCCAGACCTTTCCCAAGGCCAACCCAGGCAGCAGAGTGACCTCCTGCACCTCCCAGCACGTCGGATCACACGGTCTGGCTATGCCAGGTCTGCATCCCTTGTGGGCACCTCCCAATGCTGATGGGGAAGGGCCCAATTCATTTCAGTCCCTCTAAGCCCTTTCACCTCAGAGCCTCGTGACTGGGACTGAGCCAGGAGATTAAGAACAGCTTGTGAAACACAAAGTGTGATTGTTTCCTTTGGGTACCAACCAGAGGGTGCATGGACAAAGGGGTGTAGGGACAGACAGGGGTGTAGGGACAGACAGGGGTGTAGGGACAGACAGGAGTAGGGACAAAGGGGTGTAGGGACAGACAGGGGTATGGACAAAGAGATGAAGGGACACACAGGAGTGTGGACAAAGGGGTGTAGGGACAGACAGGAGAAGGGACAAAGGGGTGTAGGGACAGACAGGGGTGTAGGGACAGACAGGGGTGTAGGGACAGACAGGAGTAGGGACAAAGGGGTGTAGGGACAGACAGGAGTGTGGACAAAGGGATGAAGGGACACACAGGAGTGTGGACAAAGGGGTGTAGGGACAGACAGGAGAAGGGACAAAGGGGTGTAGGGACAGACAGGAGAAGGGACAAAGGGGTGTAGGGACAGACAGGGGTATGGACAAACCAGGCAGTCCCTGATCCAGTGGTTTCTCATAAAATGCAGGATGTTGTGTGCCAGGCTGTGCTGGGACACGCTGGAGCTGTGCAGGAGCTGGGCTGACAGGACAGGCAGTATTGCCCCTCTGTGCTGAGCCTGTGCACCCAGCACATCCCACAATACTGGGATATGCTGGATATTCTGGCATGGGAGCCACAGCAAAACATGGCTCTGCTGGTCCTCTGCTGGGATGTGTGACAGCAAATTAAACCACAGAATCCTGAAATGGATTGGGTTGGAAGGGACCTCAAAGCTCATCCAGTGCCACCCCCTGCCATGGGCAGGGACACCTCCCACTGTCCCAGCTTGCTCCAAGCCCTGTCCAACCTGGCCTTGGACAATTCCAGGGGTGGGGCAGCCACAGCTTCTCTGGGCAACTTCTGTCAGTGCCTCACAGCACCCTCACAACACTCTCATCCTGTGGGAGCACCTTTTCTGTCCCCACCCTTCCCTCTGTCCCACAGATGAAGGATGCAAGGACCAAGTGCTATTTGTAGCAGGTTTTACTTCCAAAAGGCCAATCAAAAATAGCTGTGGCCATCACACTGCACTGCTCTCCTCCCACCACGACTCCTGCAGATGCTCTGCTCTTGCTGAGATGTGAACTGGGAACATTTTTCCCTTTGATTTCTAAAAACTGCGTGAGTGAGGAACGTGTTTATTTTAGCACAGAAACGTGCGGGCCAGGAAGGACCAGCTCAGCACTTCGTGGGACACGCAAAAGGCATTGATTAGGATGGGGCTTTGCATATTAATTGACATTGGAACTGCCCCTCCCCGTCGTATCAGGCCCTGAATGGGGGCATTGTCTCAGGCACCAAAATCCCAGCAGAAGTCCATTAGCATCCTAAGGGAGGTGCCTGAATGGAACACAAGGATTCTTTGGAAAGTAAGAGTGAAACGAATGCAATAAAACGCCACCATTAAGTGATGCTCATTGTCCAAATTAAACCACCACAGCAAAGACCTTGACTCTCCCAACGCCTTCAGCCCAGCACATGCTGCCAGGAATGAGACTGTTTGGAATTTAAAGCTCTGGCCTCGTCCCAAGTATGGATTACTCCATTTCTTCATGAGCACTTGATCACACGGAACTATATTTGGATTCCCAGAATTCAAGCTCCAATCTCCAGGAGGGCTTACGTGGCTGCCCCCTCCCCACATGCAGGTCCCCACGTGAGCAGAACACAGAGCAGGCTCTGTGGGAGCTGTGAAATGTCCCAGCAACACAGGAGCAGGTTTAAGGTGATGGCAAGAGAGCCCAGCACCCTCCAAAGTGGGGCAGAAGAATTTTCTAGGCAATGAAACAACTGCCATGTTTCCCTCTTTCTGCAGATGTTGGGAACACAGCTGGGACATCAGTGTGGGTAAGGGCAGAGTTTTACACTCCAGGTCTTCCAAACGGGTGGAGAATCCAGAGATTTCTCCACAAAAGCAGTTTTTGAGTTGCTCACCAACACCAGTCTGGAGTTGGTTTGTTGGTTCATTAATTTAAGGTACAACTCCTGGTTGGAACAAGAGGATCTTTAAGGTCCCTTCCAACCCAAGCCATTCTGTAATTCCATGATAAGACCTCAGTTATTTGTTGCTTCTTTGGGCTTCCCAAGGCCAACCCTGGGTGCTCTGCAGAGCCCCATCAGGGTCCTGTGCCCTGCAGCAGCTGAGCCCAGCCCAAGGGGCAGGACGGTGCATCCCAAACCCATCTCCTGGCTTTCAAACCCTACTCAGCTCCACATCTGCAGCCCCCAGCTCAGCTGCCACCTCCTTTTCCCAGAGGAGCTGGTGTTAACTCACACACCACGTGTCCCTGGGGCTCTTCCCATCCTCCTCCTGCTGCTTCAATCCCCTTTTTATCCCTCCACTCATCCCTGTGCCCGGGGCTGCCACGGGGACGAAGCACAACACGCTCCCCGTGGGAGCCCAATGGGCACTGCCACAAGGAGCAAGAGGCAGCTCAGCTCCTCACACCACAAACCACATCCCAACACACTCCAAGGGGTCTGTGCTGCTCTCCAGAGAGGCCAAAGCAGGAGCACCCCCCTCAGAAGGTGCCAGAAAACAGCCCTGGGAGAGCAGCACCAGCCTCACCCAAACACCACATCCTTAATGCTCTTCTTGCAGAGGGACAGCCTGGTAAAAAACATTCCACTTGAGATGAACCCCGGGAAAATCAGTGTAAAAATTATATATAAACAGTGCAATTTAGTAGTCAAGGCCTGGAAATAGGGTGGGATTAGAGAATGGCTACTCTGGCAGTGGGAAGGGAAGCCATTCCTCCCTGTCCTGGCACTCCAGGCCCCCATCCAAAGTCTTTCTCCCTCCTTTTCACAATCTCCCTTAAGGGCTCCCCTCCCACTGACAGGTCCAGCCTCCTCCCAGAGAGCCCCCTCAGTGCCAGGAGCAGGGGAGGGACGAGCCAGACCCCCTTCCAGCCCTGGGCCTTGCAGATCCCACGTGGCTGCTGCTCACACCCAGCTGTTGGCTGAGTGTGGCTATTTTTGCACAGCCTGGAGAACAAAAATACAGGGAGCTCTGTCAGGTGAAGGCTTGCACTGCTCCCGGTGTGATGGCAGCCAAACTAGGTCAGGCCTTCGCCAGATTCCTTTAGAAAGGAAAGGAAAAAATAATCAGTGGGAGAGCAGTGAACTCCCCGGGAACAAAATGCTTGTGAACATCTATGATACTTGACTGGGGAAAAATACACACACATCCTTTTAGCCACATATTTGCACAGTTTAAATAGTAGGTTTCTAATTTTTAGGGCTTTTTGGAGGACAGCAAAGTGTCTTGGACTGCAAAGGTGATATTCTGTACATATTTAATGCTCTGATTTAGACCAAAAAGGAGTTTTCACCTCTGAAATATGACCTGGTGGCCCAATTTCTGTGCAGGCTGTGGGCAACTTGATTGTATTTCATGCCTTCTCTGCCCTGAATAAAGGTATTCTCTGGGAGCAGGAGCTGGGCAGGTAAGAGGATCCCAGTCACAGGGAAAAGGCAACTTGATCTCATTGTCTACGAGGGGAGAGGAAGGTAAATTACTTTGTTTCTTTTACAGAGGACAGACTCCCATTAGAGACTGAGTATTTCTGGGTCTGAGAAAGCTGGGGGTGTTCAGCCTGGGGAAGAGAAGGTTCAAGTGAGACCTGAGAGGTCCTTTTAGTGCCTAAAGGGGCTCCAAGAGACCTGGAAAGGGACTTTGGAAAAGAGCCTGGAGTGACAGGACAAAGGGAAATGGCTTCCCACTGCCAGAGGGCAGGTTAGATGGGATACTGGGAAAGAATTCCTGGTTGGGAGGGTGGGCAGGCCCTGGCACAGGAGCCCAGAGAAGCTGTGGCTGCCCCATCCCTGGGAGGGTCCAAGGCCAGGCTGGACAGGGCTTGGAGCAACCTGGGCTGGTGGGAGGTGTCCCTGCCCATGGGATAGACAATGGACATCTGGCCTGGACTGTCACCTCCTGGCAGAGGAAACCCTGAACACCCCAACCCTGCACAGGCTCACGGAAATGAGGAACTGGGTAATCTTAAACACCTTCCCAGTGAAAAACGTTCTCAGGCTCAGCTCAACGTGCCAGATAAAGCCTCTGTTCCTGTAAAACCTGATGCATGATTATCAGTCAAGGCCAACGTATTTACCCTAAAATTGGGTAATATTGTTTTATGGTTCTTAATAGTTGGAGCCGCCAAAGCTCCGAAGGAGCAGACGCTGCCGAGCAGTTTCTCAGCCTTTCATCAGCGCTGCGTAGGCGTTGAATTCTGGAGCTAATCACCTTAGCAACGGCTCTAAACATATGTGCAGTGACATCAGCTGATTTCTGAAAGCTGTAAATAGAGGATAATAGCACGAAAAAATTCTGGAGCCAAGCCAAGACCTAAAAAACATACTATTAAAACACCGCCTGTAATTCAATGTATGCAAACTTGTTTGCATCCCTGCTCCCCAAAACCTGGGTAATTACACACCTACCAGCACGACTGGTGATTGTCCCACTGCAGCCTGTTCTTGGTTTCAGGAATTTCCCAGAAAATGAGGATTTAATAGAAATCCTTCTTTAAATTTGATTTTAAAAAGCCTGGAGAAGAAGAGGCTGGAGGAACCCGCTCCAGCCACGGCTTTAAAGTCAATGAGTAACAGCTTAAACTTAAGAGAATTATTTGTAAATAAGAAAATCAACAATGTGCTCATGGGCTCCATCCTGAGTCACGCAGGAACAGGAACCATCAGGACGTGCTGCCAGGCCCATGCCCTTGGGAAAGAGGAGCTGGAGCGAGGAACCCACTCCTGGCAGCCTGAAAGGGGCATATTCTGAATTACCTCATGGTTGGTACCTCATTAAGACCCTAAACTGTCAGTGCAGGGAGTCCCTCAATCAGCCCCCAGCGTAAGACAGGAGGACAATGTGGGTTTTGTTCCCCTGGCTGGTTGTGACCCACATTGCCCAGGCCTGTTGTGCGGGACGTGACCTGGACGCCCGAGGAAAGCTCTGCGGAGCCTCCATGGTGAGCTGGCGGCAGGGAGGGAGCGAGGGGAGACACAGCAACGGCCTTAATAGGATTTTCAAATGTCAAAAAATATCTTTAGCAGGCCCATTTCGGCAGAGCCCGAGCACCGGCTGAACTCGCCAGCAGAATGTGCCGTGCAGGGAACGCCGTTCGCATGCAAAGTGAACCCTGGGAACCACCCTGCTCTTCCCCTCTCCTGCAAAACCCAGGGAAGGGCAGGGCATGGTCCCTTCTGCACCCAGGGCAGGGAGGTGCTGGGGGCTGGAGGGAGCGCCCACCACGCACGGGCAGCGAGGAACCCGCGGGGCCACATGGGTAGAGCCTGGGGGCAGCTCCCCAAATCCTGCCCTGCACCCGGCAGAGGCACCGGCAAATCCTGCTGGAGCATGTCCAGGGCAGGGAATGGGGCTGGGGAAGGGGCTGGAGCAGCAGGAGCAGCTGAGGGAGCTGGGGGAGCTCAGCTGGAGAAAAGGAGAGCCAGGGGGGACCTTCTGGCTCTGCAACTCCCTGACAGGAGGGGGGAAACAGGGAGGTTCAGGCTCTGCTCCAGGGAACAGGGACAGGAGAAGAGGGAACAGTCAGGGTGGATATCAGGAAAATTTCATCCTGGAAGGGGTGATCAGGCACTGGAAGGGGCTCCCAGGGAGGTTCAGAGTGCCCAGCCCTGGAGGTGCCCAAGGCAGGACTGGCCGTGGCAGTCAGTGCTCTGGGCTGGGGGACAAGGTGGGCATCGGGCACAGGGTGGGCTCCATGGGTTGGGAGGGCTTTGCCAAGGTGGGCATTGGGCACAGGGTGGGCTCCATGGGCTGGGAGGGCTGTGCCAAGGTGGGCATTGGGCACAGGGTGGGCTCCATGGGCTGGGAGGGCTTTGCCAAGGTGGGCATTGGGCACAGGGTGGGCTCCAGGGGCTGAGAGGGCTTTTCCAAAGTGGGCATCGGGCACTGGGTGGACTTGATGATCCTGGAGGTCTTTTCCAACCTCAGTGATTCTGTGAAGTGCCCTTTCATTATTAAAAATAAAAATAATAAAACAGGGAAAGCAGAATGGAACCTTAACAGCATCATCAGGATGAGGATCCAGCACAGGGCCAGAAGCAAAAGAAACTCCCCTCCTTTTTCCATGTAGGGTCAGGGGTTTTTCTGTCAATTAGAGCTCCAAGGAAATCCAGTGGATGGAGCTCAGCAGTGTTAATCATTACTGCATGTGAATTTAATTAGCATTATTTTTTAACTGCAGGTTATTTACAGTGCCTCACCTAAACATGAAAGTCAGGCAGTGCCTTCTGCTCACTAGAAAACCACCATGCCAGGGATAATCCTGCTATTTGCTTTATGCTTTTCAGTGTCTGTAATCCACAGTTCCCCATTCCAGGAGAATGCCATGGTTACTCCTGCTCCCTCCATCAAAGGCTCCTGAGTGCAGCTTCTGCTGAGGTGCCAAGAATAGCACAGGCCCTTCCTGAGCTGGGGAAGGTGAGAGGCAGGGAAGGATGGAGCTCCTGGAGCCACAGGGGAGAAGGGGATGGTGCCAGAGGGATCAGCCAGTGTGAGAACCAGCTGATGGATGGCTCACAGAGGAGCAGCAGCATCTCCTGCTCTCTGCTGGAAGGAGCAGAGGCTGAGCCAACCAGTGTGACCTCAGCAGCCTTCTGGGATGGCAGAGGGCAGGGTTTGGTGGGATTTGGGGGAGGAATTCTGCCCTGGGAGGGTGGGCAGGCCCTGGCACAGGTTGTTCAGAGAAGCTGTGGCTGCCCCATTCCTGGAAGTGTCCAAGGCCAGGATGGACAGGGCTTGGAGCAACCTGGGACAGTGAAAGGTGTCCCTGCCCAGGGCAGGGGGTGGAACAAAATGAGCTTTAAGGTCCCTCCCAACGCACCAATTCTCCAAAGTGGAGTTGGCCAAAATCTTACAGCATTTGGAATGTATTTGCTGTGCACCTGCGAGAGGTGGAGGAGATGCTGCTGATCCAGGGAGGGTATGGCACAATTCCTGGCATGGGAAAAAGCATCCAGCTGGTCCTGGGGCCTGGTTCCCCCCAGCACCTGCCTGGGCAGGGACCGACTGGAGCCAGGGGCAGGCGGATCACCCACAGCTTGGCATCAGCAGGACCAAGGAAGAGTTTAAACATCTCGCACATTATGCCCTGTAAAAGCTTTCCTGTGTCTGGAGTGTTTACAAACCTACGTCAGCAACACCCCAGAGCTCTCAGGGCCACGCTGGCTCCACAGCTGGACAGAGTGAGCACCACCATGGCAGCACAGGCAGTGCTGAGATGCTGCTGCAGCTCTGCACCCCTGGAAAACACCCTCCTCTCCCATGGCCTGTCCTGCCTCCCGCGTGGGTGGCAGTGGCAGTGTGGGGGACAGGCTGTCCCATCTCAGGAAGGGCACACAGGTGCCACCACCCTCACCGGGCTGTGAAACACGGGCCAACCCTGCAGTGTCACCCTGATCTGCTGACACACATCTGGGCCCCTCCAGAAAGAGCTGAACTCCAGGGCAAACCTGATGTTCAAGGGGAGCAAAGAAACTCCAGAAAACTGTACAGAAAGTGAATCCATTCCCCCTCTTTCCCAGACTGACGCCTTTAAAAGCAGATGCTCCACCACCCTCTGGAAACTGGTGCACATGAGCCCGGAGATAAACAACATCACGGGACAGGTAAGCTGGTTACTCATGATTTATCACACCATCTCCCCATCTAATTGCAGAGCTAAGCAGGCACTCATCTAATCCACCATAAGCAGCTTAGGCTTCCTTAGGCAGCTCTGCAGCATCGCTCACTTCCTGGCTTGGAAATCGTCAGTGCCTAAATCCTGCTCTGGAAGGTGGGAACACACCCTCCTCAGCCACCCTGCACACACTTTGAGACTGGTGGGATGCACTCACAGGACAGGTAACTGCTGCAAGAGGGCCCCAAACACCTCCCCAGGGCACTGCTGGAGTCACCACTCCTGGGGGGATTTAAAAGCCACGTGGATGTGGCACTTGGGGACATGGGTTAGTGGTGGCCTTGGCAGTGCTGGGGGAATGGGGTGGTCTCAATGAGCTAAAGGTCTTTCCTAACCTAAAGGATTCTGTGACTCCACACTGTACTCAGTGCTGAGCAAATCTTCTTTCACCTTTGTGTCCTGCAGCTCTGATCACACACCACACAGGTCCTTGCTCCCAATTTTCCCAGAATTACACTCATTTTTTCCATACTAACAGCTGACTGCTCTCCAGTCTGAATTCTCCATTTATTCTCCACTCATTTATTAGGAACAGGGCACCACAACCTGCCCAATTCCTGATGCTGGTGAATTCTAGTTTAGTACTTCTAGGATTTGGGGGTTTTAAATTATATTTTCAAGATCTTTAGAGCCCCAGAAAAATGAGCATTAAAAGCTATCAAGGTCCACCAAAAGAGTGTCCCTATGTGGTCAGAGACCCAGCCCACATCCCAAGAGGCTGGAAAGGCCAGATGGAACAGGGCTTGGAGCAACCTGGTCTAGTGGAAAGTGTCCCTGTCCATGGCCGGGGGTGGGACTGATGATCTTTAAGGTCCCTTCCAACCCAAACCATTCCCTGATTCTATGAACAGCCAAAGCACATTTTAGCTTTTCTCCACAGATCTGTGGATAAGCAGGAGGTTCCAGAAAGACCCAGGGGAGACAGCTCAGGGTTTGGGTTACATCAAGCTTTTTTTTCACTGCTTGGAAGCTCCATCCTTTGGAAGCAAAAGCCCTGGAGCTGCCGGACCAGGGAATGTGCCCTCACACCCCACACCTTCTGCTCGGCCTCAACCAAGGGGATTTTCCAGCTTGCAACAGTGCAGAACTTTACCCCTGAAACCACCCATGAACTTAGGCCAGTGACCCCAAATCAAGCCTTCCCATCATTCCAGATAACAAGCCAGATCCGACATCACCACCCGGAACTGCTGCCTTTGATCCCCTTAAATAAACCCCCCACCGACCCTGGGCGAGTCCGCGGGGCCAAATCCTCCCGCGAGGAGTTTTCTTTAGCACGGTACAAAATTTATTTTGCCATCTGTAAAATTCATTTGTGCAGCTGCACACCCGGGTAGGCTTGAATGGGGGCAGGAGTGTTTGGAGTGCCGGTGCAACGTGTTCTGTAGCAGCAGAGGGCTGGCCCTGGCGGCCGGGGAGGGGTGATGTAATGGGGCGCGCGGTTCCGCTCGCCCGGAGCCCGGCACATTAACGTGCTGCCCAGGGTGGCTGCTCCTATCAATTATTTATGGGCTCCTGGCGTGCAGCCTGGAGAGGGTCACGGCGCTGAAAGCCAACTTTATCTGCATTGTTCCCAGCTCCTGCCCAGCTGTCACTCTGCTCCCTAATTTAATACACCCAGCGCAGCGTAAAAGGATGCAGAGCTGCTGCCTGGAATAGGAATAGGAGCAGGGAGGTGGGGTCTGCAGAGAGCTGGGGGGGTCTCACTCAGCTTTGTTATGGTGCTGACTTGGCTTTTTTAAATCTGCCTTTGAGGCTCCCGTGGTGCCTGGTCTGAGATCTGGAGCGATGCAGGTGTTGGGGGTGAGAGGTGGGGTCTCCATCTCCATTATCCTGAGGCTGCACTGCAGGGTTTCCTCCATATCCCAGCAAGAGCTACTCAATAATGTATGCAAATAAGAGGGGGAGAGGAGAAAGAGCACTTCAGCTCTCCAGAATAACAGAAAAAATAATTAAATTAATAGATATGTGTAAAAAAAGAAAAAATCTCTCATGGGCTGTTATTTCAGATACAATTTAAAGTGCACAGCTGAGGTCTGGAATGAGATGAGCTTTCAGGTCCCTTCCAACCCAAACCATTCTGGGATGCATCCAGGGAAGGGGGCAGCACCCTCTGCACTGTTCCACCACTCACAAAAATGGCTCTCCAGGCTTTGTCCCTACAACTCACCAACACATCTCCCCCACTACTGGCCCAAAATTAAACCTACAACTCTTCAGACCTCCAAAATACATCATCACTTGGCCCAATCTCTCAGTCAAAGCAATTAAATTTTGACTTTAGCTGCTTAGGACCAGGTTGGATGGGGCTTGGGGCACCCTGGTTTAATGGAACGTGCTCGTGCCCATGGCAGGGTGTAGAACAAGATGGGCTTTAAGGTCCCTTCCCACACAAACCAAGCTTGGGTTCTGTGATTCAGTGTCCCTGTCACTGCAGGAGATGCTTCCCTTGGACACTGATCTGGCAGCAATTGGGTATGGGAGGATGAGCTGCTGCTTTGGCAGCTCCTGCACTTGGTCCTGCCCCACAGGATTCACATATCCCAAATACCTGTGTCATCCCTCAAACTAAAGTCAATTCCAGCTTAAATAATACGGTGTTTTTCAAGTCTTGGGAAGCCAGGAAAGCAACTTGAATTTTCCTGCAGTTGGAACTGGCCACCTGATTACACAAGAGCCCAGGTTTGGTTTAAGACACACAAGACACATTCTGATGATCGTGTCTGGAAACAACAACCCGATCTCACCAAAACCACACCATCTACACAAAAAGGAAGCTGTTGAAAAGAAAGCTCAGGCCCAGAGGAAGCAGGTTTGTTCTGGTGTGGCACAAACAGGGGCCTGGGGGAGGCTCCTGCTGAGGCAGCACCGGCACCGGCACCAGCACCAGCACCGGCACTGTCCGGCACAGCCACACCCAGGATGGAGCAAGGGGAGTCTCCCCAAATTTGGCACTGACCCCGAGCAGCCACAGAGGCACAAGTGAGGCAGAGCCAACAGCCAACCTTGTGTGATTCAGGCAAAGACAAGACAGAAAAAGGGAGTTAACCCCAAAACCAGCAGGGAGCCTTTCCTTCAACTTTTCTGCACTAGAATATCAGGAGGATTCTGTCCAGAACTCCAAAAGGGGGCACTGGGACAGCCATGGGAGGACCAGGCTGGTTCCCATCCCAGAGCTGGTCACAACACTGGGTCATGTCCAGGAGCCAAGCCTGGAACGTGCAGACCACGTGTTGCTGCCACCGCGCCGGCGTCCTCGGGGCCTTCGCATCCTCCCCCAGCCCAGGATTATTTCCATGGCAACTATCTGGAGAACTTATTAAGTAAAAAAACCCAAGAACAGTTTGAACATCCAGACCCTACGTTCGTAACGTACCAGCTGACTAAATTAGCAGCGCTAAGATTTTTAGTAATCAAAATAGATCATGTTCCAGCAACTCAATCCTGGCTGTGCCGCAGCTACAGAGAAAAATCTGAGAGTAATACCCATGTGGGGGAGGAGGAGCAATCACAGGTTTTCCAAGACCACAGCCCTGTACCAAGCCAAGTCTGGCCCACTCAAGACATTATTTCAACAGCTGACAGTCCAAGTGCTGTTAAACAAGGCTGAGTTTCCAAGAGATCACAAACTTTGGTGCAAGGTCCCCACTAGAGAATCAAAAAGATGACTATCATGACACAGTTATCAACTACAAAAATACATTCAACCACCTCAAATTTGTACCAAAAAAAGCATCATTTGCAACTCCTTCCATCATTCCATGCACACACCAACCACAGGGCAGCACGGGAGGACAGGGATGTACCGAGTTTGGGGCTCAGCCAGCACCACTCCCAAACCCACAGGATCCTCCACTCCCAAACTCGCAGGAATTTCGTGGCTCCCTCGGAACCGACGCAGGCTCGGCCCTGCAGGGTGACCACAGTTCCTAAGCACAGGGCTGAGGGAATTACCAAAGCTTTGGCATCACCCAAAACCAAACCCTGCCTGAGAATTTTGTAACAGCAATTCAGAGTGAGAAGCTGATCTCAACAGGAATGATTTTGGAAGTGTTTTAAAAAAATAAAAGGTGGTTAAATGAACGCCTGGCTCAGTCAGTAAGTCCAGCCAGGGAGATTACAGGAATTATTGATTTACCTTAGAACAACCTGGGAACTCATTTCCAATGGTTTTTAATGGAACCTGGATTTTCTCAGTCCTCATCTGCCCTGTGAGGCTGAGCCCCCTGCAAGGAAGTCCAACCCCAGAGCATCAAACTGGCAGCAGTCAGAGGCACAACAGCCCAGTTCACCTGCACAGAGTGTCTGATGGGATGGGGCATTTTAAGGTTACTCCAAAATCATTTAGGTTGGAAAAAACCTCCAAGTTCATCAAGTCCAACCTTTGACTCATCCCCACCTTGTCAACTAGACCAGAGCACTGGTCCATGTTCAGTCATTCCTTGAACACCTCCAAGGATGGGGACTCCACCACCTCCCTGGGCAGCCCCTTCCAGTGCCTGACCACCCTTTCTGTGAAGAAATAGATGGAAGCTGGGAGAAGAGGAGTCCTCACCCTGAAGAGCCAGGAGGGAGGATTCTGACCAGGACAACATACCATGAACCATCAACTCTCAACGTCTGGTTCAGAGCAAAAGCTTCTCCAGCTGGGGGAATGTTTTCCCCTCGCCAGAACACACCACAGCAGACTCGGCCTCCTGAAACCCTGGGCTGGTTTTAGTGGGTGAAAACATTATTATTCTTTTATGTACCTAAAGCAAAAAGGAAAACATTTTTCTTAACCCTTCCAGAAAAAGATTCCTGTAATACACAACCAAGTAGGGAATATTGTAGCCTGAAAGGCTTCCAGAAAGGTGTGAGCACAGAAAACAGCAGCTCGTAGCAGGAAGGAAATTGTAACATTAGCCACGGCCTTTGAAGGCAGAGGCAGCTCCGCGTCACCAAAGAACAAAAACCATCTGATCCCCAGCTCCCTCCCAAACCCATCTGCAAAACCATCCTGCCCCGAGACAAATGCAGACCAGGGCGTGATGGAGAGATGGCAATGAACTGCCCCTGTTTGTTGTTGTTGTTGTCTGTGGTGCCTCGCTGCCAACACGCTGCCCTGCGCCCCGAGCCAGCCCATAAAAAATCACTGAGCATTAAACCTGCCCCTGCTCCACTTAATGTCTCACCCTGGAGCTCCAGGAGCTCCCAGCTCTGTCCTTCCCCTTCCCTTCCCCTCCTCCTCCAGCTCCTTCCCTCCCAGCCAGCCTTTCCCCCTCCCTCCCCTCCTGGCTGCGGTGCCAGATGTCAGCCTGACCCCGGAGCCGCCGTTTCGGGTCAGTTACCAGGGACTGGCGGTTCCCACCTCGCCAGGCTCAGCCAGGGCGGCTCCACCACGCCAGCACGGGGGTCTGGGGGCTGCTGGCAAATCCAGTTCCAGGGGTTTTTTTTCCTGCTAACAAAGTTTGGAAGCCTGTTCATGCTGCAACAGCAGCCTCGGGCACCGAGCGCTGGGTAAGGTGACCCCGGCCTGTGCTCAGCATCAGTCATGGGGAGAAGCGTCACTTACTGCACGAGGGGAATGGATGACCTGAATGTCTCCTGCAAGAATAATTGCACACTGAAGGCAAGGGCTGGAGTTCCTGGAGAAGGGATGCTGGGAATGCTGTGGCACTCCAAGGAGGACCATTCAAAAGACACCGGGCTAACAAAGACAGCCATGGGGGAACTCAGTGTGGATTGAAAATGAATCCAGACCCGTATTGTTGACCACACCATGCTCCTTGAAGGATGTGCCCCCAGTGAAGGAGCAGCTCCAAGGCAACGGAATGCGGTTTGCTGGAAGGGAAGGGAAAAGCTTCCAGCCTGACATAAACCAGGGCTCAGATTCCTCTATCACAGAGGCAGATAAGGCTGCGTCAACTTTTCCACTGGAGCTCTCTCCCCTCTAAGGTTCACACTGAGAGAGAAATGTTGTGGCCAGGTGGAAAACTGAGCAGAGGCTCCCAAGGCTGGGAGCTGCCAGGTGTATAAAACATCACCACATCACCTGCCCAGCCTTGGTTTCCCTCCACTGGGAACGGGAAATCTCATCTTCCTCCCCAGGAATTCTTCACATTCCTGCACAGCCGATAAGCTGAACCCCTCCAAGGGCTGCCCAGAGCCACACAAAGTGCCCTGAAACACCAACACCTGAACAGGTTAAACGTTAACCTGGGAGTTGAGCGGAGGGGACACGACCGGTCCATGATCCAGCTCCAGCCCCACCGGCCGTGTCCCAACTTCCAGGGAGGAGCAGGCCATGGGTTTGGAGAAGAGAGAGGTTTTGGACAATCAGAGAGGTACAGAATGGTTGGGACCACCTCATTCCACCCCCTGCCAAAGGCAGTGACACCTTTCATTAGTCCAGGTTGCTCCAAGCCCCCTCCAACCTGGCCTTGAGCACTTTGCAGGGATGAGGCATCCATGGGGTGTTTCTCACCTACAGAGTCCATCTGTCTGCGAAAAGAGGGGCAAGACAACACAAGGTGGAAGCCCCCACCTGGTCCCCATCACTGTGCCAAAAGCAGGGTGTGTGCAGGCAGGGCTCAGCAATTCCCAACAAATCCTCCTGGGTTTCCACCACGGCAGAGTGAGAGGCAGCACACCCAGCTCCCTTTGGCATCTTGTTTTTGTGTGTGGCAAAGCAGGAAGATGCTCCATTCCCGAGGCCCAGCTCCTGCTGGCCAGCCTGGTTCCAGCCCCGTGGGCAGGAGCAGCTCCCAGCCCCACGTGCTGGGGAACTTTCAGGGCCTGGTGCCCTGTAGGGTGATGGGGATGGGGAAGTATTTTGGTCCTGCACAGCCCTCCCTCCCCCCACATGTTTCACTGCTGTTATCCCTGAAGACAGAAAAATTTGTGCTTGTTTTTCTGCTGCTGCTGAGCAGCTACGAAATGTCTCCCACCACGGAGAGCCTGAATAAATCTCAGCTCCTGAAGCAGCATCTGAATCAGCTTCTCTCCCATCTCCATCACAATTTCAAACCTTTAGTTTCCTGAGGTGAAAGCAACGGCTGTTTTTGTTTGCTGGAGCTCAGAGCACTGATGGTTTATGTCTTTTACCAACATATACCCAAATATTCCCATTTATTACATTTACCCCAACGTTCTGGGGAGGTTCTTGGGCCAGCTGTGACTTATCACAAATTACTGGTCACAAACTTTTCCTGCCTGTCCCCATGGGAGCCCAGGAACCAACTCTGATGGGCAGGAGAGTCACCCACACACACGGTGTGGTGCTTCCTGCAGCCTTTTGGGAGTGCAAGGAACGAGCCTGGAATTCTCAGGCTCCAGGTCCAAAATTAAAATAACAGCAAAAAAAAAAAAAAAAAAAAAGAAGGAGGGAAACAGCCTGATCTTATTCTTCTTCCTCTGTTAAATGTGGAGTGCTGGACCAAAACGTGGCAATTTTCAAAGGCTCCATGGATGGGTTTGGGGCCACGTGGAACGTGTTAAACTCCCCCCAGAGAATTTAGGACTCTGCTGTGTGTCAGGGAAGCAACTTTGTTCTTCCTGGTGGGAAGGGACAGATTGCAGGAGAAAACTCCATCCCAACTGCTGCCAAATTCCACAGATTTAGTTATTAGGAGGCAATTAGGAATATTATTAACACTTCCTACCACGTTGGGCTGCGTTTGCAGAGCATCTCTGCGCCAGCCCGGATGTTTCCGACGGAGCTGCAGCTCCGACGCGCACGTGGCATCACGTACCCAAAACTGTGTCTTCCTGCTCGCTGCCTCCCGGCCCTTCCCCGCAGCCGCATTTCATGCGGTTGCCTCACAAAATCAAATTGCGAGTGAAAAAAATACAGAGATTAAGAACGAGGGAGGAGAGGGGGGAGGTAAAAAAAAAAAAAAAGCGCGGCGGCACAAAGGAAAAACAATTTTGCTCTTGTTTTTTAACTCACAATCAACATCTGAGCTATTCAGGAAGCTGGTGCACTGCCCTCCAAGCAACTTCAATTAGGGAATTCAAAAGCAGTCAGACAAAAGAATGCCTGGGAGTTACTGCACCGCACCGAGATATTTTTAGCAAGAGCTGGGAGGCTGTTTGTGGGACACTGCTTTGCTTCTCTCGCGTTTCAGCTTTTGTATTTACATTCACAGGACAGAGAGATTTACTGGGTCACAGAGAAAGGGAGGAGAAGCGGCACAACCGACGGGAATTATTTTGCTCCTGATACTCGTGGAAGGTTTTTCAGCAAAGGCTGATGGGGGTCTGAGAGCAGCAGAACAAGATTTGCCTCCATCTGCTTCAAAAATGGTCTTTCAGCTGAAATCTCAAATTTCCCCTTTTTATTATCATTATTGTTATCATTTACCATCATGACTGTATTTTACTTCCTTTTCAATTATTACACTGTTCTTATCTCAACATCCAAGTTTTACTTTGATTCTCCTCCCCACTCCACCGGGGTGGTGGGGAGAGAGGGGGGAGTTGAGCGAGTGGTGTTGGATTTCCAGCTGGGCTCAACCAGGACAGCCCTTTTTGGCCTCCTTCGGAAGGATGATGCAAACCCACCACGTGGAGCCCTTGGGAGGGTCCCCTCGCCCCATGCCGGGCAGGGACA
Source organism: Pithys albifrons albifrons (assembly GCF_047495875.1). Taxonomy (NCBI): domain Eukaryota; kingdom Metazoa; phylum Chordata; class Aves; order Passeriformes; family Thamnophilidae; genus Pithys; species Pithys albifrons. Next base: position 20,947,824 of record NC_092469.1, read on the forward strand.
CGGCCAGTGCACCCACACAAAGCTGCAGCCAAATCCGGGCGGTGACCTCTGCCCACCCTGGGTCACCAGATGGACTCAGGAACGCTCCAGGTGGGCACTGCCACACGGAGACCTCCAATCTAAGCCCTCCAACGCCGCTGGACCATCAGCCCGGAAGAGCCGCGTGCGGCCGAGCCCCAACGAGCCGCTTCTGGTTTTTCAGAAGCCATTTCCTCCCAGCCACACGCTGGGGCCACCCTGCCCTCCACAGCCTGGGAAGGTGCTGGAGGAGCAGGAGCTGAGGGCCAAGGCAGGGCCCTGGCAGGGCGGTGGGCGCTCCTGCGCCATCGCCATCGCTCCTGAGCACAGGCAGCCCCTCTCTCTTCCGCTCCCTCCCACCACTGCGGCAGCGCAGATGGCAGCAGTGTGACCTCGCTGTTCCTGCCTCCTTGTTTTGATCCTGCAGTCTTGATTGTTCAGGCTAATCCCACACTCCCAGCCTTGGCTGCCCGCCAGGAATGTTATTAATGGCACAAAAGCTTCTCATTCCAGCTACTTCTACATCCGCTAATGCTGTTGTTCCCCTCTCTCGCTCCCCCTCTCGCCACATTACAAACTGGAGCTGGAATATATTTTACAAGGGGAAAAAAACCCTTCTCTGATCATCCTCACGCGCTGAAGGCTCCACCAGAACCGCACGGGAAAGGCTCCTCAGCTCCAGCAATAAACACCGACGAGACCACCCTGCTCATCAACAGCACACGGAGGTGGGGAGTTCCAGCAATCCCTTAAGGAAAGGCAGGATTGCGGGCAGAGGAGGCTCAGCCGCCTGCACGGCCCAGGGAAGGCTCTGGGGAAAGGGCAGGACTGACACCAGTGCTTGGTGACAAGGACAGGCAGCACAGTGGTGCAGGGGCACAGCAGCCCGGCACAGCACACCCCTGGTACAGCACCCCTGCACAGCACCCTGTCACAGCACCCCCCCCGGCACAGCACCCCCGGCACAGCACCCCTGTCACAGCACCCCATCACAGCACTCCTGTCACATCACCCCTGTCACAGCACCCCATCACAGCACCCCCCTGTCACAGCACCCCATCACAGCACCCCCCTGGCACAGCACCCCATCACAGCACCCCCCTGGCACAGCACCCCGGCACAGCACCCCTGTCACAGCACCCCCCCGGCACAGCACCCCCGGCACAGCACCCCAGGCTGCTCTCCACGTGGCCCTGGGGCCTTGGCTGCCCCACCAGGGCCCCCCTGCCCTCCTGCCCCTGCTCTGAGCAGCAAACAGCAGATTCCCAGAACTGAAGCTCATTAAATCACGCACTGAAAGGCGGCTGCAGCACGTTCCAGTTTAGCCCCTCATGTGCCAGTCTCATGGCAGGGCTCAAAGTCCCCATGCAGGGTCTAAAGCCAAGGCCAGGCAGGTCCCCTCTGCCCTGCCAGAGCCCCCACAGCTGCAGCCCACCCTCCTCTGCCCTGAACCCCACCCACCAACACAACTCTGGGGTGTAGGTCCCCTGTCAGCTCCACCTGCTCAGGCCCAGGGCTGCTTTGGGAAGGGATGCACGAGGATATTCCCTGGAGCCTCCTGATCCATCAGAGACCAGCCAGCCATGCCCACACCCCTCGGCACTGCTGGGACACAGCCCAAATCCCCAGTGCCAAGTCCCCCAGCACAAAGGGCCACCAAGTGCAGGTAAATGAGGCTTAGAGTTGCCTGAACTGCAAAGCCAGCAAGAGGAACGTGCTCCTGGGACCCTCCCACATTCCCATGCTGTGGAGTTCCAGCCCTGCAGGTGCTGGGATCATTCCATGGTGAGGGGTCTGAGGAACCTGCCTGGTTCCCATCCCAAGCTGTCGCCCTGGTGAGATGATTCACCATCCTGCCCTCCCTGCTCCTGGAAACACAGGCAAGAGAAAAGCAGCTACAGGCACATTTCTCCTGATTAGCACAGGCAGTACATTTTTAATAAAGGGCTCTTTAAAGATAATCTCATTTCAGTATTTACACATGTTAAAGAGGTTACAGAGATCAAGACATAATAAAGTCAAGAAGAAGAGGACAATCAAAGCATGGTGGGATATCTCCAGTCTGCTGGTCTGGGGCACAGAGGGGCTGAATCACAGAACCTCAACGGGTTTGGGTTGCCACCTCAAAGCCCATCCAGTCCCACCTCCTGACATGGGCAGGGACACTTTCCACCAGCCCAGGTTGCTCCAAGCCCAACCTGGCCTTGAACCTGCAGGGATGGGGAGTGCAGTGAAATAGTGAGACACAAACCCCACAGATCCTGCAGAGGAGGAGGATCAGACACCAGGAATAACTGGCTGTTGCTCCCTCACAACAATCAGTAGCAGATTTCTGATGCAACCTGGATCTGCAGTTTCCCTTCTTCCTCAAGCACAGCACATGGCCCTGCTCCTCCCAGCACACACTCCTGCAGCAGGAAGGATGGAGCAATCCTGGGCTGTCCCAGCCAGCGAGTGCACGACCCATCCCAGCCCAAGGCAGAGCCCTTGTGTCCCACACACAGTCCCAATTCCACCCCAAACACACCCCCAGCCCCTCAGACAGCAATCCCAGCCCTCCTCCCACCGGAGCAGCTCCGCCCCAGCTGAGGTTACACCTGAGAGCAGCAAACACTGAAACACCCACTCTCAGCTCTGCTGGCAGCAGAGGAGCTTCCCAAACCCCTGGCTGTGCCATGCTCTGCTTCATGTGCCACAGACCACCCCCAGGGAATCCAGAACACCTCCTGAAATGCACAATACTCTGCTTTCTGACACTGCAATGCTTTGGGGATGGGAGATGCACGAGGTCACCAGGGAGGGAAACTTCTGTCAAGTTTGGGAATATTTCTCTGCTGTGCAAAGTGTTGGTGCGTGCTCAGAGCTCTCGTGTTTCCCTGCTGAGGGTGAGGAGACAGAAAAAGCAGCTTTATTTAAACTACCTGATAGTTGCAAGATCAAGCAGAACCAAAGGAAAAATACATTTGAAAGAAAACATCAGTTCTAGAGCTCAAACAGCACTTCAAGTCCCCATCAAATAACTTTCAGGTGAGACAGGAAGCAGGGAAGGCAGCATGGAGTGCTGGATCAGGGAGTGCTGGATCACAGGGAGGAAAGCAAAGGCACCTGGAGCTGCAGGGACTGAGCTCAGCTGCACAGTCACAGGTGAGCTGAAGTGGGAAACAACTGGAATTTAAGGAGTAAATAGTAGAGCAGGCAAGGGAGTCACAGATCCAATAAGGGAGAGAAGTGAAGAACAGCAAAAATAGAAAATAGTTCAAATTAAAAAAATTATTTTCCAAGCCAAAAGGACTTGTTGGAGGACCTCAGCAAACAGGCAACAGAACTTCCTCAAGTAAATTCCTGCATTTCTACAACCAGAGCAGGTGTCTTCAAACCAAGGGAGCATTTAATGAAGAGCCTCATGCCCAAATATTTATGAGATGCAGGATTTGCTACAGACAAAACCCAAGCTCAATCTTCCTAAGGAATCTGGTACTTTATTCTTGATTTTAATTTCTTCAGCCCCCACTCCCAGAAGGAGTCTCTATTTTTAACCCCCAGGCAGGATGGGTGTCAGGCAAGGCCACCCAAAGCCCGAGGGCAGCAGATGTCTGGGAGCCAAACACACCCCCAGCCCCTGCCCAGGCACTGCCAGTCGGCTCGGCCAGGCCTCCAACCCACCAGATGGTCCCAACTTTCTCCTTGCTAAGCTCAACAGCCAGTGTTTCCCACTCCCGAGGCACCAAACGAGGCTCCTGAGCCCCATTCAAGGCCCAGCCTCCTCCTCTCTGTTCTAAGTGAACACTCGTTAATCCCATCAGTCATGCGAGTGCAAAGCCCCGCGGGAGCCCAGCCCACCTACTCCCCATGGAATAACCCCGAGTCACAACTGGGGAACAGCAAATATTGCTGTGTCTGGGATAAACCCAACCTTATGGTGCCAAGACCGAAACCCAGCAGTGTCCAGGACCCCGAGCATCCCTTCTGTCATGTCCCAGTGCTCCTAAGCACCATTCCCAGTGAGCAGGGCCTGGCACTGCCCAGACCCAGCCCTTGGCACCAGTCACTTGTCCTCCCTGGCTCCAGCACATCCACACCTCAGGAATTGTGCCACACCTACCCCTGTGTGCCAACACGCAGCCCCACAGAGCCCCACCAGGATCAGCTGCTCCTGCTGAGCTCTGCTACTCCTGGATTAGAGGGCTCAAATCACAGAGCCCTGGGGGTTCCAATGTGCTTGGCCATCATTTGGATGCCCCAACCCTTGCCTGACACCTCACCAGGATTTAGGACATCTCTTGGTGAGCTCCCAGACCAGGAACCCCCATGGAGACCTGTTCCATGTTCCACTATGAGTCCCATCCTGTGACCCCAAACAAGTTCATGTGGGAAAACACGATGTTTCAGAGGCAAAGAGTCACATGATGGCAACACACCCACACAGAACACTCCGACCTGCACCTGGGGAAAGAATTTAATCACCAGTTTCTGCTTCTCCACGGGAGCCAAGGCACCACCTGTGTCCAAAGCTACAGCTCGCCTCTTCTCTGGTGTGTCACCCCTGCCACGTGAGGACAGGGAGAGGCTGTGGCAGCTGCCCTGGGGGACAGACAGTGCCAGTGCCATGCCAGGGACAAGGAGGTGAGGATGGGGAAGGTGGGGAAGGGCAGGAGCACTGGAGTGCACACACAGCCTCTTCAGAAGGGAGGGAGGGGTGGCATTCTGAAGGTCCAGTGGCCAGGAGGGAGGGGGACATGTGGCCAGCTGGGATTATCTGGCAAGTGTGAGGAGCCTCCTGGTGAAGGTCTCACCCCATGAGGGGCATTGGGGTCCCCCAGGAACAAACACCTTCCCTGATGTCCCCAGCAGGTCCCTGAGCAGGGTATGGATATGCAAGGAGACACCAGGGCACAGACTTGAGGGGAAAAGGGCCAGTTATTCACCATCTGAGATCTGGTTGTAAAAAATCCCCCTTGTCCACATCAGCAACAATAATTCTTGTGAGCTTTTTTGGTGTTTTAGAGCTGACAAAAGAGACTGGGTGAGGACAGGTGAGATTCCTGGTTCCCAGTCAAAGGGCACAAACACAGCAGGGCAAACCTGCCCACTGCCCTTCCCGAGGCAGCAGCACTGACCAGATGGGTCTTTAAGTGGGATTAAGATGCAGATGTCTCTGCTACATCCAGCCCTTTCCTCCAGGGCTGCAAACTCGCCCTCCCTGCAGCCAAGTCTCCTCCATGGGGAACCAACCTTTGGCTCTTTCCCTCTTTGTTCTTCCACCCCACTTCCTCCCTTGTGTTTACCTTCCGGACCTGCCATCTCGCTCTGGCTCACAACTCCTCCTCCTCTGGCAAGTCTTTCAGATGCACATTATACAAGATACACAAAAATAAATTGGTTTTAATCCCCCAGATTCCAGCGCTCCCAAACAAGGATCTTAAGGAGCTTTACAAACAATGGATTAAGCCTTAAGACTCCCAGTGAGGTAAGGAAGAGCCTCTGGTGGAGGCAGAGGGAGGTGAGTGAGGCTGAAGGCTGCAGTTGACCTCTTTCCACACACACCAACATAACTGAGTCTATCCCTGATCCATCAGCAGCCCAGAGACATCTTTGCCATTTCACTCCAGACTCTGAAGCAGCTCCAAATTGTCCATCTTTTCAGTTCCAAATGCTCCTTCTCCACTTTAGGCATCAGTGCTACCCAAAATGCTCAGCCCAATGGATGCAGCACCCCTGGGGCCTGAGGTTCTCCTGGAGCTCTGTGAAGGTCTCCTGACCACCAGCCTTCATTAGCAGGGATGCAGGAAGCATTCCAAGCATCCATTCCATTGGATCTAACCCCAGAGACAGGCACTGCCTTGCTTTGCTCCTCCATGTGACAATGACCTGACAGGCACCAATCTCTGCTCTGGTGAGCAGTGACAGGACCCGAGGGATCAGCTGGATCAGTGTCAGGGGGTTTAGGTTGGAAAAGGTCCTTCCCCCAGAGGGTGGTGGGCACTGAACAGGCTCCCCAGGGCAGTGGGCACAGCCCCAAGGCTGCCAGAGCTGCAGGAGCGTTTGGGCAACACTCTCAGGGACAGGGTAGGAGTGTTGGAGTGTCTGTGCAGGGCCAGAGGTTGTCACAATCCCTGTAGGTCCCTTCCAACCTTCAGGATACTCCACAATTCCATGACTTCGGGTCACAAGCTCAGCAGGCTCAGACCTACATTAGCACGACATCACTCATTGCTTGTGCAGTGGTTCTGCACAGCCCTCAGATTCCTTCCCCTCTGTATTTTGCATACATGTTGTAAACAAGCTTTACATCCTTTTGATCAGCTCTGCCCGGGGAGGGGAGGAGACTTCCTGTCCCACTCTGCCACCGCCGCCCCGTGAGCGATGATGACATTTGCTATTTTGGTGGCTTTTTCTTCCTATATTTGCAGATCTCGGGCCCAGCACCGCGTGGCTCTGGGGCTGGTTTGGAGTTCAGCTTAAAGCGGCAGAGGCAGTTGTGGCAGCAGGTCCTGTCCCTGCTCCCAGCCAGCCCTGGGCACGCTCCTGGCTCCTCACTTTCCCTGCCAGCCGTCCCAGGCAGACATCTTTGCGAAAGAACTTGTTTACAGACAGACCAGGCTGCTGGTGGTGGCACAGCACTCTGTGTTTTCCTGCTGGTGCTTATCTGCCAGAGATAACTCGGGTTTCTGCTTGCCCAGGGGCAGCCGGCCAAGCGCTCAGCGCCGGCACCTCCCTGCGCCTCGTGGCCACTTCACGTGCCCAAACCCTCGCCCTCCTCCAGGGGCACAGCCATGCCCCGAGAAGGGAACGCTCCCTCCTGGCTCCAGGGCCACTGTAGGTACAGAAACATCAAAGGTGAGCAATTCAGATCTATATGAGACCTTGTGAGACTGAAAGCAGCTAAGAATAATCAAGGCTACAACTCCCCAGATGTTTCTCATGAGAACTCCTCAGGCTTCCCACAGCACACCAGAGACGTTCCTGAAAACATCTAGAATGAGTTCACCCAAACACTGGCCTTGTGAGATATGGTTTATAACCAACTGGGATTGCAATTAGATGGTGTGAGGTTCAATGTAGCCAATGGAAGGTGGCTTTAACCCTACATAAACCATGTGCAGTGTGTAGTAAAGGCATTCACTGGATCACACTGGTCTGTGTGTGGTGTCCTTTTCCTCCTCGTTATTTATTGTTTCCTTTAGGCCACAATGCCCAGAGAGGCTGCAGAAGGTTGGGATCTCCCTCCCCTGGAAAGGGCAGACACTCACAGGCTCCGGCGGGCACTGGAAGGCCGAGGACTGTGGGAATGGTTCAGGGAAGGGCTCCTGCTCTCCTGTGACTCCAGCTCAGCACTACCACGTCCTCCCTGTGCCAGCTCAGAGAGGAGCTTATGAAATCCGCAGGCTGTGGGCAGCCTCTGCAGCGCAGGAATGTTCTGGAGTCAGTTACTAACACGGCGCTTTGCATATTGTGTTTCAAACACTACGTGTTTCTACACGCTCCGTGTCAACACGGGGAGAGGATTGTCAGCCCCAAATGAAGACCTAATCAGAGCTATTAGAGATCCAGCAGCTCCCAGGGGCACAGAGAGGACCCCACGAGGATATTCCTGTGTTCAGCTCAACCCTTCCCTCCTGAGAACCATCCCAGCTCCCTCTCTAATCATTTTCCTCTGCCTGAGCCCCGTGTGCTCCCCAGCTCTGCCCAGCACAGCTGTCCCAGGATCCACAGCCAGGACAGGTATCCTTGGGAACGCTGCACATTCATCCAGGAGCCAGGCAGGAGGATGTGGCAGATGCAGGATAATAACAAGGAGGAAAAATGAACTCAGCACAGATTCTTCTGGGTGAAACCATTTCCAAACTCAAAGAATTCCAGAATGGTTTGGGTGGGAAGGGACTTTAAAACCCATCTTGTTCCAAGCCCCTGCCATGGGCAGGGACACCTTCCACCAGTCCAGGCTGCTCCAAGCCCTGTCCAACCTGGCCTGGGACACTCCCAGGGATGGGACAACCACAGCTTCTCTGGGCACCCAGAGGTGCCAGGGCCTGTCCACCCTCCCAGGGGAGAATTTCTAATATCCCACCTAACCCTCTGTCACTTTAAAGCCATTAAACTCACAGGAGAGCAGGTTTTTTCCACCACACAGAACACTCAACGAAGCTGGGGGTGTGCTGCTCTTACAGATGCTCTATGTGAACCAAAATTTGCTGAAATTATTACAGAAACATTCCACCATCTCCCAAAATAAGCAGCTTTGTGTATCTTTGCCTGGCTAAAGGATGAAAACAGCCCTGCAGAGTGGAGCACAGTTTCCATTTCCTCGCACACTCCTACCAGGGCTGTGCTCACGGCGAACGCTCCGACCTCTCCTCAAAGAAATCTCTGTTTGCTGCTCCTTATAAATTTGCAGAATTTTGGCTCATTTCCATTTCACCCACTTTTGAATACAACGTTCCCCACCCCCACACAACTGTTCCTTTCTCAGGGATGACAGGCTATCCAAAAAAATCCCTGGAGTGCTCCAGCTCCTTGTTCCCTCCCTGGCATCAGACAAAGGAGCACTGGGAATTTCAGTCCAACCTGTTGCTGGGAGCACTTCACCTTAGTTCAGCATTCCAATTCCTCCTGATCCCCAGTAACGACATTTTCCCTCACTCTCCTCACCCGTGATTTTCTAACAATCATTTGTGGCACATTTAAAATCTTTGATTATTTTCCTATGAAAACCTGGAGCTCGAATCCAACCGGGAAGGCGCCGTGGTTACCAGCAGGATCACCCCACAGCTCCTGCCTGTTTGTCCATCACTGCTGATGTGGTGACAAAGAAGGAGATTTTTCAATTTGTTTTGTCCATGAGCCAAAAATTCCTTTCCCTGGCCTGAATATGGTGCCTGTGCTGGTCTCTCCCTGCTCCAGCTCAACCCTCTCTTACAACAGCCCCTGCCTACAACACGGAGTTGGCCTCCTTTTGCAGGAAAATAAGGCCAAACCAGCTTGAAAGCATGTTTGGAATCTGGAGATTAATTCCATGTAAACTAATGCATTCAAACCTCTTTGTAGGGCTGCAGCAGGGGCTGGCTGAGCTTGGAGAGAAGTAGGGCAGCCCAGTGGCTGGTGGGGAGGGAGGGAGGGAGGAAGGAAAGCACAGCTCTTCCTGCAGTGTGGAACCCTCCGAGACAGCTGAAGGAGGGAGGCACAGCCCTTCCTCCAGTGTGGAACCCCCCAGTTCAGCTGAAGGAGGGAGGCACAGCCTTTCCTCCAGCACAGAACCCTCCAGTTCAGCTGAAGGAGGGAGGCACAGCCCTTCCTCCAGTGTGGAACCTTCAGAGACAGCTGAAGGAGGGAGGCACAGCTTTTCCTCCAGCCTGGAACCCTCCAATTCAGCTGAAGGAGGGAGGCACAGCCCTTCCTCCAGTGTGGAACCCTCCAGTTCAGCTGAAGGAGGGAGGCACAGCCCTTCCTCCAGTGTGGAACCCTCCAGTTCAGCTGAAGGAGGGAGGCACAGCCCTTCCTCCAGTGTGGAACCCTCCAGTTCAGCTGAAGGAGGGAGGCACAGCCTTTCCTCCAGTGTGGAACCTTCAGCAAAGCTGGCAACACCAACGCCGTGTCCTGCTCCGGCAAACCAGCCCAGCACTCCCTGGCCACGGCACAGACCCTCGCCCACCACTCACACTGGTGACAAAGAGGTGCTGGAGGTGACAGGAGGGCAGGTCAGGGGTCAGGAGGTCTCCCACAGGAGCCTCCACCCACGATCCAGAGCTTTTGTTCGGCAGAAAATGCTGAGAGCAACAAAGCCCGGGGGTGCCCCCCATTCCCACCCCACACTGCCCGTCCCTGCCCCTGCTCAGCCCTCCCCTCCTCGCCTCCCTCCACTGCCTCTCTCTCTGGGAGATAAATTATTCAGGATGAAACCATTTTAAACTCCGTTGGGATGCTGAGCAAAGCTAAGATGGGTGGTGCTGCAGAGGAAGCTGCCAGGGCCGTGACCAGAATCCTGGGCTTCCTCACACAGAGGTTCCAGTGCAGCCACAGCCCATCACACCGGGGTCCTGTGCCATGAAACACCCCCAGATCCCTGAGCACCAAGCTCTGGGTGTACCCACCACACCCAGAGACATCCCCATCCCTGTGAGGCCCAGGGACCTCCCAGGCCAAGTCCATCCATGGGAGGCTTCCACAAAACCACCCCACTGGCCATGTCTGAGCACTAACTGCCCTCATTCCTGCATTCTCCTGGTATAAAGCAGCAGGGATAAGGACAGCTGGGCAGAGTGAGGTTTGCACAGTGACCCTCACTGAGGGCAGCCTGGTGAGCAGCACAACAGTCTCACAACCATCACACATCTCCCAGTCACCTGCTGGGTTTGAGGCCCACCGTGGCTCCTTTCCACAAGGACTGGAGAGTCTTGGAGGGACTATTTACAAGAGCAAGAAGTACCAGGAGAAGGAGGAATGGCTTCCCACTGACAGAGAGCAGGTTCAGATGTGATATTAGGCAGAAATCCTTCCCTGGGAGGGCAGGCAAGCCCTGGCACAGGGTGCCCAGAGAAGCTGTGGCTGCCCCATCCTGGGGAGTGTCCAAGGCCAGGCTGGACAGGGCCTGGAGTACCCTGGGATAGTGGAAGGTGTCCCTGCCCATGGCAGAGGTGGAACTGGGTGAACTTTAAGGTCACCTCCAACCCAAACCATTCCATAATTCCATGACTACACCAGCACTCACACCCCCTCCACAGTTACGGTGCTCAATGTGGGGCCCCACAGCTCAGATGAATTCAGGTCAGAGAGGAGAACATCAACAAGAAGGTAGTTCAGAGAAGAGGGGTTGGGTGTTTTGTTTTCATTATGGAAAGGATTCTACATTAGAAGTCACTACAGCACTAAAACTCCAGCTCTGACAGCTCTGGGTGAAGCCCTTCAGGAGTTACCATGGCAGTTGATGCGGCGATTCGCCCACTTGTTCCTCAATAATGCTGGATTATTTTTTTAATGCTTTTCCACCACAAACAAGCCAATGTTGCTGAAGGAAAAAGTCCTTTCTCCCACCATACAGCTCCATCCTTTCTCCCTGCCACAAGTGCTGTGCTCAGGAGGAGACAGCAGGTAACAGGGAGCCAAGCCAAACACGCCACGCTGAACTTCGCTCGCTCCCTCCCTCTCCAGGGAGAGAGGAAATTTAAGACGCAGATTCAGGATTTCAGCATCCATTTCACTCTCCCTCCCCCTCCTGAACTCGCCGGGCCCCAACCGGCGATTCAGATGCTCTGTCAGCTGAACGCTGGGCTCGCTTCCCCTGCCCACCACCAGCTCAGCAACCTCCAACGCTGCACCGGGCGAGACAGCCCAGGGTTGGGAATAAATCCTCCCTCCTTGTGGCCAGCCCAGGCTTGGGGACACATCCCCCTTCCTTGTGACTGTGCCCACGATTGGGGACACATCCTCTCTCCCTGTGACTGTGCCCAGGGTTGGGGACACATCCTCCCTCCCTGTGACTGTGCCCAGGGTTGGGGACACATCCTCCCTCCCTGTGACTGTGCCCAGGATTGGGGACACATCCTCTCTCCCTGTGACTGTGCCCAGGGTTGGGGACACATCCTCTCTCCCTGTGACTGTGCCCAGGGTTGGGGACACATCCTCTCTCCCTGTGACTGTGCCCAGGGTTGGGGACACATCCTCTCTCCCTGTGACTGTGCCCAGGGTTGGGGACACATCCTCTCTCCCTGTGACTGTGCCCAGGGTTGGGGACACATCCTCCCTCCCTGTGACTGTGCCCAGGGTTGGGGACACATCCTCTCTCCCTGTGACTGTGCCCAGGGTTGGGGACACATCTCCCTTCCTTGTGACTGTGCCCAGGTAGAGCCTTCACCCCACAAAGCCACATCCAGCACGGCCAAGGGAGGCAAGTCAGAGCAAGAAGGGACCCAAACAAAGGAAGGCAAACACGGGCAGCAAGGGAGGAGCAGGATAGGAGGCACTGACCTGCCCAGTGATTATGTTCACAATCAACCCAAGGTCTAGAAACAAATCTGGCATGGGAAGGCTGAGAACACCCACAGTCACCTCCCAGCAGCACAGCACAGCACAGCACTCATCCTGGGATCAGGCTGAGAAGGAAAACCTCCCAAAGCCCAGCTCCGAGGCTGAGGAATGGCCTCCCCATCTGCTGGATAAATCCCTCCTTCCCCAGGGACCTGCTGGCCCCCTTGGCCCTGAGGGCACCTCAGGACCCGCAGGTCAGCCCTGGCAGGGGCACAGCTCTGACAGGAACAGGGCAGATGGGAGAAGGAATAAGCAGCTTCTGGCACTAAGCTGGGGAAGGCAGGACCGAGCCCGTGTGCCCACATTCCGGGGGCACCGAGCGCAGCCGGGATGGGACCACACCGATGGCCGGGCTCCTCGCCTCAGCAACACGTCCTGCTGGCTCCACAGAAATAACACTGCCCTTCTTCAGCCAGGAGAAATTATCTGTTACAATAAATACTCGCCCTGAAAGCCCAGAGGCTTTACTAACAAAGCTGGGTTTGCTCGCAGGCTGCCAGTTTGGGAACTGGTTTAATCAGCTGGGGAAGCTCAGGGAGCACGTTCCCAGTGCAAAGAGTCACTGTTGGCTGCTTCCCACAGTCCCTCCAACCCTCACCAACCAAAAATTCTTTGCTAATAAGGGTAGTGAGGCCTTGGCACAGGCTGCCCAGAGAAGCTGTGGCTGCCCCAGCCAAGGCCAGGTTGGACAGAGCTTGGAGCAGCCTGGGATAGTGGAAGGTGTCCCTGCCCATGGAAGGGGCGGAATGGGATGAGCTTTAGGGTCCTTTCCAACCCAAACTGTTCTGTGATTCTATAACCCGAACTGGGACAGGTTTTGTCATGTATGAACTGGGAGAAGCACCATCCCTGTGTCCCTGGCCAGGCCCATCCCGGGCAGATCCGTGTCCCCGAGCAGGGACAGCCTCCCCTCCACACCGCGGCATCCCCAGCCCCGGCGAGCAGCAGCCAACAACTTTCAAGATGAATTAAGGCCACGGCGTCGGTGGAGTTGTGCTGGTGGAAGGCAGCTTTGTTAAACCCCAATGAAAGCTAAACCCGAGCTGCACTCAGCCCATTGTTCCCGGCCTCCTCTAATAGCTGTTGTCTCTCCTCCATCCCTCCCAGGCTCCGCAGCTCAGCTGTGACTCTTTGTGCCTCCCTTTCCCTGCCTTCTGCTTCTGTTTGTCCTTTTGATCTCCACTTCTCAGCTTGTGTTTTCTGCTGCCCCCCTCCCCCCATGCCTGATTTCCACTTTTATTAGGGTGCGAGGCAGCGGCTGGAGGAGGAACAATGCACCAGAGCTGAAAAGGCTTTGAAGCTGCACTGGGTTGTTTACCCAGAGATTCCCCAATCTCCTCATGAAATAAAATAGTATTTTACCTCCACCACAGCTCTTACTGTTTAGTTTCAGTTGGAAGCATTCTAAGCTGCTGATGGCATGGTAAGTGTATAAGAAGAGCAGGAGCACAGGGGTGTGATCACTTAAAAAATAATAAAAATAACAATCAGACAACAGCACCTCCTCAAAGCCAAGGTTTTTAGGAGAAATAATTCTGGAGGCCAGTTATAAGGATTCTGCTGCTGCAAGGGCAGGTTGAAGCTCCAACCAGCTCCCAAAATCCCCTGTGAGTCAGCACGTTGGTTTGGGTTTGATGTAACTGTGCCTTCATTCACCCCTGAGCAGCAACAAGAAGCAGCTGCTTTCCCACCCCAGTTTCTTTAACTCCCAGCCATCAATGCGATTAACACAAGCTCCTTCCTCTTTACACAATCCCAGGATCATTTCAGGTGGAAAAACCTTCAAGCCCACCCAGTCACAGCTGTGTCCAATTCCCACCTTGTCCCCCAGCCCAGAGTGCCACCTCCAGCTGTTCCTTGGACACCTCCAGGGATGGGGACTGCACCACCTCCTTTCAAGATGGGCAATTTGGAGCAAGTGCCCAAGTCCCAGCAGGTGGGTCCTGTCCTGGTGTGGGCAGGGCCGGCAGGACCCGCACCCACCCCGGGCACATCCCAGCTCACAGCCAGACCCCCCTCACACCAACAACACCTCCCAGAGCTGATCCTGGCACTGGGTAACACCATTTATAAAATAAGAGGCAGGAGGGGAGATAAAAACCACAACACCGTGAGCTCTGGAGATAAGATTTTAGTTCCTTGGTTTGTTACTGCCCAGACTCACACCCTGCCAGGGCAGGATGAGCATAGGGAGGGGTCCTTGGGCACCCACAGCCATGGGCAGGGCTGAGAGCCTGGCACTGCCTGGGGTGAAGTGCCAACAAGAAGCAAAAGCACCTCAAAACCACCACAGATTCCTGAGCTGGGTTAGTCATGGGCAGCCAACTCCATCACTGGGATGGGCAACACTCCCTGGGCAGGGAACACGTTAATGCAGCAGAGGGGGAGAGGCAGGGGCAGCCTGGAAGGTTTGCACCTCAAACCAGTCACAACCAACCATCAATCTTGAGTGAAATAAATAGAATAATTGTGGGAGAAGGGCCCATGAGCACCCAGGAACCCAAGGACCACGAGGGCTGAGCCCTGACCCCGCTGCCAGCACCGACTGCTGCAGCCTCAACACTGAGCTGAAACACATTAAACCTCAGCAAAGGGTACAATTATGTCTTTTCATTACAGACAGGTAAATTTTCAAGCTGACTGACCAGACAAAGAAAGCATAAAAGCAGCTGAGGCTGACTGATGCCTCTCCGAGTACGAGCTGTGGACTCTGCTGTTGGGAATTCAGGATTTGCAGGCCATGGAGCAGGTTTGGGAGCTGCTAATCAATGCCTGAAATGAAAGATGATGCTTTCCATGATGCACAGAGAGAGCAGAGACTCAGTATGCACATCACACCCCTCCCCATACAGGTTTATTTCCTTACCATCACTATGTTCTAAATAATTTAAGGCAACACTAAACAGAGCATGATTTTAAGCAAAGGGGTTTCTTTTTTATGGAATAGAATCGTTTTAGAAAGAAAATCTACCTGTAAATCCTGCAGCTGGACACAGCCTTAAAGAACATGGGAAGTGAGGGTGCCCAGGAGCTGCCCAGGCAGAACTGCTCAGCCCAGGCTTGGCCACCTTGGCCTCGTCTGGCGAAGGGGCACTGAGAAATTCCAGCAAAAATCACATTATGCAAGTGCTTCAAATGAAATATCTCAGAGCCTACCATGAAATGGCTCTGGAGATCAGGTACTTGCCAAATTTCCCAATAAAAAGGTGTCCTAAAAACCTGAATAGCACCCATCGACCCACTGCTGATCTCACTCCAACTCAGCTCGGGAGGTCAGGGCTGAAGGCCCAGGGATGACCCAACATTAGACTAATGACCAGCCCGGACTCTGCTCACACAACTGCAGGATTTGACCTAAATTCTTTTCCAAAAGGTGGAAAGGAGCCTTGTCCCTCCTCCAACACACACTGGTCCAGTGACCAACACACAGAGAGGCCTGAAAACCCCCTGCACTGAACAGCTCTCGGCCCCCCGACCTGCCCAGCACTCAGAAACACCCCCTGCACCACACGGGACACAGAACACCCAGGCTGGAGCCCTGGAAAGCTCCAGAGGATGGAACTCAGAACCTGTGGGTGTCCAGGGCACATTCCTTTCTCCTCCCTGCTCCTCCTTCAGCCTGGCTGTGCCTCTGGCTACTCCCGAGTTACACATTTGCTGGACACTCTCAGTTCTCCTCTGCTCAGGGAACACTTTAAACAGGTTTTAATGATAAAAATATGATCATGGCACCAGAACAGGCAGATTGGAGAAACAACAGGAGTGCATTCCCAAATCCAAGTGCGTGGACCACCCATACATGTTAAAACCATGGAATGTTCATCATAGCAGCAACTCCACAAGGTATGTCACCCACTGCTTTGAATTCCCCAACAAGAAAACCAAGAGCTTCCCACGGGTTGTTTGAAAACAAATCTGTTGATAACTTGGAAATATTTTTCCAGTTACTACAACAAAAATCCTTCTACTTTGAACAGCAGCAAGGGAAGCTCCCAGTGACAGCAGGGAGGTTCAGTGCCAGCATTCCAGGTGTGCTGGTGGCCCCTTCCAAAGCTTGGGCTGGCCCCAACCACACAGATCTCTGCTCAGTCACCCAGCAGGGCTCTGCTCCTTCCTCCTGCAAAGCTCCTCAGGCTGAGAGCTGTGAACAGGGGGGGTTGTGGCACCCTCGGCCTTCCAGAAACACTTCCAACAGAGCAGCACCACCAACGTGGAGTTGGAAAAACTCACCCACCTACTAAACTGGTTCACAGCTCCTGAAACTCAACATGTCATCAGCTCCACAGAGTGATGCAGAAAGAGCTGAGGCTAAAGAAGGAAAAGCACCAATGGAAAGCACCACAGTGCTGGATGGTGCTGGATCAGCAGTGGGGTGGGCTCACCTCCCAGCTCCCTCCCCAGCACGATGGATGGCTCAGGAGGGCTGGGAACAGCTCAAGAGTAGCTCACCACATCCTAAAGCTCCATTTGAGAGAAGGATTAGGAATTACAGGCTGCAAAGGGAAGGAACATCTGCTGGGGAGCAGGAGCCATCCAGGCTCACCCGCAGCACAGGAAGGGAAACCCTCTGTGGACCTTCCACGGTGAGCAGAGCAAGCCCTGTCGGCGACGGAGAGCTGGCCACTGACTGACATCAGAGCAGAGAACACCCACAGCAGGTTTTTTGGGTAAATTATTCTTCCTGGCACGTGTGAGACAGCAGCTAAAGCCCTGATCAGCTGGCAAAGGGGGTTAGTCGGGGTTTGGGGCAGGGATCAGTGAACAGGAACAGAGCTCAGCCCATGGGGCCACACTCAGCTGAGCCTGAGCATGGAACAGTTTTGCAACACCCTTTGGAGCCCAGATCACCTAATTTTTTAGACAAGGATGTAAAACATTCACTGTTCACTCTCAGTCATGCAGGTGAGCAATTGCAAACACACCACTGAATTTTCAAGGCAATTTTTCAAGGCTGCTTCGGTCTCTTTCCGTGTCTACAAAGAGAGCATTCCTGCCTGCACTTGGTATCTCCCTGTTTTCCGGAGCTTAAACGCTGAAAAAGGCAAGACTAAAAAAAGAAATCACGACACTGAACCAGCCGACTCCATCCAAACTGTTTCTGAACACCTACTCAGCCAAACCTGCGCAAGAGGGGAGCAAAACACGAGCTGCACACTCAGCTGGCTGCTCACCTTTTCCCTGCACAGCCAAAAAGCTCCAAACAACCCCCAGGCTGCAGGAGCCTGTGCTGGCTTCGCTCATGGATTGATTCCTGTTTTATTAGGATGGGGCAACCATGTGCTGGGATCAGAGCTGGGCTTGCAGGGAGCCCCCACACCGAGGCACTGCCCAAAGCCTGGCCCAGGGTGGCAGGAGCGGCCGGACCGCAGCGTCACACGCCATGTGTCCTCCAGCAGACCCGTCTGGGGGGAGGGAGGGAGGAGGCAGGGCTGGAGCTGCTCCCTGGCTCGGGGAAGCCAGATGCGAGGCCTGGCACTGACGCCAGCAGCCAGGCTATTTTTACTAACCAATGGATGCGGTGCCGGAGCAGGAGCAGGAGCTGGAGCTGCTTCTCCTCTCCCAGCTCAGCTCAGCATGCTCAGCCAGGCTGGGGGGATCCAGAGCCCAGCACTCACTGCTGCTTGTCCAGGAGGGAATTCAGGCATCCAGCACAAGACTTCTCTGCCCACACCACCTCCAAAAGTGAATTCCCCATCAGAATCCACAGATGAATACATTAAATCACTTAGCACAGAGCAGCTGAATCTTCTGATCTGCATCATTCCCTGTCAGCCACGGTGACACCCACCTGCACCCCAAGCCCTTCCCAAGGTCAGCTCCCTCTCTGGACAAGCCAACAGCACACACCAAATCCCGTTTGGAAAAAATGGCAGGACAACAAAAGTTTAACTCAAGTATATTCACATTATTCTGTGCACGTTGCACATTTTGACCAGGCTTTCAAAGGCTTTGCAGTTTCAGGAAGCTGAAAGCCAGGAATACCTGCTGGAATTATCAGAGCAACACCAGCCTTCCTAGTGCTCTCTCCATTTTCTCAGGCTTCCTTCCTGGCTTCCTTCCAGTATTCCCATCTCTTACAGAAGATCCTGTTTTCCTTCATCGTCTGGGTTGTCTCCTCCTCTTCCTTCTCATTGCCACCCACTTGTTTTTTCATCTTTCCCAATATTGTATTTCCTACATCCTCTCTCCCTGTGCCACCCACCAAACCACCCTCTGGAGCAGGGCTGGATGTGCTGCACATCCTCATGTCCGGGCTCACACCCCAGTCAGGAGCTGTTTGCCCTCACCCACACCCTGACTGAGCACGAGGCTTCTCCCTCGAGCATCTCCATGTCTGGGAACTCCCTGACACAGCCCAGCAGCTGCCCCAGGCCCAGGAAATGGAGTTTGCTGAGAGAAGCAACACAAGCAGCGAGCTGAGCCTTTCCCTTTCCTCCTTCCCAGATTGAGGAAGTCACACACAACAGACAGCTCCTGCCAGCCCCCTCCACACTGGTCCCACTGCAAGACCTCCAAGATCATCAAATCCAACCCCTGATTGAATCCCACCATGCCCACTAAACCATATCCCAAAGTGCCATGTCCGATTGTTTTTAGAACTCTTCAGGGACGGGAGTGTGTTAAGGGAACAAGAAACCTTAAAACAAACACATACAACAGGAAGTAACACTTTGCTAACTTCCTTAATCCTCACTGGTCCAGCCTCCAAGGACAGTGGGATGGAGCAGGATCAGGGTGTTGGTTCATCATAAAACCATGGAATGGTTTGGGTGGGAAGGGACCTTAAAGCTCATCCTGTTCCACCCCCTGCCATGGGCAGGGACACCTTCCACCATCCCAGGTTGCTCCAAGCCCTGTCCAACCTGCCCTTGGGCACTTCCACTCAGAAATCTGCTGTGGAAGCTCCTTCCCTACAACTCCTTGTCCCCCACAATCCCACCCTTCACTGCTTATCCTTTACTCCACTGACAACTCTCCCTCCATTTCCTGGGATGCAGGAGCCAGCTGGGAAGCTGCTGTTCCCCCCACTCACCTCCTGCACCAGCACAGCTGGGCTGCAGGACAGGAATGGAGCAACCCGGCAGGATGGGAACGGGGCAAGCCCAGCGGGATGGGGATCCCATCAGGATGCTCCCACACCACATTCCAGGGGTTGCCAGCAGTGACCATGACCGGCTGCTGTGCTGATGCTGCAGTTGCCACTAATGAAATACAATAATTCAGCCCTTAAAGTGACACGGAGTCGAGCACAACCAGGGGTCACTCCCACAGCCAACAAAGAACATGGAAATGCTCCTCTCTCCCCTCTTTCCTAATGGAGCAGCAAACTGAAATCTGCTTTTGCCTTTACCCAGGACACGCCAGAAATGTCAAGATCTCCCAAATCGTGAGAAGTTCTAAATTTTACTGAAATTGCAACTACTGGGAAACAGCTTATGAGAATCCTTGTGCTTTCCACACAGCTGAGCCAGGACTCCACCTTGTCTATTACCTTCAGCAAACTTCAATCTGACATTTATTTAACATTCTGGGCTTTATTTCTTTTTAATTATCAGAACAAGAAAATCATTGTCATATTGTGTCTTCTTTAGGACAGAAACACATGCAAAAAAACACAGGAATCTCCTACAGTAACGCTTAAAGAGCAACATAAACACAACATAGAGACCGGTCACATGCAAGATTTCATGACAACCCCAGGGGGAAGAGCAAAACCCTACCCAGAAGGTTTCCCCAGAAAGAAACCTGGATCAAGAACCAAGTTACTCCTGCAAATACAAGCAGGAAGCCTCTCAGTTCTAGCAGGGATCTTGGTGCACCCTCTGCCTGTGTGGTAGTTTTGGATCAGCTCAAGGCCATCCAAGCCTGTGGCCAATCCCACCAGTGGCACTTTCAGAGTCCCCAGAAAGCTCTTTTCTTCCCCCGTGTTCTCTTCACCCCCATTTGCCCCCTTCTATATTTAACCCAGATAAGGGAACTGTGAGTGCCAGGCGGGCGCTGCCAGAGCGGGATCGCCGCTCCCGCCCGTGGGAGACGCGGCTCTGGAAGCAGCAATTTGTCTCATTTCACATGGGAAGCCCATCCGGCAGCGGGGCCGTGCCCCTGGCCAGCCCCTCCCTCCGGGAGCACGGCACACAAGGGGACATTGTCCCCCCTGAATGACAAACAGTTTGGTGAGGCCGAGGCTGGAAAGCGCATCCGACAGGTGCAGGCAAGCTTGGAAAATTGGTGCGTCCATCCACGGCACTGCGGTTTGGGGACAAGTTAATTCCTGGGGAGAATACACATGGAATGCCAACAATAGGCTGGGAGGAAGCCAGTGGTGGGGGCAGCAGGGGGGGCTCCGTGCTCTGCTCCTCTTTCCCAGTGCTCCCACTGCACACACAGGCTCTGTCTCCATCCGGACGTCACTGCCAGTGGAAATCCCGGGTTTAGGGAGGCACAGCCCCGGCTCAGCTGAGGAACAGCGACACACGGGCACGGCTTCCAAACCCAGAGCTCATCTCAAGGAAGCAACTTCACTGCCCAATCGGGAGGAAGGAGGGAAAGTATCTGTATGGAGGGGAAAAATATCTGTATGGAAGGGAAAAATCCCTTCACCCCAAAGGCAGAGCGGCCTCACAGTACAACTGGCTCTTCTCAGTGGTGCCCGGTGACAGGACAAGGAGCAGCAGCCTTGAACTAAACCACAAGAAGTTCCACCTCAACATGAGGAAGAACTTCCTCCCATGGAGGGTGGCAAAGCCCTGGAACAGCTGCCCAGGGAGGCTGTGGAGTCTCCTCTCTGGAGACATTCCAGACCCACCTGCCCCAGGTGACCCTGCCTTGGACTGGATGGTCTCCAGATGTCCCTTTCAAACCCAACCATTCTGTGATTTCTGTCATGGCACCTCCAGGACCACTGGCTCCATTTGATTCATTTTCTCTACACAAGGGACTTTTAAGCATCAAAGAGAAAGCCCAAGGTAACTGCCAGGCCATGTCCCTGCAGGACCATCCCAGCCTGTTCCAGCCAGGTGACCCCACCACGGCACACACACCAAACACCACGTGGGCTCTGCTGCCGTCACACCACCGACCTCCTCAACCACCTTAAGCTTTTTAGTCATGTTTTTAAATATGCACCAAGTGGCTGGTTCAACATAAAGCAGAGCCAAGACTTTGAAAACCACAGCTGGTGTTTAATAACTGCACCACCTTTAAAGACCCCTTTTAATCAACGTTTAACTCCTCATCACACCCAGGGTTTCACCCAAAAGCACCACCACATCAAACTCTTCCACCCACCTCAGCAACCTGCCACACTTGCACACCAGGGCAGGGAACTCATTCAGCTGGATACAAACACAGCCAGACAAAAAGTTCCCCTTTTTAAAAAAAAATAAAATAAAATTTGCTCATTCTACTCCAGTTCTGACAGGCCCACGAGCAGCTGTGCCGGCTCAGCCGATGGGAAGCATTTAAACCTGGACTGCAGCACAAGGAGCTCACATGGAATATCATTTTTAATGGGTTGAGAGAAAACTAAGACTAATAACAGAAATTACAACACGCAGGAAAGGTCTTAATTCCCTGCACCACCATAAATGTGATTTTATATTCAACATTTAAGCAGGAATCAGATAAAAAAAATGGACTGCAAAGGGGTGTTTGTCATGAAAGTCATATGGGAAGGGCTCTGGCTGGTCCCTGCAGCCGCCCAGGACCGGGAATGTGCCGGAGCAGCTGCTCTGACTGAGGCAGCAGAGCCACACCAGGCTCTGGCCACGCTGCCAGCAGGAAGGAGATCCACTGGGAAGGGTCATGATGCACCCAGGCTGCTCCTCAGCCCTGCACACAAGTCTATGGTAGGTACGACTGAGTCGGCTGCTCCTGAGCTGAAATCACCACAAGCAGGTCTGTCTTGGGAAAAATAAATAAATAAAAAATGCACCACTAGTGCCAGATGTGAAAAATTCCTCCAGTCTGGTTTCCTGGAAGAGCAGGAAGGGAGGCTGTGACCACCTCGCTCTGTGTGTGTCTGGGATGTTCCCGCTCAGCTCCAGGTGTTACCTCTCAGCAGGGAATCACAGAATCATAGAATGGATTGGGTTAGAAAAGACCTCCCAGATCATCCAGTCCAACCCTTGGGCCAACTCCAGTCCCTTTACCAGATCATGGCACTCAGTGCCACGGCCAAGCTCAGCTGAAAAACCTCCAGGGATGGGGAATCCACCCCCTCTCTGGGCAGCCCATTCCAATCCCTGAGCACTCTCTCTGCAAAGAATTTTTTTCTGCTCTCCAACTTCAATTTCCCCTGGCAGAGCTTGAGCCCATCGTGCCCCCTTGTCCTATTGCTGAGTGCCTGGGAGAAGAGACCAACCCCCAGCTGGCCAGAACTTCCCTTCAGGGAGTTCCAGACAGTGCTGAGGTCACCTCTGAGCCTCCTCTTCTCCAGGCTGAACACCCCCAGCTCCCTCAGCCTCTCCCCACAGCACTTGTGCTCCAGTCCCTTCTCCAGCCTCGTTGCTCTTCTCACTTGGGTTGGAAGAGACCTCTGAGATCATTAAGTCCAAACCTTGATCCAACCCCACTGTGATCACTCTGGCACTCTGTGCCCTGGGCTGGTGATCACAGTGGGGTTGGATTAAGATATGTGGGATTCTCTGTCCCTGGAGGTGTTTGAGGAGACTCAGAGCCACCTCCAGTCCCTTCTCCAGCCTTGTTGCTCTTCTCTGGCCCCGCTCCAGCCCCTCAATCTCTTTCCTCAACTGAGGGGCCCAGAACTGAACACAACACTCAAGGTGTGGCCTCCCCAAGGCAGAGTCCAGGGGAAGGGTCACTGCCCTGGGCCTGCTGGCCACGCTAGTTTGGATCCAGGCCAGGATCCCATTGGCCTTCTTGGCCACCTGGGCACACTGTTGGCTCATTTTGAGCTTCCTGTCAATTAGGAATGCACCTCTCCAGCCTCCTGCAGCCTGGATGGGCAGCAGGGCTGCCCCAAATCCTCCAGTGAGGTGGCATCACCCCTGCACGAGGAGAAGCCCCTGGCAGGGCACGCAGCAGTGGGAGGGGGCCGTGCCCATGTGCCCCAGCACGGCACTGGCAGCCAGCCCCGCTCATGGGCTTCTCCCCTGCCAGCTCCTCCTCAGAGGAGCCTGCTGGGCTGAGCCTTCCAGCCAGGAGAGCTCCAGAGAGCAAAGGCAGCCCCCTCCACAACAGCCCTTCCCAGAGACCAGCCCTGACTCAGGGGGTTCAGGCAGTGACCACTCCCACACACCTGGAGGTACCAGCACAAGAAGGTGCTCCAGACACAACCACATCTCCCACTTCAGCTGCAAGTGAAGACTGGACTCAAACCCACCCCCGTGACACCCGTGGAGGATCCCACCGTGTCAAACACAGACCTGCCCTCGGCTCCAGGAGCTGCAGACACACCACTACGCTCCCCGAGGAATTTCTCTACAACACATAATAACATTCCCCAAGCAGCTTTTCTAAAATCCATAATTGTATTCCCCAAGCAGCTTTTCCACAACACCTCTGCAACGTCTGGTGACCGGTTTGGATTTCTACACGATTTTCACAGCTATAATGATCCATCATTTACAGACAACTCCACAGCAACTTCTCTTTAAATGCTGTTTCCTCCCGAGCTGTCGGTCTGAGGAACTGACTGGGGTGGGGAAGTTTCTTTAATAGAATCACGGGATGGTTTGGGTGGAAAAGGACCTGAAAGTTCATTCTGTTCCACCCCCTGCCATGGGCAGGGACACCTTCCACTGTCCCAGGTTTCTCCAACCTGGCCTTGGACACTCCCAGGGATGGGGCAGCCACAGCTTCTCTGGGCACCTGTGCCAGGGCCTGCCCACCCTCCCAGCCAGGAATTCCTTCCCAACATCCAGCTCCCATGTTTGCACCTTGTCACTGAGCCCTAAGGCAATTTGGGGCCACAGCAGAGCGAGGGTGACACCCACCAAGCAGAGCTGGTGATGAGTGACCAGCACCTGGGAGATCTGCCTTGTCAAGGCAAGAAAACAGCAGGTCTTTAAAACAAACAGAAGCCAAAGCTCATTTTCACATATTTTGCCCATCCCTCTTCTTAGCAACAGAAATTTAACACTGAGAGCTGCAGGGGGAGGACAGACCTGGAATCCACCACCTGGCTTATGGATTTTAGAGCCCTCCAACCCTCCCTGTGAAGACAGAGAATCCACCTCTCAGAATAAAAGCACTTGCTCTTAAACCACAAGCACATAACACTCTCCCATCCATAAGAAAATGCACAGCAGCTTTTTCCTGGCATTCCTCCCAAAGACCAGACAGGCTGGGAAGAGCCATCAGCAAAATTCACTTTTTCTCAGAGGAACAGCCTGTTGTGACCCCGGCTCTGACACCGCCCCCCTCCCTGGGTGGGGGCAGAGTATTCCTGGGCTAAACACGCGCTTTCATGTGTAACATTTAACCACATTTACACCTTAAATACCATCCTTAGAAGCATCCAGACCAACCAGCTCCTGGGCAATCCCTCCCAGGGAGGTGGGACACAGGAACTGGTTGGGCTGGGCACTATATAAAGTCTGCTGGTTCCAGTTTTCATTAAAGATTAAGTCGAGTTCTGCCGAGGCTTCGGAAAAATACTGGAAGTCACCAGGCCAAATGATTCCTCAGGCTGTCAGTAGGAACAGGATTTTTCCTAGCATGGGACTACTGAACACAGAAATTCCCAGTGTGACAGCTCCCATGGGACTCAGTCAGAGGCATTTTGCACAGGGAACACACCTCCCTCCAGCTCCTTTCCCAAAGATGCTCCAACAGCCACGGTGGGATGTCAGGCAGGAGCCAAATGGCACTTCCAAAGGCAGCTCCTTGTCCTTGTCCTGCCCACAGTTTTGGGAGAACTCAACACAGAGGGTGCAGGCAGGGCCAGCCTGGGGAGTTATCCAAAGTCTCAGATCCTGTACCAATAAATGCCAGGTCAGCAACAGGTCTGGAGGGAGCAGAGAAAGGCTTGAGTTCAGTCATGGGATGGGTTGGGTTGGGAGGGACCTCAAAGCCCACCCAGACCCACCCCTGCCATGGGCAGGGTCACCTCCCACCAGCCCAGGGTGCTCCCAGCCCTGTCCAACCTGGCCTTGAGTTCTGGGGTTTGAAGCACAACTCCCACACATCCATCTTCCAGAGCTTTCCTACCCCTCCACCCCATTCTGAGACGGGCAGAAGGAACAACTTCCTTGTTTTCCGGCTCCCAGGAGGTTTCCTGCAGCTCCTGGGGAGGCTCAGACTGAAGATTATTCTGTGCAGAACCAGCTGACATTTGGAAAAGTTTAAATATCAAAATTTCCTCCTCTGTAAAAACTGAAAATAATACCTAGTGAACACATGACATATCACTGGCATTTC
Organism: Pithys albifrons albifrons; assembly: GCF_047495875.1. Classification (NCBI taxonomy): domain Eukaryota; kingdom Metazoa; phylum Chordata; class Aves; order Passeriformes; family Thamnophilidae; genus Pithys; species Pithys albifrons. The sequence goes on from NC_092469.1 coordinate 20,973,246, forward strand.
ACAGCTTGACTCAATCTCCACTTCTCTTCACAACCCTCCGTGATTTAAAAACATGCACAGAAAATCTGGGAAGTGCCCATTTTTTCCACACCAGAGTTGTATTAATACATTCTGTGCAAGACATTGATACATTCTGACTATAGATCTGAGACCTACAGTCTGTCCTCCTTGGTAAATAATATTGAGCTTAAATACACTATTAAAATACTTTTAAATCAATTAAAATATATTAAATACACTATTTAGAGACACCAATAATGCTCCTCTTGCTTCCTGTACAAAAGCACATTCTGCTTCTAATTACTAAAGTCTTTTTGAAAAAAAATATTACTTTTCAAGTTAAATATTTAATTTATTTGAAAAGAAATGTTTCTAGAGGTGCCTCAAGTACACAATTGTTTAACATGTTTTACAGCCTTTGCAAACCCTTTTTATGCTCCTGGAGCATGACCACATTTGTGGAAAAAATGGAATGTTTCAGCTTCAATTTGTCTGTTATTTCAGTGGGATACTGCAAAACTCTTCAGGAGAGACAGAGCCACACTTTGACTCATTTCTTCAATTAATATTTTGGGGGAAAAAAGTACTTTTTTTACACAGGAACTTTTTTAACAGCCATGAAAGTCAACTTCCCTCGTGCAAACCTCCTGCCTGAGATCCCTTCCCACAGACTGGTTTGTTTTTGTGATCCCAGACGGGGGTTCAGGGGATGGTCCTGGAGATGTGGGAGCTCCTCCTCCCTCCCAGCAACATTCCAAAGGGATGAAGGACAGGGATCAGCACATACAGCACCCAAGGCTGTCCCCAATTTCAGACCCAACTTCTTGCCTGAATAAACCCCTTTAATTGGTTTGTTGGGTTTTTTAAAGAAAAAAAAATCACGGAATCAGAGACTGGTTTGGGCTGGAAGGGACCTCAAAGTTCATCCCATTCCATGGGCAGGGACACCTCCCACTAGACCAAGTTGCTCCAAGCTTTATATCCCTAAAAACTTGGACTCTCTCCCTGTTCAGGGTATGCCAAGCAACTGGAAGTAGCAAAATAAAGGACTCCAATAAACTGTTGCCACCTGTGTGTGCCCAGGTGGAGGGTCCTTGGCATCCCCCACGGAACTCCTGCCATTCCAGGAGCATCCCAGGAGCTGCACAGCCCAAGCCTATGAAAATGGACTATTTTAAGACTTTAAAAGCACATAAATGTGATTGCCAGACACCAGATAGGCTTGAAATCCTTAATTTCATTCCAAGCATCCGCAGGCACCAGAGACAAGGACTGGGAGACGCTCCCATGGGGATGCTCCGTGTCCTCCTCCTCCCTCACCTCCTGGAGTGGAGCAGGGCTGGACCCTCCCAGGCTACCAAACCCCTCTTGGAGGTGAAACACCCCAAATGGGGTGACCTGACACCCCTGGGCAGCTCTGTCTGCCCAGAACAGGCGAGGATCCCTCACAGAACCCACCCAGAGCCCACCTGCACCCCCACATTCCATCTGTGATCCTCAAATCCAAGAAGATCCCACTGTCATTTGTGGGGAAATCAACCACCTCCACTAAAAGGAAATCTCCTCACGGCCTCTGTGTCCAACTTCTGACTCCAACTGCAGCTTCCTGTTCTCCACAGAGAGCTCCCACTGATCTGGATGTTCTCCCAGCACCAAAAAGGACACCAAAATTCAGAGTAAGGATTTGAAGGGGGCTGTTTTTAAGACACAGAAGGTTGGAAGCAGCATATGGACACAAGGGGACATTGGGAATGAGAAAGGGCCCATGAGAGCCACGTTTAACACAAGATCCATGGATTTACAGTTTAACACAAGATCCATGGATTTACAGAACTTGGGGATGAGCTGAGAGCAGCCTGGTCAGGCCCAACGATGTGCAACACTTTCCAGAGCACTGTTTGGGTATTTTTAGCCTGGTTTCCTGAGGAAATGGGGCCCACAGCTGCAGAGATCCCACTGCTCCCAGCACAGCCTGAAGGACCAGAGGGGCTGAGGCAGCTGGGCAGGAGATGCTCATCCCTGAGGAAGGTGAGAGCCCGGGCACTGCCCAGCCCAGGGCTGAGCGTGTCCTGCCATGGCCAGAGGGTGTTGGGAACAGGGAAGGAGAAACACTGCAAGGGGGACTCCATTTCACACAACAGGCACTGCACTTCCTCTGAAATCAGGAACCAAATCCCTGTGGGCTGAACTGACAGAGGGCTGGACGGGGCCTGGAGCAACCTGGGCTAGTGGGATTGTCTTTAAAGTCTCTTCCAACCCCAACTATTCCACAATTCTCCAAAGTGCTTAATCACACACACATTCCCTGTGCTGAGATCATTTCTCCAGCTTCTCACTGTCCTGAATCCAGAGGCCTCCACGTACCTGGAGACACCTGTGTGGGCTCTGGGTGACGAGACATCCACCTTGAGCCCCCCCGTGCTGAGGGGTGGTGGCACCAGCCCTGCAGCAGGAGGTGGCCACGGGCTCTTCTGCCCCACCACCACAGCTGGAGACAGTCACCAGTGATCTGCTGTCACTTTAAACTTCAGCCAGGCCTGAAATGTGGCAAGTCAGTGTTTTCTTTTTAATAACGATGCATCACTTCCTTGGGGAACTGTAAAAACTGACACACTCTCCACACAGAACCCTCCAAGCAGGAAACATCACACAGAGCAAGGGCTCGGGTAACCTGCCACTTCCTGCCCTGTGGAGGAGTGAATGCAGAAAGGCAGAAAAAATCAAGAATAAAATGGGCAAAGAAATGAATCAGGAGAGTCCCTGAGCCAGAGACTCAAAGGGTCACCTTTGCCAGAGCTCAGACATGTTATTTGAGATAAAAAACATTTTATAATGTGGTTATGCTCCAAAGCAAAACATTATTTAGAAACAGTAAACACTGAGCAGGAAGAAAATGGAAGATGAGACTGAAGGGTTTGGAAATGCAGAGGGGTCTGTGCCATCCCTGGCAGGGAGGGACAGGACAACCCAGCACACACTGCCCACCAAGCTCCTCTCCACACACTGCTCAGCTCTGAGCAGCTGAAGAGACCAGCAGGGAAAGTTCTTCTGCCTCACCTGAAAAACTAATCCCTTCTGACAAGGTTTGCTGGCCCCCAGACCCCCCCAAAGCCCTGTGGTTCCTCCATTAGTGACACACTGATGTGCACTCAGCTCCTGCCAGGAGGAACTGGGACACCTCAGTCAGCACCCCCTGGGACAACCTCGTCTACTGGCTCAGAGGAAAATCCTCACAGTGTCAGAAGGTGCCCAAACTTTGGCCTTTCACCCTGAAAACGAGTTACAAACAGGTATTTTAATTCTCAGAGGAATGGTCTTGCATTCCCACCTCTGGCTGGCTGGTGTTGTCACATGAACTGCATCTCAAACTCACTTCTGGTGACATTTTCCATCTTCCTCCTTCAGTTCCCTCTCCTGCCATCCCCTTCCATGCCCAACCAACCCTCTTCCCAGGTTTCCAAGCCCTGCCAGAGCTTGTTTCTAATCCCAGCTTCTCATCCCGACTGAGGTACAAACGGGGCTTCCACCACATCCTGCAGTTGTGCAGCTCACGGGGAACTTCAATTAAAACAAGCATTTTTCTAATGCCAAATCAGAGGCAGAATTAAGTGGGCAAAGTAATGAAGAACAAACCAACCATCTAACACAGAAAATCTCGGGAAAGGGTTAGGAGTAACACTGTATTACTTTAAAGAACTTCCAGAGCTTTCTGTGGGAGGGAGGAATCGCTGTTATCAGCCCAAGGAGACGGGACACTGGCTGTGCCCAGCCTGGGAGGGGAAGGGGACAGTGTGTGACAGCGACCTCAGCACACTCCTGGCTGGGAGCTGATAGAGACCTGGCCTTGGCAAAGAGAAATTCGGTTACCCTGCAGGAGGGAAGGGCTGGGGAGCCCATCCTGTATCTGCTCCAACAAAACCAGTCGTTAACCCCACATAAAACCACACAATGAAGGGGCACCAGGTGCCCTTATCGCCCAACCAGCACCAAACCGACCAGCAGGGCCCCAACGCCCCAAACGGGGCTGGGCTGTGCTTTTAGGAACCCCAAAAACACTTGGAAAGCAAATCCAAAATATAAGGCAGGGCACACATCCTGTTTTTCTGAAGCTATACAGTTTCTCAAGTGTTATAAAAATGATTTGCCACTGAACGAGCCAAATGTATTGGAAAGCAGCAGCGCCCGGGGTGGAAAGAAGGTGTTTTTAGCACGCTCGGGCCAATGAGGATCTCTCGAAGGTTTCCAAGCACTCCCCTCCTCTTAACCCAACAGAAGGAAACTGAGTTGAGCGAGTTATTTAGGGTTTCATTTGCTAATTTGCAAAAACAAGGAGAAATCTTCCCCTGCTCTCCAGCATCTTGTTGGGAAAGCTCCTGCCAACAGGCGAGCGTTGCTGCCAACAGCTCAGCCCGGCGTGACCCGCACGGAGCCGGCACATGGAGCGCGGCGGGGAGCGACACACCGGCGGGCACGGAGACACCGGGGGTCAGCACAGCCCTGGCATCGCTTCTGCTGCCAAAGAGACACCAGGCAGGGACACACCATGCTCCGAGCCAAGTCTAAACCAACAAGCCACGTTTAAACCAGTCCTGGATCTCCGGTAACAGCAAAGTGACCCCGCGGTTCCCATCCGAAAGAAGAGTCGCTCGTGTGCAGCCAGCGGAGCCTCTGGGAAGGCAAAGTCCTCCTCCTTCCCCTCAGCACAGCTCAAAATGCTACTTTGAGATGACTGTTCTCAGTTCTGCACTGACGAGAGCCAGGTCAGAGGCAGCCTTGGAAAGTTTTACTCAGCAGCAGCTTTAGAAACCATAAATTATCTTTAGACTGAGTTTACACAGTCTGCCCACGGCGGGACTGCCGGGCTCAAGGCTCCTCTTCAGACACCACAGCCCGCCCCAAGGCCCAGCAGAACCTTCACCCAGGCACGGCAGAGCTGGGGCAGATAATCCCACGATCACTTCTGTTAGGACAAGCACCAGACTAGGTCTGAATTCAAGACTGAGCTTTAGTATTTTCAACCCCAGGCAGGGACAAAGTTATGAAACCTGGAGGGCAGCACAAACCCCTCGAGCTGCATCACCAGGAGCTTCACTTCTACTGGGATGAGTGGAAATATCAAGCACAAATTGAGCAAAGTCAGGTCTTTGTAGGCTAAGCCTGGAAAGTTTGAAACTAAGATGACTTGAAAACTTTGTTTTGAACTGTTTGTACAAATCTAAACCCAAAAAAGGTAATAAAAAATGCTTTATTAGCTAAAGGGGTTTTCCCCCCTCCTCTCCTTGGGGCCATAGCAGAGACTTGGCAGAAACTTCAGCTCCTGAGAATTTCAGTCACAAAATCTGGGAATAAAACCAGCAGATCCTGGACTGACCGTGTCCATATTGGAATGTATTTATAGTACACAGAGCCCTAATCCAGGCCTACAACTTCACATCCTCAGTCACAGAACAGACTGGTGTGTTGGTCACGAAGGAAACCAACAGGAGAAATGTGACAACTGAAAAGGTTAAAATCTCTGATTCTTCCTTTCCCCTCAGTGTTTTCACAGACTTACACTGAGGGAAGAGGGACATTGCTTTGGACATCCTCCCCAGCACACACTGCCAACAATCCTTTGTGTCACAGGCACAAATCTACCAAACAGAGCAGTCCCAGCCCTGCTGGATCAGGTCACCAGCTGCCTCCACAGAGCACCAAACCCAACAGCAGCTGCCTCTGCTTCAGGAGCTCGGGAACACGGGCAGAGCTGGCTCCAAGGAGTTCCAGCCTGGCTTTCAAGCATGGCAGTGACTGGGGACAATTCCAGCAGCAAGGCAGATGTTTCATTCAGGAGCTGTCACTCATGGCTAAAGTGAGAACATCTGCTGCTCACGGCAAGAAAATCCCACCCTGGAAACCAAAATTCTCAAAGAATTTCTCCAGGGTGTCAAGGGGGTAACACTGACACCGTCCAGGGCATGGAGGTTCTGGGCATGGCTGGGGAGAAGAGGTGAGTGGTGCCCAGGAGAGCACCAGGGACACTCACAGGAACTTCCCTGCCCTGGTGTTTAACTCTGAGGTGACAGGACAGCCTGGGGTGTATTTATTTAAGCTGAACCCTCAAACAGTGTCGGGATCAGAAATTAAGGTAAGGGAAAATCTTCCAGACAGGGATTAGCTGAGAAACCCCTGCTGGGAACTGGAGTGAGTGCCAAACTGTGACAGGAGAGATTAATACTTCCAGAGGCATTACCACAACAAAACATCTGAGGGAAGAAGGTTTTTCTAGAAGGTTTTTCCTCCTCTGGTGCCAAGGGTCGTTCCCCAGCACACACCTGAGGAGGAAGACCCGACTGCACTGAACTCCTCCTGCCCAGGTATTTCCAAGGCACATTCCAGCACTGGGCAATGGGTTTCCCTTATGCCATCTATCACTGCTGGGCAAAAACTGAAATATCCCAGAGATAATTGCCAGAACATTCCACAGGTTTCTCTAACCGATGACACCTCCACTGCCCAACTCATCAGCTCCAGTGAAGCCCCTCAGGCCAAGGTTCCAGCAAACACCAAGCAGGATCTGCAAACTGTATTATCAGAGGAAAATGAGTGAAGAAAAGCCCTCAGAACATTCTTTCTGCCCATTGTCAGAAAGTCGGAGCCCTCGGCCACATCCCGTGTCCTCATTTTCTTGCTTGCTCTTTCATATCTGGTTTTGGCACTGCCCCTATGAGGGCTCTGACTTGGGATCTGTCCACACATTCCAGCAATAAATGACACTAACTGGAGTCATTCTTTAAAATATCTGTCAAATCTAATCCTTTCAGTGTTTCGATTCTCACTGACTTGCCCCCACAGAGCTGGGATGAAGTCATAAATTATATGTTCTGCCACTCAATTTTCCCTGATTGTTTGGTAGAACCTCTCCACTAATACCCAGTGATCACCAGCCACCTCGTGGCTTAAGTGGTTTCCAATCATGAAAGATTTATCCACTGTGACTTCCAGTCAATCACAGAGACACGGGAATGGTTATCAGGCACTCTCATCGAGCCCACAGCCGAGCAGACTCCAGAGGGGAGGGAAGGAAAGCGGATCCCAGGGCTGACTCCACACACCCCAAACTCACTGAGCAGCTCCAACAGCTGCACATGACAAACATCTCTGTGAGCAAGGCAGCAGTCCAGGCCCAGAGCCCAAACTGGGCTCTGAAGGAACCCCTGCCTGGGTCACAGCACATGCAGGAACCTCTCCCAAAGATCCAGCACATCCAGGGAAGAGCTACTTGCTAGGATGGTACAGAATCACCGAGGTTGGAAAAGACCTCCAGGATCATAAAGTCCAACCCATGACTGATCACCACCTTGTCAACCAGGCCAGAGCACTGAGTGCCACCTCCAGCTGTTCCTTACCACCTCCTCTTCTCTTGGAAAGGGGACAGGTGCTCACTAAGAGGGTGCCAATCCCAGCTGCAGGTTCACCACGAGCATGACAAAAACCAGCTGCATTCTTGGTACTGCTTCCTCCCCAAATCCAGCCAACACTCCCAAGAGTGCAACGTGGAAACCTGAGTGCCCAAAACCTCCCACCTGCAGCCTCCAGAAGTAACCTCAGAGCACCACAGCAGTGGTTAACTGGAACACTGAAAGGGATTCCCTCACCAGGGAAAACTCAGAGGCTGTAAAGGCTATTTTAAAGAGAGAAACAATCACAGAATTGTGGAATGGTTTGGGTTGGAAGGGACATCAAAGCCCATCTCATCCCACCCCTGCCATGGACAGGGACACCTTCCACTATTCCAGGCTGCTCCAAGCCCTGTCCAACCTGGCCTTGGACACTCGTAGGGATCCAGGGGCAGCCACAGCTTCTCTGGGCACCCTGTGGCAGGGCCTGCCCACCCTCACAGGGAGGAATTCCTTCCCAATACCTGATCTAAACAGATCTTCCTTCAGAGTAAAGCCCTTTGCCCTGTCCTGTCAGTGTTTGCACTCTGCCTCTCGCTCACAGTTACCAACCAGATTAAAATGCCCTGAAACGCAGCAGTTCCAGCTCTGGGAGATGACTGGGATGGGAGGGCTGGCTGACAGCAGACACTGCAATCAGAGCACACAGGAGGAGACACCAGTGCCAGCTGGGCAGGCCTGGGCAGTGCCCCACATTACACAACCCTGCTCCCCACAGAGACTCCAGAGCCGTGGAACTCGGCGGGTTCCCAGCGCCGGCAGATCCCGGCACAGCCACGGGGAATTAACTGCTCCAGAACCAAACCCAGGAGAGTGAGCACAATTTATTGTGCCACGTTCTTAAAATAAGAAAACATTTAAGCACTACAGCTTATTTAGATAATACACACTGGAAGACATCTTTTACTGCTGGCAGCTTGAAAGAAAAGAACATAATTACAATTCCAAGCATGAAATGAGCTCCCTTCCACACAAGCCTGAACCAAGCCTGACTGTTCCACCAGCTGTAGGGAATCAAAGCCGGCACAATTCAGCAGCAAGGACAGAGCAGCAGCTCTGGCTGCCTTTAACCTGGTAATTGCACAGCACCTGGATCCGGTGGGGCTGCGGGGCCTCCAGCAGTTGCAGATGTGCAGCTGAGGTGGTGCAGGAGCATTTGATCTCCCTGGAATGTGGGACCCCAAACAAAGCATCTGTGTGCTGGCCCACCCCACGGCCGGGTGTGGGCCCGGGGGACACATAAAAGCCAACATTATAGTGCAAGGGAAGAGAAAAAAGCCCCAGCGTGAGCTCGACTTGTTTAACTAAGAGGAAAACAATGGCAGCTTTGGTCAAAGTCTGTGCCAGAATGACCAGTGGCCACTTCCAGAGACATTCTTTGTTCAAGTGCTTCCACACTCCCTCGCTCCACTGGCTGCCCAAACCACAAAGGTACAGAAGGGGCTGCTACACCCCAGCCCTCAGTGACATCTGCACCTCCTGCTCCTCACAGAGACCATCCAAACAGCTCCAAACCAGAGCTCCTGCCACTGTGGGAGATTGGCCGTGGCACTGAGTGCCATGATCTGGTAAAGGGACTGGAGTTGGACCAAGGGTCGGACTTGATGATCTCGGAGGTCTTTTCCAACCCAACTGATTCTATGATTCCATGTCCAGAGGGAATGAGGGACCAGCTCTCCCCCTCTCTGAACTGCAAGTGACTCAGAGCCCACCTGTCACTCCTGGGTTTCACATCTGCTTTTCCCAAAGGAAAAACACCCTGCACCAGAAAACCAACCCCAGCTACAACCCCTCTGATCCAAGCTGAGCTTCAGACACAGCCCTGGGAAAGGCCCTGGGCTCGGTGCTGTGGCCCTGCCTCCTGCACTGCAGGCTGGAGGAGCCAGGCTCCGGCTCCACAGCTTCCCAGGAGCAGCCAGGAATTCTGGCTTGGCCACCAGCACCACACACAAGCAGGGACATCAAACAGAGCTGAACTAGGGACAAAACCAAACTACAGGGGAGTTAATGCTGTCAGACTGAGAGTAACTCCAAGCTGGAGCCTGGATTTGAACAGAGCTTTCCACAAGAACTGATTTTTCAACTGAGGGGGAGAGGGAAGAGCTGCTGCCCATGATTCTGCCAGGGAATGATGGAAGCCCACCCTGGAAGGTCTATTAAGGTATCCTGACCCCCAGTACCACCAAGGCAATGCCCTGCCAGTACAAAACATCAGCACTGCTGTTGGGAGAGAATCCTTAATGTGTCCAACAAAAAGAAACCACCACTCTGCAGCTCAGAGAAGGGGATGTTTCCCTTCCAGTCCGCACAGACACACGTAGGTAATTCCTAAGCTTGGCTGGATTTGGAACAGGAGCAGAATTCCAGCCCCCAGCACAGTGTCACAGCATGTCCCATGTCACTGCACAACACTATTTGTGTCCTCACAGCATTCCCAGGCTGGCATTCCCAGCCCTCCAACCCTGCCAGCCTGGAGACACCCCCACAGCCTCCCAGCACTGGGACTGCCAGGATGAGCACCCACCAGCCCTGGCAGTGCCCAAGGCCAGTGGACAGGGCTTGGAGCAACCTGGGATAGTGGAAGGTGTCCCTGCCTATGGCAGAGAGCAGAACAAGGTGAGCTTTGAGGTTCCTTCCAACCCAAACCATTCCATGAATTAATGCCCCAGGACCAGACACAGACACCAGTCCAAAACTCAAACACACAAACCCAGAAACGTTTCTGTGTTTCAGAAGAGCTGGCCCAGCACCCACCCAGGCCCTACATAAAATCACAGAGGCCTCAGTGGATGCTGAGAGACACAGATATCTGCACACTGACATCCTGCCTGGATCAATCACCCTGCCTGGATCCTCCTGCTGCAACAATCTTTCCTTTCCCATTTTTCAACCCCAAAAGGATTATTACCATTTCTTTCCAGACAAGACCTTCTGCCAACATTCTGGAGGGCTGAAGTCCAAACCACACATAGTTCAACAACAGCAGAGCTGAACAAAAAGGAAAACTAGAGGCTTTTTTTATTTTAATTATACCTTGTGAAAGTATGGCTGAGCAGGGGAGGGGAAAGAAGTCCAAGTCATTGATTAATTCCAGAGTAATGAGGAAGGTTCATGGCACACTGGAATATCTATTTTACTAAGTTTACCAGATTTATCACCAGCCTTTAATGGCTAAACTGGCAGTGGCTCTCCAGGGAAGCTCCCACTGCTGGAATTCTCACACTGCAATGGCTCAGAGTCCCCACATTAATACTTTTACAGGCAAGGGTTTCATAACTGGGTCAAAGCAGGGGGTGACGGTAGAAATTCCTCCTCACCCAGCAGAAAATGCCAGGATCAAGCTCCTTTCCCAGGGATCCCCAAGGTTTTAACAGGGACAAAAATTCCAACTTTGCAGAACAGCAAAATCCAGCTCTTTCAACACCTTTTAACTGAAGCTGTGCCAGGGCCATGTCTGGAATTCTGATCCCACTTTCTCCTGGGCTGGACCAGCTCTGTGCTGGCAGCACCAGCAACGGGAGGTTTGCAGGAAGAAAAACATCTAAATCTGCACCAAGGGATAAAGCCCCGAAGAATCCCAGCAGAAAAGGGACTGGAAAAGGGCAACTGGGAAGCAAAGGGCCACTCCAAGGTATCTGATGGATCTGTAGTGCTGAACATTCCCATGCTAAAGCCATGGACAGTTATGGTTTTAACAGGAACTGTCTCACTCCTCTGCCCAGGACACTCTGTCCTCCTTGTTTGTAACAGAGAGTTGTTCCAGAGAAATGGGTTTAGGACTATGAAAAAATAAGAGTCCAGGACTTTCTTCATTCCTCAGAGCTACTGTAAATTAAATATTAATACAGAAACTATTTCTGTGAGCAAAGGAAAGCTCAGCATGGGGAGATTTTTTTTTTCCCTGATGTTTCACTCACAAAAATAGTCACTTTAAAGTGACACCTGACCTTAAAGCCACCACATTTTCCGGGGCAGGAGCATCACAAGGAGCACAGGACTAGCCTGTGTTCCTGGTCAAACCCATACAACAATTTGTCTGGAGACAGCACAGAAAATCACTATATTGGAGGGTAATTTTAATACCTTGTTGTAATTATTTAACTCAGCATTACAAACCAGGAGGTCTCAGCCTACAGCAGCATCTTGGAGATGCCCAACTACAGACAGAAGTGCCAGAAGACACCACCAATGGGTGACCAAACCAGCTGTTCATCACCTCACTGGCAGCTGTTTTGGTGTGCTGAGGTTGAGCTCTTTGTTCCCATCATTTTGCTCCAGTGCCTGGGGGTGTCTGGGAATGCAGCACTGAGGACTAAACTCTGCCTGGGCCACAGAGCTCCATGGACACGTCACTGGAATTCCATCCCGTGTCATGCCCAGCTCGCTGCTCCACTTACCCAGCCTGAACAGCTAATTAAAACTCTGGCTCATCAGCGCCTGAGCTCGCTCAGGAGCAGCTCAGAGCTCGGTGCCATCTCACTCTGAAGGCTCCTGTGGGCACAGACCGTCACCCACATCCCTCTCATGGAGTCAGGGAATGGTTTGGGGGTGAAGGGACCTCAATTCCCACCTCATCCCACCCCTGCCATGGCAGGGGCACCTCCCACCAGCCCAGGGTGCTCCAAGCCCTGTCCAGCCTGGCCTGGGACACTCCCAGGGATGGGGCAGCCACAGCTGCTCTGCCCAACCTGTGCCAGGGCCTGCCCACCCTCACAGGGAAGGATTTCTCTGCCATCTCCCATCTATCCCTGCCCTCTGTCCATGGGAAGCCATTCCCTGTGTCCTGTCCCTCCATCCCTTGTCCCCAGTCCCTCTCCAGCTCTCCTGGAGCCCCTTTAGGCTCTGAAAGGGGTTCTCAGGTCTCCCCAGACCCTTCCCTTATCCAGGTGAACCCCCCCCAGCTGTCCCAGCCTGGCTCCAGCCCTGGATCAACTTGGTGGTCTCCTCTGGAGTTGTTCTACCTGGACAGGTCCAAAGCACCATGTGGGCCTTGGATAAAACCCCCTCCCTCCTTGGGTCCCCATCCCACCCTCCCTCTCCAGTCCTTGGGAATCAGCCCCAAGGACAGTATCTGGCTACAGGAAATCCAAACTGCACTTCAACTGGAATTGTGGCTGACCTTGGAGTCGGGGACATTTAAAAATACATCTGCCTGTGCACACAGAGCTGTGGGTATTTCAAATCCTTTCCTACCTCAGCAAGCTTGAGGTCAAGGGAACAAGGGAAGTTTCTCTAGTTGATACACTCCAGGGTTTGGATAAATTCATATATTCAGGTTCTCCTTACATTACAGAACTAAATAACCCAAAGCTGCAAGGAGAAAGAGAAGAATTTAGCAAAGGAAGGAGAATTCAGGCAAAGCCCAGAGGAGCTGCTACATCCCTTCTACCAGTTGGTTTAGACAGAGATTTCCTTCAGACTGTTGTAAAAGCAGCATTAAAAACCAGAGGAAAAAAGGATTCAGGCCTGGGCAGCTGCTCCATCCAGCTGCAGTCCCAACTGGTGACAGGAAAAGAATACCTCATTATTTTTCTTCATTATTTGTTTTCATGTTTTTATTTTGTCCAATTATTGACTACCTGTTGCCATTTGATTTTGACTCCACAGAACTTCCATGCAGCACTTAAACTGTGTAATTATGTTAATGAACACAATTTACAATACAATAACCAGTAGACTTAGTACCAGTCTCTGAGGTTATTCAAGATAATCATGGAATGCCCTGAGCTGGAAGGGGCCCAACAAGGATCATCCAGCCCAAGTCCCCTCCTGAGGAAGTTGCAGGCAGGACTCAGGAGCAGAGCTGGGTTTACTCCTTTATTACCTTAAATCCTTCCTTAAACCTCTCCAAAGTCACAGCTCCAAAGCAAAACTCTCCAGTGTCTGTTTTTCCACCAACCTAAAATAAATTTCTCTGTATATTTATTTCCTACATTATCTTCAACCCAAACGTGCATTTCTCTTACAACAGTTAATTCCAATTAAGAGAATGTTGAAAGGCTTCCTGCAAAAAACAACTACAGGATATTGGCAAGACTACAAGAATGAGGTAAAAACTACTGAAGACAACAAAATAATTTTCTTCTGACTGTGCAACATAAAAAGAAAGTGCATTTCTCATACGACACCCGCAGTAAGTCTGGGTCCAGCAGAGAATAACCAGAGCTGTTCAGTGCTGACCTTTGAATCCTTGTACTGTTCAACAGCTGAGAAGTTACATAAAAGGATAAAAATGGCCAAAAGCAGAGAACTCCTCCCCCCATACCCACCAAGCTGACCAGCTGCCCTCAGTTCTGCAGCTCCTCCAAGCACTTCCCTGTGTCCCCTGCTGATCCCTGCAGTTCATCTCCGTTGGGTCAGCCCTGGGGAGAGGCTGGAGGGGCACTGGACACACCCAGCACTGCCACTGCCAGCCCACCTTTCACCAACGTGGGGGACAAGACTTCAGGAAATTCAGAGTGAGGGTTAAATGTAAGCCAAGGAAAATCACAGGGAACAGGCTCTGAAAGCCACCTGGCTGTGCCCCGTGGAGTCCCACCCTCCCTGCCAGGCACTGACACCCTTCCAGCCACAGCTTTTCCCAAATCCTCTGAAGCCTGAAAGCACTGGCAGTTTGTAAGGACACACAAGGAATTGCTGGCTCTGTTTTCACAGTCCTGCACCCCAGGATGAGTCCAGACACACAAACTCCATCAAGATCCCACTGCAGTTCTGTCAGACCAGACAAAACCCAACTTGTGCCATCAGTGGTGACTGACCATGGTGCAACACTGGGAAAACTGGGCAGAACCCTCAGGCATTCATTCCCTCTGGAGCTCAGAAACCCACAGGGCAGGGACACCCTGCACTGACCAGGTTCCTCAGGGCCCCAAGTCCTTTTGTAATAAAGAAGAGTCATCACCACCTGCTGTGTGATGGCACCAAACCAAAGCCCATTCCCCAGGCCCCAGACACAGTCAGGTGATATTAAACCACCTCAATTCTGCAGTTTCAGCCTTGGAGTGGAATCCCAGCCTGGGATAACAGGGTAACACACGGGTTGGTCTGTGTCTGCCCTCCAGTCAAGGTTGTGCTCAGTGTTCCTGTGACTCCCCCAAGAACCCCCAGCGCTGCCTCCCCCTCTGCCACCACCCCCAGGGCCATCCCACTTGGACTGTTATTCACCAGGGCAAAAATAAATGAAAAACAAGAATCTGTGACCAATTTTCCTTGCAAAAGCAAACACAGCATCCATTTACAGTGGCAATTTCCTAAAATAACCTGGACACACTCCTGCCATCCCCACTCCTCCCAGAGAGGACATTCCTGGGGGATCAGGGAGCCCCACACACCCCGTGTCCCAGAAATAGCTGTTGGGCTCCCAAGTTATCCCTAATATCGATAACAACATGGATTTAAATTTCAAATAAATTCTGGTGAAGGATTAAAGCAAGAATGTTGGATCCAGCACTGCAGAGATGCTTGTCCTTCATACTGAGGGAGTCCAAAAAATAACAAGGGAGAAGGAAGATTTACACCCAAGCTCCACCAAAAGGAAAAAAAATAGGGAAGGAATTACTGATTTTTGCAGCTACTCTGTGGTAGGAACAGATGGTTCCAGGCAATAGTATTGACAACCTCACAAGCTCCCACCCCCAAAGGTGAGCTGCTAAGTCTGTTCCAAATTCAGGAGTCAGAAGTGTCGCAGCTGAGACGCCGCTCGGGGAGGCTCAGCCGGTCCCACAGCCCCACAATGTGCTTTGCTGCTGCTCTGCCCCTGCCCTCCCCGAGGGCTCTGCCTGCCCAAATGCCCCAAGGCAGCTCCTGCACCATCTGCCCAGCCCGGGGAAGGCAGGCCATGATGGAACAGCTCTGAGGGAAAGCAGAGCTGTCAGGGTTTGTCCACCAACCAACCCAAAGCCACTTCTGAGGCCAAAGCCAGGCGTGTCAGCTTTTCCCAAAACACCCAGGCACAGGGAGTGGCTCTGGGAATTCCAGCCCCAGGGAGCTGCTGCCACGGTGGGCACAGCCAACAGCCCACTCACTGCATGGCCACGAGTTCCTGCAAAACACCCAAAAACCCCTCTCCCAGTTCCAGGACATCTCCACCAAATGGAAACAATCAGCTTGTCCAGTCACAACCCAAGATCAAAATCTAATTAAAACATTAAGTTATAAACACAATCCAGCCCTGGATTTCTGGAGAAGTCCAGCAAACTACCACAAAGCAGGGATAACAAGCAGCATTGGGAAAACTGCTGAGCACCTCCCTGTTCATGTCAGACACTTGGGTGGCTCAGCCAAAGCTCCCTCCATAAATTCACACTCTGCATCACCTGCTATTTCACACCCACTAAAGATGCCCAAGCCACTGATGCAGCTCCAGCATTCCCGTGACAGGAATCACAAACTTTCCCCCCCACTTAAGGAACTCAGGGATTCAAATGCCAAAATCCTCAGGATCATCAGAATCTACTCAAGTGGGGAGGGAACAGGGACATCCAAAACTTGACTCCAGAAGTACAATGGTGAGCCTGATCCCACCCAGGAGGGAACATCTGCTCTCAGCTGCATCACCTGTGCTTGATCCCACCTCGATGGAGGCCTTTGGAAAACAAGGGATTTCAGCCACATCATGTGTCCCGCTGCCACCTCCCTCCCTGTCACCTCCCAGCCAGTGCCACTTCCCCAGGGTGGGGACCACAACTTTGGAGAACACCCACAAACAAACCCAGCCACGCACTGCCCGTGCCACAACCTGCCCCAGCACTTTCACTCTGCCAGGAGGTCACACCCAGAACACCATTGCACAACCAGGGAATGGGAACCGGCCCCTCAGCCCAAAATCCCTTCCCGAAATCCAGGCTCTGTGTCACCTCACTGGGTGGTTCAGGATCTTCCTCCCTGAACTGACTGGAAATGATGATCCCATGCACTGTCTACGTTATGAGCCTGCTTAATGAACTTGTTCCTAATTGCACGTGCCATTTTTACATGTGCATTATGTTAATTGATATAAATATACAAATTCCTGACTCAAAAGTGTATATTTTTCAGTGTATCTTACATTAGTTGATATAAATGTACAGACTCCCAACTCCAAAGTATACTTTTAAAAAAATTAAGATTTTAGTGGTTGTAATAAAACCCTCCCAGAGAACAAAATCACTTCAAACCAAGCCGAGTCAAGGAACAAAACCCAACTATTTTCCTTCCTTTTAGGCAATAATTGGCATGGTTTCTCCAGCTCTAAAGACAAGAGGAAGGAGGACAGGGCTGCATTTGGCTGTGGGTTGTTGCTCTCCCCAGTAACTCCCATCTGTGCCGTGGATACACCCCAGGAACGAGCCAAGCGAGACGTTCCTCAGAGCAGCCCCTGCTCAGCTCAGGTCTGCTCATTAAGGTGCTGCATTATTGTGCTCCAGCTTGGCTCATTAGCAGTGGAAAGGTCAGGGAAAGTGAATTAATGGCAGTGCTGAGCTCTCCACCATCTGACACGCAGGAGAGGAGCCTCCCTACCTACACTGCTCCTGAAAGGTACGTTCCAATTGAGGGCATGTAGGTGGCACCTGCCAAAAGTGGCATGTGAATAACATTGGCAATTTAACAAATTCTGGGAAAATACAGGGAACTGTAAAAGCAGCAATTCAACCACTCAAAGCAAATGCTTGTGCTGAGATTACAGTTGAAAAAGCAGCTTTTTCACAGGGGCAGGGGGAAGGATTTAAAGCTCTTTCCTGTAGGTCTCAGCAGGGCTTTGTGTCCAAAAACTCAAGGCCTGTTTGACACAAAGTCATCCAGGCTCACAGTTAAGCCACCTCTGCTTAAGTGCTGCTGGAGCTGAAGATACAGCTTGAAAAGTTAAATTTAGGCTTTGTCACTTCAGTGCTGTCCAACAGAGCACAGTGTGGACACAGAAACCTTTCCTGCTCCCAAGGGCTGGGAACACCCACCTCCCACACAGGTACAAAGGCACAGGACCACCATGAGATGCCCCCACCAACCCTCCTCCCCCTCCCAGGCCAAGTCAGGCACCAGCACAAACCCAAAGTGGATCCAGTGGAACACTCCAGTTGCTTTACAGCACTTCTAAAAATCTGTATCTTTCCAAGAGAAAGTCAAGTCAGAAAACTCACAGACCACAGAGCTCCACTCTTTAATGCTCCACAGAATCAGGGAATGGTTTGGGCTGGAAGAAACATCAAAGCTCATCTAGTGTCACCCCTGTCATGGGCAGGGACACCTTTCACTGTCCCAGGTTGCTCCAAGGCCATCCAGCCTGGCTTTGGACACTTGCAGGGCTGGGGCAGCCACAGCTTCTCTGGGCACCTGTGCCAGGGCCTGCCCACCCTCACAGGGCAGAATTTCCTCCTAAAATCTAATCTAAATCTCCCCTTCCTTTAGTTTAAAGCCATTCCCCTTGCCCTGTACCTCCAGGCCTTATCCCAAGTCCCTCTCCAGCTCTCCTGGAGCCTCTTTAGGCTCTGGAAGGAGCTCTGAGGTCCCCCTGGAGCCTTCCCTTCCCTAGGCTGAACAACTCCAACACTCAGAGTATTAACATGAGACTATTAATTCCACTTGCCCAAGGCCTCCCCTCCCCTCTCCAGGCCCTACTTCATAACACATCAGCTTCTCACCCTGCAAGCCAACACTTCCATAGCCCAGGACCCCATGGAAAGCCCCTCTCCTCAGCTCAGTGGTGACCAACGTGCTAAACACCAACACCACACTGCACTGCTGCTGTGTTACCTTCAAACCCCTCTGACCTGGAAAGGATAAGAAATGAACCACATGGAAAAAAAGCCAGCAAACTCAGAGCACTTCCATGCAGAGCAATACCCTCCTGGTGAAATACTGAGCTCAGTAAAACTGAGAGCTGTGTATGAACACATTTAAGAGCATTAATAGAAAAACACGGAGCATTTAAGTGAAGTCACGTTCCAGCTAAACAACCCTGCCATTATTGCAGCCTCTGACTTTCCGAGGACAATTCAATCCTGGCAGTCTGGGCTGTAATTGCTTTTCCACTCCAGGCCTCGGCTTTCCACTCGTGCCCTTCTCGGGAGGTCAGAGCGCGGCGGCAGCTCGGGAGGCAATTCTGCTCCCTGCTCCTCATTCATCCTTTGAATCCCACACCTGCATATCCATCAGCAGCTCCCTGAGACACCCCTGCCAAGGCCACCACTGGAGCTGCTGCCTGCAGAAAGCCCTGGCCCCTCTGCCTGCCTGAGAAGGTGTTGGGAACACGGATCTCACCAGCTGTTGGTGCTGGGGACCAGCTGAGCCACCAAACCTCAGGGCAAGCCCCACATGGGGCAGCTGCTCCTGCTGCCAACAGCAAAGACACCACTGCCCAGAGAGGCTGTGGCTGCCCCAGCCCTGGAGTGTCCCAGGCCAGGTTGGACGGGGCTTGGAGCACCCTGGGACAGTGGGAGGTGTCCCTGCCCATGGCAGGGGGTGGCACTGGATGTTCTTCCAAGTCCCTTCCAACCCAAACCATTCTGTTATTCTATGAAATTACTCTTCACAGTTTTGTAACTATGACAAAAGACCAAATCCAGTTTCTAGAGAGGGTGCTTTCAAAGCATTCCCATCTTCAGCAGGGCACTGCCCCATCCCTGGAGTGTCCCAGGCCAGGCTGGACAGGGCTTGGAGTACCCTGGGACAGTGGGAGGTGTCCCTGCCCGTGGCAGGGGGTGGGACTGGATGAGCCTTAAGGTCCTTCCAACCCAAACCATTCCATGACTATAAAGAATCTGCCTTGCTTTGAGCAAACCCTTCCAAACAGGGCCACTCATACACCTGAACACTGGGTAAGTTTTCATTATTCTGGTTTTAGAAGGACAGTTTGCATTCAAAAAGCAAAACACCATTTACTCCAAAAGACAGAATTAAACACGTTCATCCCCAGTTACGAAATGGAACAGGCAGCAAACAGCAACCAGAGTGGTGTGTAATGGATGTCAGGGCTGAGCCTGGGTTTGGGGGCCCTGCTGAGCTCCCAGGAAGGACCAAGGAGCTCCTGCACACGCGGGGAAAGGGCTCACACCTGATACACTTTAATTACTTAACAGCCCAGGGAGAGTCAGCGATGCCTGCTCTGCTTTGTTCCACTGTGAAAGGCTTCTCCTGCTATTAATATTCACCAGGGGAAGCTGAAATAACATCTTGTCTCCACCTGAATACCTTGCAATTATTATGGACACACTAAATACAACCATTTTTATTTTCTCCCCTCAAACTCCAGGACAAAAGACATTTTCCAGCTGCAAAGGCACCTGACAGGGCAGGGCTGGACTCCCACTCGGAGCGACTCTCCTTGGCCAGAACCTCCACACAAATAATGCCCCTGCAGTAGAACCCAGAGGTCAGCCAAGGAGCAGAGCCCCAGGGCAGCAGCCACACACTGGAGTTATCCCCTGGGAACCTTCTCCATGGGATTCCTGGGCATGCTGGGGATGACCTTGAGCCCCTCAGTGACAGGCACTGCCCAGCTGGGCTCCCACAGCTTTCACTCAGCTCCCAACACACCAAACCAGCACCAGCACTGCAGGAAAAGCAGCCACCAGAACAACCCCCTGCCTCCAGCTCCATCCACACCACCAGGACAGCACCAGCCTCTCCCATCCTCTCCCACCAAACACAGGCAGAAATGTCAGTTTTGCCCCTGAATTCCACTCCACAACAGGCTGTTATTTCTGCATCTGCTCATGCTCTCCAAAAGTTGAATCCCAGCACTGACTCAAACTGTAGTCTCAGCAGATTGGGAGGTTTCTCTGCCCAAAATGAAATGTAGGTGCCATCTGTTTCAATTAGACTAATCACAAGGAGACATAATATTGGGAAACGAAGAGACTTTGGGGTTTTTCAGGACATTTTGAAAGCAAAGAAAGAGGACCATGATATTATTTAATACTCTGCAGCACCAACAACCTGCACAGCCTGATGGGCAAACCCGTGTTGGAACTGCCCATGCAGGAAAGTTCACTTTTATTTCACTGAAGTCAGGGGAAAACTTGCTATAATCAAAATTATCTAAAACTAAAAGGGCATCTCAGAACTCCAGAGAGCTCCCAAGATACTCCTCGTTAGTACCTTTTTGTTACTCCACAGAATTTGCAATTTTTACCTTCAAATTTCAGAAAAATAAAGAAAGACTTTTAAAAAAGGCAAAGCCAAACAGTCCAACAGGGCCACAAGTCCTTGTCAGGGAATAAACCAGAAACTCTGGATAGAAACAAAGTCAATATTTACCGATTCCATAGTTGAAAGCTCTTCTTAGCAGGACATATATTAAAATCCAACAGAGGTGTGTCCCAAAAACACTGTGTGATCTGAAAAACACAGAAACAGGTTCATTAGAAAATGAAACCACGGGAATTTTATTCACAACACGCCTGCTGGATTCGGGTACATGAAGGTTACCAAGTACAAACACTTCCCTAATCCAGAAATAAACTCCCTGATAACGAGTCTGCACAAACACAGGAATACAAGAAACAGTGAAAGCTCAGCTGAGCATCCACCACATTCCATAATGTGATAATAGATTAAAAAAAAAAAATCACTTGTCTCAAGGTTTCTGTGACCATCTGTGTGGATTTAGAGTCATTTTATTTACAAAACAAAAGGTATGTCCAGCCCCCAAACTGTGAGCAGCTCATGAACCAGAGACAGTCAGGGCCAGGACAAGCTCCTGTGCCAGAATTCACCTCCCCAAACAACTCATGTGGAATTATCCACAGCACAAGAACATAAGTGCTCTCTTTCCAGGCACACCTTTGCCCTGAAGAGCAGGGAATCCACAGCAAACCTGTGACTCCATTTTCCACCCAGCTCTCATTGTACTTTCAAGGATATTTTTCCAGTTACAAAATCCCGAGGTGAAATTCCCGATGCCAGGCAGGAACCAGCAGGATCTCCCAGCACCCAAAGGAAGGGGAATTACATTCAAGAACTGGCACATGAAAGGGTTGGCAGGTTCCAAGCCCAAACCCTGCCCTGCTCACGTTCCCAGCTGGAGGAGCCGGCTCTGCTCGATCCCGGGAGCCCCCCGGGCCTGCCCCGGTCCCACCACCACACCTGCTCAGAAACAGATTCCCCCCAAGGCAGAACAATTCCAGAGAGATTCCCACAGGAGTCACAGTCAGCCCCTGCAGCAGAGGAGATGAATTTTGGGAGGCACAGTTTGGTGGGAACCCACACGAGTCAGAATCACAGACTGCTCTGAGTTGGAAGGGACCCACAAGGACCATCGAGTGCAACTCTGAGTCACCAGAGAAAGGACAAGTCCTCAGACCTCACATGCTGATGGTCCTCCTCCTCCTCCTCTCACACTCACTGAGAACACTCAGCAGCTTGTTCTCTGCCCAAATCCTCTCACACAATTATTTATGTTGGAAAAGACCTCCAAGACCATCAAGTCCAGCCTTTGACCCAACATCCCTTGGCCAACCATGCCCTGGCACTGAGCACTCCCACCAACAGCTCTGTGGGCTCCCTGGGGCCCAACCACTGCTTTTAAACCCTGTTTTATCCATTATTCCTCTCCCAAATTCCACCTGCACAACTTCCAGGCCCAGCTCTGTCACACCACACTGCTTTGCACAGCATCAGATTCAGTCCCTGTAACTCTCCCACTGGGACTGGCCCTGCAGAGCTCGGGACAGTTTTATCATTTATTGCTGCCTGTCACCTCACAAGCCACTTGTCTGATGGGGCTGGATTTGGACACCTGAATTCCAAAAACCCTCCAGGATCGACTCTGAGGCCAGCCAGGACACAGTGCAGGAGATCAGGAACCCTGGGACAGCCCTGTTTGTTTTGGGAATCTTTCACTCCCCGATGAAGAGCCGGAGGGAGAATGTCCAGACGAGCCATCAGATGCTTCCAACTGAGCCAAGGGAATCCTTGGGAGCCTCAGTGGGAAGGAGCAGGCCAAAGTAAACCCAAAAACCCAGAGGGACACAGAGGCACAGGGCCATGAGGCAAAGAAAGGAATCCTGCAGCAGGTAAAACTCCTCCAGGAGAGGAGCAAAATGGAAGGTTTGAGACATTTTTCTTTGAGAAGAGCAGGAGATACGTGGCTGCCTCATGGATTTGTCCAAGGTCAGGGAATCCTGGAGCACTGAGGGATGCCCTGATGGCAACTGCAGCCCTACAGAGCACAAGGATAATACTTGCACAGCATCTTTTCCAGCAGGATTCCCCTTCTCATTCCTTCTGCTTTGGGGCAAGAACTTGTATTTGGATTCAGACTTGCATCAATTCAGGTTTTCTGGTGATCCAGAACTAAGAAGTGTAACAGAATTTCAGGATGAGATTTAGATTCTGGTTTAGACCAACTTCTGAATGGAAAAAATCCCCAGGGAGCAGGGGAGCCTTTTTTCCACAGCACTCAGCTGCTTCCCTCACAACAATTCCAGGAAGAGCCAGAATTTCAGTGAGGCATCTCCAGTGGAAACACACCCAGGGGAGCACAGGGGACACCACGGGGCTCCTGCACTCGGATCAGCTCCGTGGCCTCCAGGGCAGAACAAGGGGGAAGGAACATGGACAGCAAATCTGGAGAGAGGGGAAGCTCAGAAGTGTTTTCCAATGCACTCCATAGGCAGGCTCAGCACAGCCCAGCCAGAGCTTTCACCTGCTGGAATGGGGGACAAGCTCAAATCCCACTTCAATTCCAGAGTCTGAGAAAATGGAGACTGGGGAGAGGGGAAGAATCCATGAACAGGCAGCACTACAAACCCCACAGGCTTATTATCAATGGCTTGTCTTCCATAAATATCCAAAAGTTCCTTCTGCAACAACAGGGATTCCATTCTTGCCTGGTTATGGCACCCAAGGCAGGTAAGAATCCCAATAACAAGTGTTGGAGTTGGGCAAAGAAAGCAAATGCCCAGAAATAGCACAGAAATTCCTGTCTCCAGAGTTGTGTTCACCTCATCCCAGAGAGAGCCAAGAAAACTTTCCTGACCCCTCAAGGGACAGAGAGTGAATAAAAATCATCACATTTGTGGTAATTTCCCTCAGAGAGCACTCCCAGACCATTTAGGAGGCTGGAAAAGCCCCCCAAGGTCGCTCCACACAGCTCAGGATCTGCAGAAAGAGGAGGAAAAGGTGTTGTGCTGGAGATGCAAAACTGGGGGAAAGGAGCTGTTTTCAAGAAATGCCCCCAAATGAGAGATAAACACCCAGGAGCAGAGCCCTCCAGCCTATCAGCAGCTGCCAGCCCAGCCACCCCAGGCACACACAGACTGTCCTGCCCCACAGCTGCTCCCACCCTTCACACACAGATTCCCAGCAACAGGAACTGCCTTTCACCACAACTCCCAAACATTTCCACAGCAATCACATCCCAGCTATGCCCAAACAGCACCAACTACCCAAGTGAAAAGCCAAAGCACAGAGAATTCCACCAGACCTCAAAAAAACCTTTCAGTGTTTGATGTGACAAAATTGTAGTATCAAGTACAATTTAATTTGATGGTTCTCATAACTGAAGTAGGTGATGTATTCTTGGTCACAAAGTTTCTTTCATTTTGTACTGAAAATAACAGGTATGCTGAAATCTACAGCTTTTAAAGCTCCTGCTGCCTGTGCCACTTGATAAAAAACAAAAGAACCTGGCACTGTCCTCAAAAACACACACCAAGACACTGGTGGGGGTGAATCCCAAAATGGTTTGGCATGGGAGGATCTCAAAGCTCATCCCACTCCACCCCCTGCCATGGGCAGGGACACCTCCCACTGTCCCAGGTTCTCCAGCCTGACCTGGGACACTCCAGGGATGGGACAGCCACAGCTTTTCTGGGAACCTGTGCCAGGGCCTCGCCACAATAAGTATTTTCAGCATCTTTCACATATTCCTCAAGATCTGTGCAAAAAAAAGCACTCAAACCCTTTTATACTACACATTAAGCTAAAAAACTAATTATCAGCAGAAGCTGAACATTTCAGAATTTATCCCTTGTAACCACACAATGAATTGCTGGACATGCCAACCTCACCACTGGTTATCTGCTCTCCTCACACCAGATATTTAAACTTTGCCACTATCAAGAGTAACTCAGAATTGCAGCCTCTAGACCTGCCCACTGTTTCTCCTGGAAAGCTCCAGGAAAGGAGCCTGAAAGGAGCTTGGCAGGGCACAAACCTGTGCTGTCAGCAGAGCCCGAGCTGCAAACCCTGCAGGAACTCGGCGGCTCTCGGTGGGTTGTGGCAAAGAGCCAAACAAGCCCCAGCAGCTTCCCCTGAACCAGAATTTCAGTTCTGTGCACACCATTCCCAGTGCTGCAAACACAGGGGCAGTTCCCTCCTCTCCTCCTCCACCCTGACCACCTTCCTGTGGCTCCTCCAACGAGTGGGGAGGCTGAAGGCAAAGCAGAGCTGTGGGGATTGCTCTGAGCAGCTCAAGGCTGCACCAAACCACAGACACAGCCCAGGCTGAGGGTTTGTCCTCTGCCCAAGGGAACACAACTCCCCGTGCTTCCAAAGTCTTAAATGCCTTAAAGGTTATGCACTTTTTATCCCAGAATCTTTAAGGTTGGCAAAGCCCTCCCAGCCCATCCCTGTGCCCAATGCCCACCTTGGCAAAGCCCTCCCAGCCCATGGAGCCCACCCTGTGCCTGATGCCCACCTTGGCAAAGCCCTCCCAGCCCATGGAGCCCACCCTGTGCCCGATGCCCACCTTGTCCCCCAGCCCATGGAGCCCACCCTGTGCCCGATGCCCACCTTGTCCCCCAGCCCAGAGCACTGAGTGCCACGGCCAGTCCTGCCTTGGGCACCTCCAGGGCTGGGCACTCCAACCCTCCCTGGGAGCCCCCTCCAGTGCCTGCCCACCCTTTCCAGGATGAAATGAGCCCTGAAATCCGTCAGCAGAAGGACAGAGCAGCCTTAACTACACAAGCACACCTGCCTTACAAAAGCAGTAACTTCCATCAAGTGACCTCTGTCTTGGATGGAAGGAAGAAAACGGTTCAGCCCCCCAAAATAATTGTCCACTGCCCCTCCAGCAGCACAGGGAGCTGCAGGGATCCCTCTGTGTCAGCCCCAATGCTCCAAATAACCCTCCAGAGCTTGCCATTTTCCAGTTTTGGAGCTGCAGTATGAGATGTAACTCCCCAGGACTGCTGGTCCTTCCAGCCTGGCTGAATCTCATCCAAAAAGCTGCATCATCAGGTTCATTTCTTTGTGACCTGCACGTGCAAAGCAAAGATGCTCTGCCTGAATTTGGGACACAGAAAATGAAGATTCACATTAACCCATGAGAAGGTGCCCCCCCAAAGCCCCTCAGCATGGACCAGCAGCTGCAGATCTGCTCCCAAACCACCTGAGCTGGTTCACCAACCAGCCAGAAACTTCATCATCATCTACTGAACCCTCGAGCTGTTTATTTCAGAGTAAGCTGTTAGTCCCTAAACCATTTGGAAAACACAGGATGCACCGGGGTGTGGATACTCCAAGCAGGACTGATCCACAGTCAGGCTCAGTTCACATGGAAACAGGAGGAAAATGTGACCTCTGTCTCCTGAATATTTGCTGAGCCCCACCTGAGAAGTAGTAAATGTGCAACCCAATTATTTCAGTCAGACAACACAAAGAGTGTGAATAACAAGGCTGATGTTCTGCAGCAAACACAGAGATGGAAAATTCAGGGCACAGAAGGTGAAAATCACAAACTATCCAGGAAAAGCCTTCCAGGTCCACACAGAAACCAAAATACACCAAGTTCAAGTAAAAGGCAAGAGGCCCAGACAACAAATGCTCTTCCTGGGCATAAAACCAAGAAGGAATAAAGGAAAAGTAGTGAGGAATAAAGCAAATAAACAGCATGAGCAGTAAGATTCCCAGATGCTGACAATTACAAAGGTTTATGGGAAAACTAAAATTAATCAAGTACTAAAAAACACATCCATTCAACAGCCACAGAACACAAGTTTGCAACAGAAAAACAGCCTGGAAGAACTGCTATGGATTCAGCTGGCAAACAAATGGAGCTGCCAGTTTCCAGCTGAGGTCTGCCCAAAAAAATCACTGTCTGCACTTAATCCCAGGGGAATTTCTCCCCTTTGAGCTCCAAAGATGCAGAGTGAAGCAAACCCTGACACACCAAGGGGACACTCAGAGGTGAGCTCTGAACACAGACAGCAGTACCTGACTCTGGGAGCTCCAAAAGCCCCCCCATGCTCTTTAGGCAGGCTAGAAAATCCTGAAGCTTAATTTGTCCTAATGAATCACAGAATGATGGAATGGCTTGGGTGGGAAGGGACCTCAAAGCTCATCCCATTCCCCACCTCCCACCAGCCCAGGCTGCTCCAAGCCCTGTACAGGGATGGGGATTAAGCTCCAAGGTGTTGGTTTTCATCAATAAAGGCAAGGAGGATGTTCTCTGGAATCAGAGCCATAATTTAAGGTGAGCTCACAGCTGCTGCCATAATCAGGTACCTTCTCCTTTCCATTCCTCCTAAACATGAGTCTGAGGTGGGACAAACATCCTTCCTGCCTCCAGACTGAATCCCTTCCTGTGACTTCACCATGGAACTCCACTGAATTTCCCCTGCACATTCTCCTGAGGAAAGGAGGAGAGTGAATGGTGCTCCTGGGCCAGGATGAGCTCCACTTTATTTAAAATATGAATCTGTATTTCTTCCTCTGTGCTCAGTTTTAACACAGAGAGAAAACACAGACCATTCTTCACAAGTGACAGACACATTTGTCACCTTTGCAGGCCCAGAGATTTGCATCTGTGCAATTTGGTGGCAAATTGGATACAGGTTACTATTAATACCTGAACTATTTCCTTCCCTCTGAACGCTGATTGGTGAGAAGGATGCAAACATCCCAATTTAAAGCACCCTAATTAGCCAAGGAGGAGTCGAGGAAGTCACTGCTCAGCCTTCAAGAACAGACAGAGCCTTCCTCAAAGAGGAAAAACAGCAAACTTATCCACAGAGTGGATTCCAGTTGGATTCTGAGCAGGGGAATAAACCCCCCACCCAGCCAAGAAAACTCTGTGTGGCCACACAAACATCACAACCAGACAGACATTCAGCAGCTCAGGGATGGGGTTCCCATCAGGAATGTGCAGGTGTCACTCAGAGCCCACACCCAGGCACGGACAAGGCTCAGACACTTCCCTGACACAACCCAGGAGGTCCCCAGAAAGCAGCTTGAAAAATGCAATAGTAGAATGTGCTCAAGTCTTCAGTTCCCAGCCACAAGAGCCTCACAACCACCTCAAATTACAGCGAGGGAAGAGCTGAAAGGAAGCACCTCCTTGATTTCCACATGGCCTCCCTCCCCTATTGTCTGGGCCTGGCAAGTTGAGGTCAGAATAAAAAGATTCCTTAGAAATCCCACATACATTGAAAGCACCTACAGCTTCCACTCATTTTCCCCCCTTCTATTCTAAGCCCTGAACAGGTTTAAGTAGCAGTTGTCATCACTAAAGGAGCTGCTCCCCTCCCTCTCTGTTCTCCTGAGGGAGGAGCACCCCGGCAGCACCAGGGCCAGGGGAGAAGGAGCTGCTGCTGTTCCGCTCAGGTGAGGAAATCTGGTCTGGAGAAGGGTGTGCAGGGGGCTCAGGCCACCTCAGCCCCACGGGCTCTGAGAGCACCGATGAATAATAAAACAAGGAAATATAATAACAATAATAATAAATAAGTAAGTGGAATGTGCCCCAGCCCCTCGGAGGGGCAGGTTCCCATGGAGGGGGCTCTGGCCCTGCTGGATCCCAGCAGGATCCCCCTCCAGAGCGTGTCCATGAGCCAGCTGAGCCTGCCAGCCCAGAGAAAACCTCCTCCTCCTCCTCCTCCCTCTGCCCTCCCGGCTCCAGAGGGGCAGGATCAGCCCGTGCCCCCCGGGCTGGAATGGTTGGGGGTCTCCCTCCCCAGCCCAGCTCCGGCCGTGCCATGGAACCACACCCAGGAACATGCACAGACCCCCGGAGGGAGCCGGGGCACGTCCCGCCCTCCCCACCCCGGGCCGTCCAAACAAACAGCACAGAGGGTGGCGGGGAAAGCACTCAGAGGACAAAAGGACAGAGTCAGGATTAAACCCAGGCCCTTGATCCCCGGCCAAATGGCCGCCCCATAAGCCCACGCAACCTCCAGAGCCAATTTAAAATCCTGAGTGTGCTATACTTTAGGTTATAAAATCATATTTAGACACACATTTGAAGTGTTCTTTGCTCTGCTGGTGGCTAAAAACAATTCCTTTGTCATCAAATCTTGCTCCAGCACGCTGACGTGACGTTTTTAACTCAGGAAATAAGATAATTATGGTTCAAGGTAAACAACTACAACTGTGCATCATAAACAGTTTCTAATTTTAAGCCTGAGTCCCTCTAATGCCATCCATATTTCAGTTTCCTCACCAATGGCTGAGGCTGTCTGAGCAGTTTGGGACTGAGCCTGTGCTGATGAGCAGCAGCAGCTCCCGGGAAAACAGGGACTGGTGGGGCAGGTAAGATCCAGCAGACACAGCAGGTGAGCTCCTGTGTCAGCATCACGGAATGGTTTGGCTTGGAAGGGACCTCAAAGCTCATCCATTCCCACCCCCTGCCATGAGCAGGGACACTTTCTACTATCCCAGGTTGCTCCAACCTGGCCCTGGACACTTCCAGGGATGGAGCAGCCACAGCTGCTCTGGGCACCCTGTGCCAGGGCCTGCCCACCCTCGCAACAAAGAATTTCCACCTAATGTCTAGTCTAAATCTCCCCTTCCTTTAGTTTAAAGTCATTCCCTTGTCCTGTCCCTCCTGGCCCTTGTTCCAGTCCCTCTCCAGCTCTCTGGGAGCCCCTTTAGGCACTGGAAGGGGCTCTCAGGTCTGCCCAGAACCTTCTCTTCCCCAGGCTGAACCAGCCCAGCTCTCCCAGCCTGTCCAGGTAAGCCCAACATCAAAGGAGGGAAATACCCTGTGAATCTCAAGTAGCTGGAGAGGCAGGAGCTGCATCTCCTGGAACACACAGAAAGCAAAGCGCGGCCCGGAGCCCTCCCGCTTACACAACCCCCGCTGCATCGAGCCATTGTGGAGCCCAGAGCTCAAAGGCCCCACTGCAGCTTCCCCTGGCACACACAGCACCAATTCAAGCTGCAACTCGCCGAGGAGCAGCAGCTACACCGAGCTGTTCAACAGCAGGCAGCGAACACACCCCCGGCCCCTCCGCGCCGTGTCTGAACTGGCCCTCAAACATTCCCCAAAGTTACCTGGAAACAAAGGCTGCCAATAAGCAGCGGTGTCTGGGCTCAGCCCGCAGCCAGCAACGCTGCAGCACATCCTGGGAACGCGTCTGGAGCTCCAGAGGGACCGAGGCACGCGCTGTCTGCCCCGGGATGAGTCACCCAGAGGTAGCAGCAGCTCCAGGGCTGCTCGGAGGTGTTACCCTGGCACGCTCCCATCCATCCTCCTCATCCCAGGGAAACGAGCCAAGACACAGCCAAACGAACCCAGGGTGGGGGAACGTGGCGGAGCAACCCGAATCCAACTCAAATCCCTTCCACAGCTGTGCCAGAAGAGCCGGGAGTGGCCAGAACGATCCCAGCGGTGGGAACGCGGCCGCTCCTGGAGCAGACGGAGCTGCAAAGAGGAATCACGTGGGGAGTCTGTGCAGCCTGGGAGAGCTCGCTCCTCCAAAACTTTTCCTCATTAAACAATTCCAAACCACCCCACCCAGTTGCTGCTATTGTTGTCAGAGAGGGAATTCCAAGCAGAACAATGATTTCCACGACATTTTGCTGTTGGAAGAAGAAAACTGGTAACACTGCACAGCAATAACACAATTTCCACAGTAGTTTGTGCAGTACAAGTCTCCTTACAGAACAATTAACGTGCCTCAGATCCACTGTGCAGCAGGGATGGATTTTTAGATCCAGCCATCCAAAGGCAGGGATGTGGTGGGAGCCTCCCAGGCTGGAGTTGGCCATGGGAGGTTCATCCCTCGCACCCTGGGAGGGGGCAGAGCTCATTAAGAGGCTGCTCAGAGCAGAAGGAAACAATTCCCCCAGTCCCTGGAGAAATCCCTCTTCCCACGAGGGCACACGAGGCAGCTCCTCTGAACTCTCCAGCACCCCACAGCTCAGCCTGATTTGAACCATTTTTTGGGAACAGCCATGTGTTGTAAGTTCCAATTAATGGAAACAAATTCAGTGCTGTGTTCCTGGCACAACATGGGATGATGTAGAGGGGCTCAAAGTCAACCCAAGGGCCCATGAAAACAAAAGGGAGAAGAACAACAGTTTGGCTTTGTAATGTTTGATCTGCAATTAACACTTTTCTATGACTTTTGATAAAGTAAAGCACGAGCTGCCATTTGAACCCAAATGCAAGTAAGTGAACCCCAAAAAGATCATGGAATGGTTTGGGTTGGAAGGACCTGAACCACATCCTGCATCTCTGCCTTCATTCCCCCACGAGGCTGTTCCTGTGATACTGGAAATACCAACTCAAAACCAGCTCCAGAAATTGCTTCCTCATGCTATTCCACATTTTAACATGTAACTCCCCAACAAAATGCCTTCAGATTATAAATCATTTGGTTTTCAGGTAGCTGGAGTGAGGCAAAACCAAACCAAAATAATGAAAGATCTATGAATTAGAGTGTGTTTATTATTTCATAACTTGTCAGGAATTTGACCCATCCAGGAGCTCAGGGATGGGATGCCAGAACACAGAAGGCATCACCTCCCCCCCTGCAGAGGTGATTTCAGGTATCCCAACCATGTCCCTGGGGAGCACAAATGGTCAATTCTGAGCATTTATGACACAACAGGCAGAAAAAAAAGAGGAACAATAAAAATTAAGGAGGAAAAATGCAAGAAGTCTGTGTAAGACCCAAAAGTCCTGAGCAGAGCCAAGACATTTTTCAGACTTTTATTAAAATTAGATTGGCCTTTGTGAATCACATCTGCCCCTTGTGAGCAGCAAAAAAGCCCCAACATCCCAGTGAAAGACACAGAAGGGACCAGGGGCACATCTGTGAACAAGGTTCCTCCACACCCACAGCAAACTGAGACAGTACAGCTCAAACCCAGCACATTTCTAATGCTCACAGTGTTCCCAGAAGGCAAAACTACTCAAATCTGGTGTGCAGGTCTAAGGAAAATCAAGCTCTGCTTCAGCCCTTCCTCCTCTGAATGCCTTAAATAGGCTGTTACACGACTTGTTTATACGCCATTACAGCAAAACATGCTGAGTTTCTTCATCCTGCGTTACAGAACAAAATGTTACCCAATTCCTTCTGTAAAGCACCAAGAAATAGCTGTGAGACCACATGCCTGGGGAGGCACCCACGTGCTGGAGTAATCCTGCCTTACGTAACCACGGGCAGCCAAGGAAGGGCCAAACCAACCTCAGCCTCCACCGAGGGGCCCCACTCAGCCACCAGTGACATTCTTGTCTATACAATTTGAGGTATCTGACATGGAAACACAGAGCAGAGAGTCCTGGGTGGTTGGTTTTCTCTCCTTGAGCTCATCCCCATTAAGCAAAAATGAATCATTTGCTAATTGGCGAGTTCAGTTTGAAGGATGCCACTGTGATTCTTATCTGGGTTGCTGGAAGGCAGCTCCTTCCAAGGATTCAGCAAGCCATGGACAGAGATCATTCTCAGTGCACCCCACAATGTCAGGAATCTGAGCACTCATAATCCTGGAGATCACGGAATCCTTTATGTTGGGAAAGGCTCCAAGATCAAGTCCAACAATTCCCCAGCACTGCAAGGCCACCACTAGTCCATGTCCCCAAATGCCACATCCACCACACAGTCTCTGAACACTTCCAGGGGTGGAGACTCCACCACCTGCCTGGGCAGCCCCCTGCAATGCCTGAATACCCTTTCCAGGAAGAAATTCCCCCTTGTGTCCAATCTAAAGCTCCCCTAGGACTGTCTCCTCTTGTCCTATGCCTCGTTCTCTGGGAGCAGAGCCCAACTCGCCCTCCTGGCAGGGAGTTGCAGAGAGTGAGATGGTCCCCTCTGAGCCTCCTTTCCTCCAGGCTCAGCCCCCCCAGCTCCCTCAGCCTCTCCTGCTACTCCAGCCCCTTCCCAGCTCCATTCCCTGCCCTGGACACACTCACAGACTATCCTGAGTTGGAAGGGACCCACAAGGGTCATCGAGTCCAACTCTTAAGTCAGTGGCCCACACATGGGATTGAACCCATGACCTTGGTATACCAACTGAGCTAATCCAGCCCCTCAGTGTCCTTCCTGTCATGAGGGGCCCAGAACTGATCCCAGAATTCCAGGTGTGGCCTCACCACTGCCCAGCACGGGGGACGGGCACTGCCCTGGCCCTGTGGCCACTCTGAGGCTGCTCCAGGCATCGCTGGGACAGTCACTGGGAACACAGGCCCTGTGTCAGATGTGCTGCCAGCTGTGCCACTGCTGCCCTGGCAGGGAGGCACCTCCTGCCCTGGGCTCCCTCTGGAGCAAAGAGCCGGGCCAGGCCGGCGCTGCCATCAGAGACCCAGGGTAGGTGGATCATCACGGCTGTGCAGCGATTCCGGAGATGCCTCATCACTTGGCGCGGCTGGCAGGGATTGCAGAGCCAGGAGGTGCCCCCCGAGCCTCCTTTTCTCCAGGCTGAGCCCCCCTCAACTCCCTCAGCCCCTCCTGGAGCTCCAGCCCCTTCCCTTCTTGGACACGTGTGGGCTCAGCTCCAGAACTGCAGCCCTGGACAAGGCAGCCGAAAACAGGAGGTGCAAAACAGACCCCAAATCCACAGACAATAAATGTAACAACATCCACCTTCACCCCTTTCCACCTGCTGGCAGCCAAAAGCAAGCAGAAAGCACAGACACATTACTGTGAAAAGCAACCCAGCCTCTTGCACACAGATAAGGATAACAAATGTTTCACTCCTCGGTTTCAAACGTTTCAGCCAAGGAAGGAGCGTTACCAGTTAAGCTATTCCGGTAAATGAAATGAAAATTGAATATCAAGTCTAACCAGCATTAAATTCAAATAAATACATCTCAATTCCACAATCATAGGACATAGTTCTTATGACAAAACTTCTGCAGGAGGGAAAAGCACCCTTGATAAGTCTGGATATTAAGCTGAGGTACCACAGGCATCTCACAGTTTATCTAAATAAAGTGTCTCCTGCAAACAGCCCTGGAAGCTGCAGTGTGATTAACAGAGGTCCATTAGAGAGGCAATCCATAACCTGGCTCCTGTGAGGAGTCCCTGCCACATCCCTCTGCGTTTCCATGGCAACCAGGCAGGAAAATATAAAGCAAATTACAGTTAAATGAAAATTATTCTCCATGACAATATATGTTAATGCGGGAACATTTGCGAGGCCATTTCGGATAAAATGTTTACACTCACACATGTGTCTACAAAAATAAATAAAAGGCAGCTGGAGCAGCTAATGGATCATCCAGAGAGGGATCAGTCTTTTTTTCCCTAAGTTTTAATGTATGCAGAATAAAATTCTTCAAGCTGAGAGAATGGGAAACAACTCATCATACCCAACGCATGTGTCCATTTCCTTAAAAAAAAATATTCTTTAAGGAACAGCTTTTCAAAAGATCTAAAATACACATTTTGAATGTTGGGAGCCTTTAATTTCCCTGGCTGCAAACAAAGAGCACATTTCCACCTCCCCCTCCCAGCACAAAATGGTTTGAAGGAGAGGTTAAGTTTATAGGGAGCTGGGGGTGTTCAGCCTGGAGAAGAGGAGGCTCAGAGGTGACCTCAGCACTGTCTGGAACTGCCTGAAGGGAAGTTCTGGCCAGGTGGGGGTTGGTCTCTTCTCCCAGGCACTCAGCAATAGGACAAGGGGGCACGATGGGCTCAAGCTCTGCCAGGGGAAATTGAAGTTGGAGAGCAGAAAGAAATTCTTTGCAGAGAGAGTGCTCAGGGATTGGAATGGGCTGCCCAGAGAGGGGGTGGATTCCCCATCCCTGGAGGTTTTTCAGCTGAGCTTGGCCGTGGCACTGAGTGCCATGATCTGGTAAAGGGACTGGAGTTGGACCAAGGGTTGGACTTGATGATCTGGGAGGTCTTTTCCAACCCAATCCCTTCTGTGATTCTATGGATGTGGCACTGAGTGAGAATATCCAACCCTACTGTGAGAATCCACCACGTCTTGATCCAACCCCACTGTGATCACCAGCCCAGCTCCCTCAGCCTCTCCCCACACCTGATTGAAACTGGAATAGTGACTTGTTTTAATCAGTTATAACTCCCAGAAAACTGGGAAGTGTTTTATACCTCAGAGTTTGCCCTGGTGAGCAGGTCACTGACATGCTCTGGAAAAGGGCACAGTGAAGCTGTACAAGGTGATCCGACTCCCCCTCAGTCACCACTTTGCCTGACCAGCCCTTTTTTAGGGGATTTATCTCAGTTTTTTAACATCTTATGGAGCATGAGGGAAGTTAATTGGAATGAGGCTCGTCAAGACACAGTCACTTGGGTTATTTTTTTTCACTCCCTTGGCTTGTAGTCCAAAGAAAACCCAAAGAAAGGAAGGTTATAAACTGACTTACAGTCTCTGCCACTGAAGCGCCACGTTTTGAGAAGGGTTTAAAATACTGCCCTGGAAAACAAGCCCCCTCAGCCACCCTGCCAAGTTCCTTTCCCATGGAAATGCTCTGCCTGTTCCACGAGTACCACAGGTGCAGGTTTCTTAGGAAGGCCCAGAAAGAGCACAAGGCCCTTTTTGAAGGCGTTTGGGAGCAGAGAGGAGGGCATTGACTGAGCTGGCACATCCCAGCCCGCTCCCTCTGCCCTCTGCATCTGCTCCTGCCTCCGCCTCCGGAACAATGCTGGGAGCAGCAGCATCGTAACTTTTTATGACAGTGGGAAAACTGCAATCTTCTCCACGAGTTTGCTCCACCCTGCACATAAAACTGCTCACAGGTTCAACCATAAAGCAAACTCCCTCCTTTGAAGTTGCACCCCGAGCCCCTGCGCGCCTTGGAAAGCCGAGCTGGAACAAGGCGGCGCGTGAAGGTTTTACATAACCAGCCTCCCCAATCAGCCCCAGCCACTGTTGACAAAAGCAAGTCAGGTCAGGGATAAGTATCTGGGTAACAAAACTCCTCGTAGGTGAGCTCAGGTTACCCACAAACACCAGAGTCACACACCACATTCCAGCCGTGCTCCACTTTCCGTGAGGATCACTCGCTGCAGAGCCCACGGCAGCGTTCCCATCATCACCCCAGCTCCTTTGGAATCACAGAATAGAATCATGGAATCGACTGGGTTGGAAAAGACCTCCAAGATCATGAAGTCCAACCCTTGATCCAACCCCACTGTGATCACCAGCCCAGGGCACGGAGTGCCCTGGGCTGGTGATCACAGTAGGGTTGGATCAAGACGTGGTGGATTCTCACAGTAGGGTTGGATCAAGACATGGTGGATTCTCACAGTAGGGTTGGATCAAGACATGGTGGATTCTCACAGTAGGGTTGGATCAAGACGTGGTGGATTCTCACAGTAGGGTTGGATCAAGACGTGGTGGATTCTCACAGTAGGGTTGGATCAAGACATGGTGGATTCTCACAGTAGGGTTGGATATTCTCACTCAGTGCCACATCCATAGAATCACAGAATGGATTGGGTTGGAAAAGACCTCCCAGATCATCAAGTCCAACCCTTGGGCCAACTCCAGTCCCTTTACCAGATCATGGCACTCAGTGCCACGGCCAAGCTCAGGTTAAAAACCTCCAGGGATGGGGAATCCACCCCCTCTCTGGGCAGCCCATTCCAATGCCTGAGCACTGGATTTTTTCCTGATCTCCAACTTCAATTTCCCCTGGCAGAGCTTGAGCCCATCGTGCCCCCTTGTCCTATTGCTGAGTGCCTGGGAGAAGAGACCAACCCCCACCTGGCCAGAACTTCCCTTCAGGCAGTTCCAGACAGTGCTGAGGTCACCTCTGAGCCTCCTCTTCTCCAGGCTGAACACCCCCAGCTCCCTCAGCCTCTCCCCACAGCACTTGTGCTCCAGTCCCTTCTCCAGCCTTGTTGCCCTTCTCAGTTGGGTTGGAAGAGACCTCTGAGATCATCAAATCCAACCCTTGATCCAACCCCACTGTGATCACTCCGTGCCCTGGGCTGGTGATCACAGTGGGGTTGGATCAAGACATGGTGGATTCTCTGTCCCTGGAGGTGTTTAAGAGGACGCTCAGTGCCACATCCAGTCCCTTCTTCAGCCTCGTTGCTCTTCTCTGGACCCACTGCAGCCCCTCAACAGAACCTGATCCACGGCTCCTTCCACCTTCCCCTCCACAGGATGTGCAGGATATCACAGAATGGGGTTGGAAGGGACCTCTGGAGATCACCCAGTTCAACCCCCCTGCCAGGGCAGGGTCACCTGGAGTAGGGGACACAGGAACGTGTCCAGGTGGGTTTGGAATGTTTCCAGAGAGGGAGATTCCATGTCCTGCCTGGGCAGCTATTCCAGTGCTCTGATACCTCCATGGAATGAAGTTCCTCCTCAGGTTGAGGTGGAACTTGTTATGTTTTAATTTATGTATCTCCATACAAGGCACAGAAACCAGCAACAAACACCAGACTAATAAACAGAACTAAACCCTGCCATTCCAAGCCCAGCAGTGTTGCTACGATCCTCTGCAAACCTCGCTAATTGCTGGGATTGGGTTTCCAGGGAAGCTCTCGCTGCAGCAGTGCAGGGGCTGAACGTTGTTCTCACAAAGAACTTGTACAAGCCCAGGCTGCACGTCTGCAACAGCCAGGATTTATATTCCAGGCACAAATCTGATTATGCTCCACACACTGTCCTCACAAGGCTCCGGGCAGGTGGATCCCACCAGGCCAAGAGGCCTTCCCGGACACCCGGTGGGGTTCCCTGTGCTCCCTGCTGGGCTCCACATCCCTCTGCAGGGAACTGCCCGACTGTGTCAAATCCCTTCACAGCAGAAAAGTCATTTTCTCTCTAAATGTAAGGAAGTGCATGCTAATGTGGAGTCAGATTCCCAGGAAAACCAGGCCAGGAGAAAAAAGGGCAGGAGATTCAGGAACACCAGACTGCTGGGCAACACTCCTGGTAACCTCACGGGAGAGCCCCATCAAGTACAGGATCAATCCATAACACCAAGACATTCCAAGAGAGCTCCAAGCAGGGCCAGTGAGTGGTGAGGGAGATGCAGGAGAGGGAAGGAGCTGCTCCCTGTGAGCACAGCACGGCACAGCACCCCAAAGATCCCTGCCAGCAATGCCCACGGATCCTTCACCTCAGAGCAGCTTTACTGCCTGCCCAAACACTTCACTCCCAGCATGCAAAACCAAGGCCCAGCTCTCCAGAGGCAGAGGAAGATGCAGGATGATCTCAGAGAGGAGAAAGGCAGGAACAGACAGGAGGGAACATCAAAAGGCAGACAGGCTAAAATTAGAGACAAGAATCCTGCATGAGGAGGACCAAGGCAAGTGCAGAACCTCCATCAGATGAGGTTCCTGGGAAGGGGGAAGGATGGCCAGGAGGGAGAGGAAATATCCTGGTGGGTGAAGCAGGGGAAGCTCACAGACAGACACACTGCAGAAGGAAATTAAATCCAGCACTTTAAGACTACAACCTCCAGCTCCCCAGCCAAGGAGCACACTCAGCACACCAGGAAAGAGCCACGGAGCTGACTCCTCGTCTGATCCCTTCCCCCCTGGCTGAGGGATAACTCAAAGGAATTCAGCTCTCGCCACAGAACCGGTTTAACACCCCAGTGCCAGTGCTGATCACAGAGGAAGGGAATTGAATTCGCTGCCATCACCCACAACAGAGCAGCTGAGTAACGTGGGGCACCTCAGATCCCCGTCAGGGAGCCAGGAGCCTTCTGGGCTGCTGGAAAAAGAGAGAGCAAACAGCTCCGAGCCCAGGAGAGCCACCACACAGGACCCAGACGGGTGCTGGGACAGCCCATGGCAAGCAGGGAACCTGGGGAACCCAGAGCAGTTACCAGGGAGCCTGATTCCCAAATCCAACATGCTCCCCCGTGTCCTTCTGAGCTGGTGGGACAGGAAACCACCCAAACAAAAAGGTCGACACTCAAGGAGAGCAGGTTTTCATCATCAAACCTGTGCACTCAACCCTTGGACTGCTCAAAAGGTGAAGCTGTACACACAAAATCCCCAGACTTGCTCGTTACAGCCCACGGCCAGCTCGGCCAAATGGCTGTGCCTGTGCTGAGCTGCAAGATGAACCCAGGCAGGCAGGCAGGGTG
This sequence comes from Pithys albifrons albifrons, assembly GCF_047495875.1. Lineage (NCBI taxonomy): Eukaryota > Metazoa > Chordata > Aves > Passeriformes > Thamnophilidae > Pithys > Pithys albifrons. The sequence continues at coordinate 21,011,844 of NC_092469.1, forward strand.
GGCAGCAGCCAAGCCCCGTAACCAGAGCACCCCGTGGCATGTCTGTGTGTGCCCCCACTCCCACATCCCTTCCCTGCATTCCCTGCATCTCTTCCCAGCTTTGCCGTGGCCAATCCCACCCCTGCACTGAGGATATATGGATATATTTATAGCAGGTTCCGTGCCCAGTGCACCCCAGGCCTGACGCAATCGCAGGGCGCCGGTCGATGTGTTGTTGTTACGACAATGCTGACATTTCACAATCTGCAACAACCAACCACCCTCCTGCAGAACGTGGAAAACACCAGCCCCGGAGTGTAAAGTCTATCCCAAAGATTAGTGCTTCCCGAGGGACTCGGTCACTGCCCCAGACAGCAGGATCCCAGCCCTGCCACCCCCTCCCTGGAGCAGCCACCAGGACACCATTCCCAACGGGCAACTTCTTGGAACTTTATCTTGGCTGCTCCTGGAGCTGGGCAGCCTGCAGGAACCCAGCTACTCACCAGCCACTTGGAGCTCCTGGTACAACTTGTTTACACAGCGCAGGTCACAGGATCGGCTGGAAGGTGTAAGCAGGATATAGTTTTTATGGCTCTGAACTCCTGCCCAGATAAGCCGATAAGGCTGCGCTGGGGGCGGGGAGCACTTTCATGTGTGGCTGAGTCGAGAGGAAGAGGCACCATGAGCTGCAGCCACGCAGTTGGTGCTGAATAATGAAGCTTCCATTCACCTCTAGAGCTATTTAATGCATTTTTTTCGCAGTTCCTAATTACACACCCTTTCATTTCACATCCAGATATTGAGGGCAGCGCTGTGTTTCCAAGCCCAGCTCTCCAGCCCTCAGGGACACGCTGCCTCCGGAGCCTGGTGAATTTTTTACAGGGTAACATCTCCCTTCTCTCTCTCTGATTCTTCCCCGTGCCTGTGACACAGTTTTAGCAGCTTTATGCTGCTCTAAAGGTAAATTATTCTAGACCTTCTCCATCCTGCAAAGCTGTCAGTGTCTTAAAAATAAATTACAGAACCAGCTTCCTCCAGCGTTTGCTTCCCCTCCCTGCCCTGACTTCCCTCACCCTGTACCCACCCTCTGGTGACACCTGCACACACCCACACCCTCAGGGAGCACCTGGAGCCCATCACCCAAACAAGGACCACCTGAACTGCTGAGAGCAAACCCACCACAGCACAAGAGGAAAGCAGAGGTCTCCTCCCTGGAAAAACAGTCCCCTCACACACAGCTGAGACAGAGCTGCCTTTACACACAGTACAAAGTTTTCTACCCTTTCCATTCTCAAAGTCCATGATTTCATTCCATGGCATTTCAGTCACACACAAACCCAGCACTGACACACTTGCACTTAACAGCAAAATAAATATTTCAGTGTTTCCACAAGATATCCAGTGTGGTAACCTTTGGTTTCCGAATCCAAACGCAACATACAATCAATACCCTGCCCCTGCCACTGCAGCAATTCACAGCAGAAGGTTTATTTTAAAAACACTCATCGACTAAGTTTGGTTTTCTTCGAGCAGGGGAAGAAAGGCAGCCTCCAGATTTGGAGAGGATAAATAATTCAATGCCTGGATGCCAAGGGCAGAGCTGCACACATCCATATGGCAGGGACAATGCAGACAGTAATATATGCTGCACATCACCACCCTGACAGTGCCTTCAACCCTGACCTAGAAAAAAACAGCACTTTCTCCCGACTCCAGCAGCCAATTCCCTCCCCTCACACGGAGGGTTATGGTGGGAAGTGCCTCCCAACGCTCCATCCTCCCCATCCCTCGCCCTCCCCAGGCTGCAGCTCCAGCCCCTGCTCACGGCAGCTCCACGGACACGGGCGGTGTGACTTCCTCGCACCGTGAGCTCCAAAAATGAGACTGAACCCGAGGACACACACAGGGGTTCAGGAGTCCTCGCTGGAGCTCCTGCCTTCCCACCACCAACATTGAGAGGAGCAGGAAAAACCAGGCCTGGCGAGACACCGGCAATGCCCGAAGGGAGAAGGAGCAGAGGGAGAGGGGAGGCTGTTCCTGCAGAGCCGGGACCTTCACGGGGGGCTGCTGAGCCACAGAGCCCCCATGGCATCCCCAGGGCATCCCCAGGGCATCCCAAACACACGGAGCATGATGGATGGACAGAGGACCACAGAGATCCTGTTATATGGACACAGGACCACCCAGGTCCCACTGGATGGACACGGGACCACACAGGTCCTGTTGGGATGCCAGAGAACCACACAGGTGCCACCGGAGGGACACGGGACCACAGAGATCTTGTCAGACTGACACAGGACCACACAGATCCCACTGGATGGACACAGGGCCACATAGATCTTGTCAGACTGACACAGGACCACACAGATCCCACTGGAGGGACACGGGACCACACAGGTCCTGTTGGAATGACAGAGAACCACACAGGTGCCACCGGAGGGACATGGGACCACATAGATCTCGTCAGACTGACACAGGACCCACGCGGGTCCCCCTGGAGGGACGCGGGACCCACGCGGGTCCCCCTGGAGGGACGCGGGACCCACGCGGGTCCCCCTGGAGGGACGCGGGACCCACGCGGGTCCCCCCTGGAGGGACACAGGGCCACAGAGAAGACCAGACCACATCTTCCCCCACAGAATAAGCAAGAGGCCACTCCCCAGGGAAACCATCCCTCCTCCTCCTCCTCCCCTCCAGAACCCTCATGGGCATCAAGCCACACTCACTTCACACTCCCCAAATCAACCACACCCTGCCCCACTGTCCTGTTTGGGTGATTTGATAATTTCACTACAATTTGAAAAAAAAACATTAGAATCAAGAGGAAGGATTCTGGAGCCCAAAATACCTGATATAATTAACTGCACCTTCCAACATGATTATTTCCTTTCCTGACCCCAATTACTCCTTCAGTTTATTAAAGAGAACTCAAATACAGAGCAATATTAACACCCCAAAGAGTCACATAAACAGAAAAAAAGTCTGAGGGCACCATTACAAACAGAGTTAATGGAAGTCCATGATTAGAAATGGATCTTGAAAGCTGTCAGATCAAAGCAAGACCTTCCTCGTGGAGGGGCTGCATTACCCTCGGAGCCACAGCACTAATACCATCTATAAAAATATTTTGCTGCAATAAGTGAAGAACAGCAGCGTTTCATCTGTCAAAAGGTGTGAGGCTTTTATGGGATTAGCCATTCCACAGGCAGCATCAAAATTACAGATTTTTAGAAGCCCCCCCAGCTCAGCTGACAGAGACTCCCCAGCCCAACGTGCACCCACTTCCCTCGCACGCTCCAGGCCCAGCAGATTTCTCACTCCTATTACCATTTAAGCTTCTTTTACCTTTTTTTTCCCTCATCCCCTCGTAAAGATTACAAACTGGCACCACCTCTAAGCAGCCCCAGTTGAAGCAGCACCACCCAGACTCAGAGAAATTAAGATTTTTTTTTTAAATACCCAACAGTTGCATGAGAAAATCCACCAGAAACCGCCAGTTCTCACACGGGAAAACTGGAAGATTGGGGTGGAAAATGCTCCAACCCAGCCTGCAGAGCACGGGCTCTGACAGCTTCCCACCCCTTCCCTGCAGGAGCCCAAAGGCAGCGTGTTGCCCAGACTTTCAGGGCTGCACAAACCTGCTCAGGACGCCTGTGATTTCAAACAATTGGCTCCACAAGCTTTCCCCGAGCGTGTTTTACGGCCCGGCATCGGTGGCACACAAATTACGTAACACTTGGCTGAGAAACCCTCCGAAAAAGCGGCTCCCTCCGCTAATCCCTCCCGCAGGAAGGAGGAAAATGCTTAAAAGCTGCATACAAATCATTCCTGCCAGTGTCGTGCAGGCTGGTTTAAATTAGAGGGGGGGAAAAATATGTGTGAGCTGCTCAGGAAACGCTGGAGCCTCAGCTGAGGGGCCTTTCCCAACCGGCACACCGGGATCCTCCCAGAGACCCTCAGTCACCTTTACTGGGGATCAACAAGGGAACAGGAGAAGAACAACCCCCATGGAAATATTTTCCAGTGTTAGTTGCTGTGCTGTACTGAAAAGCAGCAGTACCTGCCACTACTTGCTCTGGGTCTGCCACCATTAAATCTTAATACCCAGGAGGAATTTCAATCCGTAAGGCAAGTGCTGAGCCTGAAATTCAGGTCCGGGGCAGGAAGAGGGGCAGAGCTCCTGAGAAAGCCACCACTCCATAATTTTACAAAAGGTAATTAACCAGCTCCAGCCCTGTGTGTTTCCTTCCCTTGGAGAAGGATTTCTTCACCGAGCAATTAGTCTGTCCCAGTTAAGGCTCGAGTCACCACACAACATGTTTTCCCCAAACAAAGCCACATGCACTATTTTTAAAAGAAAAACTATTGCCATTTCCTCACAGCCACTTCAATCTTTTCCTAGTTTTTGCCTTAGTCACTGCCTGGATGTAAAACTCAGTGAAACACCACTGTGGGAGCCTCTCAAATCCCAGGTTTATTCCCACAGTGCAAACACTTCATCATTCCAGAGCACTGACTCCTTTTAATGTACAGAAAAGCAGGAGGTAAGGGGAAAAAAAAAACCCTCTCAGTACTTCAAACACATGTCCAAAAGCCACAACATAAAGACAAAGAGGGCAGATTAAATGCTGTAAAGACACACTGGTTGGGAACGTTCCTTTGAAGTGTCTGCAGGAAACACTGTCATCGCAGCCATGTTACAATTACACAGTTAAAATAATCAGCCCCAGTTGTAAGTAGCCCATCTGGCTCCCTGGAAAGGGAACGCTGCTGGTTCACTATTGATTAACACGACGAGGCTCCCTGACCCCAGAGAAACACATTTGGCTGCTCTGCTGAGCAGCCGAGGAGGCAGCACAGCACGCTGGGCTTTGTTCACCAGCATTTGGGGGGGCTTGGCCCCCTCAACCTCCAGCAGAAAATAAACTAATCTTATCAGCCCACCTACCACACACGAAGGAAGAAATTAAGACAAAAGGGTTTTGCTTTGGGGCTTTTTTTTTTTTAGTTTTCCTTCCCCATCCAAACCGGACAAATCTGCAGGTTTAAGTCTGAGGAAACGGTGCTGCAACATCAGAAAAACAAAAACCAGCCCATTAAAATAAAAATAATTCAGTTCACCCTGAGCCGTGTTGCTTCAGGAAATGGAGACACAGACAAGAGTTCATGGCTAAAAGCAGAACTGAACAGCAAAACCAATCGTGGAACAGAAATGCAACATCTCCTGTTTGCAGTGGGCAGAGCTGGCAGGGCTGGCAGGGCTGGGCATTCCCAGGCACTGTGGGCAGCAGGAATAGGGGAGAGAGGGGCTGTGAGAGAGGGCTGGGCATTCCCAGGCACTGCTTCCAGCAGGAATAGGGGAGAGAGGGGCTGTGAGAGAGAGCTGGGCATTCCCAGGCACTGTGGGCAGCAGGAATAGGGGAGAGAGGGGCTGTGAGAGAGGGCTGGGCATTCCCAGGCACTGCTTCCAGCAGGAATAGGGGAGAGAGGAGCTGTGAGAGAGGGCTGGGCATTCCCAGGCACTGTGGGCAGCAGGAATAGGGGAGAGAGGGGCTGTGAGAGAGGGCTGGGCATTCCCAGGCACTGTGGGCAGCAGGAATAGGGGAGAGAGGGGCTGTGAGAGAGAGCTGGGCATTCCCAGGCACTGCTTCCAGCAGGAACAGGGGCAGCAGGGCTGGGAGAGCAGGAACAGGGGCAGCAGGGCTGGAAGGGGGGCTGGCCGTGCCCCAGGCCCGGCCGTGCCCCAGGCCCAGCCGTGCCCCAGGCCCAGCCGTGCCCCCCTCTCAGAGTCTCCCCAGCCATCCTGGCTGTGGCTCAGCCCAGCCCGGGCACCCACAGGCCCCGGCTCGCCCAGCCCCGCTCCAGGCTGGATGTGCCCAGGCAGGTCTGGCACCTCCCGTGGGACCGAGGGCTCTCCTGGGAGTGCTGGCACGGAGCCTGCTGAGCCCCACGGACCCCACACACCCAGCCTGGGGCACAGGGCCTGAGCCACGGGGGGCACAGGGCCTGAGCCACGGGGGGCACAGGGCCTGAGCCACGGGGGGCACAGAGCACCCCCCGAGCCCAGCCCTGCACTGCCAGGGCTGCCCATGGGGGGAAAGAGGGTCCTGGGGGGGACAACCCTGAGATCAGCTCAGTTGGTTACAACTGGGTTGCAATAATGCCAAGGTCATGGGTTCAATCCCCTGTGTGGGCCACTGACTTGAGTTGGACTCGATGGTCCTTGTGGGTCCTTCCAGCTCAGAATAGTCTGTGAAAAGAGGGTCCCACGGGGGGGACAGGTGGGTCCCACAGCCCCAGGGACACGTTTCCATGCCAGGTTTCTGTGCCATGAACTAACACCATGCCCAGGGTTTCCCTACTGGGTGCAGAACACGGTGTGGGTCTCACTCCACATCCCCTTCCAAGCCCTTCCAGCAGCCCAGGGATCCACCAGGACACCCAGCCCATGGAAACTCCAGCACTTTCCCTTCTCAGCTGATCAAGCCAAACGTTGAGTTCCTGGGAGGGCACACACAGAACGTGTCGGGGCTGCCTGGGAACATGTGAGAGTTCAGCTCCTTTCCCCTCTCCAGGACTCACGCAGTGGGTTCCCCCCACAGCAAAAGGAAATAATTGGAGTGGTTATGTAAAAATGCTCCATTTTATGAACAAAACAAAAAAGGAGAAATGCACTGAGCTGCAAGTTCCTTAAATTTATACAGATTTCAGGAAGGCACAGGGGTGTTTTCACCTAAAAAAAGTCTTTGCCTACAGAGGGATAAAAAATGGTGTATCCCCCCTTTGAGGAGCCATCTCAGAGGGAATTTTGCTTCAGGAGCTGCCTGGAATTCGCTCTCTGCCTCCAGAGCCGCGTCCCCAGCGGTGAGAGAGCACTTTGTGTACAAAACCGGGCGGGGGGAGGGACCTTTTCCTGCAACTGGACACCAAAACAGATGCCCGGGGCGGGGGGAGCAGCCGAGCCCCCGCGGCTCGGTGGGGGCCGCCCGGGCCCAGCTGCTGCCCCTGGGAAAGGGCAGAGGGCACCGAGGGCTCCGCTCCCCCCGCCCCTGCCCCTCTGAGCGGGACCCCCGAGCGGGGCCGGGGGAGGCTCGTCCTGCGCCGCAGCTGTTTGGGGGTGGGAGCTCGGCGGGTTTTTTTCTTCTCTGCCTTTTTTTCTAAGGGGCAAAGGTGTCGATGGGCCCCTCCCGGCACACAAAGGCTGCTCGGAGGGGAGAAACACGCAGCGATTTAAAGATTAAACCGGGCCCGGCGGAGCGCGGAGGGCCCGGGCCCTGCACGGCACAGCCTGCCCGGGATGATGAAACGGGAAACGGAAATTCCCGTTGCGGACAACTCTGGCTCTCGTTCCTCGCCCCCAAACGCGCTTCGCCCCCTGCGACAGAACACACACCCCGCCCCAAACCGGCAGGGGAGGGGGCGGCGGGACCGGGGCTGGGCACGGCCCCCGGGACCCTCCCCGGGCTGCCCCCGCGCCCCCAAACCCGGGGCAGGGCCGGGGTGTCGCTGCAGCCGCCCGGGCCGGGCCGCCCCCGCCGGGGGTGCCCCGAGAGCCGCCCCCGGTACCGCAACCGGCACATCCTCTCTCTGCGCCCTCGCTGCGGCGCTTCCTCCCCGCCGGCCGCCCCCGCCGGGCCGCTCCGCCCCGGTGCCGCCGTGCCCGGTGCCCACCCCCGGCCCCGCCGCTCTCCGGTTCCCCCCCACCACCCCCCCACCCCGCCCCGCAGCGGCGCTTACCGGTGTGGGGGCGGCCCCGCGGCGGAGCGGGCCCCGCGGAGGCGGCCCCGCAGTGCCGGTTCGCTCCGCTCCGCTCCGCTCCGGTGCCGTTCCCGGTGCGCGCTCCGGTGCCGGTGCCGGTGCGGCCCAAGCGCGGGGGGCGCGCGCCGAGGCGGCTCCGGCCGCGCGCTCTGCCCCCGCGCCGCTGAGACGGCGCCGCCCATTGGCCCGCTGAGACGCGCACGGCCATTGGCCCGATGAGACGCGCACAGCCATTGGCCCGCTGAGACGCGGACGGTCATTGGCCCGATGAGACGCGCACAGCCATTGGCCCGCTGAGACGCGCCCGTCCATTGGCCCGATGAGACGCGCCCGTCCATTGGCCCGATGAGACGCGCCCGTCCATTGGCCCGATGAGACGCGGACGGTCATTGGTGGGTGCGGGGAAGGGGCGGGGAGTGCAGCAGCCCCCGCGGCGCGCGGGGTGTGATGGGAGCGGCGCGCGCGACGTGTCCGCGCGGCGCCGCCGCCCATTGGCTGAGCGAGAGTGAGGAACTTCCGGGGCGGGGCCACGGCGGGGCCGGGGGGAGAGATCGGGAATGGGAACGGGAACGGGAATGGGAACAGGAACGGGAATGGGAACGGGAACGGGAACGGGAATGGGAACAGGAACTGGAATGGGAACGGGAACGGAAATGGGAACAGGAACGGGAATGGGAACGGGAACGGGAATGGGAACGGGAACGGGAATGGGAATGGGAACGGGAATGGGAACGGGAATGGGAACGGGAATGGGAATGGGAACGGGAATGGGAACGGGAACGGGAATGGGAGCAGGAATGGGAATGGGAACGGGAATGAAAATGGTTTTATTTCGTCAAACTGAGTGTCAGGATCAGGGAGGTTCTGCCGCAGTACAGAATTCCTGGCTGGGAGGGCGGGCAGGGCTGGCACAGGGTGGGCAGAGCAGCTGTGGGTGCCCCAGCCCTGGGAGTGTCCAAGGAAAGGGCTTGGAGCAACCTGGGACAGTGGGAGGTGTCCCTGCCCATGGCAGGGCTGGCACTGGGTGGGCTTTGGGGTCCCTTCCCACCCAAACCACCCCATGCCTGCAGGGTGTGTCTCGTACCACTCATCAGGGCCAGGGCCCTCCCTGCCACCAGACGGGCAGAGTCCCCAGGGAGCAGATCCCAGCCCTGGAGCAGATCCCACCCCTGGAGCTGATCCCACCCCTGGAGCATCCCCACCCCTGGAGCTGATCCCACCCTTGGAGCAGATCCCACCCCTGGAGCCGATCCCAGCACTGGAGCTGATCCCACCCCTGGAGCCGATCCCACCCCTGGAGCTGATCCCACTCCCGGAGCAGATCCCACCCCTGGAGCAGATCCCACCCCAGGGAGCAGATCCCACCCCTGGAGCATCCCCACCCCTGGAGCAGATCCCACCCCGGAGCAGATCCCACCCCTGGAGCTGATCCCACCCCTGGAGCAGATCCCACCCCTGGAGCTGATCCCACCCCTGGAGCAGATCCCACCCCTGGAGCTGATCCCACCCCGGAGCAGATCCCACCCCTGGAGCATCCCCACCCCTGGAGCCGATCCCACCCCTGGAGCCGATCCCAGCACTGGGGGCTCTGCTGGGGGCAGCCCTGGCACAGCTGTCCCCTGGTGCTGTGCTGGGGGCAGCAGCTCTGCCCTGACCTCACCCACAGCTCACTGGGCTTTAACCCCCTTTTCCAGGAGCAGAGCCCAGTCCAGGATGGCTCTCCTGGCACGGGCAGGGGCACTCCGAGTCACTGGGCAGCCTGAGGGGCTGTGCCCGTGCTGGGGGTGCCAGAGCCCCCCAGGAAGGGGAAGGGCAGTGCCAGTGCTGGGCTCAGCAGGCAGGAAGGGCTGGCTCAGCTCGTGCCCAGCTCTGCTGTTCAAGACCAGCAGGAGAGGTTTAGTCTGAGCCTGGTGAGCTGGTCCTGTGTTCCACTCAGTCTTTGTATCTCTGCCCATCCTACTGCTCTGTAAGACCTACTAAGCCACTCAAAGAAAGGGTGTTGGGGTTTCTGGGCTCCTTCCCATGAAGCTGCTGGTCAGACCTCCCTGAAACCCCCAGGTGAGTGTTGGCCTCGGAGCAGGGGGGAAATGTGTGTTGGCATTTCCTGAGTATAGTTGTCTGTACCTGCTTCCTTGGCAACCTTGAATGACATCCAGGTCAGAGATCCAGCACTGGGGGGGAAATTCTGTCCTTTCTGTGTCACCCTGACCTGTTTCTGTTTGAACACAACAGCCTGGGCCAGGGAGGGGCTTTGAAGTGCTCAGAGAAGGGGAGGTGACAGCAGGAATGGGCTGGTTCCACCGGGGCTGTTCTCTGCTTCCCTGGTGAGACTCGTGTGATGGGCACGTTGGTCCTGCCTGGGCTCTTCCTCTGGGGGGGCTTTTGCTCCTGGCTTGGAACACTTAAGAGAGGAAGAAATGGCAGTTGCTGAGCACCTTTATCCTTCACTGGAGGTTGTGAGCTCTTGAATCCTAAAATAAAACAAATACCTGGTGCTGAGGAGGAGAGAACACTGTGTGAGGGCAGGGAAGGGAAATGAGGCCACTGGGGAATGTGTTTCAGGCCTATTTCTGGCTGTCCCAGCCAGCTCAGAGGACACTGACTGTGGGGACAGCTCTCTGGCCCTCCAGTCCCCACTCTGGGACTCTTCCCAGGCTCACTCTGCAGGTGGCACCTGTGCCAGCCCCTCGTCTGCCCTGGCACCTGTGGGTGACCAAACACATCCCACTCCTCCAGCTGAGCCCCCCTGGGGCTCCACAGCCCCTGTCTCGGGAGGGAAGGACCTTTATGTCAATCCTAGTGCTGGAAATTCCTGTTCTGTGCCACTGTGGGTGCAGTTCCCTGCTGACCCAGCCCCTGAGACCAGGCTGTGATTTATGATGGTCCAGCTGCCAACACCACAGAGGCCAAGCCAGTAGAACTTCAGAAGAACTTTGATTAGAAAAACCTTTACTTTAAGCTTGGCTCGTGTTTTAATTAATGTCATCTATTAAGAGTGATGGTTTTGGCAAACCCAGCAGCCATTTGGGAAGGCAGCAAGGGGTGCAGCTGCTGTGCTGCAGCACAACCTCCCTGACTCTGCACACACTGTTTTACTAAATAAAACCATTTTCAAGCCATCCTTCTTGTTGTTGTTGCTCAGGACACTCCAAGTTAAGCTGTTCCATGATGTGATGATATTAAGAAATAAAGTCTGGGCTTCCACCCTCTTCTTTCCAGTGAGGTGGTTGCTCCCAGCTCTGCAAGATTAAGGCTAAACTCGTGCAACAGCTCATTTGTACCTCAATCTGCCTTGTTTTGAAGGTTTAACTGCTTGGTACAGCTCAGTCATCCCCAGCTCAGCATTTTGAGGGTTTAACTCCTGGGGGCAGCTCTTTGTGCCCAGCTCTGGGTTTAACCCCTCAGTGCACCCAGCTGTGCACCCAGCAGTGGGTTTGGGCCCCTCGAAGCTGCTGTGGTGGTGGATAAAGTGTATTTACAGAGCTCCCTGCAGGACTCACACCTACCTGTGTGGAGAGCAAGTCCCCGGAGCTCTGAGGCTGGTGCAGCCACAGAGGATGGATTGGAGGGAAATGCTCTCCCGCTGCTGGGGAAACGCCTGCTATTGATGTTCCAGGTGTGAACCCGTGACAGCCCTGCTCTAATTACTGCTTTTATATTCCTGATGACAGGCTTTGGGTTTCCAGGCTGCTCATGGATTCCAGGGGTGTGCCAGTTGCTCACCCAGAGCAGTGTCACTCCCTCCCGCAGCCGGCGGGGGTTGGAGGTGCCACCTCCCACACAGGTGGGTTCGGGGGCTCCTCCCGAGCCCCACACGCTGCAGCAGCTCCCCGGGGACTGCCCTCCTGCTGCTGAGGGATCTGCTTCGAGCCACAAACACGCTACCCCCTCCCCTTCTCATCACTCTGAGCGCGGCTCCTTCTCCCCTGCCTTGCCCTTGGTGGCGGTTCCGGAGCCCCGGCTGGCAGAGGGCGGAGTGCCGGTGATCCCCTCCCTGCTGTCACCTGTCACCTGCCTGTCCTGCACTCCCAGGGCCTCAGAGGGGATCCCCTCCCTGCTGTCACCTGTCACCTGCCTGTCCTGCACTCCTGGGGCCTCAGAGGTGATCCCCTGTCACCTGTCACCTGCCTGTCCTGCACTCCCGGGACCTCAGGGGTGATCCCCTCCCTGCTGTCACCTGCCTGTCCTGCACTCCCGGGGCCTCAGAGGGGATCCCCTCCCTGCTGTCACCTGTCACCTGCCTGTCCTGCACTCCCGGGCCTCAGAGGGGATCCCCTCCCTGCTGTCACCTGCCTGTCCTGCACTCCCCAGGGCCTCAAAGGTGATCCCCTCCCTGCTGTCACCTGTCACCTGCCTGTCCTGCACTCCCGGGGCCTCAGAGGTGGCCCCCAGCCAGGTGTGCACCCCAGTGCTGTGTGCTGGGCTCGCCCTGGGCCGGGAGCAGCAGTGCCAGTGGCAGTGCCAGGCTGGCCTCTCCCCCACGGGCACCCAGCTGATCCCAAGCTGCTCCTGGAACAAGGAATAGGCGTGCTGGGTTTGGAGTGGCTGGTGCCAAAAGGCTGAGCAGCTTTCCTGGTGGGGAGTGTCACTGTGCGTCAGGGAAAACCACAGGGGGTCTTTTCAGCACGTCCTCCATGCCCAGTCCTCAGGTATTCCTGGATACTTGGCCTTGCTGTGCTGAACAGGAATATCTACCCCTCAGCCTGGACTTATCTTCTGCAAAGAAGTCATCTGAAAATCCCATCAGGTACATTGGAGATGCAGAGTGCCAACGGGTGCTGGAATGTTCCAGCTGTGCCAACCTGGGTGGTTTGTCCTGCCGGAGCAGAGTCCTGGCTCAGCTCCTGAGGGGCAGCAGGGTGGGGTTTCATCCTTTGAAAAGCCTGAAATTATCATTCAGCAGCTTCAGCTCTGCATTTAATCCCCTGATTTGCTGGTGAGGAGTCTGTGGTTGGTGCAGGGGCCACCTGATTCCAGGTATCCACTCACACTGTTGGGTGGAAATGAGTCAGGGCTGAGGGGCTGAGGAGCCTCCTGAGCCCTGGGGGGTGAGAGCAAGAGGGGCAAGAGTGTCTTACAGGAGCACAGAAATAGGAGAGGGGAGTTCTCAGACAGAGCAGGGCTGTGTTTGCTCTGGAAACTGATTTCTCTTGGCCTGAAAAAGCCAAGCTGTGGCTGCTAATTCTGCTTCCTGCTCCCAGGCTGCTGAGGAGACAAAGCTGGGATTTCAGCCCCCAGTGCAGCACCTTTCCCCCACAGTAAATACACGTGGCATTACTGAGTGATGTCATGGCTGGAGCACATCCCAGCCAGGCCAAGCCTGGCTCAGGTTATATCTGTGCTCTCAGGATATTGGCCTGTTCCCAGAGCAGCATATTGCCAGTCCAAGGGCAGTGACTGGAGCCACCTCTCCCAAGGTCACCTCTGGCACACACAGAGGGACAGCCCTGGCTCCTGCAGCACAGCCTGAGCCACCCACACAGGGCAGAACCTCCTGGCTTTCCTTTCTGGAGAGTTCTGGCACCAGCAAGGCAAAAACCCCCAGCCCTCCCTCACAGAGTTTGGGCTGGGAGGGTTAAAGCTCATCCAGTGCCACCCCCTGCCATGGGCAGGAACACTTTCCACTATTCCAGGTTGCTCCAAGCCCAATCCAACCCTTTGACACTTCCAGGGATGGGGCAGCCACAGCTGCTCTGGCCAAACTTACCCTCTGGTTGCCTTTGCAGCACAGTGTGAAAAGAGGGACAGAAATGGTGTCAGCTCCAGCTCTGGGGTGTGTCTGTAAATCACCAGGACTCCCAGTCCAGCCCAGCTTTGCCACATCCAGGCCTGGATCTCCTGCCTGCCCCACAGACCTGAGACTGTCTGTGTCCTCTGCCAGCCCTGGAAGGGTTCAAAATACAAGTGCATGTGGCATTTCACCATAGGGCTAAGTGGGTGTGGTGGGATTGGGTCAAAGGGTGGTGATCTTGGAGGTCTTTTCCAACCTTAATGATCCCATGGCTGTTCCAGTCAAGGAGCTGGGAGTGGTCTGTGCCTGTGCAGTGTCCATTGCCCTCCCTGGTGAACAGGAGGGGGTTTGTCCTCTCTGGAGCTGAGCTGGGCTGTGAGGGAGGTGTGGAGGAACCAGCTGGGTGTCCCTCAGGCCAGCCTGGCAGAGGGCACTGCAGTCCTGGCTCAGCAAACTCACCTCTTCAAATGATGCAACTTCTTACAAAAAAACCCAAAACAAAACAAAACAGGCTTAATTAGCAACTGGGAAAACGCTGGGGGCAGGTGTGACCCCCTGGAGTGAGGGGGCAGCAGGAATGGGGGGGTGCTGCCCCAGGGCTGGGGGCTTGGGGGTCCCACACCCCTCAGCTCCTGGCACACCTTGCCATGGTTGCTGTATTCCCTGTTTTCCATTGGAAATCCTGCATGTCCCTGTTAGAGGGAACCTCCCCCCCACTGGCACTGCCAAAGGAGCCTTTTCTCCTCAAAGTTTCAGGCTCGAGTGTCAATGACCCTCCCACGGATCCTGCTGCATGAGGAGCTGACACCCCCCTGGGCTCCAGGAGCCCCACAGGGACCAGCCTGGGCTGAGACAAGGGACAGAGACCCCTCCCCAGCCAGAGAGGTGCCCCTGTCCTTGTGGCCCAGGAGCAGGGCCATGTCCCTGGGCATTCCAGGTGGGATCTGCAGGTGGAGGTGCCCCCGGGCTGCCACATCCCCTTAGAGCTGTGGCCAGCCCTTAAATTGGCACCAGTTTAATTGTGTGTCTGCAAATTGAGCTGTTTGATCCAGCCAGTGACACAAAAGGACTTCCAGGAGTGAGGGGACATTAACGGGCCAATGGACCTTGCTGGGGGCAGGTGACAATCAACATCCTAAGAGACTCTTCTGGAAAGAGGATCCTAATTCAGACCTGCTGGGAAGGAAGATGATTATTTACTACTACAAGGATAATTATTGTTATTATTACAACTGTTATTATTATTTGCTGCAACTTCCCATTCAACAATGCCTGAGAAACTCTAGGGCAGGTAATTTAGGAGAATAAACAGTATCTAAAAACTGTCCTGGAGCCACCTGAGGGGAGAAACACGGACAGGAGGGAGGAAAAAACACAGCAGAACCCATCCTGGTCAGCAAGATGGGAGAGGAGAAGGAAGCACAAACTTCCTGGGAAGGGCAGATCCAACCTGCAGGGCTGGCAAACACCACGTGCCTTTCCCTGGGGCAGAAGGTGGCAGTGGGGCAGGAGGGAGGGGATGTCCTGCTCCCAGTTGCCCCAGAGGAGCTGCAGAGGACACTGAGCCCACCCACTCCATGTGCACAGGGCAGGACAGGAAGGGATTACACTGGATTTGGGATCAGGGACTTAAAATACAGTGACCTCTGTGATCACAGGGCGGGGGGAACTCCCCAGTGCTCGGCCCTTGGCACGCTCGGGGTCATCCACTCCCCCCTGGAGTGCTGGGGCAGCTCTGGGCCCCTCCAGGATGGACATGGCCAGGGAATGGGGCTGGGGAAGGGGCTGGAGCAGCAGGAGGGGCTGAGGGAGCTGGGGGGGCTCAGCTGGAGAAAAGGAGAGTCAGGGGGGACCTTCTGGCTCTGCAATCCCTGCCAGGAGGGGGGAGCTGGGGGGGTCGGGCTCTGCTCCAGGGCACAGGGACAGGAGGGGAGGGCACGGCCTCAGGCTGGGCCAGGGCAGGGGCAGGGGGCACAGCTGCAGGAATTTCTCCATGGAGAGGGTTGTCAGGCATTGGAAGGGGCTCCCAGGGAGGTTTGGAGCCCCCACCCCTGGAGGTGCCCAAGGCCAGCTGGGACAGGGCTCGGGCAGCTGTGCCGGGCCCTCCCCACCCTCAGGGGACACTGAATGTACCAACCTGTCCCTGGCTCTGCTCCCCAGCACAGCTCCAGCTCCCGCCTGGGCTGGCAGAAGGGAGGGAGCTGCTCCTTCTCCTCTCTGCTCCATCTGACCCTGCAGGGCTTGTTGCTTCTCTCCCAGCCATTACACTGAGTGAGGTCAGAGGGTTAAAACCCCAGGGCCGGGCTGGCTGTGCGCTCACACCCGACTGTAGTGCTCGGCCTCTGCAGCCTCCCTCCTCTGCCTGCAGGAACCTTCTCACTCCTCCCAGGCCTTGTTTCATCTCCCACCTAAACATTCCGAGGCCAGGCCGGAGCCGGCTGGGCCCTGCAGGACCCGGATAAGGCCTGGCCAGAGGGCACCCCTGCTGCAGGGGACGTGGCCGGGGTGTCACTCACAGCCCGCCCCGAGGGTGGCGGGGCCGGGCCGGTGCCCGGTGAGGCCTCGCTCGGGTCTCCAGACTCCGCCGGGCCCCTCCGTTGCCATAGTAACCCCTCCCGGCATCCCCCGCGCCCGCCGCCCGCCATCTTAAGGGCTGGCAGCGCCGGGCCCGCCGCCCCGCTTCCAAGATGGCCGCGCCGCCCTCAGCGGGCACTTCCGGCCGCCCCTCAGTCGCGGTGCCGCCGCGGCCCGGCCCGGCCCGGCCCGACCCGACCGTGAGGGCTCCGCGGGGCCGCACCCTCGGCCATGGCGCTGCTGCTGCGACTGGGGCTGCTCCGCGGCTCTTGGAGGCCGCCCCCCGCCGCCTGGGCCCGGCCCCGCGGCGCTGCCCTCGGCGGGGGACGCGGCCTGCAGGTACCGGGGCCGCACCGAGCACGGGGGCGGGAGGAGAGCGGGGCGGGAGGGACGTGTGGCTGCTCGGGAGGGTCCCCGGGTTGTGCCATCCCAAAGGTGCGTCTTGTCAGGGCTGTTGGGCAGTGACTTGGGAAACACGGTGGGAGTCTTGGAATGGTTTGGGTTGGGAAGGACCTTCAAGCCCATCCAATTCCATGGGCAGGGACACCTCCCACCAGCCCAGGCTGCTCCAAGGCCTGTCCAGCCTGGCCTGAGACACTCCCAGGGATGGGGCAGCCACAGTTTCTCTGCCCAACCTGTGCCAGGGCCTGCCCACCCTCACAGCCAGGAATTCCTTCCCAATATCCCACCTATCCCTACCCTCTAGCAGTGGGAAGCCATTCCCTGTGTCCTGTCCCTCCATCCCTTCTTCCCAGGTCCCTCTCCAGCTCTCCTGGAGCCCCTTCAGGCCCTGGAAGGAGCTCTCAGGTCTCTCTGGAGCTTCTCCTCTCCAGCTGGACAATCCCAATTCCCCCAGCCTTTCCTCAGAGCTGCTCCATCCCCCTGATCAGGATGGAGGGAGGGAGAGCAGTGTGGGATGCTGTTTCCTGCCAGGTTTTTATGGGATCAATTCAAATCTAAGCTGTTCTGTTCTAGAGAGCATCAATCCCAAGGTTCCCATCTCAGCCCAGCACAAGCTGGAAAAAAGGGGAGAAATGGGAAAAACTGGTGAGGGGTTTCAGCCTGGCTGGTTTAGGAAGTGGAATCTGCAGTGGAGGGGACAGAGAATCACCCTGGAGAAGGGCCAGGCTTGTGTTCAGTGAGAGGATTAGTAAATATTGGTGCAAATGTTGTTGAACTGCCTTTAATGTGAATATTCTCTGCAGGGTTCCTGCTGAGTTACCTCAGGGATGCAGCTGTGTTGGCCTTGCTGCTGTGCAGGAGGGTTACAAATCCTTACAATTTCTTTTTAAAGTCCTTTTTTCCTTAAAAAACTTCCTCCTGACGTGGAAAGGAATCTGCATTTTAAGTACTGATGTCCAGCATAATTTTAGAACGAAAAACAGAGACACAGGGAGGAAAAAGGCAAAGTGTGAAGTGTTTTGAGTACATGTCTGTGTTTATTCCTGGGCTTTGTTTGCACTGGGTTACAAACAACATCCCAAAGTGCCTGGGGAGGGCTCAGCACAACCAGCAATCCCACCCAGGGCTCCAGCTGCTCTCCTGACCCTCCCAGGGCATTCCCGTGCTCAGGAATCCAAAGCTCTCAGCACTCTGGGCACGTTGCCAATGGTTGTGTTGTTCTCCTTTCTCTCCTCCCTCAGACTCTCCTGGCACAAACAGTTTCCCCCCAGCCTCAAGGGCTCTGTGGAGTCCTGGGGAAACAGCACCTGATCCGGGATCCAGTCAGACTTTGGAATCTCCTGGGTGAGTCCTGAGCAGAGGGAAGGGAAAAGGTCTGGTTTGATAAGAGAGCTGACCTTTCCTCACCTTCCCCCTGCACTCCCCAAACTGCAGCACAGCTGTCCTGCCCCTGGCTGGGGGAGCTGGGGGGGTTTGCAGGGCTCCAGGCCTTGTGTTTGGTGACAGGGACAAACAGCCCTTCCCACAGGGAGCTCAGGGGATTGAGGAGCCTCTGGAGTCATCAGACCTACAGCTAATTTTAAATATGCAGGTTTTAAAGTACAGAATCTTTCTCTTCTTCATTAGCAAACCCTGAGCCAAAAATGCCTTCACCTTTGTCTGAAATCCCATTGGATTGCCCTGCTGGAAACCTTGGAATCATGGGATGGTTGGGGTTGGAAGGGACCTTAAAGATCATATTCCAACCCCCCTGCCATGGGCAGGGACACCTCCCACTGTCCCAGGTTGCTCCAGCCTGGCCTTGGACCCTCCAGGGATGGAGCAGCCACAGCAGTTTCTGAGCAACCTGATTGAACTCCAGTCCTGTTTATCCCTCAATGAGCATTTCCATTCCCAGCCCAGCATCAGCCATGGCTGTGCCTTGACAGTTGTGTCCTTTCTTCTGCACTGAAGCAATTCCTCCAAACTGTTTCTGTCATTCCACCAAAACAATCTCTGAGCAAAGACGTTTTGTTTGGATTGTCAGAAACAGCCACATTCTGTAAGGGAACTGAAGGAGTCTCCCCCTGCTGAGGCTGCCCCAGGTCCTTGGCACGTGGCACTCTGTGCTGGGAGGGATGTGGGGCTTTGCTTCCTCTGCCTTTGGAGCTCACACAGATTTGCACCCCCTCGGTGCCCCTCTCTGTGCCCCAGCAGTAACCACTGCCCTCTGCTTGCCCACAGGGAGCACCCGCTGGTTCAGCACTTCCAGCTCTTGGAGGAGTAGCCAGAAGGATGGAGAATCCAAGAAGAAATCCCCCCAGGAGGAGGATGGTGCGTGTGTGCCAGGAGGGGGTTCCCGTGTGTGCCAGGAGGGGGTTCCCGTGTGTGCCAGGAGGGGGTTCCCGTGTGTGCCAGGAGGGGGTTCCCGTGTGTGCCAGGGGGAGGTTCCCGAGTGTGCCAGGGGGAGGTTCCCGAGTGTGCCAGGAGGGGGTTCCCGAGTGTGCCAGGAGGGGGTTCCCGAGTGTGCCAGGAGGGGATTCCCGTGTGTGCCAGGAGGGGGTTCCCGTGTGTGCCAGGAGGGGGTTCCCGTGTGTGCCAGGAGGGGGTTCCCATGAGTGTGCCAGGAGGGGGTTCCCGTGTGTGCCAGGAGGGGGTTCCCATGAGTGTGCCAGGAGGGGGTTCCCGTGTGTGCCAGGGGGAGGTTCCCGTGGGTGCCAGGAGGGGGTCCCCGTGGATGCCAGGGGGAGGTCCCCGTGGGTGCCAGGGGGAGGTCCCCGTGGGTGCCAGGGGGAGGTCCCCGTGTGTGCCAGGAGGGGGTTCCCGTGTGTGCCAGGAGGGGGTTCCCGTGTGTGCCAGGAGGGGGTTCCCGTGTGTGCCAGGAGGGGGTTCCCGTGTGTGCCAGGGGGAGGTTCCCATGTGTGCCAGGAGGGGATTCCCGTGTGTGCCAGGGGGAGGTTCCCGTGGGTGCCAGGGGGAGTTTCCCGTGTGTGCCAGGAGGGGGTTCCCGAGTGTGCCAGGAGGGGGTTCCCGTGTGTGCCAGGGGGAGGTTCCCGTGTGTGCCAGGGGAGGTTCCTGTGGGTGGGCAGAAGGGGCAGACAGGGAGGAACATCCACCCTCACTCTCCTGTCTCTGGCTGGTTCCCTGTACCTGTCACTCACCACCTGCCCAACCTGTGGCTCAGGGCAAGTTTGAAGGGGTGTTGTGGCTCAGATGATGGACTGTAAGGCTTAAAACAGATCCCAGGAATCACAGAATTAGGGAATGATTTGGATGAGAAGGGACCTTAAAGCTCATCCATGCCCTGCCATGGCTCCAAACCTTTGTGCTGCTGTTGATGTGGGAATTGGTTTACAATATTTGGAATTACTGCCAGCTGGGAGGCACTTGATGTCATCCTTAAGTCACAGAGATTGTAATATAATTGCTAATTTATTTTATAAACCTTTCCCTGGGTGTCACCAAATGATGTGAGCACTTGGCTTTCCCTTTGTTGTGCTGAACAGGCAAATCCTCTTGGCTTTTCACTTTTGAAGTCAGAGGTGAGTTGCTGCTGCTGCCAGCCTGGCTGGTGTCACTGCAGTGTCCTTAGGGCCACAGCAGTGCCTGTCCCTGCTGGTTTAACTGGGATGAATCCTGCAGTGGGATGTGAGTGCAGGTATCGTGGAATTCTCGGGAAGGAGGTCTGAGCTTGGTGTGCAGAGGCACAGAGTGAGCGAGCACAGCACCTGGAGGGGGTGTGGCTGCTGAAACCAGCAAACAGCAACACTGCTCCGAGTCCCCTTCCCTCCTGTCATTAATGGATAGCCTGGCTTTGGGAGCAGGAACGCTGCCCTGTGTCTCCAGGGGAACACTTGTCTCTGCAGTAATTACTAAAAACAACTCTTCAAACTGTCACCTCAGTGCTTGCAAAGGTTTTAATCAGAGAGTTCAGAGTTGGGGTTAATGGCAAATCATTGCTTGGTGGAGACTCCAAAACTGGAATTGTTCCCACAGCTGTTGCTTCCAAGTGTCACTCCAGTCACTGGGGCTCATTCCCTGAATTCTGTGGGGTGGCTCGTGGGGCAGTGTGGATGTTGTGCTGTACACACAGCCCCACTTCACCTCAGCTGAGAAAGAGATTAACATTGCCTTAATTAAATACTGAGTGGAGGAAAGTTTGGTGCTGCCTTCCAGCTTTCTAGAAATGGGCTTTGCCCCTGAACTCACCCAGCTGCAGGTTAAAGCTCCCAGACAAGTCTCACTGCCAGAAACAGAAGTTGTGTGGGGATGCCTGATGGGCAGCTTTGCCCCCAGGGTGATGTTTCTGTGACCACAGCCCCAGCTGGGTGTGCTTAGGGCAGGTTATGGGCTCCCCTTGCTCTGAAATGGGACACAGGAAAGTGTTTAACAGGAGTTGACTTGGACACCTCCAAGGAACTTGCACAGCCACAGATGGACTTGTCCTGTGGGGACTCACTTTCCTGGAGTGGTTTCTTTTCCCTGTATAATGTTTTATTTAGAACTTGCTCAGCTTTTCAGGGTGTTGGTCAGACTATTCCTGTATTTTTATATATATGTATATGTCTATATATATGTGTATGTATATATATATGTGTATATATACATACATATATTTATATGCACATATACACATAAATACATATATACATAAATACATATGTAAATTTTCTTTATTATTAGACTGTCCTGGATGCCATCCTGCAGCTGTGGGATGAATTCCTTAGTCCTGACAAAGCTGGATCCAGCAGATAACACATCCCAGGGTGAGGGGCTGGCAGTAGAGAACAAAGGGGTGGGCTGGACACGGTGTCTGAGCTTGTCACAGCCTTCTGAACTGATGATTTCCCTGCCAAGCTGCTTTGTGTCTGTTCAGGAACAGGCCTCTCCTTTGCAGCATGGGGCAGAGCTGGGAAGCAGGGAGAAATTCTGTGCCTCTGAAGGACAGAGGAGTGTTTTAGCAGCTGGCTGGGTCATGTGTTTGTCCCCAGGTTTTGCTGCTGTGTGTGTAGGGTCTAATTGGTGGCTGGTGATAAATGCTGGTGTCAGGACACTGGTTATGAATTTGCAAATAAATGGAATCTGGGCTGCAGCACTGGTGCTTTGGAGCCCAGTGGCACAGGATTAATTTATCTCTGGCTGTAGAAGGGTATTTATGTGTGTCGTGGTGCTGGTGCTGTTAAATTGTATATCAAGAGCCAGGGCTAAATTATGTATGGAGAGCACTCAGGTGTGACTGGAGAGAGGAGGAGATATTTGTTGTGATCTGAACAACTCATACTCTGGCCAGCACTGACACTGAACTGTGCTGGGACAGTCTTACAGCCCAGAGAATTGTAAATTTGCCTTTGCAATGGCAAAAAAAAAAAGGGAGAATGAAAAAAACGTTTGGTGGCAAATAGTTGAAATAAAATGTCCCTTTTCCTTGTGTCATTGCCTCAGTGTGGCACTAGCACAGTAAAGGCAAGGAAAGCACATCCAGCATGGGGATCCCTCCTGGATACAGATCTTAATGTGGGCGAGTTATCAAACCCTTTGAAACATGAGGGGAGGGAAATCTGGTTAATTTGGTTACAGACAGGTGGATTTGCAGTACACTTGTGTCCTGTGCTGCCTCACATTCTTTGCAAGTGCAGGTATTTCCTGAGGCAGGGGGAGTGTTGCTGGTGTTGTGGTGCCAGCAGGTCCTGAACTGTGCTGAGGGATTTACCAGTGGCACTGGGTTTACTCCTGAGGTTTCCCAGTGGGTGTGTTGGCAGCAGCCTGAGGACTGGGCAGTGTGGAACCATGTTATGTAAAGTGAGTTACAGTCATTTGGAGTTTGATTTTTAGCAATAAGAGTCCAGTGGCTTTATTTGACCTCTCTCTGTGTGGGGCCAGGCCAGTGAGAGTCTCTCCTTTCAAACTGGAATGATATTTGGAGGGATTATAGTGGACTCTGTGGAGCACAGTCCTGCAGGGGCAAACAGACATGTAACACCAAACCCATGACAGGTTCCACTGTGTTAATCTTTGTCATTTAATTAGCCCTGTTTTGGGTCAGAAAGCTGCTCAATGACATGTTTGTCTTTTCTCCTCTGGTATCTTCCTTCTACAGAGGAGGAGAAGCGCAGGAGGAGGGAGAACCAGATGCACCTGGAACGTCTGCGGGCGCTGCTCGTCCTCACCTTCATCGTGCTGATGCTTCGGTTCCTGGTCAGCGAGAACAGAGAGGGCACCAACATCTCCTGGAACTACTTTGTGAATGAGATGTTGGCCAAGGGGGAGGTGCAGAGGATCGAGGTGGTGCCTGAGAGTGACATCGTGGAGATTTATCTGCACCCGGGGGGAACTCCCCATGGGCAGGTGGTGAGTCACTGTACACAAATCTGCTCCTCTCTAATTCTTCTCCTTCTTGTTTGTGAAGTTCAGGGGACTTCTGTTACTCATATCAACCTGGAAATTAAGACTTTTAGTTCAAATTGTAAAAATAATTAACAATAGTTCAGAACAAAAGTTTCTTTCATGTCCAAAAAAGGTGGAAAATTCAGTATTTTTTTTTCAGTCTGATATGGGAGAAAATGTCCAGGAGATTATAAACTGTTATTACTGGATCTTGTTTCAGAAGTTTTCTCCTGTTTGGATTTTAGGTTTGAGTGTTCTGTCAAACCCCATCAGCCTTCCTTCCTAAACCTTCCAAAATGGAAACAAAGCAAAGTTGTTTCCATCCAGGAGGTGCCAGTAAGGGTTGTTACAAACTGGCTTGGGAGATTAAAATAGTGAAATGAACTCATGGAATCACAGAATGGTTTGGGTCAGAAGGGACCTTAAACATCATCCAGTTCCACCACCTGCCATGGGCAGGGAACCAGAATAGGGAATTGTTTCTGGATACATCCCATTTGTTTGGTGACTTATGATCCATTTGCAGACTGGTGGATGAAATTAATTTCTGACAGGTACAGAAACAAGTGCCAAAAGTCCAAGTGGAGCACAAGGCACCTCCTGCCCAACAATGTGGTTTTCCAAATGCAGTACAGAATTCTGTCTGAGCTCCAAGTGTTGGTGGAACTGGGTTTACTTTACTTGTTGCCCAGAGCAGCTGTGGCTGCCCCATCCCTGGGAGTGTCCAAGGCCAGGCTGGATGGGCTTGGAGCAACCTGGGACAGTGGGAGGTGTCCCTGCCCATGGCAGAGGGTGGAAAGAGCTGGGCTTTAAGGTCCCTTGCAACACAAACCATTCCATGATCCTTCTAACTCCATCCCTCATCTTGCCTGCAAAGTTGTTGCTTCTCCTTGTTTCTGGTGAGTGAATTCTTGACTTTTATGCTTTTATGAGAAGACCAGAGGGTTCCTAAATTCATTCCGAGTCCTCCGCTCGTGGGTTCATAGATGGAGGATCAAAGGGTGCAGCATGAGGCTGATTTTCACCTGGCCTGTCCATGCTGAGCCCTCTGCTCCTCACTGATGTGCTGACACCAATAACTAGCCCTGACCTGTGTCCTGCCTGTCCCCAGAATGTCACCCTGCTGTACACCATGCGCATGGCAAACATCGACAAGTTCGAGGAGAAGCTGAGGGCTGTGGAGGATGAGCTGAACATTGATGAGAGAGAGAGAATCCCCATCTCCTACAAACATCCTGGCTTTTATGGAAAGTATGGTACAATTTGTTCATCTTGTGTTGGTGACAACATCTGGGGCTTGGAGGGGAAAGTGATTTTTCAGCTAAATCTTGTTATATAAAGTAGAACAAAAATGTGGGCTCAGATTTGGAGCATTAATGGCTATTTCTGAAAGTTAAGGTGCTCCAGATGTACCTTAATGTTTCAAAAATGAGGGTCCAGGAAAGTGTCTGGAATTGCAGAATTCAGCAGACAAAATGTTTCGGGTCAGTCACCAAGTCTGAGTTCTTGCCCAGCTGAGCCCTTTTTGTCCTTATTTGTCCTTATAATCAATTATTCAAGTGCAGAGTGTGATAGAAATCCTGACAATGAGTGATGTTACAGCCTGGTCTGTGCAGAAGGCTGGGGGTGCATTAAAAGCTTCCAGGGAGCCTGTGATGATAGTTCAGGCTGTAAAATTAAAGTTTGGGCCTGGTTGTCCCCGAGCTGCAGGTCTGAGCACAGCCCACCCTGGTGGAGTGGAGCAGCTTTGGTGCCAGCACACCAAACCTCAGGAGAGGAGCACTCCTGCTAAACTTACAGCCCTTCCATTACCTGAAACCAAGAGCCTTTGCTTAAAAGAATTCTCAAGGGTTTAGTTCTGAAATAAGCTGTGAGGAGCAAGAAGGTCTGTCAGAAGAGCCCAGGGTAGAGCAGATGTCACCTGCTGAGGTGGCCTGGTCACCTCCTTGTGCACCAGGCAGTGTGTCACCTGCTGTTGGTGGCTCAGAGGGTTTCACAGGGTGATTTTCCCTCCGGAGGTGGCCGGTGGGTGTGATTGCCCCTCCCAGACACCTTGCCAAGGTGTGACAAGGTTACCTTTATGTGTGAACAGTTACCTGGGCTGGATTTTGTCTGGTTACTTGTCCTCTGGTCAACATTTGCACATTTTCCATATATAGTTCATATGAAGATAAACTTTTTTGCTTGATCATGCAGTACAAGACCTTAAGTTCAAACCCAGAACTTGCTGAATTTTTCAGACTTGTGTGTAACATGAAGAAAGGACTGAACAGACAATCAGCCACCAACACAAGCTGTTTCCCTGCCCCTTGAAAGAGGCTTTAAAAATATTTTAAGAGCTGTGATGAGGTGTGAAGTCTCTCAAGAGACCTGATGAATGTCTGGAGCATTCAGAGTCAGTCGGGCTGGAAGGTGTGAGGTGCAGAGCCCTTGGGCTCAGCTCGGTGTGGGCGCTCGGGGTGTTTCAGAATTAATCCTGTTTGCAGAGCAGACAAACTGAAGGTGACTTTCAGGTTTCAGTGGTGCCTTTGGAGCTCCCACTGAGCAGAAACAAATGCAGCTGGGTATGGAGCTGGTGCTGGTCCCTTTCTTCAGTAAGTCATCCCTCTGTGAGAGGTGGAACACGCATTCCTGGTGCAAAGATAAGGCACAGAAGTGCAGAGAGGATGGATGATTTCACAGGCATGTGGAGCAGAGCAGGGGCCCACTGATCTCAACCTGTCATCTGACATGGGATCATTTTTCCTGGTCTTGGGGGCACCTTTGTTGAGAGCTCAAAAGATATTTATCCTCAGTATGTTTGTCCTGTAACTGTGTTAGACCTGGAGTGGCATCTCTATTCCTCATCTCCCTCCTAATGCAATGGGTATTCCAAAGGATCTAGAAAACTGGTACTGGAGCCCTTCTTTGTGCCATAAAGGACTCCTGAGAGATTCAGCCAGGGAGGACAGGGCAGGGCAGGGCAGGCCCTTAATGGGAGACCAGCTCTGGGATTTCTGCCAGTGTGGGATTAGGGAGCTGGGATCTCCCTGCTGTAACCACACAGGTCCTGGGCAGTGAGCTCCCTTTGGATGCACTGCCAGCCCCACGGAATTCTGCTGCGGGTGTGACCTGACTGCCCAAGGTTTTAGAAGCAGAAATGCCTCTGAAGGGGCTGGTGAGGTCGAATTCCTTCTACAGCTGTAGGCAGTGTTTGCCAGTGTCCTCTGCTTAGCTTGTCTGGTTATGTAATAACCGGGGTGTGGGGGTTTGTGTGTCTGTATAAAAGCCTCTAAAAGTTCTATTTTCTTTATCACAGCTGCTCGTAGCTGAAATGGCAGGACCTTTGAACACTGCAAACAGTCACACTGGGGAGTCATGGCCGAGCTGTGGCCAAGTGCTCCAGTCAGTTTGTCCCTGTGTTTGTCCTTGCAGTGATGTCCTGTCCCTGATAGTGACACTGGTGGCCGTGTCCATGCTGTGGAGCATCTTCCGCCTCTTCAGGGTGGCGAGTCGGGCCGGAGGCTTCAATGCCTTTGTGAGTAGCCTGGATTGGTGTGGATCCTGGGGGTGCTCTGCAGCCTGTGGGCAGTCCTGGCTCCTGCTGGGCTCTCCTCCCCTTTTCCCAGGAAAGTCAGTGCAGGATGAGGATGAACTGATGCCAAGGACTCTCCAGTCTTGCCCCATCTTGCATCCTGTGCTGATCATCTCCCTGGCTGGTACCTTAACTGGCCTTAGCCGAGGTCCTTTCCCTTCCCAACGGCAGGAAGGGCTGAGCTCAGGGAATTTCAGTCCAGTTTGCTGTTTTCAAAGCTTGCTAATGAGCCACAGCTGCAGATGGTGTTTTTCACTGGGCTCTGCCAACATGCCTCCCATACAGCCAGAAGCAGGAATTGCTGCTTTCTGCAAAATGAGTTCTCAATTTATAAAATATGTTCAGATTCTGGAGTTCATTATGTGTTGGCCTGTTCCGCTCCTGCCGCTTGTCTCGTTTGCAACATCAGGCAAACCTCCTCCTCCTCCTCCTCCTCCTCCTCCTCCTCCTCCTCCTCTCCTCCTCTCCTGTCCCACCCTGGCCTGGATCAGCTGATGAAACTGCAGGAATCAGCCTGGGGTGCTCTGCCACTGACCACAGGGATTGGGGATGAAAACAAGTGAATTCAGCCCCTTGTTGGATTGCCCACTCAGTCTCCTCCACAGTTCTCTTTGGCTTTGAGATCCTCTTTGAACAAAAGGATGCAGCTGCTCTGAGAGAAAGAATATTTCAAAGAAGTGTTGAGTAATGAGGCCTTGAGGACTGGATTGTGTCCTTGCCTAAGTGGGGACAGCCAGGCCATGAGTTTAACTCTTTCTTTGGGTGTTTCAGAGGCCTCAGAAGCTGTAAAAAGAAGCCTCCCAAGTAGCTGTTTTGAGTAGAACATACTGAGCAGTTACGAGGAGGATGTTTAACTGAATTCTTGGTTTGACTCTTGTTGTGGCTTCACACGCACCAGGAGACGGAAACGTGGTGGCTGTTCAGTCTGAGAACCTGCACTCCTGGCCTGGGCTGTGCTCAGCAGAAACCAGCAGCAGCAGCAGGCAGTGGTGCAAAGTGTCTGTTTCTATGCATTTATAAGAAATTATTAGTAATTATTTTCCACTGATGATTATTTACCATCCATACATTCCTGAAAACCATCTGTCCCATGTGTATTGAGGATCAGAGTGTTTAGAAATCAGGGAGAAGATCCCAAATCAGGTTTTGGATTCATGTTTTTAAGAAATATCCCTGCCTGGTCTACATGGAGTTTGAGTTGGATTGTGTTGGGGCTGTTACTGCAGCTTATTCTGTCTCTTCCCAACATGTGGATAAATGAAGTTTGAGCCAACAATCCATCTGGGAAGTGTCTCCAGAATAAAACTCAGTGAAACACCAGTGCTTTGGTGGGCACTTCAGTGGTGTTTGGTGGGGACAGCTCCTACCTGGGCTCCCAAAATGCAGCAAACAGCCTTTCCAGACTGTTGCCCAAGGTTTCTCAGTCCTGGTGCTGCTTTCCACAGAACCAGCTGAAGATGGCTCGTTTCACCATTGTGGATGGGAAGTCTGGAAAAGGGATTGGCTTCAAGGATGTGGCAGGAATGCATGAGGCAAAAATGGAAGTCAAGGAGTTTGTGGACTATTTAAAGGTATGTAAAGGTAGAACAAAATAAGTGTTGTGGGGTAGAGGGCTGAGCTGGGCAGGAGGGGGTGGTTCTCCTCTTCATCCTTCATGATTCCTGGGCAGCGCCTGCTGCAGTGAGCTCTGTATTCCCAGTTTCAGTGCAGATGGAGCTGCTCAGAGCTGCCTGGACTGAGAACAGTCTCAGGAAGCTCTGGGAGGCCACACTCTGGTGCAGTGGGGTGGGAGCTGTGGGTCTGACCCTGCTGTGTTGTCCTTGCAGAATCCCGACCGTTACCTCCAGCTGGGGGCCAAGGTGCCCAAGGGGGCCCTGTTACTGGGCCCTCCAGGCTGTGGGAAGACACTGCTGGCCAAGGCTGTGGCTACAGAAGCCCAGGTGCCATTCCTGGCCATGGCAGGCTCCGAGTTTGTGGAGGTGATTGGAGGTAAGGGGGGAGCTCACTCACTCCAGTGTGTGCTTGGAGAGGCCTGGCTGGGCTTCCTGAGGGCAGAGCTGGGCATGGAGAGGATGAGCTGGATACATCAACTGAAAATGTAAAAGGTTTTCAGTGCTGCAGAGTCCCTAATTACATATTATCTAAAGTGAATTGCTGGCTGGTTCTCTCCAACAACCTGCAGACATGGTCCTTCACCTGCAAGCATTCCCCCTGCCTTCCCTGTACCTGTTTTTAAAGCCATTGACAGAGGCTTCCTTCCTTGTATGGGAATGCTTATGGATTTTCTGCTGATGGGGAAAGTAGGACCACTATGTGCCTTGAGATTTCCCTCTTCCTCCTTTTCATCCTTCCTCACAGATCTCTTGAGACCCAGCAAGGGTCAGTGTGCAGGAAAATGCTAAAATTTCTGCTCTGACCTGTGGGAGCAACAGGAGGTTGTGTTGGGAGTTGGGAGCAGAGCTCTTCTTGCAGCAGCCATAGGAGTCCCTGCAAGTTCAGGAACCCTGTTATGCTCCAGAAGGGACTGAGCCTGAGCTTATGGACTAAATATGAGTTCTGGGGCTATTTCAGGGAAGGTTTTGGTTGGATCTCAGGAAAAAGTACTTCCCCCAGAGGGTGGTGGGCACTGAACAGGCTCCCCAGGGCAGTGGGCACAGCCTCAAGGCTGCCAGAGCTGCAGGAGCGTTTGGGCAACACTCTCAGGGACAGAGTGGGATTGTTGGGGTGTCCAGGGCCAGGAGCTGGACTCATGATCCTTGTGTGTCCAGCTCAGGAGACTGTGATTCTAATTCTTTGTGCTGGGAGTGTCGGAGAGGGATCATCACATCCCACATTTGCCTGGTGTCAGGTGTCTCCCTGGGGAGGCTGCTGTCCAGCTGTGCTGGCAGCTCTGGGTCCAAGGCTCTGTCCTGTCCTGCCCTGCAGGTCTGGGGGCCGCGCGGGTGCGGAGCCTGTTCCGGGAGGCTCAGGCTCGCGCTCCCTGCATCGTCTACATCGACGAGATCGACGCCGTGGGCAAGAAACGCTCCACCAACGTGTCTGGCTTTGCCAACGCTGAGGAGGAGCAGACCTTAAACCAGCTGCTGGTGGAAATGGATGGTCAGTGTTTCTCCCTGCCCCTGTCTCCTCAGAGAGCCAAGCTATTGGCTTGTTCAGCTTTCTCTGCTTGAACCTGCCCAGCCTCTCCAGTGTTCTCTGAACCAGTCTGAGCCATGAATCCCATCAGTGCTCCCTGGTTCTGAAGGCACAGGAGCAAATCCCTCTCCATCTGCCCCTTGGGTAGGCAGGACTGCTCCAGAGCTGGTGGAGACTGAGAAAGTGACTGGGCTCAGGACAGATCATGGAATCTCAGAATGGTTTGGGTGGGAAAGGATTCCAAAGCTCATCTCATCCCATGGGCAGGGACACCTTCCACTAGACCAGGTTGCTCCAAGCCCCATCCAAGATGGCCTTGAACACCCCCAGGGATGGGGAGTCCACAACCTCAACTTCTCTGGGCAACAGATCTCCAAGAATGTGCTGTGACCACATTGTGGAGAAAACCCTCTTGAAGTCTAGACATTTATGCAGGCTTTTAAGGGTTTTGGCTAAATGCAGTGAATTTTAAAACCCTGGAGTTTAAATCCAGCTGGCCAATAATGTTCTTGGATATTTGCTGTATTCCATCAGAGACAGGTAGTAAGTTGAAAATCTGTCAGAATTTAGAGTTCAGTTGTCCCAGAGGGACACAGGTGATGGAATATATTGGTTCTCCTGTCCTTTGTCTTGTTTGTGTTATCTGCCTGACCACAGGCTCCCTAAACTGAGAGAGAAGCTTTGCAAGCAAGTCCTGGTTTGATGCCACACTCATGTGTGGTTTCTGGCTGTTCTTCATCTGGGATTGGCCCTTTGCTGAGACACTTTCACACCAAGAATGATTCTTTGGCTCCTTCAGTTCTAACTCTGTCTGAGCCTGCAGCACTGACCCACCCTGCAGTGTTTCTGTTTGCTAAATATTATTGCAGAGCAGGGTAAGGAATAACCCACTACCTGCGTGTCCATCAGGGACTGTTTGTTTCACTTCTGCCCTGATTGGAACTGTGACTCATAACTTGACTGTCACGTTGCCTCATCACACTCTTCCTATGAAAAATTAAAAGCAGTTGTGCCCCCAAAGCATCCCCAGACCTGGGTTACAACTCCTGGTTCTGTGCTGAGTGTTTGCAGTGAAGTACATGGTCTGGCCAGTGGTCACATAGAACAACAATCCTGCCTTGGGTGGGTCTTTTTCTCCCCTGACAGCTGTAGGATGAGGTGGCACCTGAATTAAAGGCAACCTGCATGTCTGTTCTGGAATATGCAGTCAGAGCATTCCACATCTGTCCTAAAAATGAAAATGTCTGATTTTCATCAGTCTGTAAAAATTAGATGTGGTTTCTGGAGTGTTTTCCTGGTGAGTCTCCATGCAGAAATGAGGGTACAGCTCAACTGGAAAGGGAGTTTAGAAGGTAAATATTATCCTCCATATGTACTTTAGAGTCCCTTGTTTGCTGTGTGCTGCCTGGTTTATTTTTAAATTTGCATTATCTCATCCTTTATGTCTCACACACATCATGTACTGGGTCCCTCATTTTGCTCAGTGCTTTATCAAACACACTGAAAAACCAGCCCAAGGAGCTGACAGTGTCAAACAGGAGACAGCTGGCAGGGATGTCAGCTCAGTGGTGGGAACATGGGACCAGCAGGGATCTGGCACATGGCACTGAACTGTTACTTAATGGAGTGTGTCACCTAAAGCAGCACCAAAGTGCCACGTGCATTGTGGCAAAACAGTTCTCAGGGTTGTAGTGAACTGGGTGGGGGGAACAGTTCTGCCCCAGCACAGGAGGAGGAGTGGTGAGTGTTTGCAGGGAAGCCTCTGGATGGAACATTGAGAGCTCTGGCTTAGCTGTGTTCAGCTTAAATTGAGGGCTGAAGGCAAAGAAACACCACAGACCCGAGCTGGGTGTTAATTGGAGAAAAAGAACCATGCACAAAAGCAGATCTGTGAGTCACCAGTGATTGCTGGATTTGTGTGATTGAATGAGATTCCTGGGAGGGAAGGGAGAGGGAGAAGAGGAGGGTCAGAGCTGTGTGGAACCGGGTTGGAACTCGGTCGTGCTGGTGTGCAGATTTTGGAGTAATCGTAGTGCCCTTCCTTTAGTGACCTCAGTTCCCTTCCCTCTGGCTTGCTCCATGTTTGGGAAGCACCAGGAGTCTGGTGGGAGGGGGGGAGGCACTGGAGGGAGCCTCTCTCTACAAAAGCTGTTTGTGGGAGTGCAGTGACGCACGAGCTCCCGGCTCTGTCGGAGCAGGTGCCTGGTCTGAATAGTGAATCTCCCTCACAAACTGCAGACAAGCGGAAGAGGAATGTGACCCAAATCTCTGCTCTGTTCTGCACGCTTTGAGAGGAGCTTTGGCAGCCACTGGCTGAGCTGGGGGTGTGAATGAAGTGCAGAACAGCTTCTGGTAGCAGCTCTTCACCTGGAGCCCTCTGAAAGGACCTGTCCCGAGCTGTGCCATGTGCAGCCCCCAGGCTTCCCTTGGGAAGGGGCCCCATTTCAGGGCTGCTGCTCCCAGGTGACATTCAAGGGCTTTTGGACAAAGGGCTGGAGGGTGACACAGTGTGACACTGCAGGTGAGGTGCCCTCCAAGCAGTGTGCTGGTCACTGGGGAGCAGAGCACTTGCAGCTCAAGTGGACCTCTTTTTCCCTTTCCCTTCTGAGGTGGTTCATTTGTGACCCTTGCAGGAAGTCTCTCTTCAGGCTGCATTCTCAGTGCTGTTCCTCACTTGTTGATGTGATGAGGTGTTGGTTTTTGTAGCCTGTTCCTTTGGCTGGCCTTTGCCTGTGATATGCCAGGTGATGTTGCACGGGGAACAGCGACACGAATCAGAGGCTGTGGTTGTGGATTTCTTGGAGCAGTGTTTCTCCCTGCTGGCACTCAGGTTTGGGAGCAAGTGGGGCAGAAGCTGATGTGAGGAGAGCACTCTCAGTGCTCCTGGTTTTCAATTTCTTCTAACAGCCAGGCCTGTTTTAAGAGAGTCTCCCCAGCTGCAAGGCAGATAATGCACTGGGCTGTCTAATCCTGCCGTGGAATAAAGTCTGCCATTCCTGGAGTGCCTGCCAGGCTCTGCTTGTTTATCCTACTCCAGAGTGCAGTGGGATACACATCTCAAGGATGCTTGGCTTCATCCTCTCCAGCAGCTTGTTCAGGCAGGGCCTGCAGAGAGGGAGCTCAGGGTCTGCTGTGGCACAGCCAGGCCCTGCCTCACCTGCAGCCTGGGCCTGTGCTCTGCACACTGACACATTTGGCAGCTGCTCTGGCAGAGCTGAGAGCTGAAGGCAGCCCAGCTTACATGCACAGAGCTGCCTCTCCACAGCGTGGGACTTGGCAGGGAGGGAAGCACATGGGACTGTCATGTCCTTTCCCTGGGAAGGCTGCTTGTGCCAGGGCTGGGGAATGTGCTGGAAGCAGGTGACTCACACCCAGGGGCCTGTGGGCACCTGGTGGAATGTAATAAATAACAGTGTGGGGCAGTGATTCAACGTGAGCTCTGGCTCCCCACCCAGCAGCACAACGCCTTCCCCTCTGCCCTGCAGCTGCTGGTGCTCTGCCTTCCCAGGGAGCACTGTCTGCCTTTGATGCCTCCACTGAGGCTGCTCTCAGGCAGCCTGTAAATCCTGATGCTC
Organism: Pithys albifrons albifrons; assembly: GCF_047495875.1. NCBI lineage: Eukaryota > Metazoa > Chordata > Aves > Passeriformes > Thamnophilidae > Pithys > Pithys albifrons. Next base: position 21,044,935 of record NC_092469.1, read on the forward strand.
CCTTCTCTAAGACCTGGAGGCAAAACCTGCTCTGACTGTGGCTTGACCAAGTTCTGTGCTGATAGTCACTGCAGAGCTCTTGGGCTGTGTTTGTGTCTGTGGTGCAGGTTCTGCAGGGCTGGTCTGTGCAGTGCCCTGGGTGTCTGTACAGAGTAAGAGAGGAGTGAATAAACAAAGATCAGATCGTGCTGTAACAGGCCCCTGGCTGAGTGGCAGAGCTGTGTCCTCTCTGCTTTAACCTGAGCAGGTCAAAGGAAAGCCTGTCCCTCCCCTGGTGATCCTGGTGGCCTGTCTGTGACTGAAGGCTGAAAGTAAATAAAACCTGAAAGGGCTTTCCATGAGAAGGAAAGGCTGTTTCAGCCAGGAAATGCTGCCTGTACAACCTGGAGCTAGAGGAGGAAATGACTTAACCCGGGGGTGAGAAGGCATCTGTGAACTCCTCAGAACAGAGAGATTCAGTTCTGGGTCCTGGCTGGGGCAGTTCCCAAATGTGACAAAAAGGAGAGGCAAAGAGAACTTTGAAGCCAGGGTTCAATAAGGAAAGGAAAAGGGCATTTCTGAGTATCCCTGATGGCCAGAGACTGGCCTGGGTGGCCTGGGAAGTTCCTTCTTGTCTTTGCTCTGAGCTGATGGAGGCAGTCCTAGCCCCAGCTGCCCCAGAGGATGCTGTGAACACCCTCCAGCTTTGTGCTAAAGCTGTGCAAGCTCTGCCTCTGGCCTGCCCAGCCCACTGTGTGCCTGAGGTGGCCAAAACCCTTCCCTGTGGTTGTGCTTGGCTGTGGCAGGGATGGGCACCACGGATCACGTCATCGTGTTGGCCTCCACCAACCGCGCCGACGTCCTGGACAACGCTCTGATGAGACCTGGCAGGCTGGACAGGCACATCTTCATTGACCTCCCAACACTCCAGGTATGTCCCGCCATCTGCCCTGTCCTTCCTGCGACTGTGACTGAGGTGCCCCAGCCCTTGCTGTGACTCACCGACCTGGCAAAGGCTGAGCTTGGAGGAGATGGAGATGTTGAGCTTGTTTGCCTTTATTCTGGTCTCTGTGCTCTAAATCAAGGGTTTGTCATGCTAATTGGTTGCCTGTTTCTCTGAAGTGACAGCTCACTGTCTCTGCTCTGGTATGGCTTGGCTTTAATTCTTCTTGAGGTTCCCTTTGCCATGCAGATGCAGAACTGTGTTTGTGTCTTCTCTCCAGGAAATTGGGAAGCACCTAATTGGCAATTGGCTGCTGTGAGAGTTTAAGTTGTCATATGCCTTGAGCACCATTTGTTCTGTAGGTTTATGGCCCTCCCTATCCTTGTCAGGCTCCTGTTTTCCTTTAGGCAGCCTGTTAAATGTCTTTCCCCTTCTGCATGCTTTTTAAATCCCTTTACTAAGAGTCTTCCATGTCCACTCTGTTGACATTTGTAGCAGAGTTCTGGGAACAGGCTCAGCTGCAGAGAGCATCTGTGTGCTCTGCCAGCACAGGCTCTTCCTCTCCCATCTGTGCTTCACTGTTCTCTGCAGAGCTTTCAGTGAAAATACCTTAAATGCCTGATAGAATCTGGCCCCGGAAGCCTGGTCTGTGCAGCTGCCCTGAAGGAGGAAGGGGAAAAACCCTGGCAAGTGAGCCCATTGTTTGAGTCAGGATCTCCTGGCCCAGCTGAATGAGTCACTCTGTGGCTGCTTGCCAGGCATCTCACCCCCACCTCCGTCTGGGAAATGAGGAGCTGTGCATGGGGTTTGCAGCTTGTGGTCTGTGCAGGAGCAGGTTGAGGCAGTCACTGCTCCTTCCTGCAAGAGCTTTTACGGTGAGGGAAAAGTTGAGACAGATCAGAGTGAAAGTGGAGAGGGGAGAATGGCCCTGAGAGAGAAAGCAGTGACTCAGGCAGAGCCTCCTGCATCTGCTGGGAATTTGAGAGCTGGGTGTTTATCAGGGCTCCTGGAGCACGAGAGCGCTGCAAAGACAGCCCTGCCCTCTGCTGGCTCTGTCACCGTCCCTGCCACAGCCCTGCTCCCTGCATGGACAGCGTGTTGGAAGTTGCCGTGCTGTGACTCCCTGCCTGGGCTCAGGCGTTGTGTGTTCTTTACAGGAGAGAAAGGAGATCTTTGAGCAGCACCTGAAGGGCCTGAAGCTGATCCAGGACGGCAGTTTCTACTCGCAGCACCTGGCTGAGCTCACCCCAGGCTTCAGTGGTAGGGCCATGGCCTTGGGATTGCTACCCCTGCCCCTGCCCCAGCGGGGTGTGGCTTTAAAGGGTGGTTTGGTCTAAAGGGGCTTTTTGTCCTCCATTTCTGTGGGAGTAATGGGAGCCTGAGCAGCTCCCTGGTGAGCTCAGATGAGCAGTTGTTCATGACTATTTTCAATCTTCTCAAATTACTTGGACTAGCAGGGTGGGGGGGGTAGGGAAAATGCACTTTTGTAATCCCCAGGTTCCTAATTCCTGAGGGGTGGAGCCTCGTGCTCCAGTCCAAGCTGTTGTTGAGGATGAGGTGTTGCACTTCAGGGGAGAAGGCTGTTCATAATATGCTGAGTTGGAAGGGACCCATCAGGATTGAGTCCAACTCCTGGCCCTGCAGAGAAAGCCCCCCAAAACCCACCCTGTCTCTGAGACCATTGTCCAAATGCTCCTTGAACTCAAGACAGGCTTGGGGGTGTGACCACTGCCCTGGGGAGCCTGTTCAGTGCCCGACCACCCTTCAGTTGAAAACCCCTTTCTTGATATCCAGCCCAAACCTCCCCTGACTCAGCTTCATGCTGTTAAATTGATTTATGTTACCAGGAGAGCGATGGGAGGAATTCGTAGGAATTACTTTGCTGGTCAGAATAGAAATTGGACAGCTCTGCCTGGCTCCTGCACAGAGCCTGCTTCCAGGGTGGGTCTCTGGGATCTTGAAACAGTGCTGAGCAAGGGACTCCAGAGTTCCTGTTTATGTGGAGTTCCTGGAATATCCTTCCTGGGTTTCCCCTCTCACAGGCCCCTGCACTCTGCCTCTCCGTGCCTTCTCCCAGCAGCCCCCCACCACCAAACCCACCCACACAAACTGGGAACAGATGTTCCTTCTCTTGGCTCTGAGGCTGAGCAGAGCAGCAGCCTGTGCCAGCCCACTGCCCACACCATCCCTGTCCCTGCGAGCCAGCCTTGGCCTCAGCCTGCTCCTGGATTGCTGAGCTCTGTGTGGTATCAGCATTCCTTGCCAAGGCAGTTGTATTGTTCAAATCCAACATAAACACCAAAGACCAGGGTTGTTCTCTGTTCCCAAGGAACAAAAAGCACAGGCTGTTTGGCTTCCTTCGGCCCTTCTCCAGATCTGTTCTTGCCTGTTCTGTCCTCTGAGTGTGTGTCACACACAGGGCCCGTGTAACTCCTGTGAACTCGTGTCTGCAGGAGCTGACATAGCGAATATCTGCAACGAGGCTGCTCTTCACGCTGCCAGGGAGGGGCACAAATCCATCGACACCTCCAACTTCGAGTATGCCGTGGAGAGAGTCATTGCAGGTGAGAGATCCAGCCCTTCCACAGAGCCATGGAATGGCTTGGGTTGGAAAGACCTCAGAGATCATCTCATCCCACCCCCTGCCATGGGCAGGGACACCTCCCACTGTCCCAGGTTGCTCCAAGCCCTGTCCAACCTGGCCTTGGACACTCCCAGGGATGGGGCAGCCACAGCTGCTCTGCCCAACCTGTGCCAGTGCTGCAGCATTTCTGTTGTTGCCTCAAGTCTGTTCCACTCGAGAGAAGGCTCAGGGGAGGGGGTTACATTCCAGAAAGGCCAATGGATCCTAACTGTGGCTTGGCCTGAAGATCTTCAACACCAGTCACAGGAATTTCTCCAAAAAAGACCCCATGTGGATCCATCTTCCTGAATCTGCAGGAGCCTGAACCTGTAGCTTGGGGAAAATGGCCAGTGACAAAATAATAGGGAGGGGAATTCAAATCTGTGTGGCTTTTTCAGTTTAAAAGGTTGGGATTTTGTGTGGGTTGTTATTTTTTTAAGACAAAAAGAGTGGCAGTATCTCTGGGCTTCTCTTGCTGCTCTGGACACCTGCACATACACATGAATAGCAAATAGGCTTTGCATCCTCAACAGCAAGAAATCAGAGATTTTTCTTTCTGCCCTCCAAGCCCAGGCTTTGATGAATAAACTGCCAGACAGTGGAGCACTGTTCTCCCTCTGAGAACATCCTGTGGCCTTTCCCTGCCGCTTGTGCCATTGCCAGGAGAGGAACCTCTGGAGATTTCCCTGTGGCAGTGTATTGTAGGAAGGGGAAAAGAGTTCCCAGAACTCTTGACTTCACCTGAGGGATTCAAGTGTGGTGGGTTTGGGGCTGAACTGCCCTGGAGACAAGCTGTGGTTTGCATAATCAGCCACTGAGCTGCTTCCAGGCTGTGGTGTCATCCCTGGGGGGAGCCAGGCACACAGACTGCCCTTCTGTGCTTTCTTAGTGGAGCATGTGGAGCAGGATGTTTGTCCTGGGTCCCTTCTTTCCTGGTCTGGAATTGAGGCCTGAGCGTTTGCTTTGTCAGAAAATGCCTAAAGAATTCCTTGGGGTTTGAGGCAGTTCCTGACAGTTTCACCTGTCTCTGAAAACAAAACCTGTGAAAGTGCTTTAGGTAAAAACATAAATCCCAAACTGTCCTCAGCAGCTCCCAGGAGTGAACAGGGAGACAACTGGAGTTGTAACGCAGAAAGTCTCATCAGCCACAGCAAAGATCATGGAATGGTTTGGGTTGGGAGGGACCTCAAAGTTCATCCAGTCACACCCCCTGCCCTGGACAGGGACACCTTCCACTATCCCAGGTTGCTCCAAGCCCTGTCCAGCCTGGCCTTGGGCACTTCCAGGGATGGGGCAGCCACAGCTGCTCTGCCCAACCTGTGCCAGGGCCTGCCCACCCATTTTTTCCCAGTATCCCATCTAAACCTCCCCCCATTCAGTTGGAAGCCATTCCCCCTTGTCCTGGCACCACATTCTCCAGTAAGGATGTACTTTACTTTCCCATCTGCAGGAGTGAAAGCAGCAGACTTGTAGGGATTCACTTGGCTTTTCTTTCTGAATTCCAGCCTTGCCTTAGTTCCCCAGACTCAGAGGATAAAACAAAGAGCAGGGAAGGCCAGAGGGGATGGCAGCAGAAGGGAGCCCTGGGGTTCTTGTGGTGGGGCATTGCAGGACATGGGCTTTGGCAGGCTCGAGCTGCCCAGCCTTGTTCAGGCTCTGGGGTGTGTAAGAGGCCACAGAGTCTTTTTGTTGCTTAATCAGATTCTCTCATGTTACCAGCACTGGCTGTTTTTTGTAGACTGAGTCTAAAAGACCCCAAACAACCCCCCAGGCCCCTGTGTTAAGTATACCCTTGCCATGTCATAGGAATGCTTCTGGGTTTCACAATCCAGAGGTCATTTCAGTTCCTATAAAAGCTTTTCTTGAAAGAAAGAAGATATTACTGTGCTTTCCATTAGGAGCTTCTGGTTTTAATAACAGCGGGGTGGAATCAAAAGGGAGCTTTGCAAGTCCAGAGGCCCTGTCAGAATTAAAGCTTTGTGTTGCTGTAAGGGAGGAGCAAGAACTTCTCTCTGTGGTAGTTCCCATTGTGTTTTAGTTTGGGAACAGAAGGCAGTCAGTCAGGTCTCGTGGGAGCGAGGGAAGGAACCTGCAGAGCACAGAGAGGCTTTAGAGGATGGAGCCTGTTTTCTTGGAGGGGTTTGTGTAAGACCAGCAAAGATGCACCAGAGTTGTTTCCTGGGTGCTTTGTCTCATAAATGTGATAAGTACAGGCTTTCAGGGAACTTTCCTGCCTGGAGATTACTTTATGTAGGAAAGCAATAATGTTGGTGGGCACAGTGTGTGCTGTTGTGAAGAACACAGTCCCTCCCAGTCCCTCCCTCAGTGGGCTGACAGGGAATGCTTCCAGAACTTCTTAAGTGTGTGTATATATATATTTAGGAGAATATAGATGGATCTCTGTGTGGAAGGAGCCATACAGGGCCACACTGACACACTGCTGAAGGCAGGGTGGGGACTGAGTGATGCACATCAAGGCAGTAGCAACTAATCTGCTGTTCCATCATGCCTTGCAGGGCACAGCAGCTTCCAGGGTCCCTGAGCAGTCCTTTTACAAGATCTGCCACACTAATTTTGCTGTTTCCCTGTTTAATAAAGCCCTTGACTTCGTTTAAAAATTCATGTTAATAGGATATTGTTTTCCAAGGCATGAAGCAAGCCTGGTACAATGCTGCTCCTGCCTGCCCTCCTCTGCTCCAGGCTCTGTGTGGGGACACTGGCCTGGAAGTCCTGGGATGTTTTTACATCCAGCATTCTGAGCTGTAATGAGTGCCTGACATGCTGTGTGTTCTGTACTTATTTGTATTACATGATAGGAGTTCTACTTCCATTGACCTTTCCTTTTTTTAATCCTTTTTGGACTTGATCTGCCGAGTTGGAAAATAGACACTTTCAGAAATCACCTTTCTGGAGGAAGGATTAAGTGTGAGGTATGGCTTCATTTGCTCATCCTCAGGAGCCTGGGAATAAGCTCATAAAGAACATGCCATGTGTAATCAGAGACATTTCCAGGCTCTGGGGAAGGATTTCTGTATCCACTCTTGGTCTTTTGCTCATTTGAACACTCTTAATGCACAATTTTCCCAACTGGGACTTTGTGTATATAACACAACATTTCTCTTATCTTCTGCCTAAGGGACTGAAGACAGAAAAACCAGTGTGAGACTCATTTTGGGTTTTGTTGTTGGGGTTTTTTTGTGTTTTTTTTTTCCAGAAAAAAAGAGTAAGCTCTCTTGTTGCAGATTGGGCCTTGGGAACAGGACAGAGCTTCACCTTCTTGAGCTGTGATCAAATCAAATGTCAAATCATTTAGCTAATGATTAAGTTTGTTGTAAGGAGGAGAAGGGGGGAAAGTTTCTGCCAGTGTTTTCAAGCAATTCCAGGCATGGATTGCTTTCCACTTTGGGGATGGGCAGCACCCCTTCCAAGCCTGAAACTGGAGGAGTTTTGCTGCCTCTCCCTCGCTGAGTGCAGCACAAACTCTTCAGCAGCAGATAGTGTGAGTTTGTGCACTGAGCTGGACAAGGTTGTGCCCCACTGACCACACCTGTTGCTGATACCTTATCCAATGCTGCTCTGTGTCCTGCAGGCACTGCCAAAAGAAGTAAGATCTTGTCCCCAGAGGAGAGGAAGGTCGTGGCGTTCCACGAGTCGGGGCACGCGCTGGTTGGGTGGCTGCTGGAGCACACCGAGGCCGTGATGAAGGTACCTCCCCTGCCAGGAGGGGGTGATGAGCCTCTCCCTGGGAGGGTGGGGAGTCCTGAGGGCTTCCCCTGCCCTTTGTGGGGCTTGTGTGGAATTCTGCTGTGTTACTGCAGCAAAATAAATGGCAAGTAGAGAATCACGGAATCAGTTTGGGTGGGAGAGTGACCATTAACCCAGCACTAAGCCAGGAGAGGTTTGGGCTGGATATTAGGAATAATTTCTTCACTGAAAGGGTGGTTGAACATTGGAACAGGCTCCCCAGGGAAGTGTTGAAGTCACCATCCCTAGAAGTAGATGTGGCACCTCACAACTTCACATTTAGTGAGCTGGTGGGATTCAGTCAGAGGTTGGGCTTGATGATCTTGGAGGACATTTCCATCCTTAATGATTCTGTGATTCTACAAACCATGCCCCTGAATTTTGCTGTAGAGAAATCCATGGTTTGCCTTCATTGATTATAGTGCTGTGCAAAGCTGATTAACCAGCTCTAGGAGAAGCCTTGCAATTAAAAATTAGAAGCAACTGAGTCTCCTGGTGCTGCTGCTCAGTCATGCACTTCTAGTCTGCTCCATATATGATCCCTTTCCCAGCACTTGCAGCCAGCAAAGCTCCCAGTGCAGGAATTGCTCTGGTATTGATGGAGAGCTGTGTTTTTCAGACTGGGAGGTTCTCTGCCTGCAGCCCTTCTCTGCAGGGAAAGGCCTGTTTGGCACCCCAGGGATGTGGTCCATGCCCATCTCCAAAAGCTGGGGCACTGGAGGGAGGTGGGGAGTGGAATGACAAGGGTGACAGCTCCTTGGCTCCCTACCAGCAGTGCATTCACTCTGAATGACCCATTGTATAAGCAGGACTGGTGTTAATTACTCTCATTTAATGGGTGGGGGAAATGGTTATTATTTTTCTGAATATGTCAAGTGTTTCTGCAGGTAGTCTCGGGGGTTCTGGAGCAGAATCAGTGAACCCTGTTTGGCTTACAGGCTCCAAAGCAACTCCTAAATCTCAGGATTTCTCTGGCTTGCTCATAAGGATAATTTCCCTTTTATTCTTGAGCAGAAAGTGTGTGAATGCAGAGCAGTGGGGACACAGTGTGGTCCTTGGCTGTGTCTCTGCAGGGCAGTCTGTCCATAGCTGTGGACAAGCTTCCCTGGAGTGCAGAGCCTGCCTGCCCGTGGTGCTGCAGTGGGGAGCTCTGCTGTGCCCTGGGCTGAGGGAGCTGCTCTGCCTTCCAGGTGTCTGTGGTAGTTCAAATGTGTGAGTTGGGCAGTAACTCCTGATGGCAAGAAAAGATTAATGAGGCCACAGCTTACAGGTGTCACACTCAAAGACAGTTTATTAAAATAACTCCATGGAGAAAAGAAAAGTACAGGATAAAAGAAAAAAGTTAAGCTCTGACTACCCCTTACATAATGTATCTCTTCCTAATTCCCACCTATAGCTTCATCCCATAGGTTGAATCACAGTGTCCATAAAACTCATCACAGCTTTAATTGGTTGACACTTTCAGACAAATGTTCACCATTGCCATGACCACGTTATCTCCCCAACATTCCATTGCCATGAGCAGAACGACCCAAAAGCCTTCTTATCTCCTTTGGTTTTGCTAGTTGTTAGTCTTTTTCTCACAGAACTGAACCTGCACCTACTGGCAGGCCCCAGAACTTGCCTATTCTTCTAAAATCCCTTTTTCTCAACTCAGGAGTCTTTCTTTCTCTCCACAGGTGTCCATCGCCCCTCGGACGAACGCGGCGCTGGGGTTTGCCCAGATCCTGCCCAGGGAGCAGTACCTGTTCACCAAGGAGCAGCTGCTGGAGAGGATGTGCATGGCACTGGGGGGCAGAGTGGCCGAGGCCATCACCTTCAACAAGGTCACCACAGGTGAGGAGCCACAGCCTGACAAGGGCATGTGGAGGTCCAGGGTGGTCTGGGCACGGGACTGAAGTTTCCTGCACTGGGAAGAAGAGATGCCAAGTGGTGTGTTGTGTTCCTGAGCAGGGAGGTCTCAGTGGTGGTTGTCTCTGTGTTGTCTCAGACTTGTTCCAAAGCCCAAGCTGCAGGTGCAGTTACTGGTGAGGCTCTTGAGAAGACATAGAGCTTTCTGTGCTGTTTCCATCTAGTTACGTCCAAGTAGAATCATGGAATGGTTTGGGTCAGAGGGGGCCTTAAAGCTCATCTCGTTTTGCCCCCTGCCGTGGGCACAGGGACACCTTCCATAGACCAGATTGCCTAAAGGGCAGTGGCAGGTCAGCACTCCAGGTGAGCTGGTCACCAGCAGGGTCACTCCCTGTCACACAAGGGTTCTGGGGTATGTGCAGGAAGGTCCCTCAGCAGGTGGAGTGGGCTCTGGGGGGTCCTCTGCTCTCTTCACTGGCTGAAGGTGTGTTTGTGCAGGATGTGCTCCTCCTGCACTCAGCTGTGACCTGGAGAGCACTGTGTGTGTCTGTGTCCTGCCCAGGAGCTCAGGATGACCTGAAGAAGGTGACCAAGATTGCCTACTCCATGGTGAAGCAGTATGGGATGGTGCCCAGCATCGGGCAACTCTCCTTCCCAGACCGGGACAGCCCCGCCGGGATCGGCCGGCGCCCCTTCAGCCAGGGCCTCCAGCAAATGATGGACCACGTAAGGCACCCCTGCTGAAGTGCTTCCCTCTGTCCTCTGCTTTCTGCATTCAGTGAAATAATGCAGTGATTCACACCCAAACACTTGGCTGTGGCGTGGCTGTGTGGGGGCTGTGCTGTGAGGCCTCAGGAACAGGCAGAGTCCCACCTGGATGTGAGTTCAGCCCAGTAACCTGTGCAGTGCAATGTTCAGATGGCAAGAAATCGGTGTCTTACAGTCTCAGCTGCACAGTGTAAATGTCTGCACTTCCTAGATCAGATCTAACCAAAATGATGGTTGAACTGACTGCAAATCAGCCTGTTTTCACAGGAAATTTGGCTTCATTGCTGGGAAAACCCCCATTGTTTTAGTTGAAAAGTCAAAAAGCTGAAAGCAAAAAAGCTCTTGTTTGAAGCACTGGTTGTGCTTCCCTGGGATTTGTGCTGAGCTGCACCTTTAGCTCCTGGACAGCCTTTTTCTGCATTTCCCATCAGCTGGGACTGCCCTGAAGAGCTGTGCTGGGGCAGGAGTTCACTGCACCTTATCACCAGCATTCCTTGGGCTTTTTCCAGTTTATCCATACTTTCTGTTAATGGCAACCACGTTCTGCCTGGCTCAGTTTGAAGATCCCACCCTTCAGTGCTCTCCTTGTTTGGCCACACAGGGTGTGTGTTGCCACCTACAACACCCCAAATCCCTCTCTTGTCTCTCCCAGGAAGCCAAAGTCCTGGTGGCTCAGGCTTACAGGCGCACGGAAAAGCTCCTGCTGGAGAACCGGGACAAGCTGCAAACAGTGAGTTGGATTGTGTGGGGGTTTGTTGCTTGTTTTGGGTTTTTTAACTGGCTTTTGCCTTGCTGCTTTCTGTGCTCTGCAGCTCAGCTGTTGCAGTGTCTCTCTCCTAGAAAGTCTTGTGGTGGGAGTGTTGGGAATGAGTGAGTGTTTACTGTGGATCCCCCGGATTCAGAGCAGGCACGGGGAGGAATGTGTGCCTTTCCCAGCACTGAGTACTCTGCCTCCTCACACCAGCTGGTGTTTGCAGGGTAGAGGAGGGGGAGTGCTCAGTGCAAGTGATCCAAGCTGGAATTTGTGTCCCTCACCTGCACTTCTCCGCTTGCCTCTTGGCAGTGGAATTTCCTGGAGAGCAGCAGTGACTGGTTCTGGGAAGCCAAGTCAAGAATCAGGTGGACAGTTTCTGGCTTTGGTGAAGGAATATGGGACCTGTCACCTTGGCTGATTGGGGCTGGTTCCTGCTTTCTGGTGACTTGAGGAAGTTTTCACCTCCTTTATCCCTGATAAAACGTCTGTGGTGTGTCCTCCTTGACACCTGGTACACAGAGGAGTCCTTGGTGCAGAGGTAGAGCTTGGCCTCCTCCCCTTTGTATCCTGACAGTCCCTAACCAGCCTCCCACCCTGGCACATCCCCACCTGTGCCAGGAGCTCTGTACCCATTGCTTTGGCCTGAGCCACACTTGGGTCACAGCACTCTGTGTATTTCCTTGAGTTTCCTTCAGAATTCTGGTCCATGACATCCAAAGTGACCAGGAATCAAATTACTGTTGCATACTTTGCAAATCAAGCAATTATTTTCCTTTAATCTTCTCTTTAAACAAGTGAGAATAACAACAACAACAGCCCCTTCAGCTCCACAGTGTCAGGCCTCTGGTGGTACAGCTCGGACACGCCGCTGTCCCCGGGCCAGTGCCCTGGCAGCTCTGGAGCAGGGACCCTCAGGGGTGTCTCTGCAGGCTCCTCTGTCCTGCTGCTGCCATCTAACAGCAGCCAGATGTTTGCTGAAGGCTCAGCTCAGAAAAACTTTAAAGTGAAGCCAAAGTATCTCCAGAGTCAGTGTTCCAGTTGCCAGCACATTGCATCTGGTCAGCAGGACTGAGCAGCTCCACGCTGGACAAGCCACCTGCTGCTCCAGAGGGGCTGGAGAATTCCACCTCTCTGGAGAGGAACTCGTGCTGAGTCCCAGCCCGTGGCTGCAGGAACAGGCAGCCCTTTGTTAGCACTGTGAGTTCAGGGGCACTGTGGGGCTGCCTGAGGTCTCACTGCTGCTGCTTTGGCTCCTGGGCAGGGCCACAGGTGCAGTGGCAGTGGCAGGAGAGACACTTCTCTCTTTGTTCCTGGAGCTCCCATTCCAAAAGCTTGCTGTGTTGCCTGCAGTCATGCTGTGTGTTGCTGGCCAAACACACTCTTGGGAACGGTGCCAGAGCCTGGAGACCTTTGTCCTGACTCTGGTAGCTTTGGGGTCACCCCAGGCATGGGGGGACACCAGGGTCTGCCCCTGACTCCTGAAAGTGAAAGAGTTTCACCTTATTTGGAAAAAATAAAACCACTGAGTTTTCAAGTTTTGTCATCTATCACGTGTCCTAACCCCATCAGTCCTGTCTCAGCAGAGAACTGATGGGAAAGCTCTCTGAAAATCTCCAATTCTGAAGAAATAAGCAACTATTTTTAAAATGACATTGCTCTCTCTGCAATGCAGAACCATCTGGATCCTAACAGAGAAGTTGGAGTGACTGGATATGCCACTGGCCAAGGAAATGTCCTTTCCTAAAACCAATCTCTGAGCAGCCCTTGGGATCTGAGTTGAGCTGACAGAGCTCAGACCAGCTCAGAGGGGCAGTTTGGAGCCTCTGCACCTCATTTTGCCTCATTTCTCTTTGCAGCTGTCCAATGCCCTCCTGGAGAAGGAAGTGATCAACTACGACGACATTGAGGCCCTGATTGGGCCCCCTCCCCACGGGCCCAAGAAGATGATTGCCCCCCAGAGCTGGCTGCAGGCTGAGAGGGACAAACAGGACACCAGGGAGGAGGAGACACCCCCCCAGCCACCCCAGCACGAGGAGGAGGAGGAGCCACGGCTGAGACCAGTGTGAAGCCCCTCCTGTGTGCAATGGGAGGCTTCTCTTGGACACAGACCCTTTCCCTTCTCAGCTCCAGAGCCAAAGCTGCTGAGCAGGGAATTGCTGTGCTGCTGTTACCCTCAGATTAAGGGGTGGCTACGTTGGCTCCTTGAGCCTTCTCCTGCAGGAAGGAGAATTCAGGAGCTCAGAATTGATTCCCAGCAGGGTGCTGGTGATTAGGAGTTGGGTCAGCCTGATCTGCTGTGAAGGTTTCTGGTGCACAGGAACAGGGTGCATGTTCTTAGGGATGAAAGATGCCGTGGAAGCCAACTCTGGCAGGAGGGCAGGGCTGTGCCCTCAGTGCCAGTGTGGGGAAACTGAGATGAGCAGCTCTTGTGTAACCTTTGAGCATCTCTGCTGTGAACACAGCACAGAAACAGCCTTGGCTGGAATAAACTGCCCACAACGTGCCTCTGTGTGTGTAGAATGTGTCAGGCTGGGGAGTGTTTTGGCACAGATGAAGCTCCTTAGAGCTGTGGAGTTGTACAGCACAAGGGCCTCCTTCTCCCTGGTCAATAATTTATATCCAGTTTTCACAGGAAATGTTTCCCAAACAGATTAAGGAAAATCCATGTACAGAGTTCAGCAGTGAGACATGAGAAACCAACAGTGCAGAGAGTGACTTGTGTATAGGGGGGAAAACTGTTCTGAGCTGCTGGTTCAGAGCAGGAGAGATGCTCTTAGAAATGCAGCAAAAGCAGATGTGGCTCTGTGTGTGTTGGGAATCTTCAGGAAAAGCTGCTCCATCCTTGTGGCTGTTGCAAAACAGGCCTTGCTGACAGGGCTGTTCATCAGGGGAAGCATTAAAGTGATTGTTGCTGCCTGGAGAGCCCTGTCTGGCCTGATCTTTTGGGAAGGATTATTGTCTGGAGTTATTCCATGGGGGCTGTCTGTGACCTGGGAGCCCCCAGCCCCAGCCTGGGCTCTGACAGCTCCCCCCAGCCCTCGGGCTCTGTCCCAATCAGTCCCAGACTGCAGCTGTGGGTCAGGCTGGGTCTGGGAGCCTCCTCTTTCCTGGGAGTGTGGGGAGGATGCTCCGCCTGTGTCCTGTCCCTGTCCCAGCTCCTTCCCTGGGCGCTCAGTGCCCGGGGCAGCATTTCCCTTGCTTGCAGGGGCATAAGTGCTTTTCTACACTTTTCTACACGCTTTTCTACAGTTGCAGCCCTGGAAAGGTGTCCAATCCATCCTGCCCGCGGCCCCTCTCGCCCCTCTCCAGGTCCTGCCACCCACGGGGCGCGGGCCCTTTAAGCCGCCGCCATCTTTACTCCGGGCACGGTGAAGCCACCGCCGTTCTTCGGCCGTTCGGGCGTGCTTCCCATTGGCCGCTGCTGCGACTTTTCCGGCACCGCCCCCCGGGCGCGTCCTTTCCGGTGGCGGTGCGTGAGGCGGGAGGTGAGTGCAGGCCGCGGCTCCATCCGCCGCCATCGGGCCCGCGGGGCCGCTCCGGGGCTCCATCCACCCCGCGGGGCCGCTCCGGGGCCGGGGGGAGCGTCTGGGGGGCCGCGCCGCGCCGGGGGGAGCGCTCGGGGCGCGCCGGGACCGGGCGGGCCGCGCTAACCCTGCCCGTGTCCTTAGGCCGCAGCAGCCATGGCGCCCAGCCGCAATGGCATGATCCTGAAGCCCCACTTCCACAAGGACTGGCAGCGCAGAGTGGCCACCTGGTTCAACCAGCCCGCCCGCAAGATCCGCAGGTGAGGCCGCGCGGGGGGTCCCGGTGTGTGCGGAGCAGCCGGAGCGCCGCGGGTTCGAGCCCAGCCCTTCCCGGCCCTGCCCCTTCAGGCCCGGGGTGCTCGCTCGGGGTGTCCGCTCGGAGCCGGCCGCGCCAAGTGATGAGGCATCTCCGGAATCTCTGCACAGCCGTGATGACTCCATCTACCCTGGGTCTCTGATGGCAGCGGCGGCTCCGCAGCAGCAGCAGCGCCGGCCTGGCCCGGCTCTTTGCTCCAGAGGGAGCCCAGGGCAGGAGGTGCCTCCCTGCCAGGGCAGCAGTGGCACAGCTGGCAGCACATCTGACACAGGGCCTGTGTTCTCAGTGACTGTCCCAGCGATGCCTGGAGCAGCCTCAGAGTGGCCACAGGGCCAGGGCAGTGCCCGTCCCCTGTGCTGGGCAGTGGTGAGGCCACACCTGGAATTCTGGGATCAGTTCTGGGCCCCTCATGACAGGAAGGACACTGAGGGGCTGGATTAGCGTGTCCAGGGCAGGAAACGGAGCTGGGGAAGGGGCTGGAGCAGCTGAGGGAGCTGTGGGGGCTCAGCCTGGAGAAGAGGAGGCTCAGGGGGGACCTTCTGGCTCTGCAATCCCTGCCAGGAGGGGGAGACAGGAGGGGTCGGGCTCTGCTCCCAGGGAACAGGGACAGGAGGAGAGGGAATGGCCTCAAGCTGTTCCAGGGGAGAGGCAGGTGGGACATGAGAAGGAATTTCTTCCTGGAAAGGGTGGTCAGGCACTGGAAGGGGCTCCCAGGGAGGGTTGGAGTGCCCAGCCCTGGAGGTGCCCAAGGCAGGCCTGGCCGTGGCACTGAGTGTCTGGGCTGGGGAATAAGGTGGGCATCGGGCACAGGGTGGGCTCCATGGGCTGGGAGGGCTTTGCCAAGGTGGGCATCGGGCACAGGGTGGATTTGGTGACCTGGGAGGACTTGCCCAAGCTCAGCACTCCCGTGCCCTTGCAGGAGGAAGGCCCGCCAGGCCAAGGCTCGCCGCATCGCCCCCCGGCCCGTGGCCGGGCCCATCAGGCCCATCGTCAGGTGCCCAACAATCAGATACCACAAAAAAGTTCGTGCTGGCAGAGGCTTCAGCCTGGAGGAGCTTAAAGTGAGTACAGAGCATTGATCTAAATAAATGAAATCCCAGACTGAGCTCAGCAACTGCTCCTGTCCAGGTGCTGGGGCTGCTCAGCCCAGGAGGGCTCTGGTGTTCGTGGTTCTGGCAGCAGGGAAACACTGGTTTCATTGTAACTGTGGAATGGGGGTGTGAAGGTTCTTTGAAAGGCAAATGTCTGTTTGTCTGGTCAGACTGTGGCTTAAAACTCCATCAAAATCAAGCTGGAAGAGGAGAAATTTAGGTTGGGTATAATATGGAAGGAATTCTGCCCTGTGAGGGTGGGCAGGGCTGGCAGAGATTGCCCAGAGCAGCTGTGGCTGCCCCATCCCTGGGAGTGTCCAAGGCCAGGCTGGACAGGGCTTGGAGCGACCTGAGACAGTGGGAGGTGTCTCTGTCTGTGGCAGGGGGTGGATGTGGATGATCCCCAAAGTTCTTTCCAACCCAAACCACGCTGGGATTTTATGAAAATTGTATTCTGGAAGAGCCTTGAGTCTCATAAAATTTTTGGGGGGAGCAAGAAGATTAAGATCTTCATTGAATTATTTTATTTCATTATGGAACACTGTTCTGCTAATCCTAAATATTGTGACCAGTGTTGTCGTTGTGGGCCAAGAGAACTGAGCTCAGCTTTTACCTCCAAGAGCAGCAGGGGATGTACCAGGAGGAAGAACTGTTAGTGCAGCCTCAGGGAGCAGCTGGGACTGTCTAGTGTTTGGTTTAGAAACACTAAACACTGTGGGAATCATTCCCTGCTCTCCATTCCTTCAGGAAATGTCCCTGTGACCTGCCCAGGTGTGCTCAGCTGTTACAGGTGGTCTGCAGGGACCCCCCACTCACATCTGTGCAGTGGGCAGGAGGCACATCAGCCCTTGCTGGCAGCCTCTGTGCCTGGTTCACTGTCTAATTAAAGCATTTATAACTGAAACTGGTGCACTGAGGCAGCAAAATTGCTCTTCTGGGTGCCAAATGCTTCATTACTTACTTTTCTTTAATTTTGGGGTAATGGTGGAACACAAAGCAGGACGCAGCTGTTTGTTCTCAAACAGAAAATGAGTTTGTTGGTTAAGATGCTTAAAGCAAATAGTTATTTAATGGACCCCCCCAGCATTCAGTGAACCAGAGTTACCCATGTCCTGGCTCCATAAATGCCTCTCTGTGTATCCAAGTTTAAATGTCCCCTCAGGGGTCACACTTTGCCCTCCTGGGGAAATCCACCTGCAAACCCCAAAGCCTGAGGAGCATTTTAAGCCTTAGGACACACCAGGACACCCTTTGGTGGTGGCACAGGTGGTCCTTCAGCCATGCCCAGCCTTCCCCAGACCCTGGTGCCATGCTGGCTGTGCCTGGCCCTGCCTGGCTGTGGGATGGATGTGCCACCCCTCCCTCTCTGCCCTCAGCTCGCCGGCATCAACAAGAAGTTTGCGCGGACGATCGGGATCTCGGTGGATCCCCGGCGGAGGAACAAATCCACCGAGTCCCTGCAGGCCAACGTGCAGAGGCTGAAGGAGTACCACTCCAAGCTCATCCTCTTCCCCAGGAAGCCAGCCATGCCCAAGAAGGGAGACAGCTCTGTGAGTACCTGGCTGCTGTCCGCGGTCCTGCCTGGGGTGGGATTGTGCCAGCCCATCCCTCCATCCCGGGGGCAGAGCTCCTGAGCCTGTTCCATGGCGTGACTCCCGAGGGGAGCAGCCCTGCCCTTGGATGCAGCGTGGTCTGAGCCCAGCACAAGGCCTGGCCTGGCAGGGTCGAGTCTTAGCAGGGCTGTCTGGGCCGCAGTGATGGTGGGGCTGAGGGGCAGCAGCCCCTGTGTGGGACCATCCTGGGGCTTTGGGCCTTGCCCAGCCAGTTGAGTTTTGGTTTATGGAGCTGAATTGTCAGAGTGGCTTCAAACTGTCCAGCCATGTGAGGGGCAGGCTCTGTGCCAGGCAGGCTCCAGGAGGCAGTTGCTGCTGACGTTCAGAAATGCTTTTCATTAGAAGCTCTCTGAGATCAGAGCAGAGCTGCATTCCCTGCTCTGCCTGCGGGGCCGTGTGAGCCACGAACACAGCGGTGTGCCCAGCCTGCCCTCAGATCTGGGCAGCCTGGCAGCTCCAAGCTGCTTCATTGTGGTGGATCCCTCCCTTTCCAGATCAGGGAGGAAAGGCCTGGAGCTGAAATACTGCTGCAGATTTGCTTGCTGGAAATTAACAATATAAAATAAGTCTTCATTTGGTTTTGTCTGATGCCACACTGTTAGAAGAAGCTGAAATCAGCCTTAGAAGAAGGTGCTGAGTGTATTGGGTATAAATAAGCTGGGGGGACTCAGCCTGGAGAAAAGGTGGCTCAGGGGGGACCTTCTCACTCTCTGCAACTCCCTTGATAGGAGGGGGGAGCTGAGGGGGAGTTCAGGCTCTGCTGCAGGGAGCAAGGAACAGGTCAAGAGGAAACAGCCACAAGCTGTTCCAGGGATGGGTCAGGTTGGATATCGGGAGAAATTTCTTTCTGGAAAGTGTGGTCAGCATTGGAAGGGGCTGCCCAGGGAGGTTTGGAGTCCCCACCCCTGGAGGTGTCCAAGGAATGCCTGGACATGGCACTTGGTGCTGTGTGGTGGGAGACACGGTGGGCATCGGGCCACAGGTTGGACTCGATGATCCCAGAGCTCTTTTCCAAGCCCTGAATGGTTCTGTGATTCTGTATCACTCTGCAAACGGCACAGTTGGTGTCAAAGCTTTTCCAGCTGGCAGCGCTGAGGGGCCGCTGCTCCTCCGGCCGGATCCAGGCTCAGTGTGGGCTGTTGGTGCAGCTCCTCCGTGCCAAGGGAAGTGCTGGATTCATTACCATTTGGTGCTAAATCCCCCAGCAGGATTTTAAGCTGGGTACCTGAGTACAGGCTGTGCTTCTAAACTGAGGTTTTAACCTGGGAAAGTTTGAGTTGTGGGTTTTTAACATTCCTGTCCTCTCTCTGTGCAGCCAGAGGAGCTCAAAATGGCCACTCAGCTCACAGGACCCGTTATGCCCATCAAGAACGTAAGTGCAATTAAATCGTGTGCTCTATGTGACATAATTGAGATTGAACTCTGTGGAGAGGGTCTCTCCCTGCTGTTGCACGTTGTCTCCAGGCACTGCCCATCCTGGATCAAAAAAAAATCAAGGAATAAGAATTTGTACCTACCTGTGAAACTGGGGGCACTCTGGATTGTATCTGGGTGGGCGTGCCCAGGCAGGTCCCACAGTCACCATTTGTCCCTAAATCCTCACTGCTTCCCAAAGCTGCTGTCCAGGAGAGCCACAAACCTCTGCTTGTTCTCTCCACTCCTGACAGGAGGGTGGAGCTGGGGGGGTCGGGCTCTGCTCCCAGGAACAGGAGAGGGAGTGGCCTCAAGCTCTGCCAGGGGAGGCTCCAGTTGAACATCAGGATTTTTTTCATGGAAGGAGTTGTCCAGCCCTGGCACAGCTGCCCAGGGCACTGGTGGAGTCCCCATCCCTGGAAGTGTTGAACAAACATGTGGATGTGGCACTTGGGGACACAGTTAGAGGTGAACATGCTGCTGGTGCCGGGCTGATGGTTGGACTTGATGATCTTAAAAGTCTTTTCCAACCTGAGCAATCCTGTGTTTCTGTGAACCTCCTTGGGTTTCCTGTGGTGCTGGTTTCCATGCCTGCTCTGTCGTGCTGGGCTGCAGCTCCCAGCAGTGCAGGCCAAGGGCAGGGCCTGTAGGTGGCACGAGTGCTCTGCTGCTGCTGAGATGGATCCCCGTGAAAGCCTCAGCCCCTCTGAGGTGCAGCCTTGACTGGGATCCCTGTGAGATCCTCATCCCCTCTGAAGTGCAGCCTGACTGGGCTGTCTGTGAGATCCTCAGCCCTCCCTGAGGTGCAGCCTGACTGGGATCCCTGTGAGATCTTCAGCCCTCCCCGAGGTGCAGCCTGGCTGGGATCCCTGTGGGTTCCTCAGCCCTCCCCGAGGTGCAGCCTGACTGGGATGTCTGTGGGTTCCTCAGCCTCCCTGAGGTGCAGCCTGGCTGGGATCCCTGTGGGTTCCTCAGCCTCCCCGAGGTGCAGCCTGACTGGGATCCCTGTGGGTTCCTCAGCCTCCCCGAGGTGCAGCCTGGCTGGGCTGTCTGTGGGTTCCTCAGCCTCCCCGAGGTGCAGCCTGGCTGGGATGTCTGTGGGTTCCTCAGCCTCCCCGAGGTGCAGCCTGGCTGGGATCCCTGTGGGTTCCTCAGCCCTCCCCGAGGTGCAGCCTGGCTGGGATCCCTGTGGGTTCCTCAGCCCTCCCCGAGGTGCAGCCTGACCGTCTGGCGCTGTCTCTCCCCAGGTGTTCAAGCGGGAGAAGGCTCGAGTCATCTCGGAAGACGAGAAGAACTTCAAGGCCTTTGCCAGCCTGCGCATGGCCCGGGCCAACGCCCGCCTCTTCGGCATCCGCGCCAAGCGTGCCAAGGAAGCTGCGGAGCAGGATGTGGAGAAGAAGAAGTGAACTGTTGTCCCTGGAACTGTCAATAAAGGGCCGTAGCCAGACGGTGTGCTGTGTGTTTGGGGCACGTGTACCGAGCGGAGCCGCCCCGGTGCCGGCGGCGGGGCAGGGATGTGCTCGGGCGTGGGAAGCCTCGTTTGCTGACCTTGCAGTCTCCAAAGTTCCTTGAAAGCGAGTGGAACACCTGCCTTGTGCCCACTCCTCTGCCTTGTGTCAGGGCTGCAGGCTGGGCTCCCTCCTGCTCAGACTGAGAGAAGTTTGGAGGTACCCCCTCTGTGCCAAGCTTTGTGTGCCCCCCCTTCCCTGCTTTCCATGCCAGTATTCCCAGTTTGATTTCCAGCTCTAAAGGTGGGGTGTTGTGGTGTGTGGCACCCTTGGGTGCTGGGCAGTGCTGCCCACACTGGGGGAGGCTTCCCCACTTGGGGGGCACAGGAGGAGTGAGGTGTGTCTGGGCTTGGATGGAGCAGAGTGCCAGGGCTGGACTGTGCCACCCTGCCCGGCCCATGGTGCAGCCCCTGGTGCTGTTCTGGGGACCTTTTAGCCATTTCTCCTTGGCTTTAAAGGCCATTCCATGGTAGGTGTGGCACTTGGGGACAGAGTTTGTGGTGGCCTCAGGAGTGCTGGAGAGCAGGTGGCACTCAGGAGGATTTTTCATCCCGAAAGATTCTGTGATGCCTCAGGCAAGTGGCAACACAGAGGAGCCCAGGAGAAGGGCTGGGGGGCTCTGGCCCATCCTCGTGGCTGCTGGGGGGTCTCAGGCTCTGCCTGTCCCAGTGTGGGGGTCTGATCAGGCACTGGGATGTGACAGTGGGATCAAAACCACTCTGGGAGTGTTTGCACAGCTGGTTGGTTGGCTCATCAGTTCTGGGGCCATTGTGCATTCTGGACAGGATAGGAGTCATTTGTCTTAGCAGGTGAAGAGAGAAACTGGGATGGGATGGGATGGGATGGGATGGGATGGGATGGGATGGGATGAAGCACTCTGTGCTGGAGCCATGGCACAGCTGGATGGACCCTGGGCTGCTCAAACCCAGGTAAGAGGTGCCTGGTGTGGTGCTGCCTGTGCCATGTCCCGCTGCTGCCCCATCCCTCTGGCCCCTCTGCCTGGACCTCGTGTCCCACCGTGGGTCTGGTGCCTCCTGCCCTGCTGGGCTGGGCAGGGAGAGGGAAGCAGTGGCCTATTTCTGCCAGGCAGACTGGGGATTAGCTCCCAAAGCCTGGGCCCTGCAGTGCCCTGGTGCTCATTAGCCCTATCTGCATTTTAATCCCTCCAAATTTGGGCTAATTACATCATTCCTAAAGCCGAGCTGACAGTGCTGCAGCACTGGGGGGACAGGGCTGGGTGGGGGTCCCGGACTGGGAATGGGGCAGATGGGACTCCACGTGCGTGGAATGTGGGTCTGGGTGCTCCAGCATGTGGGGAGGGCACCCGGTGGTTTTGGGGCAACCCACCCTTGTGCTTGGGGTCTTGGCCAAGAGTGGGGGGGGCTGAGACCAGGGTGGCCTTAGGGACCCCCCAGGGAGCAGCTGGGGAGGGCGAGGGGTTGTGGCTCTGCCATGGGCATCTCACCTGGAGCAGGAGCACCTGCCCTGGCACTGCCAGCAGTGCTGGGGACCCCACTCAGCCCCGGTGCCCACGGGTGGGCTTCGCTCAGTGCCGGCAGCGAGGCAGTTAACGGAGCTTGTCATCCATCTCCCTCTTAGGGCTCCGCTCCCGAACTGCAGCTTGAGTCAGTTGTGTGGAGGTGGCAGCGGCAGCAGCTCCGGCTGGCACACCGGCACGGCTGGCACACGGGTCCCCTTGGCACACCGACCCCAGCCCTCGTGTGCAGAGCCCAGGCCACCGGCACCCAGGTGAGGGGGACAACGGGCAGGGTGGGAGCCGGTGCCCCTCTGCTGGGCAGTGGGTGCCAAGGGGTGCCTGCGATCCCTGGGAGGGAGGTGGTCCCCACTGGAGCAGGGGCACCAGAGCCATGTGCCAGGGAGGGCCTGGGCAATGCATGACTTCACCAGGAAACTTTGGCCAGGCTGGGCACGTGGGAGCACAGGTGTGCAGGGGTTGCTCTGCCCCTGTCCTGCCCCAGCCAGGCACCACCAGGGCTGCAGGTGCAGGACAAGCCTGGGCTGGGGCTGGCAGAGCCCCTCAATGCCTGTCACTCAGCATCACCTAAATGAGTGTTACCAACCTGGGGGGGAGGTGGTCCCTGACCCCAGCATGGGGAATCCATCACCTGGGGCAGGGACACACTGGTGTCCCCACTGCCCTCCCAAGGAGCCCTGCCCAGGCTGGGTGTGCTGCCTGAAGGTACAGGGGGTTTTTCTGCTCCCCAGTCCCACTCAGGGCTCCACAGGGGGGATACCCAATCCTACCCACCCTCCCAGCCCCTCTCAGGTCCCCCTTCCCCATGGACACATCCTGCCCCTGGGGTGGGGCTGAAGCAGAGCTGGGCATGGCCCTGCAGGACCCCTGATCCACTCAGGGAGTTGGGGGGTGAGCCCGTGGGTCTGACTGGCCCTGGGGGTACACGGGCAGCATCATGAGGGAGCCCCAGCTCTGGCTCACCCCACTGTGCTTTGATACCTTGCAGAGCCCCACGGAGCCATCAGGACCAGACCAGCCACCCTGCCTTGGAGTGGGTCACAGGGTCCCTCCACCCACCCGAGCAGCCCACGCCTGTCCTGCCCCCAGGGACCTGCCTGGCACTGCGGGGCGCCAAGCCCCGGGCATGACGGGCACCTGCCTGGCTCCCTGACGGCGCCAGAGGCAGCGGCCACCCTCGGCCCCGATGCCGTTCGCCCATGGGGCCGCGTGCCCCCCGTCCCGCCCGGCCGCCCCCCGCGCCCCGGCCGGCGTGGGCACCGCGCCCGAGCCGTGCCCGCAGCTGGCCGTGCTGTCCAAGGTGGAGCTGCGGGTCAGCTGTAAACACCTCCTGGACAGGGACACCCTCAACAAGTCGGATCCCTGCGTGCTGCTGCTGATGCAGACCCAGGGCCAGTGGATGGAGGTAGGAGAGGGGCAGCACCCCCTGGGGTGGGCAGGGCAGGGCAGCACCAGGATGTGGTGGAGCTGGGCATGGGGTGAGGGGAGCAGGGAGACAGGGTCGGGGCACAGGGTGATGGGTATGAGGAGCTGCAGAGTGGGATGCAGGAGGTGGTGGGGAGCAGGTGCAGGGTGAAAAGCAGGGTTCAGGGTGCAGAGCAGGGTTCAGAATGCAGAGCAGGATTCAGAGCAGGGTGCAGAGTGAGGTTCAGGGTGCAGAGCAGGATTCAGGGTGCAAAACGGGATTCAGGGTGCAGAGCAGGATGCAGAGCAGGGTTCAGGGTGCAGAGCAGGATTCAGGGTGCAGAGTGGGATTCAGGGTGCAGAGCAGGATGCAGAGCGGGGTTCAGGGTGCAGGAGGTGGTGGGGAGCAGGTGCAGGGTGCAGAGCAGAGTGTAGGAGATAACAGAGAATGGGGTACAGGATGCAGGAGACAGTGGAGAACAGGGCACAGTGTGCACAGCAGGATGCAGAATGGGGTGCAGGTTTCAGAGGAGGGTGCACAGAGGAGTGCAGGGTTCAGAGCAGTGTACAGAGTGCAGAGCAGGGTGCAGGGAGCAGAGTGGGGTGCAGAATAAGCTGCAGAGCAGAGTACAGGATGCAGAGTAGAGTGCCAGATGGGGTACAGGGTGTAGTACAGGGTGTAGGGGTCAGAGCAGAGTTCAGACCAGGGTGCAGGGTTCAGTCCAGGGTGGAGAACGGGGTGCAGGGTGCACACAGCGGCTGCTGGACGGCTGGTGCAGAGCTCAGCGTGGGGTACAAGGTGCGAGGCACAGAGCAGGACACAACGTGCCCAAGAGCAGGGCACAGAGCACGAGGCTCACAGGGCAGGGCCCTCTGGGGCACACCCAGCAGCCCACAGGGACAGTGCTGACAGTGGGTCACATCCAGCCCCCGGGGACTGCAACAGGGCCGGGGAGCAGAGTGGGGTGGGGTGGGGTGTCCACGGTGACTCCAGTGCAGCTCCACTGCCCCGGGACAGGGACCAGGGACACCAGGAACATCCCTGGGATGGCCGTGTGCTGGTGTCGATCTGTGGATGGGTGGACAGCTGAGAGGGATCAGGGCCAGCACTGCTGCTCTGTGCCCCTCACTGCTCTGCACCAGGGGTCCCTGGTCACCCCCAGGAGCCAAGGCTGGTGCTGAGGCTGGCACGGGGGCTGAGGTTGGCACGGAGAATGGCACTGGGCTGGTATAATGGGGCTGGCACTGGGGCTGGCAGACACTGGGACTGGCACTGGGGCTGGCACAGCTCCTTCCCTCCCTCCCCACGCCGAGCCCCGGCTGGCGCCGGCAGCTCCGCTCTAATCGCGGCCGCTCAGCCGGCGGATTTAACGCTGAATCCCTCGGCGTGTCATCGACTCCGCTCGAGCCAGCGGGGCCGGGGGGGCACAGGGCCCCGTGCCAGCTGCCGTGTGCTGTGCCGTGCCAGACACCTGTACCCGGCTGTGCCACACGCTGTGCTGTGCTGTGCCATACGGTGCTGTGCCGTACACCAGACGGCTCTGAGAGGCAGGGGCAGGTCGGCTGGCAGGGTGCCCTGACCAGGATGTGTCCTGTTGAGGCAACACTGGCAGGGACAGGTGTGGGGAAGTCTCTGGAATCGCTGGGTACCCACTGCCAGCGTGGACAGGACACACTGAGCACCCACTGGGGCTGGTGACCCCCCGCCATGGCCACCCCAGGGCTCACCGTGGCACCAGCCTGTTGCTCCTTCTCCAGTGGAGCTGTGGTGAAGTGTGATGAGAACCAGAGTATCCCCTCAGATGACCAGGGGGATCCTGGGTGGAAGGGTAATCCCAGGATATGGGGCTGGCAGGGGCTCCTCTAAATGCCATTCACCTGGGCACAGGTAAATTACCTGTGCATGGTTGGTCCTTCCCAGCACACCCCAGGCCTTTAGCCCCCATCCCAACACCCACATCCCTTCATCCTCCACTCCAACAGCCCCATCCCTCACCCTCATCCCTGCCTCCCCACACCCCTGTGCCCCCCAGGTTCCCACACCCCCATTCCCAGCTCAGTGTGAGCTCTGGCATCCCAAGGCCTGGGCACCTCTCCCATGCACCAGCTGTGCCCAGCCCAGCCCCAGCCCAGCACCTCTCCCATGCAGGTGGATCGCAGCGAGGTCATCAAGAGCAACCTGAACCCCGTGTTTGCCAAGATCTTCACGGTCGATTACTACTTCGAGGAGGTGCAGAAGCTGCGGTTCGAGGTGTACGACAGCCACGGCCACGCCGGCGTGGGCACGCACGACGACGACTTCCTGGGGGGCATGGAGTGCACCGTGGGGCAGGTGAGCCCGGGGACCCCCACCTCGGGACCCCCCCGTGGTGTCCCCTCCCCGACCGTGGGCTCTCGCAGATCGTGGCACAGAAACGGGTGACGAAGCCGCTGTTCCTCAAGTACGGGAAGTTCGCGGGCAAGTCCACGATCACGGTGAGCTCCGAGCCCGGGATGGGGTGGCACTGGGGGGGACAATGACAGGGACACCAGGATGAAACACTGTGGATTGCACCAGGATGGGACCCTGGGGTGGCACTGGGATGGGCTGGTACCCTGAGGTGTTCTCTGGGGTGACACCTGACAGGACAAATGGGTGGCACTGGACTGGGATGCTGGGAAGGCATCAAGCTGGGACATCCAGACTGGGTAGGTGGGGTGGCACTGGGCTGTGAGTGTCATTGAGCTGAGGTGTATGAGGGGTCCCCAATGCCCCTCCTCCTGTCTGAGCTGCCATCCAGCCCTGCTGTCCCCCAGGCTCTTGGGGATGGGGAGGGCTCAGGGTCCCCATTGGCATCTGCTGGCCACACTGGGGGTCTCTGCTGCACCAGGAGAGGCAACTGGGCACCCTGTCCCATCCCGGGGCACCGCAGGGAGGTGGTGAGCAGGGGACAAAGCCGTGCCAGGTGCTGAGCACCCTGTGGCCACCCCTCCTCACAGATCATCTCAGAGGAGATCTCAGGGAACAACGGCTACGTGGAGCTCTCCTTCCGCGCCAAGAAGCTGGACGACAAGGTGAGCCGGGTGCCAGGGGGGACACGGGGCAGGGTGGGCAGGGTGGGCAGTGCTCTGCCCCCTCCTCCTCCTCCTCCAGGACCTCTTCAGCAAGTCAGATCCCTTCCTGGAGATCTACCGCATTGACGACGACCGCAGCGAGCAGCTCGTGTACCGCACCGAGGTGAGGGCCTGGGGCCGGCCCCTCTGCTGCCCCACGGCCACCCCACGGCCGCCCCACGGCCGCCCCACGGCCACCCCAGCACCTCCCCAGCCCTGCTGAGCCCCCCATCCCACAGGTGGTGAAGAACAACCTGAGCCCTGTCTGGGAGCCCTTCAAGGTCTCCCTCAACTCGCTCTGCAGCTGCGAGGAGAAGAGGAAGCTGAGGGTGAGGAAGGGTCAGGGCACCCCCCTCCCTGCCTGGGGCATCTGTAGCATCTTCCCTGGGGGTGGTGCTGGGAACCCCCTGGTGGCAGGGATGGTGGGGGCCACCCTCAGTGCTGGGGACACCCCTGGTGCCAGGGCTGAGCTGTGGCCCCTGCAGGGCGTGGTGTGGGACTACGACTCACGGGGCAAACACGACTTCATCGGGGAGTTCTTCACCACCTTCGAGGAGATGCAGAAGGCGATGGGGGAGAACAAGGTGGGGTTGTGGGGCTGTGGGCTAATGGCACCACAGGGCTGGAGCTGGAGGCCTGCAGGGAGGCAGAGAGATATGGGGCTACAAGGTTATGGGGCTGTGGGGTCACTGTGCTGCAGGGACATGGGGGGCTGTGGGTTTATGGGGCTGCAATGTCCTGGGGCTGGGGGGGTCACTGTGCTGCAGACCATGGGGGGCTGCAATGCCCTGGGGCTGGGGGTCACTGTGCTGCAGACCATGGGGGGCTGCAATGTCCTGGGGCTGGGGGTCACTGTGCTGCAGACCATGGGGGGCTGCAATGCCCTGGGGCTGGGGGTCACTGTGCTGCAGGGCCATGGGCCCAGGAGCTGGGGGTGCCAGGGAGGGGGTCCCAGGGCAGGGGCCGCAGGCAGCGCGGGTGCTGCGTGTGCTGCAGGTGCAGTGGGACTGCATGAACCCCAAGTACAAGATCAAGAAGCGCAACTACAAGAACTCGGGGGTGGTGGTGCTGCTGGACCTGAAGGTGAGTGCCTGTGTTCTGTGCTGAGCTGAGCCAAGCCAAGCTGAGCTGAGCCGTGCCCAGCTCCATGGCCCATGTGGGGCAGGACCAGCTGATGTGGGTCTCTCTGGAAGATCCACAGGGTCTACTCCTTCCTGGACTACATCATGGGTGGCTGCCAGATCCACTTCACGGTGAGCAGTGTCCCCCAGCCTGCCCAACAGGGACACACCAGTGGCCCCTGCTCACCCTGGGGGGACCCTCACTGTCCCCCCCCAGGTGGCCATCGACTTCACAGCCTCCAATGGGGACCCCCGCAACAGCTGCTCCCTGCACTACATCAACCCCTACCAGCCCAATGAGTACCTCAAGGCACTGGTGGCCGTGGGTGAGATCTGCCAGGACTATGACAGGTCGGTGGCCCTGGCAGGTTCCCTGGGGCCAGACACCCTGGTGATGGCCACCCTGGGGTCAGATGTCCCAGTGATTGCCACCCTGTGATGGCACCAGAGCTCTCACACCCCTTCCCTTGCAGCGATAAGAAATTCTCAGCTCTGGGCTTTGGTGCCAGGATCCCCCCCAAGTACGAGGTGAGGGGGTGCCCTGTGGGACCCCAGGGATGTGCTTGTCCCTCTGGACACCCTTGGTTCTGGCACTGGTGGGGCTTGGCAGGTGCCAGGGGCCATGGTGGGGGGCGGGCACTGGCTGCCCCTCCCCTCCCCTCCCACCCTCCAGGTTTCCCACGACTTTGCCATCAACTTCAACCCCGACAACGATGAGTGTGAGGGTGAGTCCAGCTCCAGCAGGGCAGGATCCATGGCCAAAGTGTCCCTGCTGAGTCCTCACACCCCTCCCAGGCATCCAGGGCGTCGTGGAGTCCTACCAGAGCTGCCTGCCCAAAATCCAGCTCTACGGCCCCACCAACGTGGCTCCCATCATCTCCAAGGTGGCTCGTGTGGCAGCTGATGAGGAGCAGACCAAGGAGGCGTCGGTGGGTCCCTCCGGGGCACCAGGCTGGGCTGGGACCCCCCGTGCTGTGACACCCATGGGTGCTCCCGTGTGGGGCCGGGCAGCCCCCCAAGCATCCCTGTGCCCGCAGCAATACTTCATCCTGCTGATCCTGACGGACGGGGTGGTGACGGACATGGCGGACACGCGGGAGGCCATTGTCCGCGCCTCCTACCTGCCCATGTCCATCATCATCGTGGGCGTGGGCAACGCCGACTTCACCGACATGCAGATCCTGGACGGGGACGACGGCGTCCTGCGCTCCCCCAAGGGCGAGCCCGTCCTGCGCGACATCGTCCAGTTCGTGCCCTTCCGCGAGTTCAAGAACGTGAGTGGGCAGGGGGGTCCTGCCGGCCCCTCCCGGCTCTTCACACCCCCTCTTGTTCTCTCCTGCCCCTTTCCATCTTCTCCTGTTCCTTCCAGTCCTCTCCTGTCCTCTTCTGCCCCTCCTCATCCCATCCCGTCCCCTCTTGTCCCCTCCCCTCCAATCTCCTCCCTTCTCGTCCCCATCTGTCCCTTCTGTTCCCTTTGGTCCCCTCCATCCCCTCGGGTCCCCTCCAATCCCCACATCCCAGCACCGGGAGTCGGTGCCCAGGGGTGCTGCTGCACACCCTGGGGTGGGCAAGGGTGCCGTGGTGGCCCCGGCTCACCCCGGTGTCCCGCTGTGTCCCCGGTGTCCCCCAGGCGTCACCCACAGCTCTGGCCAAGTGTGTGCTGGCGGAGGTGCCCAAGCAGGTGGTGGAGTACTACAGCTACAAAGCGTTTCCCCCGCGCTGTCCCCGGCCCCCCACCCCTGACCCCAACCTCAGCTCCCCCCAGTGAGGGACCCCCAACCCCAATCCCAGCCTCGGCTCCCCCCAGTTAGAGATCCCCAGTGCCCCCAGCCCAGCCTCAGTTTCCCCCAGTGAGGAACTCCCAGTCCCCGACTCCAGTCTTGGCTCCTCCCACTTAGAGATCCCCAGTGCCCCCAGCCTTGGGTCCCCTCATTGAGGAAACCCCAACCCCAGCCTTGACTTGCCCCAGTGAGGACCCCCCACTCCCCTGGGTGTGGCACAGGGGACAGACGGGGTCCCCTCGAGTCCCAGTCCTGCCACAGCCTCCCCCAGGCTGGGACATGGGCAAGGTCCCGGACCCCCAGTGGATACCCCCAGCCCTGCCCACTGCTGGTGTGCCATGCCCTGCAGCCCATCCCTGCTCCATCCCCATGGTCCCCATGGTCCCCTCGGTCCCTGCTTCTCTGTCACTGTGATGTTTGGAGGCTGCATGACCCCCCCAATAAAGCACCACCCCTGTGCCCATCCTCCTGCTCTCTGGGTGCCGATCCCAACCCTCCCTGGGGGTCAGTGGGGCGTGGGCAGAGGGCCTGGCAGCTCCTGGTGCCGCCTGTGTCCCCTCATGGTGACACCATGCCACCCAGGCTGGTGATGAGAGGCGAGGGCAGCCCCCAGCCCTGCTGCCCCCACATTTTGGGTGTCTGTGGCTGGCCCTGTGCTGGGAGCACCAGAGCTCTGGGCACTGGAGCAGCCGCCGCTTTCATGTGCCGGGGCGGGCGCTCCCCAGCTGTGCCACGGCCCCAAATCCAGGGCATGGAGCAGAGCGAGGCAGCAACAGAGCCGGCCCTGCTGCCACTGCCACGTGCTGTGTGTCACATGGCATGTGCCATGTGCTGTATGGTGTGTGCCATGGGCTGTGCACCATGTCCATGTACCTTGTGACATGTGCTGTGTGGTGTCTGCTGAGTGCCATGTGCTGTGTCATGTACCATGCACTGTGTGCCATGTGCTCTGTGTGTGTATCCTGTGCTATGATGTGTGCCATGGGCCATGTCCCGTGTGATGTGCCATGTCCCATGTGCTCTGTGCCATCTCCTGTGTGTTCTGTGCCATGTCCCACATGTGTTTCATGTGCCACATACCGTGTACCATGTGCTGTGTGCCACATGCCATGTTCCATGTATTGTGTGCCATGTCCCACATATCTGTGCCGTGTCCCACATACCGTGTGCCATGTGCTGTGTGCCATGTGCCATGTTCCATGTATTGTGTGCCGTGTCCCACATATCTGTGCCATGTGCTGTGTGCCATGTGCCATGTTCCATGTATTGTGTGCCGTGTCCCACATACCGTGTGCCATGTGCTGTGTGCCATGTGCCATGTTCCATGTATTGTGTGCCATGTCCCACATACCGTGTGCCATGTGCTGTGTGCCATGTCCCATGCAATGTTGCATGTTCCATGTGCCGTGTGCATTGTCACATGCCACGTGCTGTGTGCTGCATGCCATGCCGTGTGCCATGTGCTCTCTGTCATGTGCCATGTTCTGTGTGCCATGTGCCACACGCTGTGCTGTGCCATGTGCCGGGCACTGTGCCACGCTGCTGCCACATGCTGTGCGCTGCCTCTGCCAGCCCCGTGCCAGCAGATGCTCCTGGGGAGGTGACATCCCTTGGGGCAGGGTGTGCCCAAGGCCACCACAGGGACTGCAACTGGGCACAGCATCACAGGGCAGGGGCCATCCAAGAGCCAGCCTTGGGGATGGCACCGAGCTGGGCTCTGAGACGCTGCTGTCACCCCAGGTGTGGGGACAGGTGCCAGGCTGTCCCCATGTGGGCAGTCACTCACTGGAGTGGCCTCACCGGCCTTAGGGCACTGCCAGCAGTTTGGGGCACAGACAGGGCACACTGCCCTGCACCCCCATCCAGTGCCTATTTATAGCTCCTGATTCATCTCCCGTAAAGCAGGATCGTGGATGTTGCCATGGAAACCCAAACCCGGCACCTGGGAAGCTGGCACCAGCCAGCGCTGGCATGGGCAGGGGGCTGCCCTGGCACCCCAATCCATGGGCACAGATGGGTGCCCCAGGGTGGGTGCAGGGGGACTCCATAGGGCTGGGGGTGCCCAGAGTCACCAGGCCAGGCTGTACCCATTGGCAGCACAGAGGGGCTGGCAGGGGGCAGGGGTGACAGTGGTGGCAGGTGTAGAGGGCTGGCAGAGGTGGCAGGGCTGGCAGAGGTGGCAGGTGTGACAAGAGTGGCAGGACACCAGTGTCACTGACCCACAGTGCCACAGGCCCCAGAAAGAGTCTCACCACAAGCAAACACCCCAGGAGGGCAGATAGGCAGGGGGAGCATCCAAACAAGGGGGGCAGGACACTGCAGCCCCCACCAGGGCACTGAGGGGGCACTGAGGAGCAGAGGGTGAGGGCATTTGGGTGAGGGCATTGGGGTGCAGGGGGCTCCAGGGGAGCGGGTGCACGGGGGCAGGATGGGGGAATGTTGGGGTTCAGGTGGCATGAGGGGGAGTTGTGCTGGGGCAGGGTGGGGACATGGGGGTGCAGGGGGCATCGGGAAGGGGTGCACTGAAGCAGAGTGGGGGCTCTGTGGTGCCGGGGGCACTGGGACAGGCTGCACTGGGACAGGCAGGCTCCAGGGGTGGGAGGCACTGAAAGAGCTGGCTCCATGCCATGGGCTTTGCTGGCAAAACTCGTCACCCTGCTGTGCCCCTGCTGTGTCCCCACTGTCACCCTGCTGTGCCCCTGCTGTGTCCCTGCTGTCACCCTGCTGTGCCCCTGCTGTCACCCTGCTGTGGCCGCTCCATGGAGCCTGGCACCCCTCCAAGGCCCGGGGCCATTGTCCCCGGTTGCTGATAAGGTCCCCGGGGATGGGTCCCCACCCCGATGTGTCCCTGATAACACCAGCGCTTCCCACTGTCGCTTCCAGCTGCCCCCCGTGGGAACACACGGCCTGCCTGGGAACTACAGCAATAAATATTTATTTCTGCAGGGCGGGAGGGGCGGGAAGGGGTCACGGCCACGTGGCCCTGGCCGGGGGCGGGGGGGGGGGGAGCGAGGCATGGGATGGCCACAGGGCACAGCAGGAAAAGTCCCCATCCCTGGGGTGGCACAGTGCAGGGAGGTGGCACAGTGCCATGTCCCCCCACCGGACTGCCAGCCCTGTGGGAGCCCCTGTTCCTGGGGTGACAGTGGGGTGTGTTGTGGGGTGCCTGTGCAGGGTGTCCCTGCTGTGGCAGTTCTCAGCAGGTTGGGGTGAGTGTCCCCCAAACCCCCAGGTCCCTCAGGCCATGGGCCACTGCGTGGGCAGCTCCATGTCCCCCATCTCCTCCTGGTAGCGCTGGTTGAAGAGGGCATTTTGCTGGGGGGAGAAGTGGTCACGCCAGTCCCCCACCACGCCTGTGGGGCAGAGGGCACAGGGAGTCAGGGATGCTGTCCCCATGCCCCCCCCGTGCCCCCCCAGCCCGGGCCCCCTCACCTTTGCGCATGAAGCGGCCCTGGCTGTGGTCCATGATCTCGGGGGGGATGAGGGAGTAGTTGGCCATGGCGTTGTCCCTCATGGCAGCGAAGGTGCAGTGCTGCTCCAGGGCTGCCAGTGTCCCCGGGGCCAGCGGGCACCCCAGGAAGGTGCTGAGGCGCTGTGCTGTGCCACACAGGTCCTGGGGCAGGGGCACGGTCAGCGCTGGGCACCGGCGGGGACGGGGACAGGGGTGGGGACACTGCAGGGCTCACCTGGTGCAGCTCCTCGTAGGTGACGTAGAGGATGTCCAGGAGGTGCCGCTGGCCCAGCCAGCCCTTGACGTGGTCAAACCAGGAGCCGTAGTGCACTGGGGGGAGGTGGGGGTGATGGGGGGCTCTGAGGGTAAGTGCTGCCCCCAGGGACCCCCAGGGACCCCCAGCCCTCACCTGTGCCCTCCAGGAACTGTGTGAGGAAGGCGTCAAAGGAGCCGGGGTCAGGCAGGAACTTGGCCAGGCGGTGGAAGTGGTAGAAGGAGACAGCAACATCCTTGGGGTTCCTGGCCACATAGATCACCTGGGGGGGACACGGTGTCACCCCCACGGCTGGGGATGTTCTGCTCCACCACGCTCAGAAAGCCCCCGGCATTCCCCGAGCTCTGGGAAGCCCCGAGGGTTCAGGATGTCCCTGCGGTGACCCGCCCCAGCCCATCAGGGATCCCCCAGCCCATCAGGGATCCCCCAGCCCATCAGGGATCCCCCCAGCCCATCAGGGATCCCCCCAGCCCATCGGTCCCCCCCTCACCTTGGCCTTGCTGCGCTGCAGGGCGGGGGCCAGGACGTGGGCGGGCAGGTGGGTGGTGAGGAGCCGGCGGGTCTCCGTGTCCCGCAGAGCCTCCCGGCAGTAAATCTGCTCCAGCCAGGGCGCCCGCTCCCAGTTGGGAATGGTCTTGGCTGGGCGGGCGTCCCCGAGGCTGAACAGCAGCGTCAGGATCTCCTGCATCCAGGTGGTGCCTGCGGAGCTGGGAGTCAGGGCGGGGCCGGCCTGGCATGGCACTGCATGGCATGGCACGGCTCGGCACATGGTGGCACTGCAATGGCTCGTGCCATCGGATGGCACAGCACAGCTCGGCACAGTTTGGCTCGGTGTGGGATGGCTGGGCTCAGCCTGGCCTGTCCCGTCCCGTCCAGTTCTGTCCCATTCCAGCTCAGCTCATCCCGAAGGACCAGCTGGGCTGGTAGTGTCATGTGGGCCCCCTGGATCCCCCCAGTGACACCAGCCTGGGGCTGGTGACAACGTGGGGTGGCAGCACGGGGGGCCTGGGGGGCGGGAGCGCTGGCCGGGGGTCCCCACGCTGTGCCGGTGGTCCGGGTGGCTCCGAGCCCGGCCCCCTCCCAGCCCTGCAGAGCCCGCCCCGCGTCCCGTTCCGGCCCGAGGGTCCCCAGCGCTGTCCCGTGTCCCCCGCCCCTCACCCGATTTGGGGTAGGTGGCGATGAGCACGTCGGTGGGGCGGAAGGTGAAGGCGGCGGCGAAGCCGAGGGACTCCTGGGTGTGGAGGTGTCCGGGCAGGGCGATGCCCGCGAAGGTCTCGGTCACCTCCATGCGCTCCATGGCCCGGCCGGGTGGGACGCGCCGGGAGCCGCTTAAATAGCGCCGAAAGAGGAAGCGGCCCCGGCGGGCGGGGGGCTGGACCCCCCCGGCACATTCCTGCCGGGAGCCGGGAGCCGAGAGCCGGCCGCGCTGGGGCCAGCGCCGGGAGAGCGCTGCTGGCCGCGCCGCAGCACCGGGATGGGCGCGGTGGGGTGGGATGGGGTGGGGTGGGATGGGATCCAACATGCTCAGACACCAGGAGAGCCTCGGAGCCTCGGGAAGGGCACGGGAAGCCTTGCCAGCCTCGCCAGCCCCTGGGGACTCTGATGGGTGCCAGTTCCACACCGTGCCCCACCCGGGGCTCCCCGCAGCTGGCACCGTGCTGGAGGAAGGGATTCCCATCCCAACACAAGCCGGGGTGAGGTGTCCAGCTGGACTGACCATCTCCACGTGGCTCCCTGCCATCCCCAGCAGCCCCACCAAGGCCTCTTGCTGGGAAGGACATCCCAGCTGGCGAGCCGGAACCCGCTGGGATGCTCAGCACTCTCAGAGGCTGTGCCTCAGTTTCCCCTGAGGATGCTGCAGGGTGGGCGATCCCTGGAGGACCAGCAGCAGCTTCCCAGCCATGGCGGTGCCACCCCGGCTGCTGCTCACGGCATGTGGTGGCTCCGGCGCCATGGCCGGGGGTGGCTCTGGGGTGGCTGGAGCCCATCCCAGCCCCGCCGCACGCACAGCCGGAAAACACAACTCAGAGCCATCGCAGGCAGCGGCTGCCCGAGCGTCCTGGACTGGGGTGAGCTGGGCCAGGGGTACTGGGGATGCTGGGGGTGCCAGTGCTGGGCTGGGGGTGCCAAGGGATGCCACTGCTGGGGAGGCCAGGGCGGGGATGGGCCTGGCACTTTCCCAACCATAAAAAATCTGGGCTTCATTAGAAGGGCCGGGAGCGTCACTGCGGCTCAGCAGAGGCCCCGGCACGGCAGAGCCACCGGGGCTGGGCTGGGGGAGGCGGTGGTGCGGAGCCCTGGCACTGCCAGGCGGGCACAGGGCACCCAGGGAGGGGTGACGCCGCGCTCCTGGTTATTCATTGATGGTGGGAGGGGACGGCAGGAGCGGGGCAGCCACCCCAGTGCGTGTGCTCACACGGTGGTGGCAGGACACCCCTCGTCCCCAGCAGCACCAGCAGGAGAAGATGCCGGGCAGGATGATGCTGGTGATGGCACTGGCACTGGCGCTGGCGCTGGCACTGCCCTGTGCCGGGCAGCAGCACCGGGAGGAGGCCGAGCGCATCATGACCAACACGCCGGTCATCGACGGGTGAGCAAAGGTCACCAGGCCCCGGCGTGCCCGGCTGCTCCGGCACCTGGGAAAATCCCAGCTGGGAAACCCTACTGGGACAGGCCACTGGGGGATCCCCGTGCTGGGCTCCCCAGGGCAGTGCAGGGACAGGGATCAACTTTCCCAAGGGGATCCCCATACTTGGCATCCTGGGGCTGTGAGGGGCAGCTTTACCAGGGGATCCCTGGGCCAGGCAGGGCACAGCATTCCCAGGGGATCCCTGTGCCGAGCCCCGCAGGGCTGTGCCAGGCAGGGCACAGCATTCCCAGGGGATCCCTGTGCTGAGCCCCACAGGGCTGTGCCAGGCAGGGCACAGCATTCCCAGGGGATCCCATGGGACCACGTGTGCAGCCCAGGGGTTCCCCAGGGCAGTGCTGCTCAGCAGGAGTAGGCAGAGTGCCAGGAAACTGGAGTCGGGCTTCCCCAAGGGAAGTCCCTGCTCCCGGCAAGTGGGCCCTGTGGAGTCAATCTCACATGTCTCTGCTCAAGAGGCTCCGGTCCCCCACAGGACCCCCCTGTGGCACAGCTCTGTGCCATGGCAGCCACTGGAAGAGGGAGCAGGGCAGAGGGAGCCAGGGCATGTGGGACTCTGACGCAGGAGGGGGGAAGTGGGAACCCACCCGTGGGTCTTGCACCCCACCCTGCACTTCCCCAGTGGCACTGCTGGGTGCAGGAGGTGCGTGGCAGGATGTCCCTGCCTTGTGACACTGCACAGTGGGGATGTCTCTGTCTGAGGGATGCTGGGCTGGCTCCCCTGGGTGCCAGGGGTCATGGGGCAGGGGGGTTGGAGAGGGCCATGGGAGGGTCCTCCAGGGGGTCCCATGTGGGGCTGTCCCCACGTGGGCTGGCTGCTGGCTGGAGCTGATTTTGGGGGGGCTTTTGGCAGAGGGGACAGGTGGGTGGGTGGATGGATGAGGGATGGATGGATGGATGGATGGATGGATGGATGGATGGATGGATGGATGGATGGATGGTGGACAGAAGGGTGGAAGAAGAATGGATGGAGGGCTGGATGGATGGAATAACAGCCTGATGCAAGGACTGTGTGTGCAGCCAGCCAGGGAGGGGGGCAGCAGGAGGCTGGGCAGGCAGAGGGCCAGGCCTTCCCTCAGTGCCTGTCCCTGCCCTGTACAGGCACAATGACCTGCCCTGGCAGCTCCTCCAGAGGTTCAACAACCAGCTGAGGCTGCCACAGGCCAACCTGACACTGCTGAATGACACCCACACCAACATCCCCAAACTGCGCCGCGGGCACGTGGGTGGGCAGGTGGGATGAAACATTGGTGGGGACACCAGAGCGGGCACAGGGGTGGGCAGGGGGCTTCAGGGTGTGCAGGGGCATCAATGAGAGCAGTTGGGAGGATAGGGGGCAATTGGGTGGATGGGGCACTGGGAAGGAAGGGCACTGGGGTGGACAGGAAGCCCTGAGGTGGGCAGGGACAACAGAAAGGGCACTGAGATGGACAGGAGCAATGGGATGTGTACCAGAGTGGACAGGGGAGGACACTGGGGTGAGTGCCAGGATGGACAGGAGGCACTGAGAAGGACACTGGTACCAGGGCAAGAAGAAGTGCCTGGGGTGGGCATGGATACTGGTGAGAGCACTGGGGAAGACCATAGGTCAGGCAGGAGGCAATGGGGGTGGGCACTGGGAGGGGCAGAGGGTGCTGGGAAGACACTGGGACTGTTGGGGACACCAGGGCAGGCACTGGGGCGGGTGGCAGCAGTGCCAGCTCCATGTGCCCACGCTGACGGGGCTGCCCGGGCAGTTCTGGTCCGTGTACGTGCCCTGCGAGACGCAGAACAAGGACGCGGTGAAGCGCACGCTGGAGCAGGTGGACGTGGTGCAGCGCCTGTGCCACCTCTACGCCGACACCTTCGCCTGCGTCACCGACACCGCCGGTGAGCGCCACGGGGCAGGGCCGTGGCTGCTGCTGGTGCCCCGGGCCCGCCCCAGCTGATGGCCCCTGCCCTCCTCAGGCATCAGGGCTGCATTCCAGAGCGGGAAGGTGGCCAGTCTCATGGGCATGGAGGGCGGCCACTCCATCGACAGCAGCCTGGGCGTCCTGCGCACCTTCTACCGCCTGGGCGTGCGCTACATGACCCTCACCCACAGCTGCAACACCCCCTGGTAGGACCCCGGGGGGCAGCCAGGGTGGCACGGGGGGTGTGGTCAGGGGGCTGCACTGATGCTCTCCCTGCCCTGCAGGGCTGACAACTGGCTGGTGGACACCAATGAGGAGAAGCCAGTGCACCACGGCCTCTCAGCCTTTGGGAAGGTGAGGAGGAGGGTTGTGAGCAGTGCCCAGGAGCAGGACTGAAGGGGAATGTGGCCCTGGCACCCACCAACCCCACGCTGGGTGATTTGCCTTGGGTGCAGTGTCCTACCCATCCATTCTCCATCCATCCATTCATCCACCCACCCATCTGTCCCATTTGCCAGAAACCACCCAAGCAGCTCCAGCTGTGGGGTGGGGACGGGTCACTCCCAGGGGATAGCCCCACACCAGACCCCCCAGAGGACCCTCCCATGGACCCCTCCACACCCTCATCCCCATCCCCATCCTGGGCCCCTTCCCTGCAGACGGTGGTGGCGGAGATGAACCGCCTGGGCATGATCGTGGACCTGGCCCATGTCTCGGTGGACACCATGAAGGCTGTGCTGAGCATCTCCAAAGCCCCTGTCATCTTCAGCCACTCCTCTGCCTATGCCCTCTGCCAGCACCGCCGCAACGTGCCCGACGATGTGCTGCGCATGGTGGTGAGCAGGGGGCACAGCTGGGCAGGGTGGGGGGCACAGCTGGGCAGGGTGGGGGGCACTGGGGGGCTGGGGGGGCCCACAGGGCTCAGGACTGTCTCCTCCAGGCCTCCACAGGCAGCCTGGTGATGATCAACTTCTACAACGACTACGTGACCTGCAAGGAAACGGCCACGCTGGAGGATGTCGCAGGTGAGGTGGTGTCCGGGCAGGTGGGGGGCAGCAGTGACCCCCTGCCCCACTCACCTTGAGCCCTCCATGCCCCCAGACCACATGGACCATGTGAAGCAGGTGGCTGGTGCCCAGTCTGTCGGCTTTGGCGGGGACTACGACGGGGTCACACGGTAAAGGGGGTGGTGGGTGCAGGATGGGCTGTGCTGGTGGGATGGGGGGGTCTCCCCTGTGCCCTCTGTGGGCAGCAGGGAGCGTGGGGGTGGCCCAGCTGTGAGCTGTGGGTGGCACAGGCTCCCCACCGGCCTGGAGGATGTCTCCACATATCCTGCACTGGTGGCCGAGCTGCTGAAGAGGGGCTGGACGGAGCAGGAGGTGAAGTTGGCCCTGGCTGAAAACCTGCTCCGGGTCTTCAGCAAGGTGGAGGAGGTGAGCGGGGCATGGGGAGCACCAGGATGTGCAGGGCAAGGGAACACTTGGAGCACAGGGATGCTGGGACCATGGGGACACAAAGGGCACTGAGGACACCAGGCACGGGGATATAGAGGGCATGGGGACACATGGAAGAGGGGACACATGGGGGTCAGGGACATTTGGAGCATGGGGATGTGATGTGGGGATGAGCCAGCAGAGACAGGCAGGGGGGGCATCAGGATGTGTGGCACTCTGGGATTTATGGGGACACGGGGTGGCACTGGGACACACAGAGCAGGGACAGATGGGGCAGCACAGGGACACTCGGGGTGGCAGGGGCTGTGTGGGGCCCGGGCACTGCCCCTCACAGTAGGAGCCCACCCTGTCCCCATGGCAGGTGAAGAGGAGCCTGCAGGACACAGCTCCCCACGAGACACCCATCGCCTTCGAGGAGCTGGAGGGGACATGCAGGACCAGCTATGGGTACCCCAACGGGGCGGGCACAGCCCGGCTCCTGCCGGCAGCCCTGGCACTGCCGCTGGCACTGGCACTGCTCCTCTCCCTGCTCTCCTAGCACCCGGCTGCCACCCTGGCATCCTGCCCGGGGCTGGGCACAATCCTGTGGCCCTTCCTGCCAGAACCACCTGCAAAATAAACCCGTGGCTCGAGCAGCGCCGGCAGCGTGTCCGTGTGGGACCCTGCAGGGACCCCTGGTTCCAGGACCCTCCTGGCTGGGGGTGCCGACCCACCCTGGCGTGGCACCAGAGGGGCAGAGGAGGAGGGGCCGGTGGGTGCCCACCCCGGGCACCGGGAAGCCGAAACCGCACCGGGAGTGACACATCCTGGCAACACCTGGCCAGGGCGGCAGCGCTGCCTCCGCAGGATGCTCCCATTAATAATTAGCTAATTAATTGGCTACTCAATTATCTCCTTAGCAATTTCCTCTCACATTTGGGAACAGCCGGTCTTCGGAGTGGAGGCGGCAGAACAGGCAGGAGAAGGAGAGCTACCTTCCTGTGGTATTCGGGATTTGGCTGTGGCACAGAGCGCTCTGCCAGCCCGGCGCGGGGACGGGCATGGGGACAGGGAAGGGTCAGGGAAGGGACGGGGACACCAAAGGCTGCACCACCATCCCCGCAGCCCCATCCCCGGCCGCGAGGCTGCTGCGGGCAGGGCCGATGGCAGGACCGGGGTGCGGAGCACCGGGGGCCCCTCGGTGGGTTGGCAATCCCAGGATCGCCCCTTGGGAAGTCCAGCCTGTCCCCACGAGGGCCGGGGAACAGCGCATGGAGCTGGGGTGATCCAAACGCCGCTGGGGAAGGAGCTGGGCTCGAGCTGCCTCTGCCTCTCCGGGCCCGCCGGTCTGGCCACACGAAGGGGAGGGGTCCCTGCAGGGGTGGCAACGGGGGGTCCTTCCCCTCCAGCCCCCCAGAGCTGCCACCTTCAGCCATCTCCTGGCCCTGCATGGGCAGAGGCTGCGGGAGCAGAAGCCCCTTCCTCCTCCTCTCCTCAGCTCCCT
Organism: Pithys albifrons albifrons; assembly: GCF_047495875.1. Lineage (NCBI taxonomy): Eukaryota > Metazoa > Chordata > Aves > Passeriformes > Thamnophilidae > Pithys > Pithys albifrons. Next base: position 21,085,154 of record NC_092469.1, read on the forward strand.
GGCCCCAGGTCCTGGCCCAGGGCACGACCTCAGCCCCTCCCTCCAGCCCAACACACACAGGAGGTGTTCAGGGATTGTTTATTTAAATCTACGGGAGGGGATGGACACAGTTTGGGGAAGAAAAAGGCAAACAAGCCACGCTTAAAAAAAATCACTAATGAAACCACAGAGACACAGCCCGGAGACGGGGCGGGTCCAGGGCCCCCAGCCCCACAGGGACACCCTGCAGGGGGGCAGGAGCCAGGCACAGATCTCGGGGGTCCCTCTGCTTCCCGCCCAGCCCAGCAGGAGGTGGCACAAGATCCAACGCTCTGCCACAGACCAAAGCCGGCCCCTCCTCCTCGGCCGGGAGGAAGGCTCTGTCACCAGCCACGCGCTGCCAAGGCCACCGAACTTGGGAAAATTAATCTGAGCAGCGGGAAGTGTTTGTGCTGTGAGGGCCAGCGAGCTGACCCTGTGGCCCTTGTGGGCCCCTCCCCACCCAGAGGTCCCAGTTCTTCCTGGGAAAGCCACAGGAAACAGCACTTCCTTCTTGGAGAGCTTCCAGCAGTCCAGCAGCTCCGCCGTGCCAGGGGTCACACAGGAGGGGCACAAACAGCTCCAGCCCCAGGGGAAGGGGAGGGGGGACGAGCAGCGAGAGGGGACAGGGGGAGCAGCCCCCACTCCCAGCCCAGTGCCAGCAGCTGGAGGGGACGGCAGAATCCAGGGATGAGGCTCAGGGAGCGAGGCAGAGCTGCTCCCGGGATGATTCAGCATTCCCTGTCACACCCATCGGGCGGGGGGGGACATTTGGGGCCACCACAGCTGCTGCAGTCCACCCCCAGTGCTGGACATGTGTCCTCACTGGTCCAAACTGGAGGTCAGGGCCAGGACAACCATTTCCAGCTGGCAGTGGCTGGGGATGTGTGGATTGACACGCCCAGGGCCGGGCAGGGTGGGTGCTCCAAAGGGCACTTCGTGGTACAGGGCTGGGGGGCTTGGCCAGGCAGGACATGGGACAGCAACTGGGAGGGAAGGGATTCCACGATGTCACCGCCCCCTCCTGCAAGGCACCGACCTCCCCAGCCCCACAGCTGGGCACAGGGTCCTTCCCACAGCGCTGTGGGGCACAGGGAACCCCCCAGGGATCTCCCTGCTCCTCCCAAGCAGCTCCTGGGGAACCCAGCCCACAGCACAGCCCCAGAACAGGGAACACCAGCGGGGTTGGGCAGCAGCACCCCGAGACCAGGACAGTCCCCTTAGTGTTCCATCAGCAGCAGGACACGGGGCACTGCCAGGCACCAGCAGCACCCCCAAATTACCCCCCCAAAATCAGCCCCAGCAAAGCCCTGCCCAGCCCGCCGGGATCGGGGAAGGGCCGTCAGTGCCAGGGCACGTCCCGAGGCTGTGCCAGCACCGCAGCCTCAGTTCCGCAGGGCAGCCAACCTGCAGGGAGAGGAGGGGGTCAGAGCAGCAGGAACAGCCACGGCTCCAGGGCAGGGAATGGATCAGCCTGGGAACCTCCCGGGAATCCTGCCCTGGAGTGGCAGCCACAGCAGCTGAGGGTGAACTCGGGGTGTCTGTCCTGGACACAGGAGAGGAACCGTGGAGAACACAGGCCTGGCTTCTCCTCTCCTCCCAGTCCCTGCCCCAAGGCTGTCCTAGGCCTCTCCCTGGGCTGTCCTGGTCCCTGTCCCTTGTGCTGGCCCCACTCCTGATCCCTGTCCCTGCATTGTCCCCACTCCTGATCACTGTCCCTGTGCTGTCCCCACACTGTCCCCACTCCTGGTCCCTGTCCCTGCACTGACCCCCCCCGGTCCCTGTCCCCACTCCCGGTCCCTGTCCCCACACTGTCCCCCCTCCTGGTCCCTGTCCCCACTCCCAGTCCCTGTCCCTGTGCTGTCCCCACGCCGCAGCCCCGGCACTGTCCGCTGTGTGGGAGCGGGAGGGAAGCGAACAGCTCCCCCTGGGGCAGTTCCGGGCACCGCGGCTGTTCCAGAGCCGCGTTCAGGGCAGTGCCGAGCGCTCCCTGAGCTCAGCAGCTGCCTGAGGGTGAGTGCAGGGCAGGGGGGCCCGTCCTGCCCCTCTCCCACCCACTGCCCAGTGCCAAACCCAGCCCTCCCCAGCCCCCCAGGGCGGGCCAACTCCTTCCCTTCCCAGCGCTGAGGGATCCCTGGCAGTGCCAGGAGAGCACCCACCTCCGGGACAGCTGGTCCTCCTGGGAGCGCACGGAGCTCTCCCCCACGGCAGAGGCGCCCTCGGGCAGTTGGCTCAGCTGGTCCATGATCTCCAGCCCGTTCTCCTCGGCGATCTGCACTATCAGACTGTCCACCTGCTCCTGGGGCGTGCTCAGCGTGGTGGCAGAGCTCATGGAGTCCTCCATCACCTGGGGCAGACAGAGCCCTGTCAGCCTGCCCGGCCTCCCAGCCCCGAGATCCAGCAGGGACCCCACCAGGACCGTGCCAGGACCCCGCCAAGACCCTGCCAAGATCCCACCAGGACCCCGCCAGGATCCCATCAAGATCCCCCCAGGACCGTGCCAGGATCCCGCCAGGATCCCACCAGGACCCCACCAAGATCCCACCAGGACCCCGCCAGGACCCTGCCCTGCCTGTGCCTGGAGCCCCAGCACTCACCGACGTGTGAACATCCAAGTTCTGCACCTGCTGCTCAAATTTGTCCATCACTGCTGACACTTTCTGCAGGTCCATGGAGTTCAGGGCCTTGTCCAAGGCCTTGGTCACCTGAGCCATGTTCTTTGTCACCTGCAGGAGGGAATTCCCTCAGGGCTGCTCCGAGGGTTCCGGGGGAACCCAAGCCCTGCTGTGAGACCCTCCCAGATGGGATGGAGCCGACTGGGGGGCTCTGAGGATTTGGAGCAGCTGCAGAGGGGAGCCCCTGCCCCACTCACCCCCTTCATGGTGACGGCCGTCTGCACCTTGGAGGCCACGGCGTCCACGCGCGACGCCACACGCAGCCAGTTCAGCCCCTCGTTCTTCTTGCGGATGGAGTTCTCAGCGTACACCCGGGCACACTCCACGTTCTTCTGCTGCAGGGCCTGGCACGGGGGCACCCCGTCAGAGCCCCCACTCCCCGGAGCTGGGCATGGCCCCCAGCAGGAATCAACCCCTCCCGGCAGTGCTGGATGTGCCACGTGCCCCCGGCAGCTCCCGGGGTGAGGAGGGGCCCTGCCCCTTCCCTGCCCTCCCCAGACAGGAGGGGGATCTCCAGCTGCCCCCCCTGGAGCCCCCACACACCTTTTTGACTTTGGCTTGCTCAGCCTTGGAGTCCTTCTCAGCTTTCTTGGCCAGTTTCTCCAACTGCTTCACTGTGAACTGGGGAAACAGCAGGGCAGGGGCAGGGACAGGGGTGGGGGGAGAAGGGACCTCAGAGAGCACCCAGTGCCACCCCTGCCATGGCAGGGACACCTCCCACCAGCCCAGGGTGCTCCAAGCCCTGTCCAGCCTGGCCTGGGACACTCCCAGGGCTGGGGCAGCCACAGCTGCTCTGCCCAACCCGTGCCAGGCCCTGCCCACCCTCCCAGGGGAGGATATCCCATATCCCCACATCCCACCCCAGCTCTCTCTGGAGTGGGACCCATCCCTGTCCCTGTGCCAGTGCCAGGCCCAGCCCAGCCCCCGCAGGCCGGGGCGCCTCCGGTGCCGGTCCCGCCGCAGAAGAGCCGGTGAGGCCGAGCCAGCGGTAGAACCGGCCCGGGGATCGGCGATACGGGGCGGAGGGGCCGCCGTTGTGCGCCCACCTTGAGCTGGAAGAGCGTGTCTGGAAGGGAAGGAGAGCAGTGTCAGCGACACGGCCGGGACCGGGCACCGGGACACCGGGGAAGGGCGAGCCCCGCCCCCCCGGCCCGGCCCCCAGTCCCGGCTACTGCTCCCCGCCCCTCAGGAGCAGCTCCAGCCCCCCTGGGAGCCCCCGGGACCCCCAGCCCCCGGTACCGTCCATCCTGCCCCGCCGCCGCTTCCGGGTCCCGCCGCCGCTTCCGGGGGGCCCGCGACGAGTCTCGCGAGAGCTGCGAAACCGCCCGGGCGGGAGCGGAACGAGGGGCGGGGCATCGCGCCAGGGGGCGGGGCCAGCGAGGGGCGGGGCCAGTGCGGGGAAAAGCCGCGATTGGTCCCTTTAGAGCACCGTTGCCCCTGACAACGCAGGTGGGCGGGGCCACGCCGAAGAAAGGCCGCGATTGGTCACTTTAGAGCACCGTTGCTCCTGGCAACGTAGGTGGGCGTGGCCACGCCAGGGCAAGGCCGTGATTGGTCCCTTTAGAGCACCGTTGCCTCTGGCAACGCGGGTGGGCGGGGCCCGCAGCCAGCCGGTCCCCGCGCGTGCGCAGAGCGGGCTCTGCCATGGCGGACGGGGCGGCCGAGCCGGGACCGGCACCGGGACCGGGACCGGCCGAGCCCGAGCTGGAGCCGCTCCGGCTGCGGCGGCTGCGCGGCGATGGCTTCTTCGAGGTGCCGGCCGCCGACCGGGTGAGCGCGGCGGGTCCCCGGTGGTGCGAGAGGGCGCGGGGCCGGTGAGGGGCTCCCGGGGCGGCACGGCCTGAACGCGGCTCTTTGGTTCCAGCTGGGCCGGTGCCGCAGCGTGAAGGAGTTCGAGAAGCTGAACCGCATCGGGGAGGGCACGTACGGCATCGTGTGTGAGTGAGAAGCCGCTGCCCCTCACGGAGCCCCAGCACGGGCTGGGCGGGGAGGGCCCCTGAGCGCTCCCGGTTCCAGGGCCGGGGGGACCGGGACAAACCCCGCGCGTGTGTCCCGTGCTATCCCCAGACCGTGCCCGGGACACGCTGACGGACGAGACGGTGGCGCTGAAGAAGGTGCGGATGGACAACGAGAAGGATGGTAGCGGAGGAGCGGGGGGAGCAGCGGCTGCCGCGGCGCCGGCTCGGCCTCCAGCCCGCCCTGCAGCGGCCGCGTCTCCCTCCCTCCGTCCCCAGGAATGCCCATCAGCAGCCTGCGGGAGATCACCCTGCTGCTGCAGCTCCGGCACCCCAACATCGTGGAGCTCAAGGAGGTGGTTGTGGGGAATCACCTGGAGAGGTGGGAGCCTCCTCTCTGTCCTCCCTGTGCCTCCCAGCCCCTCCCCGGGCTCCTGGGCCCCCTCAGTGCACTGACCCGCCCTGGGGGAGGCTCTGACCGTGTCTTGTCCCCAACAGCATTTTCCTGGTGATGGGTTACTGCGAGCAGGACCTGGCCAGCCTCCTGGAGAACATGCAGACGCCCTTCTCAGAGGCTCAGGTGTGGGCTGGGGCAGGATTTGGGGCTGTCACCTGAGATGGTGCTGCCACCCCGGCCAAAACACCCCAGGCATCTCAGGGGGCTCCCTGGCCCTTGTGCTGGGGGATTCCAAGCGTTCCAGTGGGGTTTGGGGACTCTCAGAGGACCCTCCAGGGACTGTTCAGGCTGGGTTTGGGGCTGGAGCAGACTGACAGGGAAATGGAGCTGGGAGAAACCCTCCCCTCAGAGCCCCTGGGAGGACACAGGGATGGAGGGGCTGCAGGACAGCCCGGAGGGTTTGACCTCCAGGGGCTGTTCCCATGGAGATCAGAGCTCCTGTTCTCTGTGTGCAGGTCAAGTGCATCATCCTGCAGGTGCTCAAGGGCCTGCAGTACCTCCACGAGAACTACATCATCCACAGGTGGGAGCAGCAGGATGGAGCTGGGGGAGAAGGGGCAGCCTGGGAGGGAGCAGCTCTGGGTGGGGGGTTGGTGCCCATCAGTGGCTTCTCCAGCCCTGGCAGGGCAGGGAGGCCCTGGAATGCTGGGATTGGCTCCAGGGGGCTGTGCCAAGGATGGTGCTGAGCAGCCATTCTGTGTCCCACAGGGACCTGAAGGTCTCCAACCTGCTGATGACAGACAAGGGCTGTGTGAAGATAGGTGAGTCCTGACAGCTCCACAGGGGCTGTGGGGAGATAGGTGAGTCCTGGCAGCTCCCTGAGGGCCGTGGGGAGATAGGTGAGTCCTGGCAGCTCCCTGAGGGCTGTGGGGAGATAGGTGAGTCCTGGCAGCTCCCTGAGGGCTGTGGGGAGATAGGTGAGTCCTGGCAGCTCCCTGAGGGCTGTGGGGAGATAGGTGAGTCCTGGCAGCTCCATCTGCTCTGTGCCATGGCCAGAGCTCAGCTCCCACTGACCAGGAGTCTCTGTTACAGCTGATTTCGGCCTGGCTCGCACCTATGGGATGCCCCCCAAGCCCATGACCCCCAAGGTGGTGACACTGTGGTGAGTGGCTGTGCCAGGGGTGAGTCCCCACGGCGGGGCAGGTTGGCACTGGCTCTGCCACGGACCATCCCCTGTGCAGGTACCGCGCGCCGGAGCTGCTGCTGGGCATGACCACCCAGACCACCAGCATCGACATGTGGTAAGAGGGGGCTGCCCAGATGGGGGCTGGGGGCCTGCAAACCCCAGGGGAGGTAACGGGGGGCTTCTCCTGTGCTCCTCAGGGCCGTGGGCTGCATCCTGGCCGAGCTGCTGGCACACAAACCGCTGCTGCCGGGCACCTCCGAGATCCACCAGATCGACCTCATCGTGCAGCTGCTGGGGACACCCAACGAGAACATCTGGCCAGTGAGAGCCCCCTGCCCACTCCCCCTGCCAGTCTCTGCCAGTCCTGCCTGCTCCCTGCCCCCTCCTCACACTCCAAACCCACCAGGGATTCTCCAAGCTGCCCCTGGCCAGCCAGTACACCCTTAGGAAGCAGCCCTACAACAACCTGAAGCACAGATTCCCCTGGCTCTCGGAGGCCGGGCTGCGCCTGCTCAACTTCCTCTTCATGTACGATCCCAAGAAGAGGTAAGAGCTGGGCAGGGCAGGGCACCTGCCTCAGAGTGTCCCTTGGCCTTGTGGGTTATCTGTCACATCTGTCCCTGCAGGGCCACAGCCAAGGACTGCCTGGAGAGCTCCTACTTCAAGGAGAAGCCCCTGCGTAAGTTCCCCCCTCCTGGGGCAGTGTGGGGAGCTCTGGGCCCCACTGACCCCTCCCTGTGCCCCACAGCCTGTGAGCCAGAGCTGATGCCCACCTTCCCTCACCACCGCAACAAGCGGGCGGCGGGCACGGGCCCGGAGAGCCAGGCCAAGCGCAGCAAGCCCTGAGCTGTCCTGTGGAGCAGGCACGGCATGGCCCAGCTGGGACAGAGTCCCTTGGCCCAACAGCCCTGGCACTGTGGGCTCCAACCATTCCCAGCACGGCTCCCAGTACATTTCCCCGCTGGGGACTGGGCAGGCTCCAGTCTGGGGCTGGGTAAGTGCAGCATCAGGGAAAGGAGACAGGAGAGACAGGGCCCGGACCCTCCCCAGGCTCGGCAGGGCCAGTCCTGTCCCCTGGGGGGCTCAGGCTCCCAGTGCTGCCTGTGGGGGAACTTCAACTTTGCTGTCAATAAAGACACGTCAGCGGCACCAGTGTGGGTGAGTGGCCTCATGCCGTGGTGCCAGAGGTGCTGGGAGAAGCCAGGGCCTTGCTCTGCTTCCTCTGTGTCACACATTGCTCCCTGGGGACAAGGAGACCCTTGGCTTGAGGACACCTCTGCGACACCACAGGCTGTGCCCAATTTCCGTGGATCCAGACCCCTCCCCTGGGAGGCAGGAGCTGCTCCCACAGATGAGGTGCTGTCAGCTGTCACCGCAGGCCCTGTCCCTGCGCCAGGACCAGGAGTCACCACCCCCAGGACAGGAGACCCCCACGCTGAGGCAGCTGCTTTACTGATGCACAGAGTCATTTACAGCGAGAGCACCAGGGCTGGAGCAGGGTCTGTCTTCCTGCAGAGCCCAGCACAGGCACCGCCCCCTCGGGCGGGACGAGTCCAGTGTCCTTGTGCCGGGCAGTGGCCGTTCCCCTGCCGTGCCAGCCGCGGTTAGGAGCGGGGCCCGAAGCCGTCGGCCAGCAGCATGTCGAGCTCTGTGCGCTGCAGCCAGAGGCGCTGCTGGCGCTCCCCGCGCAGCTCCTGCCCGCGGTGTTGGCTGCGGCAGGCGCTGCCCGCGGCGCAGCCCCCGGTGTGCAGCTGCCGGCAGGTGCTGCAGCAGTACGAGGGCAGCGTGCCCCGGCGCACACACGAGTGCAGCTGGTAGCAGGGCAGCTCCGGGGGGCAATCCTGGGGCTCCCTCGGCACCGGGGCGCTTCTGCCGCCCTCCACGAGCTCCCGCTCCGGGAAGGTGTCTGGCTCAGCGCTGCCCGCAGGCTCTGGCCCCGGCGCGCCATCGCAGCGTCCCCAGCCCCTCGCGGGCACGTCCTGAGGGTCCCTCCACGGCGCTGGGGGGGCCGTGTCCTCGTCCCCCGCGTCCTCGGCGGTGTCCGGCGCCTCCCGGTACAGATCCACGCCGCAGTCGGCAGCCCCGTACGGCTCCGGGACCCGCGGCGGCTCCGGCCAGCCCCGGCCGTGCCCGGCTCTCTGTCGCGCCTCCAGCAGCTCCTCGGCGCGGGGCCGGCACAGCCGCAGCGCCAGCTCGGCCAGGATCTCGCACTCCAGCCGGCAGCACAGGAACCCGGCGGCGGCCGCGATCAGCGCGGGGCCCGGCGGCAGATGCGACACGGCCAGGCGGTGCCGGTCCCGCCGCTCGTAGCCCAGGCGGCCCAGGCAGCGCAGCAGGTCGGGCTCGGGCAGCGCCGGGCGCAGCAGGTGCACGAAGGCGCCGGAGAAGGTCTGCGGGGAGAGCGGGGGGCGCGGCTGGAGCGGTCAGGACACCCCCAGAGCCGCCCCCCGGCGCCGCGGGGCTCACCTGGATGGTGCCGAACTCCCGGCGCCACGGGAAGAGGTAGAGGTTGCCGGCCGCCAGCTCCAGAAGGCGGAAGGCGGCGGCCAAGCCCTGCAGCGCCAGCACCGGGTCGGGCCGGCCCCGCAGCCCCCGCGCCAGCAGGGCCGGGCCGTCCTCCTGCAGCGCCCCGAGCAGCGCCGGCTCCCGCCGCAGCCGCTGCCGCAGCCGCTCCGCCACCGCGGGGCCGGGCCCGGGCCCCTCCCGCTCCAGGCAGCGCCGGTACTCCTGCTGGAACTCCTGCTGGAACTGCTGCTGCAACTCCTGCCGGAACTCCTGCCGGGGCTCCTGCCGCACCGCCGAACCCGCACACATCCTGCGGGCACCGCACTGAGACCGCAGCCCGCTCCGGGGAGCCCCCCGTGCTCTGCACCCCCGCACCCGGGACCCCGCACCCCGCCCACCCTGGAGCCCCAAACCCGTGAGCACCCCCCGCCAAAGCCTCCGCAATCGGGACTGCGGCCGCCGAGCACCCCCAGCCCCGGTGCCCCCCACCTGCCGGCCCCGCCGCTCCCGCTCCTGGTTCCCGTTCCCGTTCCGGGGCCGCCCCGCGCCACAGCGTCCCCCGGCGGGCGGGAGGACCCGGGGCAGCACCTGCCCGGCGCTGTCGGGGGTCCCTCGCCGCCCCCTCCTCACTGCAGGGACTCCACGTAGGACAGGGCGCTCTGCAGCGACGTCAGGCAGTACCCCTCCTCCCCGATCAGGTACCTGTGCCACACCCAACGCACTGTCACCAACAGGACACCGGTGCCACCCAGCCACTGTCACCCTTGGGATGCTGGGACACCACCATGGCCACTGCACCAACACCATCCCATCATAGCTGGGACAGTGCCATGGTTGGGACACTGCCACAACCACCACACTGCCATGCCACCATCCTGGCAGGGACATCACCATGGCCATTGCACCGTCACCACCACCCTGCCATCACAGCTGGGACTCTGCCATGGCCAGGACACGGCCTCTGCTATCACAATGTCATGGCCAGGACACCACCATGGCCACCACACGGCTACAGCCACCATGCCATCACAGCCAGGACACCACCACAGGTGGGACACTGCCGTGGCCAGGACACCCTCACAGCCCTCACTCCCACCCTGGCAGCCCCGTCCTGCCCCAGCCCAGGGGTGCCCACGTGGCCCAGCACCCCCTGGCACATACCCCTCGTGGATGAACTCCTCCAGGGCAGCACACTCGGAGAGCAGCTGGGGCAGCCCCGTCTGCAGCACCACGTAGGACAGGATGGGCAGCAGATCGTCCGCCCCACTGTGACAATGGGGACTGTCAGCCATGCGTCAGGCATCACCCAACACCCCACCAGCCACAGGAACCCCCAGCCCCATCAGTCTTGGGACCAGTGCCCCAAAACTCCCCATGCCCAGGAACCCCAGCCCCACACCTGCTGTAGGCCCGGCTGCCCCCCGAGCCCCCCACACTCACATGGCAGCCGAGGCGGGGGTCCGGGGGTCCCGGGCACCGCAGTACTCCTCGGCACACTCGCAGATGCCCCGCAGGGCTCGCACTGTGGCACAGGGTGGGTGCTCAGGGCCACCTGCCCCCCTGTGCCCCCCACCCCGTGTGCCCCCGTGCTCACCGATGCAGTCCAGCTTCCTGCGGGGACAGGTCTCCAGCGGGATGAGCCGCAGGTCCTGCACGGCGGAGGCGTATGGGGGGCGGCCGGGGCCGGCCGGGAACAGGCGGGAGGCCAGCCCCATGTCGGCGGGGCCGGCGTGCCGGTGCCGCTCCATGCTGAGTGCCAGGGCGGCCTCGCGGGGCCGGTGCACGGCCCTGTGGGCACACAGTGAGGGGACTGCTGGGGAGGGGTGGCGGGGCCTGGCCCCCCAGAGCGGGTGATGTACCTGTAAAGGGCCAGGAGTGGGGCCCAGAGTGGGGGGAAGAAGGCCTCCTCCAGGCAGGCCAGGCACTGGTCCTTGCCGGCGGCGCTGCCGAGCCCCTCGAAGGCCAGCAGAGTCAGGGCCAGCAGCCTGTCTGGGAAGGGCGAGTTACGCAGCACGCTGGGACCCCCATCCTGCCCACCCTGTGCCCCGAGTCAACACGGGGTGCAGGAGAGCCCACAGACAGGCCCCACCGCGTCCCTGTACCCCTGGCCATCCCTCACCGATGGCGTTGTGGATGTCCCTCACGATGCCCTTCAGCAGATCCGGCAGTGCCGTGTCCTGCCCGGAGCCAGCGGGGGGTTCTGGGGGGGCCCAGCCCTCGGGGGACGCCAGGAACCGCTCCAGGTCCTCGAAGGAGCTCTCCCGGGGGGTTTGGGGGGTCCCCGTGGCGGCGCCATCGGCGAGGGGGGTGCTGGAGCTGCTGTGCCGCAGCGCGGCCGCGCCGTGCTCGGGCACCGAGAACATGCAGTGCAGGCTGCGCGAGGCGCGGAGCCGGCGGCCCCCCGGCTCGGTGGGCAGAGAGGAGCCCCCCGCGCCCCCCACGTCCAGCGACAGGAAGGCCAGGCCCGCCGGGGAGCCGGGGCAGGCGGCGGCGGTGCCCTGGCTGACGGCCGGGTACAGGCGGGCGTACACCGCGCACTGCAGGCGCCGCAGGAGCTGCGCAATGGGGTGCTCGGGAGAGCTGTGGGCACAGGGGGGGTGGTGAGCAGGAGGCCATGGCAACCCAGGGCTGGGAGGGGCCCTGCCCACCCCAGCAGTACCTGAGAAGGCAGGAGAAGAGCCCTGACACCACGGAGAGATCCGCTGGGCTTCGCTTCAGCTGAGCCTTCCACTGCCTGGGCCAGTCCTGGGGAGTGTCCACAGCTGGTCACAGGGATGGCACAGCCCCCTGCCCCCTGGTACAGCCTCCTGCCTCATAGCACAGCCCCCTGCCCCATGGCACAGCCCGCCGCCCCACAGCACACCCCCTGCCCCATGGCACAGCCCCCTGCCCCATGGCACAGTCCCCTGCCCCATGGTATGGCCTCCTGCCCCATGGCATGGCCTCCTGCCCCATGGCACAGCCCGCCGCCCCACAGCACACCCCCTGCCCCATGGCACAGCCTCCTGCCCCATGGCACAGCCTCCTGCCCCATGGCACAGCCCCCCGCCCCACAGCACACCCCCTGCCCCCTTTCAGCAGTCCCCATCCCACACTCACATGGTCCTGCTCGTACTCAAGGATGGCAGCGTAGAGCTCCCGCTGCTCCTGCTCCTCAGGGGTGAGTGCCACGGTGCTGGAGAACCTCCTGGGGACACCCGGGGCTGGTGAGGGCACTCTGAGGGTGTCCCCAGCCCCGGGGTCCCCACGGTGACGTCCCCACTCACCGGTTTGCCGCCTCCTGCAGCCGCAGCCGCCGCTCCTCCATCTTGCGCTGCAGCTGGGCCACGGCTCAGTTAAGGGTCTGCAGCCCCCACAGCGCAACCCTGGTCTGGACCAGCCCTTCACCCTCCTCCATCCCCCAGCTGGGCCCCCAAAGGCCTGTGTGGGATTGGTGACAGCCAGGACAGGGCAGAGGCTCTGCCAGAGCCGGCCCCTGGAGCAATCCCTCTGGGAAGGATACGGTCTCCTCGCGGGCCTTGGCAATCACCAGGTTCTCCATCATCTGCCGCTGCAGGGACAGCGTCTGTGGAGCAGGGGGAGCGTTGGGAACACCCCCTCAGCCCCCAGTGGGGAGCAGGGGCTGCAGGACACTCTCCCTGCCAGCTCCATTGGGCTCCATCGGGCTCCCAGCCCCTCCCAGCCCCACTTGCCAGGGAGGTTTTCTGCAGGGCCTGGCTGGGGTTCAGCCGAGCCACCCGTGCCTCGTAGGCTGCCTTCAGCTTCTGGTTCTGCAGAGACGCCTCTTCCAGCGGGGTCAGCTCCCTGTGGGAATGGCCCCAGCACCCACCACAGCGTGTGGGACACATCGGGGTCCCAGCCCACCCCTCAGCCCCCCAGGCAGGCGTGGGGCACTTGCCAGTCCCTGTGTCCCAGCCCATGCCAGCTCCCCATGTCTGTGTCTGAGCCCCACCTCCTGTGCTCCAGCTCCTGTGTCCCACCAGCCCCAGATTCCAGCCCCCCATGTCCCAGCTCTCTGTGTCTGAGCCCTCATGTCCCACCACCCCATATCCCAGCCACCCATATCCCACCACCCCCAGATTCCAGCCCCCCATGTCCCAGCTCTGTGTCTGAGCCCTCATGTCCTACCACCCCATACCCCAGCCTCCCATACCACAGCCCCCCATATCCCATCCCATATCCCAGCCCCTCCATGTCCCACCTCCCATATCCCACCACCCCTGTCCCACCCCCCAAGTCCCACGCCACATCCCACCCCTCAAGTCCCCCCCGTACTTCCGAGCACTCTGTGCCTCTGCGATCTGCAGCTTCTGGAAGATCTCTGGGGGCAGGAAGGGCGAGAGCTTCCCCCCCTCGTCGGAGCAGACGCGGCGGTGCCGGGGCAGGGGGGCAGCGCCCCTTCCCTGCTCCTGCCCCGCCGGTTTCCCCTGGGCTGTCCCTGGGGAGTGGGACAGGCCAGCTCGGCTGTGCCCCTGCCCGGTGGGCACAGCCCCCCAGAAGGGCCCCCACCCACCACTCACCCAGCGCCGCCGCGATGGATTTGACCCTCTCCAGGCACTGCTCCGCCAGCTTCAGCAGCTTCGGGGTGTCGGGGGTGACGCCCTCGCTGCTCTCTGTGGGGAGGGGGTGTGGGGGTCACCGCAGGGCACCCAAACCCCCCCCGTTCGTGGGTTCGGGGGCGCTGCCCCACCTGTGCCCGCCGCCTCCTCCTGCAGGGTCTGCGCGATGAGGGTGATGCTCTTCAGGTACTCCACGTAGGCCTCCTGTAAAGGGGGGCTCAGCCGGGACCCCCAGGACCCCCGGCCCCGCCGGCAGCTCCCGAGAGACCCCCAGCCCCCTCCCCGGGGGGCTCCGGGAGGGGCAGCCCAGGGACCCCCAGCCTCGGGGGTGGGGGGAGCTCAGGGCACCCCACGGGCTCGGGGGGATCCCAAGGCAGGCTGGGACAGCCCGGGGGTGCGGGGACAGCCCGAGGGTGCGGGGACAGCCCGGGGGTGCGGGGACAGCCCGGGGGTGCGGGGGGAACCCGGGGCCGCGGGGGTCGCGCCGAGGTGCGGGGGGAGCCCGGGGGTGTGTTGGGGGTGCCGGGGGTGCGGGGGCAGCCTGAGGATGCAGGGATCGCCCCGAGGTGCGGGTGAGCCCGGCGGTGGGCGCCGAGGCCGGGGACGACCCCCGTGGGCGCAGCCCGGGGGTGCAGCCGAGCCCGGGGGTCCCTCCCCGCCGCTCCCCGCGCTCACCCGTGTCCGCCCGGCGCTGTCCATGCCCAGGGCCCCGCTGGCCGCCCGCATAGCTCCCTGCAGCCCGCGGCCCCCCCGGCCCGGCGCGGGCCCCTCGCCGCCCCCCGGCGCGGCCATGGCCGCGGGGCCGCCCGGAACGGCGCGCTGGGGCGGCGGTTGCGCCCGGACGCGGCGGGACGGACCGCGGTGCGCGCGGCGGGTCCCCCCGTCCGGCGGGGGCGCTGCGGGCGGGCGGGCGGAGCCGCGGGCCCGGCGGGGACGATGAAGCGCGATCGGCGCGGGCGGTTCCTGCCGGCCCCGGGCGGCCCCCGGGCCACCCCCGCGCCCCGCCGCGCCCCCGCCGCGCCCGCCCGCGCCCCCGACACCCCCGGCACCCCCGCGGCCGCCGCCCGCGCCCCGGAGGCAGGTGAGGCCCGGCGCGGGGAGCGGGGCGGGCAGCGGGGCAGAAATGGGGCCGCCTGGCCGGGATTGCGGCTGCCCTGAAGCACCGAGGGTGCCGGTGCCGGTGCGGTAAGGGCGGGGGCGGCACACGGGGAGCGAGAGCGGGGGAACCTCCCGCCATCCCGGGGGGCTCGGCCGCTGCCTGCCCCGGTGTGGGGTCACCGGGTCCTCCCGCTGCCCCGGTGTGGGGTTCAGACCCTCCCGCTGCCCCGGTGTGGGGTTTGAGACCCTCCCGCTGTCCTGATTTGGGGGTCACCGGGACCCTCCCGCCGCCCCGGTGTGGGGATTTGGGGGTCACCGGGGCCCTCCCACCATCCCGGTGTGCGGGGCGCCGATATCACGGCCCGTGCCCGCTGGGGCAGTGGATAAGCGGAGTCTCCAACGGCTCGGTTGGTGTCCGGGTTGGAGCAGCGCCGGGAAAGGCTGTGCCGGGGCTTTTCCCTGTGCTGGCGGGCGGGCGGTCGGGGCACAGCGAGGGATGGAGGGGATTCCACAGGGTGGGAATGCCACAGGTCACCAGACTGGGAGATGCCTCCCATCCTGCCCTGCTGCTCCGGACCGGGAGCTGCGTGTCCCCGCCGGGGCACCATCGGGGGCGGAGGAGCGGCCGAGGGACACGGCGGCTGAAAATCCTGGGAGACAAACCCTGGGAAAGGGGAAGGACTGCTGAGACAGAGGGATGGCACTGGCAGAGCCCCAGGAACGCCACAGTGAGGAGGAGGCTCCTCTGCTGGGACACTGGGGCCAGAAAGGCTGATTTTGAGTCAGCTGATGTGGGAAGGGTCAGTGGGAAGGGAGTCTCTTCCTGCCTGGATTTTCTGTGCTGGAGGCAGCGAGATGAGGGGAAGGGGAACATTCCAGGTGTGTCGGTGCTGTCACCCAGCAGGGATGAGGGGGAACACCCTGGGTCTGTCACTGCTGTCACCCAGCAGGGATGAGGGGGAACACCCTGGGTCTGTCACTGCTGTCACCCAGCAGGGATGAGGGGGAACATCCCGGGTGTGTCACTGCTGTCACCCAGCACGGATGAGGGGAAGGGGAACATCCCGGGTGTGTCTGTGCTGTCCCCCAGCAGGGATGAGGGGGAACACCCCGGGTGTGTTAGTGCTGTCACCCAGCAGGGATGAGGGGGAACATCCCAGGTGTGTTGGTGCTGTCACCCAGCAGGGATGAGGGGGAACACCCCGGGTCTGTCACTGCTGGCACCCAACAGCTCGGTCCCTCTCGGCAGGAATCGGCAGAGCCCTGAGCACCGGGTACTGTCGCCTGTGCCACGGGAAGTTCTCGTCCAGGAGCCTGCGCAATGCCTTCGGGAAGGTGCCCGTGGTGGGGGAGAACTCGGAGAAGCAGCGGCGTGTGGACCAGGTGTTCTTCACCGACTTCCAGCGGCTGGTGGGGGTGGCGGTGCGGCAGGACCCGGCGCTGCCGCAGTTCGTCTGCAAGAAATGCCATGCCCAGTTCTACAAGTGCCGCAGCGTCCTCCGCACCTTCATCCAGAGGGTGAACGCCTCGCCCACGGGCCACGCCAGGGCCAAAGGAAAGTAGGTGGCCTTTCTCCCCTGCTGGGAGTGATGAGGTGCCACACGGTGCCACGCGGTGCCACAGGGTGCCATGCGGTGCCACACGGTGCCACACGGTGCCATGCGGTGCCACACGGTGCCATGCAGTGCCACGCGGTGCCATGCGGTGCCACACGGTGCCATGCAGTGCCACGCGGTGCCATGTGGTGCCATGCAGTGCCACACGGTGCCATGCGGTGCCATGCGGTGCCACACAGTGCCATGCGGTGCCATGCAGTGCCACACGGTGCCACACAATGCTGTGTGGTGCCACGCGGTGCCACACGGTGCCACACAGTGCCATGCGGTGCTTCAGTCCCTCCATGACCCCAAACCCCACTGTGCCACTCTGGTTTTTGCAGGAGCAGCACGGCCCTGGCACAGCCGGGCACGGAAGGAGGTGCCTCCTGCCTGGGTGAGTGTCCACTCCTGTAGCTGCTCCCCTTTTCCTTCTGCTGTGCCACCAGCTGGGCTTGGTGGGTGGTGGGGAATGGCCACGCACAGGGCAGTTCTGGTGTCCTTTGACATGGCTGGTTGTGGTTCCCCTTCGTCCCTCTGGCCTCCCAGGAGGATTCTCACCTTCCCAAGCTGAGCCACCCAGGCTCAGGCTCTCCTGAGCAGATAGAGCAGGTTTGGGTGGCCTTGCTAGGCCTGTCCCAGCTGTCCCGCTGGTGACAGTGGGAAATACACTTTGAGCTGTGAAGTGAATGATGGAGGGAGGGGGTGGAGACCCCATCCCTGGAAGTGTTTAAGTAAAGACTGGATGTGGCACCCAGTGCTCTGCTCTGGGTGACAAGGTGGGGGTCAGTCACAGGTTGGACTCGATGACTTTGAGGGTCTTTTCCAACCTCAGCAATTCTGTGACCTTGGCAGGTGCTGGGGCTGCCCCACTCCATCCCCCCTGGGTGCAGCCCCTCAGGGTGGCTCCCACTGCCTTCTGGGGGAGCCCCAGGGGAAGCGGCTCCACATCCCTGTCCCCTCGGTGCCCCCAGTGCTGTCCCCAGCCCTGACTGTGCTGCCTCTGCCCCGCACAGTTGACCTGATCACGTCCAGCCCGCAGTGCCTGCACAGCCTGGTGACGTGGGCGCACACCCACGCCGGGAGCTGCCCGTCGGTGCCCGGCCTGCGCAGCGTCCTGTCCTCCGAGTACTGCGGCATCATCCGCGCCGTGTGGGGCTGCGGCGACGGCCACGACTACGTCATGGACACGGACTCGGACTGCAGCACCGCGCTCCTGGACGGCGCCCTGGCTGTCAGACGCGAGTGGGGCAAGGGCGCGGCCCAGCAGCGCCTGACTGACAATGGGGCAGACAATGCCGAGGCTGTTCCCGCTCCCAAAGCCCAGCATGCTCCAGGAAGGACAGCTCCCTGCCAGCAGCCTGCGCACAAAGGGACCGCGGCGGTGCCGCTGGACGTGGAGGACGAGGCGCCGCAGGACAGGGACCCGTCTCGCTCAGAGCTGGACAGCGCGGCCTCTGTGCAGGAGCAGGCCCTGCCGCAGCCTGTGTCCCCACTGAGCACTGCCACAGGTAAGGGATTGGCTTCTGATCTCCCTCCTGGCTTCTGGGAAAGGGCAGGGAGCTGGAGAGGTAGCCCAGGGAGCTATGGGGGGTGGACCCCCTTCTGGGAGGCTGCTGCTCCTCAAGGAGGGCACAGATCCATCTGGGAAGCACTGACTGCCTGGAGAATCACCTCTGACTGGAGGGGGGTAGGCTGAGCGCTGCAGGAGGGGTGGGTAACACGGGGTCACACTCCTCTCCCCATGTGCTGCTGCCCCTCTGATGGAGGGCTGGACCCCACTCTCGTGCTCTCCCCGGGGACGTGGTGTGGAGCAGTCGCTGGTTCTCCAGCACCACATTTGCCAGGTGTTTCTTTCTGCTGAACCCCAGGAGCCCTTTCTGTCCCCAGAAGAAAACTGCTTGGTGGGTTTGGACTGAGTAAACGTGGGTTTGCTGCTGAACTGCCCCAAATGCCACTTTCAGAAGTGAGGAATTAATACCCATTTTGAGTTCCAGAAGTGGCACTGTGTTTAGCTCTGGCATCCACAGGATATGCCCACTGCTGGACGCAGGAATAGCAGCTGGGCCTTGCTTGGGGACAAATCTTTCAGTTATGGGTGTCACAGGGGGACCAAAAGGTGCTCCTGGGAGCTGCAGGGCCCAGGCTCTTGTCCCAGGGCACAGGGAGAGCTGTCTCTGAGCACACGGACAGAGCTTGGTTTAAACCATCCTTGATTTGTCCTGGAGCACGTTTCCCGTGGTGTGAGCACATCCAGAGCAGTCGGTTCCTCCTCGGCAGCCGTGGCTCTGCTGCTTTTCCTTGTAACGCACCGTGTTCTCCTTCATTCCCTAGGACAGTTGAGTGGGAAGCAGGTTCTGTCTGCAACGTCGGATGAGCGGGTAAAAGACGAGTTCAGTGACCTTTCTGAGGGGTGAGAGAAGAGTGGGTTTAAAATAGCCTAAATGTCTTCTTTGCCAGTGTGAACTGCCCCAGCTCACAGAGCTCTTTCTCCACCACTGCTCCTCGGAGCTGGTGCTGGGTCCGGGGTCGTCACAGAGCCCACCAGCACTGAGCTCCCCCCTCTGTTGTGGGCAGCTTGCAGGCATGTGTGGCTGCTCCCAGCAGTCCTGGCCCTAAGTAGCTGTGCCAGGGGCTTGCTTGGTCCCGGTGCCACTGCCCCAGCCTCAGAGCAGTTCCCATCGTGGCTGGGGCTGTGGAAGAGCAGTGGGGGCTGGAATGGGGTGGCACGTGCAGAAACCACCGTTTGCTCCTGGGGAGAGCAGTAACTGGGAGTGGGAGTGGGAGGGACACTGGCAGCTCCACAGTCCCTGTGAGCAGAGATCTGGCTCAGTCCTTCCAACACAGGTGTTGGAGCTGTGTGCTCACACTGGGGCTGTGAACACACAAATCCAGGAGTCTCAAAGCCCAAGTCCAGTGATTCCAGTGTCAGCTGAGCCTGTCAGCTGCTGCATTAAAAAACCATTGCCCATTTCCTGGCTTCAGGAATTAATTGCTGCTTCTGTGGCTTAAGATCTAAAAGAAGGAAAAAGAAAAACCCAAACCCACGTGGCTGCAATGTTTGAGGGAATGACCCACAGCTTCATTAACCTGTGCCAGACAATTATGTGACATTCTTGCTCCACAAAATTCCTTCTCCCAGTAGAGGAAGCAGAGCCACATCCCTCACCCGTGAATAGATCCTTTCAGCAACAGCCGTTTTTTTGTTCTCCTGACAGTGGTTCGATTATTCTTGCAGAGATTTAGTCCTAAAAGGACCTGATTTGGGTCTTTGCTCTCTTGGGGAGAGGCTGGGGAGGAGGACACGGAGTGGCTGCCGTGCCCTGCGGTGGGGATGGATGTGCTGGGAACAGGGAACTGCCAGTGCCAAGGGGCAGTCCAGGCGCTGCGTTGGTAAAGGGCAAACCTTCTCTCAATCAGGGACTTCCTGAGTGACGATGAAAGCGAGAAGAGAAATGTGCAATCTTCAGATGACTCCTTCGAGCCTTACCCCGACAAGAAGTAAGAAGGGGCTCTGGGGGTGGGCAGGGGTTGGTGCCCATCCCTGCAGGGCCACTATGACATCATTCCTCATGACTTTGTTCCCTACACACCCCTGCAGGGTCACAGCAGAGCCCCCGAGCCCCACATCAGGCTGAAGTTGGGCCACATCTCTCATCCTCAGGCCTGGCAGAGCCACAGCCTGGCTCGTGTGCCTGGGCCTGTGTGTGCTCCTGCTTTGGCAGGTGTAACACTCAGGGACACTTGGGTGGGAGGACTAAAACGAAGATCAAGTCTTAAAACCACTGTCCTGGTTCCTTTTTGGAGGGTTTCTGGCAAGAAGAGCGACAGCAAAGAAGCAAAGAAGGTGGAAGAGCCCAAAATAAGGAAGAAGCCGGGGCCTAAGCCAGGCTGGAAAAAAAAAATCAAATGTGAACGGTAAGGAGGCTCTGGGGGGCTGGGCCCCAGCCCTGTGCCCACACTGCCTCACACAGCTCTGCTTCCAGGGAGGAGCTGCCCACCATCTACAAGTGTCCTTACCAGGGCTGCACCGCTGTCTACAGAGGGGCCGATGGCATGAAGGTGAGCTGGGGTCTGCTCCTGTCCCAAACCAGGAGCTTCCAGCACTTCAGATACTTCCATGGGAGCAGAGGATCCCCAATGGGTTTAGTTCCCTGCCTTGCTCCATGGGAGGCAGTGAGCCACTAAAGGCAGCCTGCTGGGAGTCCCAGCCTTTTCCAGTCTGCTCTGCCTCTTCCTGCTCCTCCTGTCCTGGAAGGCTGGCTCACAGTCCTTGGAACAGGCTCTGCTCTGTCTGGTTAAAGTCTCTGCTGCCAGGGGTAGATTGGGGTGCAAATCCTGGTTTTTCCCACAGTGGTCTCTGCTCTTGGGGATCCAGGCTTTTCCCTGTCACTCTGTCCTTGCTTTGCAGAAGCACATCAAGGAGCATCACGAGGAGGTGCGGGAGAGGCCCTGTCCTCACCCAGGCTGCAACAAGGTGTTCATGATCGACAGGTACCTACAGCGGCACGTCAAGCTCATCCACACAGGTGAGTCCCAGCAGGGGACAGGTCACAAACACCCCACAGCTCCTGGCACAAGGCTTGGGAGGTGCTTTGGGAGGGCTCTGGAAGGAGGGCAGGACTGCCTGTAGGCCTGGAAGGACCCCTCTTGCGGGGGATGAGGCAGGGGAGGAGTTCAGGTTCCAGCAGGAAGTGTGGGCAGCTGCGTGTGTGGTGCGTGTTCCAGGGGCTTGGCAGATTCCATGACTCCCACTCCTGTTGCAGAGGTACGGAACTATATCTGTGACGAGTGTGGGCAGACCTTCAAGCAACGCAAACACCTCTCGGTCCATCAGATGCGGCACTCGGGAGCAAAGCCCCTGCAGTAAGTGATTCCAGCCCTCCCTCCTTAGCTGGGGGATCAGAGGCATCAGTCACTGACTCTGGAACAGGAATTCTGGGATACAAACCCCACCTGTAGCTGGATTGCTTTAAATGGAATAAATGAGGAGAGATAATGAAACACCTCTCCTATGAGGAAAGGCTGAGAGGGCTGGGGATGTTTGGCATGGACAAGGGGAGACTCCAGGAAGACGTGAGAGGCCCTTCCAGTGCCTAAAGGGGCTCCAGGAGAGCTGGAGAGGGACTGGGGACAAGGGATGGAGGTACAGGACAAGGGGGAATGGCTTCCCACTGCCAGAGGGCAGGGTTAGATGGGATATTGGGAAGGAATTCTTCCCTAGGAGGAGGTGGAGGTCCAGGCACAGGTTGCCCTGAGAAGCTGTGGCTGCCCCATCTGTGGAAGTGTCCAAGGCCAGGTTGGATGGGACTTGGGGCAACCTGGGCTAGTGTAAGGTGTCTGTGTCCATGGCAAGGGGTGGAATGGGATGATCTTTAAGGTCCCTTACAACTCAAACCATTCCCAATTCTGTGATTGAAAGAAATGTCCATCCCCAACACCTGCTGCAGCTCCAGAGCCCTCCCTGGCTGAGCCAGGCCGGGTGCTGAGCCCCCCTCTGCCCTGCAGGTGTGAGATCTGTGGGTTCCAGTGCCGCCAGCGCGCGTCCCTCAAGTACCACATGACCAAACACAAGGCCGAGGCGGAGCTGGAGTTCGCCTGCGACCAGTGTGGGAAGCGCTTCGAGAAGGCCCATAACCTTAACGTCCACATGTCCATGGTGCACCCTCTGACCCAGACTCAGGACAAAGCCAAGCCACTGGAGCCAGAGCCCATCCTCCTCCTCACTACTTCAGGGACTGCAGAGAGCCAGGTGGTGAAGCCAGAAGTGACTGCGCAGCAGGAGCCCACCTGAGGGGGGCCAGGGCTCCATGCCCAGCCCAGCCCCGTAGGATCCGTACGGCAGAGTGGAGATTTTTAATCTGTGTTTTAGTCTCCCAAAGAACTCCGTGGAATTAGCTTCAGCTTGCTCCGAAAAGGCTTGTTCTCATGCAGTGATTTCCATGCTCACCTCTGATTCAGCAGTGTTGTACTAAGAGTGTCTAATCCCCGGGGAAGGGACGTCGGCAGCACCCCCTGGTGTCCCCGTCCCCACGCACACACAAACCAAGTTGGCCACAACTGTTCCCTGCCTGCACAGAGGTGCCCTCGGGGGCTCGAGGGGGACAGAGAACAGTGGGACAACTTTACGCAGACATTTTGTTTGTTTTGGAAGAAAAAGGAAAAAAAAAAGAACATAATTACAGTTCCCAAAGCAAGTCTAAACTGAAATTTGTAACCTACTTTTTATTGTAACAAGAGCTTCATGGTTATGCTTGTAATAAATTATTTACAAAGTAATTTGAAAGAAAGCGGCCCAAGTGAGAAAGGTGGCACCTTTGTGTGTCCTGCAGGTGTGATTGGGGTGTTGTGCTGTGCCACTGTCTGCCCCTTGCTCAGAACAGTTCCAGCTCTTCCTCCAGCTCTATGGCCACAGCAGGCTGGGAGAAGTGCAGGAGGGTGGCTCCCAGCTCTGGGTCCAGTTCTTCACAGCTGGCCAGGAGCTGGGGAGAGGGCAGGGAGCCAGTTTAGACCTCCTCATGCTTCACCTGAGCATTTTGCTGCCTCTGGGCCAAGCACAGGCAGAGGAGGGGGAAACTTCAGCAGCTGCCCTTGGCTGTGCTTGTTTCCCTCAGACCAAGTGGGATTGGCCATGTGAGGGCAGGATTTGATGTGCTGGGGATGGTGGAGGACGTGGCCATGGCCTCGGCTGAGCAGCAGGTGTCCTCCTGCTCCCAGGGGAGTTAGGGAAGCAGGGAGCACTCCCAGGCAGGTCAGGGAGTGTGGAGCTTGGCACAGGTCAAACCTGCAGCACCAGGGCAGGATCAGTGCCCCAGGAAGGCTGTGCAGGCAGCAGGAGCAGCACACCCAGCACTCACACACTGTGAGAAAAGGGAAAATATTGACATACCTGCTGGATGTTCCCAAAGCTGTGGGCAGGGCAGAGGGGGAGGGCTCCCAGCAGGAACCGCCGGGCCAGCGAGATCACCTCCAAGGGATCCTGCAGGACATGGGAGAGACACGGCCATGGAGACCAGGCAGACATCACCCCCAGCCCAGTCCCTGCTGCAGAGGGCACGGGGAGCCACAACCCCACACCCAGCCTGCATTGCTCAGGGGAGGGGAGTTGGGGTTTTGGAAGCAGTCCTGGCAGCTCCTCTCTGCTCTTGGGAGTGAGAAACCTGCTGCCTGCAAAGGCACCTGCACAAGCTCCCTCTGCCCTGGATGGGAAGGTGGGAACAGGAGGGATGCTGCAAGTGGCAGGGGAAGGTCTAAAGAATAGGGGGTTTTAAACTGAAAAAGGGTAGATTTAGATTTATTGCCCAAGGCCAGGTTGGACAGGGCTTGGAGCAACCTGAGATATTGGAAGGTGTCCCTGCCCCTGGCAGGGATGGAATGAGATGAGCTTTAAGGTCCCTCCCATCTCAAACCATCCTGTGATTCTGTGAGAGGAGAGAAGAAAGTCCAGGCTTCACTCACGTGTTCTGTGGGGTCTCGATCAGACTGTGGCAGGACCTCCCCTTCCACAAAGAGCCGGAGCAGCTGCAGGTACAGGTCGAGTGCTGTGCAGAGGAAGGGCGGGTCCCGCCGGAGCAGCTCCCGGGGGAGGCGAGGGGTGAGGCTGGAGGAGTCACACACAGGCTCTGTTAGTTCTGGTTCCATGGGAGTCACACACAGGCACCAGCCAATCGCAGCTGCTGCTCTGCCCATGTCTGGTTCACAAGTACCGTTGTGTTCCCTCCCAGGAAGGGAAGGCACCCAGGACACCCCTGCTGGGAGCACAAGGCTGAAGGGAAACTTCTAGGAAAGTTCTTTAGCCTGTAGGCCAGAAGTGCTGTCACCTCCTTCCCAGCTGCTGTAGGTGCAAACACATCCCCTCTCACAGCTCCTTCCCAGCCCAGCAGGACTTTACCTGTAGAATGCAAAGGGCAGGAGCCGGATGTGCCGGGCCGAGGCCGCGCCGCGCAGGACACGGTATGTCCCAGGGCCTGGAGGACAGAGAGGAGCACTGAGCACCCTCAGTGGGCCTCCCCTATCACACTGCCAGAGCAGCACAGGGGCTGCACAGTTTCCTTCCAGCCCACAATAAACACTGGAGCAAGGGGGTTGTGACCAGCAAGAGAAGCGAGTTGTCCCCTCATGTTTTCTCTATCAGCAGAAACTGAGTTCAGTCATTCCTGATGATCAGCTGAGTCACCAACCCATTCCTGATGATCAGCTGAGTCACCAACCCATTCCTGATCAGCAGTTGGGTCTCCATACTCTGGGGTAGGAACAGGATTCTTATCTTTCACTCAAGTGTTTTTGTGCTGCTTCCTCTCACAGGTACATTCAGACCCAAGCAACAGCACCAAACCTCTCCCTTCTACCCCCTGGGGCCAGGACTCACCTCTCTCTGCTGAATGGAAGAGAAGTGGCCAGGATGTGCCCTTCTCTTCCAGGCACTGCAAGATCTCCATGGACCATTCCAGAGATGTCTGAAAATCCACTCCTTCCTGGGTGTCAGAAAGGACAGGTCATTTGTCTTAGGCTTTAGTTGCATCAAAGAAGAAAGGAACCCTCACAAGACTGTACTTTGTTAAAGGACATTAAAAATTTAGCCCAGGTCATTCCCCTCACCTGGCAGCCTGGATTCCCCCAGGGAACTGGGCCCTGGAGCAAGGCAGTGCATCCATCACCCAGCCAGGCCACTACGGGGCTCAGCTGAGAGGGATTTGTGAGAGAGGGGGAAGCTGCATCATGGAATAGTTTGGGTTGGAAGGGACCTTAAATATCATCCAGTCCCATCCCCTGCCATGGGCAGGGACACCTTCCACTATCCCAGGTTGCTCCAAGGCCCATCCAGGCTGGATCAATCAACAATTCACTGCACATCCTGCTCCCACCCCACCATGGTCCCCAGCAGGTTTTGTGCTCTCTAACCTTTCTACTGACAACATGTCCTGGGATTATTGTGGGGTGGGAATTTTTCTTTTACATCACTCAGTTTACTCGGCTCAGCCTCCCAGCTCTGTTTGCTCAAGATGTTTCTCTCCTCCCTGGCTCTTCCTCCAGACTCTCCCACGGGCAGACTGAGACCAAATGGTTATTTTTCTCTTGAATCAGCTCCCTGATCCAATCTGTGAGGTGACTTCACAAACGGCTGCACTTCAAAGCTGAGGTGACAGCAAAGGGACAGAAACAAGCCTTCACAGGCAGGAGGATGCTCAGGGCAGACAGCAGCTGGAAGCAGCCTGTCATCTTTGCTCCTCCACTTAATAGCATTAAATCATTTGGAAACTAATGTTCCTCCTTACTGGGCACCCCTTCTCCCATGAAGTACCACATTCCAGCCTGAGGGAAACCATCACCTGACAGATGTGAAATGCTACATAAAAGCTGAGTGAGATATGAGGTTTCTGTGCTACCTGGGAGGTGTAAAGTCTGAACAGGAAACTGCAAATAGTAAATCATTCAGGAAGAGAAATAAAAGTAGTGAAAGGGGAGATAACGTCAGCGAGAGGCAAACACAGGTTTAATCTGATGGGCACAGAAGGGCTTTCTGCAGGCTTGGCTGGGGTGTTGCTGATCCCTTCCTCCTGGCAGAACAAGCTCCCAGCCCTCCCAGTGATGGTACAAAGTTTTTGGGCAGCAAACCAAGCTGATCAGACACATCCAGTGTCATGAGAATTCCCTCGAGGCTGAACTCACCTTTGGTGCTATTTTGGCTGAGATGAGATCCAGGAGTGAGAAGAACAGCAGGGAAACAAGAACCTGCAAGGAAAGGAGGCTGCCTGTTAGTTCTACCTGCAGTGGTGACTCTGAATTTGGCCTTTCCAATCAGGGAATAGCATTTCACCAGGTACATTCCCAGGCTGGACCTGGATGAACCACAAGCACTGTGTGTTTGCCCTGCTGGGACCCCAGTTACCCTCAGCCCTCCCAGGCACCCCCCAGCACCCTGGGGGTGAAAGCTGCTGTTCCTTCCTGTGTATAATGCTGGTATCAGCTCAGTGACAACAGTTTCTGGCTCCAGACCAGCACAAACACTGCAGGAGTCAATCCCACAGGAAGAGGAGCTGCTCCTGTAACTGCTGCCTGGAGCTACAAACCTCCAGAGTAAACACCTGGCTCGGGTTCTGCTTCAGCACTGTCACCTGTGACCCTCCTAGCACAGGGCCTGTGCTCTAATCCTGACCTTTTCTGGAAGATCAACAGACAGGACTGCCTGGCAGCAGCCTGGCTTCCTTCTCAGCAGAGCCCTTCAGAGAATTCCCCTGCCCTGAGGGTTCTGACCATGGTGAAAGCAGAGGCATTTCCTCAATCAGACTTGGGGAAACCCTCAGGAAATCTGTCCTTGGGATTCCCAGCACAGTTTCCCAGAGCCCTTAAAATGCCTGCACTGCTGTCTCACAAACTTCCTGCATCTCCTTAACCTTCCAGCCAAGTTTCCTGAGCTCAAATCCACAGGGGCTGCTCCGTTGTTGGAGGGCAAGGGGATCCTGGCACGGCAGGGATCGACCTCCCAACCTCTGCAGGGCCCTCTCCAGCTTCAGCTTTTAAAGCCACTGTTGAATGGCCCTCCCTGACTTCAGAGGAGCCAGAGTCTGAGTTAAAAGTTTAATCTTTGCACAACTTTGCCTTTAGGATAAGAATTTAGCACCTGGTAATTTACAGCCTTTATCAGCAAACCACCAGCCAAGATTTCCCAACAGGGAGTACCAGGGATACAGCACGAGCTCAGGACAACTTTTCTGAGTTAAAGACCTTCTGTTTCTGGTTTTCAGGTGTAGGGAAGAGCAGACACATAAAATGCACCCAGCCTTGCCTGCTCTGCATCAGTCCCCAGTCTCTGCAGTGCCTCTCTCCCTCGTCCATGGCGGGACTGCTGTAGGATGGCACTGTGGAGGAAGGCAGCTGAGAGCCAAGGAGGGCCAGACAGAGGGAAAACAGCTCCTGAAGACAGGAATCTGGGAAACAAAACAAGCATGGCATGGGTTTGGAGGAAAAAAAGGGGAAAAAATACAGCTGGGAATGAGGAGGAAATCAGGGACTTGGGCAAAGGTGCAAGTTTGTGACTGGCTCCTAAAAAACTAATTATTCTCTGCATTTTTTCCCCTGCAGTTGGATGTTATATGGAGACAGTTTAAGAAAACAAGTCTAGAAACAGGCAGAAGCATTCCCAAATCTCTTTCATCAGCAGTTGGACAGGTAGTTAACTCTACACTACAGAAGCATCATGTGATTATCACCTGCCATAACCTGCAAGGAGATTCTTACATGAATTCCCAGCTTTTGGAGAAAAGCTGCAGGGGGCTGACAAACAGCACAAGGACAGGTATGGAGGGAAGCAAACAGCCAGTCAGCAGCTTCAGGAGCCCAGATTCCCCAAATCCAGGGAGCAAAGGGTGTGGCAGCTCCAGGGAATGACTCAACACTGTGCTAAGGCTTTGTCTAACCAGGGCTCTGCCTTCCAGCCCCTCTGCAGAGATTCCCTTTTCCTTGTGGGGAAGAACTCTGACCCACATTACACCAGGGCCAGACCAAAGAATTATAATGACCCATTTTGAGTTTAAACCCTACAAAGGTGTCTGTGTAGAGCTGACCTGCAAGCCTCAGCCCATGTGAGCATTCTGGTCTCTCCAGGGCAGCAGCTCCACACACCAGCCCTCACACACACCTGGTACCTGAGGACTGCCAGCCCCTCAGTCTGTCCAGTTCCTCTGCAAGTGGAGTCCCAAAGAGTCTCTTCCACTGTGAGCAAAGTACTGGCTCCAGCCTTGGCCACCACAGCTGGGAACAAAGGTGGAAATCAGCAGCATTAGTGGTGGGTGGTTGCAGTCAGGTACTCAGAGAACAGGGTTTTCCCCCCACTCCATAATTATAAAGTCCAAGTTGTGCACAAACACATCAGAAATGGGAGAAATTTCACATTCTGGACGTGACCCAGAGGGTCATTTGTGACTGTGCTTATACCACAGTGCCCTGGGACTCCTCCAGCAGGACCAGTCAGGAGGAAAGAACTGTTCCACAGGGGGGATGCCAGCACTCATCACATGGAACTAAACCTCCATCCCCATGTAAAACAGCACACAAGGAGCTGCTCACAGGACAGAGAAAAAAATCTGGTGGGTTTTTTTTTTTGGTTGCTTGGCATGTGACGAGACCCCTCTTGGTGCATCAGAGACCAGGACAAGCCTCCAGCTCCCCACCTGAACCAGCCCCTGTGGGAACACTCCAAGGAGCCCAGAGCTGGGATCAGTGACACCAAGGGCTCAAAAACACTCTGGAATTTCCTAAAGGCATTAAGAGTTTCTGCTAAATGTCACACACTTAAATAACACTTAAAACAAGTGCTCTGAACTGGTGCTGAATTTCTCCCAGCACTCTTCAGCCAAACAGAGAACAGTTACCGCTGCAGAGAGGAGCACCAGGGGACATTTGGTCTGACAGGCTGTTAGAGCATCGTTCACTCCCTCTGCTGCCTCCTCACAGTCCAGGCTGGCATTAAGCAGGCCCTGAAAGAGCATAAATGACAGGATGACTCCACACACACTTCTCTGCTGCTCCAAGTCCCTCCCTGAGCCGTGTGAACTAATCAGAGACAACTGTAGGGGTCAGCATGGCTCAGCAAAAGAAACGTGCCCAACAGTTCCTTCCCCCACCAGCTTTGCTGCATTGTATTACAATTCACCTCTACCACCACATCCTCCTGCTACCTCTCCTCGTTTTCCTGGATTACTACTCTTCTTGGAATTACACCAAGAGCTCTCAGAGCAAGGGGACAAAGGGCACACCTCGTGTATCAAAGCTCTGAGCAGGGCCAGTGAGGCAGAGTGACAAAAGCAGCAGTTACCCTGAAGAAGTGAGCTGTGATGTCGTAGGAGAGCGAGTACCCTCTGGAACAGACATTCTTCTGTGGGAACACAAGGGGAGGGAAACAAAAAAAATCATTCCTTCCCTTTGGAACACAATTTTCTGAAGTGTCTGGCACAATGGGGCTCAGACAGCACAGAATCACCCTGTGAATCCTGATGGCAGGAACGTGGTTTCAATACAAAGCCACCCCACAGTCCCTGCATCCCCAACCACCACGTGCCAGGGGTGGCAGCAGCAGAGGGATTAACAATCTTGGGATGAATGGAGGTTTCTGGCTGTGCAGGAGGGCCTGGAAAGGCCAGTTGGGATGAATAAATAGAAGCCAGCTCTCCTCAGAGCACAAAGCAGTGTCTTGAGGGACCTGCAAGCCAAGTGACCTTCCCCCAGGAAGGTGCAGGGATGTTTCTGGATGTTTCTCCAGTGTATGTTTGTGGGAGGATGAAGAGGATCTCACTTCCCAGCAAATCAGTTCAAGGCCATGGCATGACAGAGAGATTGGAGAAGGGCTCATGCTCAGCCCCTTCCAGGCCTCCACAGGAACACCTGAGGTTGGTCCCTAACCCATCTCACCAAAAAAGAGCAGGTGGCTCCCAAGGAGTCACTCTCAATAGTGTAAAATGCCACCACAATTTCAAACTCAAAAGTCAGAATCATGGAATGATTTGGGTTGGAAGGAACCTTAAAGGACATCTCATTTCACCCCCTGCCCTGGGCAGGGACACCTCCCACCAGCCCAGGGTGCTCCAAGCCCTGTCCAGCCTGACCTTGGGCACTCCCAGGGATGGGGCAGCCACAGCTTCTCTGGGCAGTTTGGCTGCACTGAACCTCCTGCCCTAAACCCAAGTTTAAGGTTTTTGGAGCATTTACCAACAAGGAACCACTGTTTGACTCATGACACATACCAGCTCTGTGTTCACAAAACCAAAAAAGTCTTCACAGTCCAACACTGTTTTCCTTCCTTTCTGACACGTGGTGATCAGAGCAGCTGCAGGGAGTCCAACCAGAATCCTTGGGCAGGGAAGAATGGAAAGCTGAGGTTACTGTCAGGAGAAGAATCAGCCTCTCCATGAAGATGTGTGGTCTTTGAAATTCAGTCTACTAGGAGGGGCAACAGGTAGCCAAAGATGGCACATGAAATGAAGTCAGTTGAGGTGAATCCCAGGGATAAGTGTCCCTTGCACAACTGTCACCATGGCACAGTGTGGCTGTCACTTGCTGTGGAATCAGAGGGGAGGACACACCACACACTGCCCTGCTCTGAGCAGCAGTGTTGTTGGAGTTATTCCCAGCTGCTCAGACCTGCACTTACCTTCTGTGCAGCAGCAGCTCCTGCTGCCTCCACAGCTGCTCTCCCAAGGCAGATCCATGCTTTCTGTCTCTCAGCCTTCCCTGGAGAATCTCAAACAGGAAGTGTCTCTGGGCAGCAGAGCAGCTGGGAAGCAGCTTTCTCCTGCAGCCCAGCACCAGCACCAGCTCCTGAGCAGGTGTGGGGGAAACAGTCAGGGCTACACACCAGCCTGCACCAAAACCCTCTTTGTTTCTATGAATTAACACAGAGATCAATAAAACCCTCCCTCAATCCCCACCCCACTGCTCACATATGCAGCCTCACAAACATCGAGGTGTGAGGGGATTCTTTGGTCAAGGTAAAGGGCTGAACACCCAGATAACACATGACAGTTCAAAATCACCTGCAGCCTGCAGAGAATCTCAGGGCTGAGTGACACCTTTGACCGGCCACAGCCCCCCAGGTCCAGCCTGAAATGAAGGGACACAGCAGGTCACCAGCCCTGTTAGCCCAGGGGACAGCACACTTCAAACACAGTCAGATGAACACAGAGCTCAAACATTAATGTGCCTTAAATAAGCTGTAGCTGAGACAGCAGCTCTCCCCTAACCTCCCTCCTCATTTTCCAGCTCCAGCCACTCCCCCAGGGAATTGATGCTTGTCTGGCCAAACAAATCTGA
This sequence comes from Pithys albifrons albifrons, assembly GCF_047495875.1. NCBI lineage: Eukaryota > Metazoa > Chordata > Aves > Passeriformes > Thamnophilidae > Pithys > Pithys albifrons. Next base: position 21,115,947 of record NC_092469.1, read on the forward strand.
GTACAAAGTCAACTTAAAAAGAGACAGTCAGACAGGGCCTCTCTGTGGCTGCAGCCCCAGACCTCTGTCACCCACAGCAAGATGCTTATGCAAAGGCTGGTGAGTCACTCAGGGCCACCTCCCAGCTCCCACTTCCAGCCAGACCAGAAGGCAACACCTCCCACAGCCCCATGGAAGGGACAAGCTCCCACTTCACAGCTTCAAGGTCATGAGAAATGGAAGTCATGCCACAGAGTACCTGTGTGAGGAATCCAGGAGGGCACTGATGATGACTGCACTTGCCTTCTCCAGGTCTCCATCACAGCCACCAGCAGCAGAAGGTGCAGGGAGATAGTGCTGATAGATGGCCCAGTAATGGAAATCCTGCCTGAAATGTGGAAAAGGAGATGGGAAATCTCTTTGAATGGTGCCCTTCCCTTGATGCAAAAGGAAGCTCACACATCAAGTGTGGTGAATGATGTGTGCTCAGACAAAAGCACCATGTAAGTGCAGACATGAGGAGTCCTCCAGCAGATCCCACCCCTCCCATGCTGGTCAGCTCTTGGCTCTGGAGACCAGCAGGTTTTGTGCCAAGTTATTTGGAAGGGCTGCACATGCAGGCTGTGTTGGTGAGCTTCACAGAATCCCTGAGTGGTTTGGGTGGGAAAGGACCTTAAAATTCATCTTGTTCCAGCTCCTGCCATGGGCAGGGACACCTCCCACCAGCCCAGGATGGTGTAAGCCCTGTCCAACTGACCCTCCTCAAGTTAACAACCCCCCCCTCATTCCAGCAGTCTTAACTCAGGACCAACCATGGCAGGCAACAGGACAAACCACAGCAGGCAACAGGCATTTGTGTCCTGCAGCATCAGCTGTTTATTTACTTCCTGATTATCAGTGCTTTGCCCTAATCTGGGTGGAAGGCTCGTGGACTATTCTCTTTCCAAGAGTCCTTCTCACCTTTCCGAAGCAGAGAGAATGTCCTTGTCAGGGCACACCTCCAGCTCCATCAGCAGCCACTCTCTGAAAGACAGCTGGGAAAAGCAAGGATTTAGAATGGGGGAGAACAGCAAAGGAAGTCACTTGTGCAGAACAGCCACCTGCTTTCCAACATCAAACCCACCTTCACTTCATCCCAGACACAATCCCGTGTGGATGAAGAGACATGAAACAGGGAACATCAACCCAAGGAAGTTTCTGTGCTGTTTCTCTTGCAGGAAATCCAAGCTAAAACCCCACTGGCCTTCAAAGATTCGTGGAAGGCCTGTTAAGCCTCACACACCCCCACCCCTTTGACACACTCAAACACATTCATCACCTCCAAGCCCAGATACCAGAATGGATGTGTGTTATTAGAAACAAAGGCTAAAATGAGCAAAGGCCTCTGTCAGACAGGCTGGTGTGAGCACCAAGGGAGGTTGTAACACAGAGGAAGCACAAGGAGTCATTCTAGGAACACCACAAACTCCCCTGTACAAACTGGTTTTAGAGGAAGGAGGTTAAAAAAAGAGTCTGCCAAAGCAGACACACCACAGAGTGGTACAAAGAGAAGAGCTGAGATGAGACCTGTTTCCAGCAAGGCAGAGCCATGCAATCCAAGGTGCTCAGGGAAACACTGGTATTTAGACAAAGCACGCAAAAAGCAAAGGTTTTCAGTTATTTGCCTCACCATCACCTCACAGAGAGCACAGCAAGGAGCCAAGGTGATGGGCAGGTCTTTGCCCTACAGCTCCTGAGCAGTTTCCTACTGATATGGTACAGCTTGCCAAGCTCTCAACTTTTCCAAGTAGGACACAGTTTTACCTCTGGTTTTCTCTTTCTACCTTATCATCACCATCACAATCCACAAATATCACTGAGCAACATCCCAGCCCACATGACTCAGCTGCCAGACCAACTTTTCAGGCATTTAGCTCTTACTTTCAGGCATTAAGTTCTTACAAGAAGCTTTTGATCACCAATAAGGAAGTTGCAAAGGGCAGATCTAAAAAGTGAGAATTACAGGGTGAATTTAAAGGGTGGAAAAGCTTTGTACCTGGAATGCTTTTTCCTTTAGGAGCCCCTGGAAACGTGCTTGCTTCCACAGGCACAGGCTGGCTCTTCTGTAGTTCAGAGAGGGGCAGGACAGGGAGCTCCAGGGCAGGGCAGTTTTATCCTCCTCACACAGGACCCCCCGAGCTTCCAAGCTCAGTCGAGGCACGAGGTGCTGCAGCTGGAACAAAGAGATGACCCACTGCATGTGGCTGTCACAGAAACAGGCCCAGAGCCACCTCTGGCTGTGTGGAACCAGCAGATACACCAAGTGGTAAGAGGGGAGGGCACAAAGAGGTATTTTTATATTGTTTTCTTGGTGTAAGTTACACTTGCACAAGGTCCTGCAGTAGGAAATTGGGCTGAGACTGAACTTTCTCACAGATAATGGCAAAGCTTTTTCCTTTTTACCTTTTTAACCAGGCCAGGAGGAATCAAGGCACAAAAATCTTCATGGGAACAGGATGAAAACTTGCACATCACATAAGTTGCTGCTGCTGTGCAAAACCTGAGAGAGAAAAAGAAAGAATTCCATTATCTGGCTGGTTCAATCCCCTCCACACGCTCTGGAAATCCTCCATGGCAGCTTTCCCAGGATTCCCACATCCCTTCAGCTGAGGGAGCAAGGAGGAGGTGGATGCACCATCTCACCTCATGCAGAAGGCAAAGGACTCCTCTGTCCTGCACAGGAGCAAGCAGGTCCAGTACTCAGATATGGAAAGGGCCTTTTCAGGAGCAAGCTGGGAAACCCCAAAATGGGCTTCCACTCCAGGAATTAAAGCTCTGCATTCACTTAAGTGGATCACAAAAGCTGCTAGTCCTAAAATGTGAGCATCAGTCAGGGAAGGACCCTGAAAGGCAAAATAAATAAGGAATTAAAGAAAGAAATTTTGCTTGTTAACTTTGTAATGTTTCATTTAAATTATTTTAACATTTTGTTTGTCTCATTGTAACACTTCATTTGTACCATTTTAATAGTTCATTTCTAACATTGTAATACTTCATTTTTATCATTGTAACATTCCTTTTGCACCAAGACAACCTTTCTCAGGGAAAAAACTCTGAATTAATGAAGCAGCAGAATGTTGCTTCTGCCCACTGACCAATTAGTGCAGCAACATCAACTGAGCAGAGAGACAACCTGCAGCAGAACTGGAGGTTTCTGTAACACAGCAACTCCAAGCAATGTGCTGTAAATTCAGAACCTGGGATTCTTAAGGCTTTTCATCTCCTCTGACAGCCAGTTTGGTCTGTCAGCCTTTTAATTTCACCCTTGCAATACCACAGGGCAGAGACAACAAACCAAACAATTCTTTAATAAGAAAACCATGCAGTGCTGCTGCCCAGATTTGGGGGGGGCTGTTTATTTTTAAATCTTTACAACCAAATTATTTGATGTGGAATGAAGTGTTCTACTATTTTTCTTTTGCCTCTTTCCTAAACTTGCCCATTTTTGCTTCTGTTAAAATGCCTCTAAAATGCATTAACCTTCCACAGCAATGTTTCTGTAGGAAAATATTCACATTCCTGCAGGCAGCTCCATACTATTTAACCAAAATGGGATTATTTTTGGAAGCCTGGAGGCCAGTGGAGTCCCCCCACAGTGCAGGTCCAAGCCCCCCAGCCCAGGAAATGGAGGAGGACAGTCCTCAGCACACAATAACCATCGGATTCCTGCTTGGAAAACTGACCTGATGATAAATAAGCTGACAGAGCCTGGCCAGAAGTGCAGGTAGGAGATTCCTGTGTCCACACATCATCTTCACCAACAGGGACAGGCACGGGCCCTGCCTGCAGAAGGTGAAACCACAGACTCATTTAATGTAACCACGTGCAGGAAGAGGTGATTAAAAACGCTCAAACACCCTGAAGCTGAGCCATCCTCCTCTGTAAATACACCACAATTATCATTCCATTCACAGGCTCCAAGGAAGGGGCACTTCTGGGGCACCAGAGCACAGAATCCCTACAGACATGGCCCCCCCAGTGCCCTGCCTCACGTATTTGATGATATCCCAAATACTTGTTCTCATCTCAGAAGGCCCAAGTGGCCTCTGAGGTGACAGCAAAGGGAGGAGGAGCTGCCTGGGGCACAGCCCCAGCTCCAGGGAAACTGAGGCAGAGCAATAAATGGGATCAAAAACTAAGCAGAAAGGACTTGGTATCACAAGGGAGGGAGGGAGTTTCCCACCCAGCTCACAGGGGAGATCTGGTGGGAGTTGGGTCAGAGACCATTTCCTGGGACTCTTGTTTATGGCAGCCACTTCCCAGCACAGGTTTTTAGCACTGATTCATCTGCTCCAGGGCAAAGCAGTGTAAGAGAGGGAAGGATGCTGTGGCTGCCAAAGCAGGCTGCCCTCTGGAGAGCAGCCCCAGCAGTTGGGATCCCAGCCAGCTCCTCAGCACGCTGCTGTTTGCCAACAAAGTGATTTTCCACTGACATGTTGCCCATAATGCTTACAGACTCTGCTACACCACCAAGAACGTGGCCATCAGCAGTTCTCACAGGGGCACAGCAGTGCTGCCTCTGCCTCCTCAGCCAGGCCAGAATCAAAGGAGTCCCTCACAGGGGGAAGCAATTCCAGGACAGGAAGGATTTACTTCCTTGCCATCCCCACCACTGAGCTGCAAACACCTGCCCAAGCATGTTGTGTTTAAACCTTGTCACAGAGCACCAAGCAGAGCCAAAGGCCACTTTTCTGAAGGTTCAGTAACAACAGAGGAGAAACATGTTTTATTTACTCAAATACTTCAAAGTGCATTAGTTCTCAGAGTGCAGAAGCTCTGAGGGAAGCAGCCTGCAGGTACCAGCCTGGCACAGTGGGAATGAACAGCCAAAATCCATCCTCATCCCTGGACAAGTGTTACAATTCTGAGTATCAACCAGTTCTGATTTCCCTACTCTTGGACTCACATCTTACCTGTCAGGAGGGTTAAAAGAGGAAGCAGCTATTAAGGTTTGGCAGAATGATGTCAGCAGAAGATCAACAACCTGAAATAAAAAACTTCACAAATGAAAACCAGGAATAAACCTGGAATAAAAACCACACTGCTAATTCCTGCTTGTCAGTCTGGGTATCTAGACCTGGTTTTCTGCTTTGTACATATCATGTCTCCTGACATTCAAACAAGGTTAATGGTTACTGGTTAATGAGATTCACTCCAAGTTGTGCAGATCCACTGGCACTGGAAAATTAAGCCCATAACAGCCCAGGAATGATCCCAGCAACAACAAACACCCAGACAAGGCTGCTGAGGGAAGCCTTGCTCATCACAGGACTGCTGTGCCAGAACAATCTCCACATCTCCTCATCCAGCAGCTTCCAGGAGGTGAAAACACATGAATAGTCTGTGCAGGGCAGGACAAGGGAGACAAAAGAAGTGCATTTCCTGTTGTGTGCAGACAAAGCAGCCTCTCACACCTCCCACGCAGATGCATTTCCCCAGCCCCGCTGTCCTCAGCCCAAGCCAGATGGTACTCACGCTCTGCTGGCAGGGGTCCAGCCTGGGGGCAGGAATGGGAGAATTCAAAGGAGCAGCTTCATTCTCAGCACTGCTGTCACCCAGGACACCGCGGAGTCTGTCTGAAATCACGGCAATCTGTGCTGGCACATCTGTGGGGAGGGAGCAGGGGCAGAGAGGAACCAGGACAGCAGGCACGGAGCAGCTACAGCCCCCACAGCAGCAAGAGAACGAGTGGAAGATTCACTTTAATTGATCAGAGCCGAGGATGTTGGGGAAAGGTTTAGTGAGGAAAACATGTTAGCTGGACACAGGGGTCAGCACGTGCAGCGTGGCTTCTTCCCCACTACTGTCACCAACACTTCAGGAAGAGTTTTTCACACCAGAAAGGAAACAGCTTTCCAAAAGGGGCCCAGGTGAGCAGGTGAGCCCCAGGAGTGGGGCTGCAGAGACTGGTGTGGCACCAGCTGATCGTCACAAAGACCCCAAATTAAGAACAGGGAATACATCAGATATTAAAATATATATATTCATTTATCAGCTCTGAGGGATTGCCAGCTTCAGGGAGCAGTGGCAGTAACTCCTGCTGTGGCTTTGGCCAGCACTGGCCACACTTTATTCAGGCAGCTTTTGGAACAGTGAATGAGGGGTAGTTGTGACTTGCCTCCCTCATACCTTCCCACTGAGCCTGGTCCACAACCAGCGTCCTGAGCTCAGCCAGCTCAGCCTTCAGCTGCTCAACAGGCTCTTTGGAATGGCTGGGCTCTGCTTTGGAGTCATCTAGACAAGGAAGAGAGGAAATTCACTCAGCAATCTCTGTGTGCACCTTCTGCAAAAGCAGAATTTACTTTTCCTGAAGCTCTAACAAAACCCCAAACTGTCAACCTGTCACACACACAGCTTTGTTTTTACATTCAGGGTGTGCTATTTAATTAATAATTGATGGGTTTATGCCTGGTTGCAGAGAGGAATTCGGTTTTTAAAGACCAAAGCCAAAAAAAATTCTGCTTTCAGAGTTTTCTTTTAGCTCTGCCCTTCACAGACACATTTTCTATCCTCAAAAGAGTGGAATGAGACTCAAAACACAGGGACAGACATTACAGCATGGACACATCATCAGCTTCTCAGGCACTTCTCCAGATGTTACATTACTCTGTTCTTTTTGTTTAAAAGAAGGAATAAAAGGAAATTCCTTTAACCACTAGAAAGAGATGCCACCAGCAACTGCCACAGCCCCAAAACCCACCCAGAGTTCGTTAGACAGGAACAGCTTCTTGTACGAGGGCCAGGAATAAATCACCCAGGAACAAGAACAGCAAATAACAAAGGTTGAAATTAATCCTGGTTGTAAACACGCTGTAAAATAAGGTGTTGGGAGAGGAGTGAGTCACCCGTGTGTGAGAGAGTGAGCACTGCCAGACAAGCTCACTCCTGCCCTAAACGTGGGCTCTGTGCAAAGCCCAGGGAAGGAGCAGGGGATGGGAGCAGGGGACGGGAGCAGGGAGCGGGGGACGGGAGCAGGGAGCGGGGGACGGGAGCAGGGAGCGGGGGACGGGAGCAGGGAGCGGGGGACGGGAGCAGGGAGCGGGGGACGGGAGCAGGGAGCGGGGGACGGGAGCAGGGGACGGGAGCAGGGGACGGGAGCAGGGGACGGGAGCAGGGGACGGGAGCAGGGGACGGGAGCAGGGGACGGGAGCAGGGGACGGGAGCAGGGGACGGGAGCAAGGGAGCAGGGGACGGGAGCAGGGAGCAGGGGACGGGAGCAGGGAGCAGGGGACGGGAGCAGGGCACAGCAGGGCCAGGCTGAAGCAGCACAGGAGGCCGGCACTCGGCTCGGGCTGTGCCACTAGAGGTCAGTGGCACTCCGGGAGCCCTGCCGGGATGCTGCAGATCCCGGGCCGGCCCGCAGGGACCTCGTCCCGCCCGTTGCCAGGCCAACCCCGCAGCCAGCCTGCCGCACATCTGCGGTGTTCGGGGACCCTCTGTCACGCCTCCCCAGCCACAGCATCTCCACAAAGCCCCAGAGGCCCCGAGCAGGGGGTGGCTACACATTTATCCCCATAGTCAGAGTATGAATCTGCAACTCAGACCCAGCACACTCTGGGAACGATCTCTGCTCCCCAGCCTGAGCTTTAAATTTCATATAAAACATTTGAAGGTGTGTTAGAAACACCAGTGGCTGACAGAGACAGCAGAGCTCATTAGATACCCATTACACTGACCCAGTAATGCTGCAGGGCCCTCCCACCCAAACACTTATAAACCCAGGAGCTGCAATCCTTTCCCAGCCCCTCCTGCTCCCCAGATCTCCCTAATCCTCTCTTGAAAGAGGATGTGAGAAGCTCAGACAGCACCAGTGCCACTGACAAGGGATCAGCACAGCAGGTTCCCAGCAGAGCAGGTTCCTGGGCTGAGCAGCTCAGGCTGCAAACGCTGATTCATGGAGAGGTCTCAGGGGTGGAATTCAGCCAGCTGAGGCTCAGGCATCATCTGCAGCCTCAGCACAGCACAGAGCTCTGCCAGGGACTGCAAAACTCCCACCCAGGCTGGGCTGGCAGAGAAATCATTAAAGGAGTAACTATTGAACACCTCAACACAATATAAAAAACATACACTTATATATGTCTGCATTAAAGACTATCCAGCCACAAATCTCTGAGCATTTTCAGGTCAGAGGCCATCAGTGGGAATATTAACCTTTCAAACTGATCCATAAGCACATGCTGTATTTTTTACCTTGTAACCTCTTCTCTTTCATAGCATGACAGGCTTGCAGGTATGTGGAGTACAAGTTTGAGGGTATTTTATCAGCTCTGTAACAACAGAAAATAAGAGATTTATTATGCTTTATAACCACACACTGCAGCTTTATTAAATATAAGCACAAACAGCAGCTCTGCTATGAAATGTAATTAGAGGGGCTCTGAAGCATAAAGAGCATCTGAAACACTTTTTAATCATCTGACACGAGGGGCAGAGATTTCTACCCAAACAATGTAACACACACAAAACCAATACTATAGATGTAATTAATTCATGCTTTAATGCCTAGTTCATATCTAGTAGGTGGCTCAGATCTCCTTCAGAGTGAGAGCTGTGAGATGCAGCACTGGCACATGTAAAACATGAACGTGCTGAGCCCAAGGTGTGACCTCTCCTTGCTGGGCAGGCACTCAGAGCTACAAACACGTCCCACGAGGCTCCCTGGAACTCAGCTGCTCCTCTTACAACTTTAATTTCACTAAATGATCCAGTCTTTAATTTCAGAGCCAGACTGGAATGACAAGGCAGGACCAAGCACTTCATTAGCAGGCAGTGTTGCAAATATTTTTCCTTCCTGAGAGGTTACAGAGGAACTTCTGGATGTAAAATAAAGCTGTTTCTGCAATGCAGAAAAGCACTTTTACACATGCATGAGGGGCAAGCTGGAGTCCTGAGAGGGGCTGTGTCCTCCTGGGGAACCATCCTGGTGTCCCTTGAGCACTAACAGACATTTAAGTTGCATTTTCCACTCTTCCCACATCCTCTCCCAAAGAGGCTTTCACAGGGGGGGGCTCATAATCCTGGGGAAATTTTATATCCATTTATATCCTCCAAAATTTGCATAAAATATACCTGGCCTGGAGCCAGAGGGACTCCTAGATAATGATTTCACAGTGGGCAGAGGACTAATTACAGACCTGAAGACTACAAAGATAAGCTTCAACAACCTGCAAGCCACAAGCCTGGGCCACCAAGCCCTGCCAAGGGTTTGGTTGGAACCAGGGTGTCAAAGCCTCTGATAAGGGGATATCAAGTGTCCTGAAAATGACAGAAAATGCCACTGGGAAGTCTCAGTACCTCTTCAGAGAGTCTATGAAAGCCATGTGTGCATCTGGGGTTTTAGGGAGCTGCAACAGAGAAGGAGACAGGTCAGGGCAAATCACCTGTGTACAAACACAGCTCAAGGGAGGGGAAAAAGGAAAAGCCAAATACTGACCACACGTGGCCTGAGCAAAGCAGGAAGGAACCAGGAAATGTAATATGGGCGCCTGAAAATACTGACAAAACAAAGAGAGTTTGTTATTACAGTGCCAAAGTGCCATCTCCTTACCTCAGGAATTAATTTGGCTCCTGCAAATATGAAATATTCATGTTAATAACCACAGACACACCAGGTTCAGGTTAGCCAATGGTTATTAATTTCTTTAATTTTGCTTTTTATTATAACAATTCTGGAGCTCTCCTGCAGGAGTGCATTTGCCTTTTCACTCTCCCCACAAGTATTCCCTATGAAGATGACTCCTGAGGAAGTGGGAAGAACTTCCTCAAAGCTCTTTTGCTCACATCCTCAATTTTATTTGTTTCCTTATTGTGGTGTGGACTCAGCCTTTATAATTACACCTAAACCCAAGCAGAGTTGGCAAGCACACAGTACCTGGCTTCTATCACAGATGTTGGGATCTTCCTGGTGTTCTCAAATATCTGAAGGGCCTTTTCCACATCACGGAGTGCCTGGCCCTGGGGCTGCCCCACACAGAGAACAAGATGTTGTGAGAAATCAAGGGTGATGATGAACTTCCCTTTTCTGTTCTGGATTTGGTTTACTGTGATTCTGTTTTAGTTGTACATGTGGAATTAAGACCCATCTCTCCACTTCCAGCCCGTGCCTGCAGGCAGAGGGACTGACACCCCAGGTTTCTCTTGTCTGAGACACCACACACCTCAAACTGCAACGAGTTTCTCAACTGACAAACAGATCAGACTTGGGAAAATTAAATTAAATCTTCATTTATGACTGTCAGTTCATCACAGGACTGCATTTCTTGCAGTACATTCCACTACCCTGTCTCCAGCCTGTATTTCATGTACTGACTGACTCTGGGAGGCCTCTTAGTCTGACCAAAATGCAGGAAGGAATAACAAAGCCAGATGCTTCCTCATAGATTACTGTTGTTACCCCAAATTTAACATGTGTGAAACTGCAGACTGTGGATTCCACTCCCATTACCTGCTTTGAATACCCAGACTTTGGTACAACACCACACAGGTGATGTGCTTACAGAAAAGAATCAAGACACCCATAAAATGTTACTCCAGTTCTCATGAAATCAGGGGAGTTTCTGTGTTTGTGGCCACTAAACCCACTGGCTTAAAGCTGGAGATCTGGCAGCATTCTCCACCTGGGAAAGGCAGGGAGCTTGGCAACCTAAGTGTGATTCCAGAGGAAAAGGGACATGGCTGATGAGAAAACTGGGAGACAGAGCAGCGGTACCTGCACAGCCTCATCGGTGGCAGACAAGTCTTCATAGAGCCCCATGTCCTCTATGGCCACCTGTGTGAGGTGACAGAGATGCAGAGGGTCACACACAGCAGACACAGAGGGAATCCTCCTCTGAAGAGACCCCTGCCACTGACCCTGAGGTCGGCCAGGCGGGTTTTAGCCAGGGTGATGTACTCCAAGAGCAGCGACCGGTGCCTCGCTGGCACAAAAGGTGGGTACATTATATGGACCTGGAAGAGGAAAACCACAACCAGATTTGCCATTTCCACAGGAAATCAGTGTAAAATTCTGGCTAATGTTTACAGTCACTTACCCCAACTACTCCCCAAAGAAGGCATTATTGCTAGGTTTAGGATAAACCATTGTCATGGCAACTGAGACATAATTTTTCCCAACAACAACAACAAATAAACAAAATCACTGAAGTGCTTAAATGTAATTCCATGAAGGGAATTCTCCTTGTCAATAAATAAAAGAAATTTGTCCTTCCTTATTTCAGGAAGGGTTTGAATAATGTAGCAGAAGTAATGCAATTACTGTAACAACATTAACAACAAGCTGAGTCTACTCAAAGGCACAAGGACAGTCCCTCTGGGGCAGTTCTGGATGTGCAAACCATCTGTCAGCACCTCTCACCTTCAGGTATGGGGCAGCCTCAAAGGGCACCAGCTCCGACAGGAACTCGAAGAGGAACACCAGAGCTTTCTTACTGCTCCCATGGTGGCCACCAGCATTCCCAAAGGAAGCCTGAGGCAGGGAAAATGACAAGACAGCCTTTCAGCATGGAGAGGATCCTCATCCCAGCCATGCTGTAACAGCACACAAAGCCCAGACATCCCATTGCTGTCAGGGGAATCTTTCTGGAGAAAAGCCTCCAGAGAAAGTTTATAGGATCCCAGAATGGGTTGGGTTGGAAGGGACCTCAAAGACCATCTAGATCCAATCTCCTGCTATGGACAGGGACACCTCCCACCAGCACAGGTTGCTCCAAGCTGCATCCAACCTAGCCTTGGACAATTCCAGGGATGGGGCAGCCACAGCTTTTCTGGGCAACCCCTCACAGGGAAAAATTCCTTCCCAATATCCCTCTGGCAGTGAGAAGCCATTCCCCCTTGTCCTGTCACTCCATCCCTTGACCAGAGTCCCTCTCCAGCTCTCCTGGAACTCCTTTAGGCACTGGAAGGGGCTCTCAGGTCTCCCCAGAGCCTTCTCTTCTCCCAGTGAACACTCCCAGCATTCCCAGTCTGGCTCCAGAGCAGAGGGATCCAGCCCTGGGATCACAGGCACTTACAGAAGTCACTACAGAAGTTTGCTGCCATGAGAACACTCAGAGTTTAAACCAGACAACACCAAGATGCACCAAAGGACTGAGATTCATGAGGGAAACACAAACCTACAGGTTTATCTGGGCATTCCAAGGAAAATAACCAGTCTGAGACTACACAGAACACAATTTGATACCTCATGAACACTCTATCAGCCAAAGCTGAGCTTGGATTTGCAAGCTCATACAAAGGAATTTCCAGGTTGAATTTATGTGGAGATTTGCATCCCTAAAATACCCACCTGCTTACAATTAAAACCAACCAATTATCTCTAAGGTCACACACAGCAATTGGAGCTGCATGCAAACCTCCAGGAAACAGGAATGCTTCCTCTGCCACAACCCACCACTTATGCAATAACAACAGTGCTGGTTATCAAGATACTGAAATCCATCCAAGATGATGATTATAACAGGAATTACATGTCTGCATTCCTAACAAATAACTAGAGCAGGCAAGGTGGACTCAAAAGATGAAAGGAGGGAAGGCTGGGGAAAGCCAAATAAATTTATTCTTTGCAGACACAAAGGCAGTAATAAATATTCAATCATTCCTAATATCAGTACAATCACCCATTACTCTTTCTTCTTTTTTTGTCTCTCTCATTCCTGGCTATCCTGTCTGGGACAAGGCTTTCTCCATGCAGCACAGCATTCCTTGTGCACATGTTTCCTCACACAGGTCAAAGAAAGCTCCCCAGTCAGGCCTCATTTAATCTTACCTTAAACCACTCAGGGTAAGGCATGAAGACAGCAGGGCCCTCCAGAGCAGCCTGACGAGCGATCAGGAAGGCAGTGATCATATTTTCCATGTCATAATTCCCAAAGGCCTTGAGCAGGAGATGGCTCAGTAGATCTGGAGACATAAAACAATAACCTCACACTTTGCTCTTGACAATGTGCTGTGATTTTCTACAGTAAATGAAGACAAATGTCTGTGATAAAACACAAGGCAGGACGTGTATTGCAGCCTGGGGAACCTTTGGGATCTGATTTAATTTTTTCATGAACTGTCAACAGTCAGACACTCTTGGATTCCCTGCAGGAATTGCAGGGAGTCCAGCACTGGGATAATCAGTAAGGAATTCTCACAAACAAGCTCTGCTATTAAAGGTGAGCTAGACCTAAGGTTCAGTAATCACTGTGCCAATTAATAATGAAGGTAATTATCCAATAACCACCCTGAGCTGTACACAAAGTCTGAGAAGTGGCAGTCACAAGGCCTGGCATTGCTATCACTGCTGACATGGGAAGTCTGAGAGGAAAAGCAGATGTCCTGCTGTTCTTTTCCATGCAGGAATCCCAGGCAGCACCCGTGGATGACTCCCCTGTTCCCCAGCAGGGCAGCACAGGCACTCCCCAGCCTGGCAGTGCCCACATACCCTTGAAGAGCTGCTCAGCCTCAGCCTGGCACACCACCAGAGTGGAAACACAGGACAGGACGTGCTGCCAGTTCACCTCGTGGGTCTCCAGGACCTGCTGTAGCTGGCAGATGGTTTCCTTTGCACTGAAAGCCACCAACAGCTGGAAGAGTGATGGCAATGCCTGTTAGCTGGACATACACCCATGGAAGAGGGAGACACAGACAAGACTGACTTTTCTGTGTCAAAAAAGGTGGCACAGACAAGATGGTTTTTCTGTGACTTTCTCAAGCTATGCTGAAGCTTTTGCATCAGCCTTCCAGGCCCAGAGATCAGCCTGGCTTGGAACCAGCACTGGCTCCAATAACCAGCAATATTCCAGTTCTCTCAGAGCTCATGTCACATTCTGTAACCCTGAACACTCACATCTCCAATCAGCACCTGCATTCTCATTAAGAGCTCTGCACAAACAACAATCCCTGTAGTTCTTTTCCTTCATGCTTCCTCCTGCCTGCAGTTTCTGGCAGCTGGTTTGGATCCTGTGACTGGAACACTCCACTGATTTCCACAGTCTCATTTCAGGTGTTTCAGTGAACATAAACCCAACACAATAAAGTTCTCTCTGTGGCCCCAGCCAGACGTACTTTGCGATACAGGGCAGTGAGCAGGGAAGAAGTTCTGGTGAAGCTCCATTCTTTCTGCTTCTGGATGGCATCAGACACTGCACCCAGAAAAGGAAAACTTCAGCAACAGGTTTTAAAATACACCCAAAATGCATAATTTGACCACACCAGGTGTCCCTTTGGCAGCCAGACACGTTAAAAACTGCCCACTCTCCCTCCCATTTGCTTTTGGAACACTGACTGTGGCACGAGGACTGTGCCATTCCAGACTGGCACCGTCATCCCAGAGCTGTTCCACACACACGTGAGGGCTGACATGGCACACACACAGAGATTCAGAAAGGAATCAGCTTTTCCCTCATTAACCTCTCTCATCTGGAAGCCAGCAATGACACAGCCCTCCCACACAACAGGCAGGCAGCTCCAGATCACAGCTCACAGGGATTTTATAGTTCAAACATATTTCTTTCTAAAAACAACAAGCTCCAAATTCCTGATCAGGGATTAGAACCTTCCTGCCTTGCTCTCTCATCTACCCAAACACTCCTGCCTTGCTGTAAGCCCAGCACGTGGGCCCAGCCTGGTTTATCCCCAGGCTCTCTCTGCAGCATCCCCTCTCCCACCCAGCTCCTTTGCCCAGAACTCTTCCCAAAAACCAGAGCTCTCCCATGGCTACTATTAGATGTTATTCCAAACCTCTGTGCACGAGGCCTTGGCTGAAGCTCTGTTTGAATTTTCCTCCTGATCTGTGACCCTCTAAAAGTCCAGATGACTTTTTTTGTCTGATCTGGCACCCTGATTATATGGACCCCAAGAAGGAATTAGGGAGCCAGGCAGCTTTCCTGGCTCTGAGTCCTCCAGGCTGGACCCCACACAGCAAGGCCTGGGTGGGATGGAGCTCCAGACACACTGGAGACCCTTCTCCCCACCCATTCCTACCTTTCAGCACTGGGTTGTAGGTGAGAACCTCGGTCAGGGTGTGTCTGAAAAACTGCTGCACAGACTCTGGGTGAGCCACATGTCCATACACTGACACATTGAACACATTCAGCCTGCAAAGCACAAGGACACAGCAGAAACAAGGCCAGGAAGTATGAGCAGCCAGGTACAGATTAAACAGCATCAGCCAGGTACTGATTAAACATTACCTATGAGTTGCTAATTAAATATGATCTACCAGGTTCTGCTCAGGGTGAACCACTTATTTTTATTCTACATCCACCTTCTCAAATTGCCACAAATACACACTTTTTAATGTACTTTTTCTTAAAAAGTCTGATGGTTACTCAGCACTGTAGACATCAGGTTTACAGGTGTGAGTCTAATGTATCTCCCTGCACAGGACTGAAGGTGACCTGAACAAAGCAGTTAAACAAAACAGGTTTGGAAGCAGGAACTGGAGGTGATGGCACATTCCAGGAGCAGTGAGAAAACTTGATGGGGAATTTTCTGTGTGCCAAGAGGGAGCTCCAAGGTTGGTTCCAGCCATGCCAGAACCCCCTTTCCAACCTGGCCCTTATCTTCTTACAAGCACTTTCATCTGTACATATTTTATTGGAGGAGAATACCAAAGACAAGTAGCACTGGGAGGGGTGGGGTGTGTGTAAATAAGTAAAAACACCCCAAACATTCCCCCTACTTCAACAGCAAGTGTAACAGTGAATAAAAACCTACTCCTGATGACACTATTTGGAGCATTTCTTACCAGAACTTCACAGCTTGCACTGTGGAAACATCTTCCTGCTTCTCTTTACCAACAGCATCAAGCACCCCTGTGCCCCAAAACACACAAAAACACAATGAGAAATGGAAATGAAAGGAACTGTGACACTAAACACCACACAGGAACAGGAATGAGCAATTTGTGCACCTTTTCTAAGGTGACCCTCTTAGGGAAGTGTGCAAGAGACATTGAGCAGTGTTAAATTCCTACCAAATCTTTTCCAGTGACCCAGAGACTCAGAAATTATTACCACTGACCTTGAACCAATTTAAAAGCATTTCCAAGAACATGCTAATAATGACACCACCTAAAAATGCACATAAATGAGTATCTACTTTCCAAAGCCAAACCTAAGAGTGCTGTGCACTGAGTGTGTGAGCACTGAGAGGCTGCAGGAGGGGAAAGCCTGTCTGGAGGAAGGGATTTGCACAGGCTGAATTAACCAGCCTGGGAACCCCAGACAGAACAAAGAGCAGGCTGGGGGAGGGCCACATATTTGTAATGTTCCATTTGCTGAGCAGAAATTCCTTTAAAAGCCAGATCTGCCCCAAAAGGGCTGGTGGAGATCAAACAGGTTGGCAGCTTGCGCAGCTCCGTTGTCTTGACGATCAGCCCACACCACTCAGAGCCCACAGACTGGGAGACCCTTTGCTTTGCAGCCTTCTGCTGCAGCACTTCTGCTCCTCGTGCCATCCTGCCTTGAGAACCCTCCTTACTGAACAGCTAAAGGAGCCTGGTTTGTTTGTTAAAATCATTGAGTGAAGAGGAAAACCCTGAAATGACAATTTGCTGAGCAGGGGGAGTGAACCAGACCAGCCTCACAAGCCTTTACAGGGCTGGGATGTAACACTCTCCTCTCCTGCTAAGGAATACTTTAAGGTTAAGTAGAGGAGAATAAAGAAAAGGAGATAAACTCAGCTTATCTTCAGGCACAGCAGTTCAACACAGTCAGATCATCAGAGCCCTCCCATGCTGCTCCCAGCCTGCCCTCCTCCTCCTGTGAAGGTCCTCAGTGATAGGGAATTCTTTTACATAAAAAATCCCAATGTTCTCCAAAAATTAATGAAGCAAAACACCTCAAAGGTGACCCAAAAGTATAGACTAATAAAATCTTGTCTATAAAACTCCTGTAATATGTTTTGCAGGCTCACAGACTGTGAGTGTGGCAGTGCAGGCTGCGCAAACGGGAAGGTCGAATGAAGAGCAGGATGCAGCCTCCTGTCTGCCTGCCAACAGCCTGCTCCTCCTCCAAAATCCCTGCTCCTCTGCTGAGAGGGGGTGGTTTTCAACTGTTAAAGGGCCATCAGAGATGAGATTCATATGTAATAAATAATAAAGAGCTCCTCTTGCAGCTTTCCCTTTTTAGAAGCACTCGCAAGGTCTGTGAGGATTCTGTGTGTACAGACAGCTCTCCCTGCAAGACCTGGGGCAAGGGATGGGGCTGGCAGTGCCCACAGAGGATGGCACAGGATGGAGGGGACAGTCCTGGTGGCCTGTCCTGGGTTTGGGTCACCTTCCAGCAGAGGTAAAGCAGCAGCTTCTGCAGCAGCACTGAGCAGGAAACGAGCCAGCAAGGAAAGTGGTGGAGCACTGTCACTAAGGAGACCAGAGAGTGACAGCAGCTGTGCAGTCAGGTGACACTACCCAGGGGTGTGAGGGGTGTCAGGAAGGTGCCACCAGCAGGTACAGCCTCTCCCCGTGAAGATCAGCTGTGGCACAAGACAAAAATAACCCCCGTGTGTGTGTTTAGTCTTCCTGTGTCAGGATTTGCATGTAAATCAGGCACCTCCACTCTTGAGCCCTCAGCAGTCAGGGCAGCCCAGGCCAAGGCAGGCACGTTGGCAGCTCATGAGGGCTGTTTAAAGACTACACAACAACATTAGATGCCTTTGCTCAGCATAAAAAAAGAGGTCCTACAAAACATTGAGCTGCAAACCCAAACTGTGAGTCAGCAAAATGGCTTATAACGTTGTGGGTTCAAAGTTTAACTCACTAAGCAGAAAAAATAAATCTAAGCAGCAAAACTGATCCTGGCCTAACCCCTGTGCTCCACCTGCTTCCCAGCAAACCTGTTAAAAATCAGAAAACCAGGTCAGGTATCTGTCTGATGTCACAGCTGGGAGCATCAAAATGAAGTGGCATAAAAGGCAAGAAATTATCTGCAGTGTCTGGAGACACTTTAAAGAGCAAAGGGAAAAGCAGAGGCAAATAAAACCAGCTGCATAAATATTATGCACAACAGCACAGGCAAAGGGTTTCTCCCTGGGGATTTAGCAGTGAACAAGGAACAGAAGTCTTGGAGAGAGCAGAGGCTGCACAGAGCAGGATGGCAGCAGTACTCACATGCCAGCAGTACTCACATGCCAGCATTCTCTGTAAGACAGCACGGCAGATCTGTTCAAAAGAGACAAATTGAGGCATTTAGAGTTTCAAAGAGCTGCAGTTCTAGGCAGAAAAGGTAAACTGACTCCAAGAAAGAATTTTGACCCTCTTAAAGCTTCCCTTTAATCTCAGGCTCAGCAGTAGAACAGGTAACACAGACAGAGGGGCAGTAATTCCTATCCTATCCAGCATTCCATGCCTCACATTCCAATGGGAAAAACAGCAGTCAAGGTGAGAGGAAGTTTAAAAAGCCCTTGATGAGCCACCTTGGAGCAATTCTCCATACAAACAGCATCTGCTCTGGCTTCACCACTTCCACCATTTCACCACCACCTTCCCCTTGCTGTTCCAAGCTCTGATTTATTTCCACCCAGCAAGGCCCAGAGATTCATAATGGAACCACTTTTTAAAAGCACCATATTATTTAAAAGCACCAGGGTTATTTTGTCCTTACATAGGGAACCTTCTGGAACTCCCCCTTCCTCCCCAGCTCCAAAGGTTGCTCAAAGCCATTCTGGAGGAGCACGATGGCAAAATCTGCAAATCAAGAATCAGGGTATCATCATCCCCCTGCACACAGAGCACCTGCTCCTTCCCCTCCCACCTGTCCCAACAGTGACTGAAAAGCCTCTTTTGCCACTCAGGAGGAATCATTTTTTGCCTTGGAGTAAAATTACTCCCAGGAAAAAGGATGCAGAGCTTAAAGGATTATAAAGACTAAAGAATCCACTGCAGAACTCAGAGGGGCTGGGCCTGACCAGCTGCACTGGCCCACAGTCAGACTGTGCAGGGCATTTTTCCTAAATAAAATTAGAAAATAAATAATAGGACATGAGAGGGGGAGGGTGGAATTGCCAAATATTCGTGGTCCAAAATCTGTCACTTTGCAGTGGATCATACCTGGCCACACAGACCTCCCAGCTCCATTTCCTTGTGTTACTACAACTCCAAGGGATGCAAAAACTCAAACCATTTTCTGAGAGGAAAAAATGTCTGAATTTGCCAAATACATAAAAATTATATTTCCCTCACTGAGATGAGGTAAGAAAACACAAAGTCAGGCTTGTGTTTTTACACCTCCAAGGTATAAAAACCCCCACACAGATGAGACTTGCCTGAGAGAAGGTGCTGTGCCAGCTCTGTGTCCCCAGAGGGGACATTCCCAGCCTGCTGGCAGAGCCCACAGAGGCCACTGCACAGCCACTCCACCACCACAGGGCCTGCTGGACCCCTGGAACACACAAAAACACCAAAAATACCTTCACTTCAGTCCCTCCTGCTTCCTGTGGGGCTTGGCTGAATCCACCACCAACCTCTGGGCTCAGGCAAGAGCCACCTGTGCACTCTGCCCTAAATGTGGCATCTCATTTATTTAATTTGGACCAGCACATTTGCTTTACAAGCAGTTGCTTTTTATATTATTTGCTTTATAAAAAGATCCCACCACACACACACACAGAGGCAAAAATGCACATGAAACCAACTGTGCATCCAAATATTTGCTCTTCCCTAACATGGGAGTGTTTCCATCTAGAAAGCCCTGCTGGAAGAACTTCAGTCCCAATTTCTAAGATACTTGGATTAAAATGCCTTAAGAAAGAAATTAAGGTCTCAATCTTTGCCTTTGGTTCCCTTAAATGTGCAGCAAAGTGGGCACTGAAGACTTTCATCATGAACAGACAAGTAAACCAACATCAAAAGCCTAAAAAGTTCATTGTAATGATCCTTTGAGACCATAAGGAAAGAACCTGAACTTCACAAAGATAACTCTGTATTATGGAATCATGGAATGGTTTGAGTTGGAAGGCACCTTAGAGGTCATGAAGTTCCACCCCTTGCCATGGGCAGGAACATCTTCCACCAGCCCAGTTTGCTCCAGTCTGGCCTTCAACACTTACTGGGGGGAGAGCAACTAAAAATAAAATTCTTAGACTAACTATTCTCTGGAGATTAACTCTGCCAGACCACAAGTGAAAGGGTTTGTGAAAAGGGAAGCCCCCAGCTGCTGCAGAGCAAGACTCCTCAAGTCCAGCAGCTGGTTTGGTGGACACCAACAAGCCACTGCCCCTGAACTGGGCTAATTATCCCAGAGTAACCTCCCAAACCCACAGTAACTCCTTAATCCTGCTAATCTGAACCCTTGCCAGCACCTGACTATATCCTGGGTCCAGAATACTCATGACTAATCCCTGATTATATTTCAATAGGCTTTGAGAGATTAAATACATCTGCAAAGCCACAAGCTCTGCTCACCTCTCCAGCAGCTCTGCCAGTCCAGTGATGCCACCACGGTGCAGGTGCCACACAACTTCCAGCACTGGAGGCTCCTAAAGAGATGCCACCATTAGGTCACAGGCTGCATTTTGCAGGAAACATTTGGCTGATGAAAATGATATATAAAAAAATAAAGCTGAATTCTGTTTCTTCAAACTGTCCATAAGTTGTTAAAATTTAAACCTGATACCACTGGAAATACCTGATGAGGAAAGATTATGTTTGATTTTCCCTTCCTACGGATTTTGGATGGTTTAGGGTTGTAGATGCATCAACATTTTAAATTTTCATGGTCAATAATGAATATATCCATCTTTTCCCCTGGAATAATGCTGATTCTGCACATTCAAGGGAGCAGGGGACATTCCAGGATAACACCACTGAGTTTCAGGTCTTGTTAATTCAGATCCAGATCCAGATTACAGAATTGACTTTTAGTCTATTAACTCTTTATTAGTCTCTGTGGAACGAGTTTGCTGCTTTCAAATCCATATCCCAACACAGACTGGGACTGTAGGAGGTCACAGGGAGCAACACAGCAACACCCAGGCAGAGAGGCTGATGGACACAGAGGGAAAATGAACAACCTTTGGCCAAACTCTGCACCAGGCATTGCTCCTGTGGGGATCCAACTGCTGCCCTGCAACTTCCCTTCTATCTCCTGCATGGGAAGGCATTTCCAGGAGAGTCCTGAGCCAGCAAAACACCACTGCAGGGTGCACCTGGCAGGGAAGAGGTGCAGCAGCAGCTTCTGCTCGTTCCAGACAGAACCCAAACCTTCCCACCTTGGGAAGAAAGAGGTGCTTGAGAGCCTTGGGCACAGGGGAACAGCCCAGGAGCTTCCTGCATTCACCAGCAGCTGCCTCATCCCCTGACCCCAAACTCGCCCACATACTTTGTCTTCACAACCTAATTCTTACTGTAACACCCTCAGTTACAGGCCAGCACTGATCTCCCACTCATCCGTGTCTGCCCCAGGAGCAGGAGATCTTAATCAGCCTCTGAAACACACAGGTTCTATTTTCAGCCCAGGAGCAGATATTTGAGCTCCAAGCACAGCCCTTTATCCTGGCAGATCAGCCTCTTCCTCCTTTCCCACCAGAGCAGGGAGGAATCAGAACTGTCCTGCTCACAAAGAGCCCTGAACTCCTCTCAGAGAATCACTTGTCTGCACAAAACAAACCCAAATGAAATCAAGACATGCTGTTTGTGAGGCAGCACAACGTGTTATCTGCTCTCTCTCTTACTCTGTGACCTCACTCTGGCTGATCACCATTCCCAGATAAGGAGGGAGGAGCACCAGGACAGCAACCACAAGGAATATTATTGGCAAACCACAGGAAGGACTTTGGGACTGGGTCACAACCAGCTGGGACCTTCTGCACTGGACCTGCAGAGCTCCCCAAACCAGCACTTGATCACCAAGGTGCTTCCAGTGCTCCTTGGTGGCAGTTTCTAATAATTCCCCTCATCCCAAACCTCAACCAAGTCCTGTGAAAAAGCAAGTCCCTCTGCACAGACAAGGAAGCTCCCACTGAAATTGCTTTAAAATAAACAAAACAACAAAAAACCTTAACATTTATAATTCAGATCACACCTCTGGCAGGTCAGGAAGACCACAGTCATCCTCAGGAATTCAGGGGTGCCACATCCCACAGATAAAATCTCACAGTCTGTAACAGCACCCGGGTTCTCCAGGGGAGATTTACCTTCATTTTCCACAGTTCTTGGCAGAAGAGGGAGCGACAGAACACGTTGTTTGCCAGCAGATCCTTCACTGTTTGAAGCAAGCAGGACAACCTCTCCTGGCATCACCCCAGAAATGAAGAAGAAATAACATTCTTTGTGAATAACAGGCTCTTATAAAAATAATTTGTTGCTTTTCTCTGATTGCTGCTTTATAAAGGGTCAGATGGTGGAGAGAATTCAGGAAAAAGGCCCAAACTTCTCATCTTAAACATCTTGTCCTTCTGTGAGCAAATCAGACAAATCAGTGAACAATTGTCCACTCTGAGTTTGGGGGTTTTACCAGAACAGATAAACGGGGCTTAAAGTCAAACCTAACACTGCTGTTCTCTTGCTAAGTTAAGTTTAACCCTTCCCCCTTACTCTCTGGTCCAGGCTGAGCAGTGGCACCGGGGAGGGGCTGGCAGGAGCCCGGCAGATCCGCTCCAGGTTGGTGATGGTGGTTTGGGCTGCCAAGGCTGCAGTGGGCACCCCCAGCTTGGAGGCCTGACCCTGCAGAACAGAGACTGAACACAACAAGCTGTCAGCATGGCAGGAAAAGGGGTTTGAAAACCTGGCTGGGAAGCATGGAATGCTTTGGGCTGGAAGGGACCTGAAAGCTCTTCTCCTTCCACCCCCTGCTCCAAGTCTCATCCAACTGGTCCTTGGACACTTCCAAGACAGAACCTCAACTCTCAAACCCCCTTCAGCACTGATATCACCTGCTGCACCAGGCAAATCATTTTCATTTCCATGTGTCATGTCTTTAGCATACATACAACAGGGGCAGAACAGCCACAAAGGTGGAATGTCCCTGAGAAGCAGATTTTTTTTGTTTCAAACTTGTAACACTTCCAAATAATCAAAATATTCAAAGATCAGCCTTTGACAGGGGTGTCATCACCAGGCAAATAGAAACAGGACCAGAACAATGAAAAGAAATTATAAGTGGGGTTGCATTTAACAGGCAAGAATTCAGAATGGATGGAATTCTTCCCCACATCTGTCCCCAGCAGGTACTCACCAATAAGTGACTCTGATGACACTCCCAGGGGCTCTGTGCCATCCTGCACACCTGGCTTGGCTGAATCTGCCACCTGGATGCCAAATAAAACCCTCAGATGTCTGTTACACACATTTAAAAGCCTATTCCCTCTAAAGCTCTGGCACCGCTGGAGCAACTGAAGGAAAGTTCCTCCTATAGTGTTGGTTTTTCTTTTCATGTGTCATGAAAAGTGTGTTCCTGGGGCATTCACTGCACAGCTGGTGTGACCCACCATCCCAGCTGGGATCTCCCACCATCCCAGCTGGGATCTCCCACCATCCCAGCTGGGATCTCCCACCATCCCAGCTGGACCATGACCCCCAAGCCACCCTGCTCGTACCTCCAGCAGGAGGTCAGTCAGGTTCTGGTGGTGATCCAGCAGCCGCAGAGCTGCTTCCTGGAGCTCCACTCCACTCCCAAAGGGGCTTTTCCGCTTCCTGGCTCTCCCTGCTGAGAAATTTGGGGTTGTTTTATGACCACAGACTTGTTCCCACAGCCCCCAAGGACACCTCCTGCTCCCTGCTGGTGGTGTATGAGGGCTGAGGAGGGGAGTGTATGAAGGCTGAGGGGAATGTATGAGGTCAAAGAGAGGGGCCTGTATGAGGGCTGGGGTGGTGTATGAAGACATGGGGTTATGAGAAAGGCAGAGAGAGCAGAGAGGGGTGTGTGAGGGCAGAGGGGGGTGTGTGAGGGCAGAGGGGGGTGAGTGAGGGCAGAGGGGGTGAGTGAGGGCAGAGGGGGTGAGTGAGGGCAGAGGGGGTGAGTGAGGGCAGAGGGGGTGAGTGAGGGCAGAGGGGGTGAGTGAGGGCAGAGGGGGTGAGTGAGGGCAGAGAGGGGTGAGTGAGGGCAGAGGGGGGTGAGTGAGGGCAGAGGGGGGTGAGTGAGGGCAGAGGGGGTGTGTGAGGGCAGAGGGGGTGTGTGAGGGCAGAGGGGGTGTGTGAGGGCAGAGGGGGGTGTGTGAGGGCAGAGGGGGGTGAGTGAGGGCAGAGGGGGTGAGTGAGGGCAGAGGGGGGTGAGTGAGGGCAGAGGGGGGTGAGTGAGGGCAGAGGGGGGTGTGTGAGGGCAGAGGGGGGTGTGTGAGGGCAGAGGGGGGTGTGTGAGGGCAGAGGGGGGTGTGTGAGGGCAGAGGGGGTGTGTGAGGGCAGAGGGGGTGAGTGAGGGCAGAGGGGGTGAGTGAGGGCAGAGAGAGCTGTATGGAGGCAGAGAGAGGAGGCATATCTGGGCAGCGGGGGGACATTCACCCCCTCGCTGTCCCTGCGGGAAGGCCCGGCCCGGAGCTGTCCCGGAGCCCGCCCGGTGCCACCTCAGCCCCACGTACCGAGCAGGTCCCGCCAACTCCGCCCGCCCGTGCCCGCCATGGCGCGCCGCCACTTCCCGCCAAACCGGCCCGCGCCACCATTGGCTCCCGCCGGCCCAGCCCACCTCTTTCCATTGGCTGGAAGGGAAGAGAGGCGTGGTCGTGCTCACCCCACTGCCTCTGTCTATTGGCTGAAAGAGGGAAGGAGTCCCGCGCCCTGCCGCCATCTTGGTAGTGGCGGAGGTGGGGGCTGCCATGTTGGGGAGGGCGGCGGGACAGGGCGGGGGCCGCCGCTTGAGAGGGGATGTGTGGGGACACGGGGAACACGGCGTGTGGAGGGGACACCGGGCGGGGGCTTTGGCCCTGCCTGGATGTGCCCCTCGTTTCCCCGTGTCCCTCGGGGGTTCGGATGCTGCTGACCTGCCCCACCCAGGGTCAAGAGCGGCTGGAATTCCCAGAGGGAGGAATCGCCGGCATCACTCGGGTAATAAATCGTGGAATCACAGAATGGTTTGGGTTGGAAGGGACCAGGGGATCCAGTGCCATCCCCTGCCTGGCAGGGACACCTCCCACTGTCCCAGGTTGCTCCAAGGCCTTTCCAGCCTGGCCTTGGACACTCCCAGGGATGGGGCAGCCACAGCTTCTCTGGGCACCCTGTGCCAGGGCCTGCCCACCCTCACAGCCAAGAATTCCTCGCCAATATCCCACCTAACCCACCCTCTGGCAGGGTGAAGCCATTCCCCCTTGTCCTGTCATTCCATGCCCTTTTCCCAAGCCCCTCTCTTTTTTTCTCAGCTCCCATTAAGTCCTGGATGTCTGTGAGGTTTCACAGGGAGCACTGCAGAATTCCCAGCGGGATTTTCCCTCTGCTCTGCCCCTTCCTGGCCATGAAGCACCACTGGGAGCTGCTGCCCATCCGTGTGCCCTGCGGAGCGCTGGAGCAGCAGAGGCCATTCCCCACGGGAAGGTGAGCCCTGGGGATGCACCAGCAGGAATGAGCTGCTGCAGGAATGGGCCGTGGGGTGGGTTTGTGGTGAGTCAGCAGCACACACTGCCAGGAGCCAGGAACGCTTCCCGGCAGTGCCGGCGGGTCTGGCAGTGCCAGCGCCCTGGGATCGATCCCACAGCCAGTGCCGGGCAGGCTGCGGAGAGACCCCACGGCACCGAGTCTGGGAAACCTGTGCCAGAGTTGCATTCCTGGGGTGCTTCACCCTACCAGGATGGCACAGTCAGGTTTGTGGCAGCCCCAGATTTTGGGGTCTGTCATGGCTGGCCCTCACGAGTGTCCAGCTGGGAGCTTGGCATTCCAGAGTGCTCCCGAAGGTTATTCCCACAGACACTGGGGAGCTCTCACAGCATCAGTGCCCTGGGAACCTGGTGCCTCCTGACTGTGGACCCGCTCCAGGGTGTAGGGTGGTGGGAAGGCAGCAGGATGGGGTTGGTGTTCCCTCAGGAAGATCCAAGTCCAGTCTCAGTGTGGGGGTTCATTGGCTTGGGACTGGCTGGTGAATTCCAGGGAATCAGAAAGTGTGGGAGCAGCGAGTGCTGTGGAACGCTGGGTCAGGGACTGTGCTTTGACCAAGGAAGGAAAAACAGGGAAAACCATTCTTATGATGGAACCCAACAAGGGGACATTGGGAGGTACAGTCAAGAACTCATCACTGCCCAAGGTCCCCATGGTGTTCCCTCAGTGTTCCCAAGGTCCTCACAATGTCCCCAAGGTCCCCATGGTGTTCCCTCAGTGTCCCCAGGGTCCCCACAGTGTCCCCAAGGTGCCCATGGTGTCCCTCTGGTATCTCCAAGGTCTCCATGCCACTGCCAATGCATCCCCAGGGTTCCCATGGTGTCCTCAAGGCTCCCACAGTGTCCCTGTGGTTGTCTCCAGGGTCACCCAAGTGGCATTGAGGTCTCTAAGGTGTCCTCAAGGCTGTTTCCAAGGTCCTTGAAGGGCTCTGTCTGACCTCCATCCCCACTCCATGCCTGTCTCATCCTGATTCCACACTGGACAGGAATTCCAACCCTCCCATAGCACTCTGACACCATTTCTCAAACTGCCCATCTTTTTTTTGTCCCTTATTTCTTTCATTTTCAATTCCATTTCTCTCATCCACACACACGCTTGGCTCCTGTTTGAGTTTTCCATGCCGGTAGCTTTTAATTATGCCGTGATTCCATATTAATTACAGATTTACCCAAAGCAAAGGGCTCCGTGCTTTGTCATGCAAATGCCATTCCCTGAATCCTGCAGGGTGGGTTATCCTGGGCACGTCCTCCCCTCCCTGCCGGTGCCGCCCCGGCTGTGCCCGGGGGCGATGCAAAGCTGGCAGCTGGCACACGGCTCAGGTGGGCTTTCCTCCTGGGGAGTCGCTTCCCAAGCAGGCTCCAAACCAGCTGATTACAGAGCAAACATCCCATTCAAATCTCCCAAACCAGAGCCAGGTGTCGGCGTCGTGGCCAGGAGTTGCTGCGGGGGCTGGAGCTGCGTGGCATTCCATGCGGATCCAGCTGAATATGAAGCTGGCACTGTGCTCCCAACTCCCTGTAAGATGCTTCCTCCTGGCCGTGGTGCATTTGAGCAATGCCAGAGATGCACGGACTCCCTGGATCACCTGTATCCATCCTCCCTTCCCCAAACCCCAGGGCACTGCACAAGGCTGCATTTCCCAGCATTCCAGCTCCATTCTGCATTTCCTTCCCTAAAGATGGAGCTGGCACTGCTCAGGTTCTCTGGGCATTTCTCCTCCAATCCAGGCTCTTTGCTGGAGGTCTCTGGCCCTGGAGAAGACCTTCAGCCACGTCCCTGCTCCATCCCTCTCCTGGCCCAGCTGGCACAGCTCTAGGATTGATCCCACTTTATGCTCATGGGTTAATGGAGCTGAGATGGAGTTTTATGCTCCTTCCATCATAGAAACAGGAAGCTCATCATGACAAGTGCTCATTTGCTCCCTCTGACCTTTCCATGGACTGGCTGTCCTTTCTGTTCTTCCAGGACAATCCTGCCCTCTCCATGTGTCTGCAGGGACCAGCTGATGCCCAAGGGTGACCCCACCATCAGCACCACGCCATGCCAGCCTTTCCCAGTGGCTCTGGGATTCTCCTTCCCTCTGGGGAGGTTTCCTGTCCCAGTATGGCCCTTTCCCTCATGGCAGGTGTCCCCATGAGTGCTGGCATCCCAGGTTCCTGCTGGCATCCCAGGTTCCTGCCCTTGCTCCCACTCTGTGTCCCCAGGTGACCCTGTTCCCAAGGGCATTGTGTCCCTCTGCCCTGCTGGCTCCATGGGATGGGAGCCTGGGCTGGGGCTGAGCTGTGTGCCATGGCCACCCCGATCCTCTCAGGGAGCACAGTGCCCTTGTGTCCCTTGTGGGGTGTCACCCAGCACTGCCCCGCACCCTCCCTGGGCACTGCACCCCACGCCCGGTGCCCCCACGCCCTATGCCCAGGTGTGTGCCCTATGCCCAGGTAACCCAGGGCAGCCACTCCCTGCTCCCAGTCCTGCAGTCAGGGTCGGGCCAAGCTGAACTGTACCGTGCCATGCTGAGCTGTGCCATCCTGTCCTGAATGTGCTGTGCCATCCTGTACTGAGCTGTACTGTACCGTGCCGTGCTGAGCTGTGCCATCCTGTACTGAGCTGTACTGTACCGTGCCATGCTGAGCTGTGCCATCCTGTACTGAGCCCTGCTGTGCCGTGTTGAGCCATGCTGTGCCAAGCTTTGCTGTGCCATGCCACATTCTACCGAGTATTGCCAGACTATTACCACATGTGCCTCACATACTGAGCTGTGCTGTACCACACCATGCCATGCCATACCATACTGAGGTTGCCACACATACTGAGCCGTGTCATACTGTACCATGCCATGCCACACTGTGCCGAGCTGTGCCACATATACTGAGCCGTGCCATACATATCGAGCAGTGCTGTACCGAGCCATGCTGTACCATAACGTGCCATGCCGTACCGTAACGTGCTATGCTGTGCTGTACCACACCGTACCGTGCTGTAGCGCACGATACTGACCCGCCTCGCCCCGTGCCTGCCGATCCGCCCAGTGCCTCCCGGCGGGTGCCCCCGACGGTGCCGGTGCCGGTGCCGGTGCCGGTGCCGGTGCCGGTGCCGGTGCCGGTGCCGGTGGGTGGGTGGGGCCGGCCGGTGCGGTGGGCGGAGCTGTCCCCCGTGTCCCCGCCCCGCCGCGCTCCCAGCGGTGCGGGCCGGTCCGATGGCTCGGGCGTGGCCGTTCGGGGGCGTGTCCCCGCGCGCCCCCGCCCCGCGCCCCCCGCGCTCGGCGGTGCGGGATGGGGCGATGGCGCGGGCGGGCGCGGGGCCGCCGCGGGAGCTGTCCCTGGAGGAGGTGCTGAAGTGCTACGAGCAGCCGCTGAACGAGGAGCAGGCCTGGGCTCTCTGCTTCCAGGGCTGCCGCGCCGCCGCCGCCGCCCCCGTGGCCCCCGCGCCGCTCCGCACCACCGACATTCGCCTGCGCGCCGACGGCTCCGTCCGCCTGCCCGCCCCACCGCACGGTGAGCGCCGCCGCCGCACGGGGGGGGGCGGGATGGCACCGCAGAACGGGGCGTACCGGGACGTACCGGGGCTTACGGCCACCGCGGCTTACCGGGGTGTACCGGGGGGTACCGGGGCGTACCGGGGCTTACGGCCACCGCGGCTTACCGGGGCGTACCGGGGCTTACGGGCACCGCGGCTTACCGGGGCGTGCAGGCACCGGGACTTGGCACCAGGAGTTACCGGCACCGCGGGAGCGGGGCGCCAGGGTTTACCGCGGCTTACCGGAGCTTACCGGGACCCCAGACACCGGGGTTTAATGGCACTGAGGCTTAGCAGGGCTTGCCGGCACCGGGTACGAGGCATCGGCACCGGGGCACGGGAGCTTACTGGCACTGGGACCCGGGCACCTGGACTGCCGGCGCCGGGGCTTATTGGCACCGGGGCTTACCGGCTCCAGGGCTTACCACGACAAGGAGCAGGGAACTGGGGCTTACCGACACCGGGGCATACCAGCAGCAGGGCCTGCCAGCACCAAGAGCGGGGCACCGCCAGCGAGGCTTACCAGCACCGGAACCCGGCATATCGGGACTTACCGGCACCGGGGCTTACTGGCGCTGGGAGCGGGACAAGGGTCTTACCAGCACCGAGACTTCCAGGCACCGGGACTTACCGGCACCAGCAGAGGGTGCTGCACCGGCGTCGGACACGCGGAGGGACCGGGGATATCGGCAGCGGGGGGTGCACCTGCAGTGGCCCCGGCGGGAGGGACCGGCACCGGTGGGGAAGGACCGGTACCGAGAGCGATGGATGGGCAGGAGAAGCGACACCGGGAGAGGGGAATGAGAACAGAGGCACTGACCGTAGGGGAGCTATACAGGGCGGGCACCGGAGGGACTGGGAGACACTGTGAGGATGGGAGAGAGGGACGGTACCGGCACCAGGGGACAGGAAGGCGGCAGAGGCAGGGATGGAGTTGAGCCCCAAGCCCCGGCCCCGGCAAGGGGGACCGACACTGGCACTGCTGGGATGGATGGAGGGAGTGATCTGCTGACTTGAGGGTCCAGGACTGATGTGGCACTGGCAATGGCAGCAGCAGGACCTCCTGGGTAACCCAATGAGGCTGGACCTGGATGTGGAGGCTGCAGGACACACAGCAAAGACAGACACACAGGGACACCCACACGACACATCCACAGGTCACCCACACTGCACACAAAAGAGACCCCATCCATCTCCAGGCCCCCACGAGTGGCACATGGAACAGCCCCATCCCTGACCTTCAACCTCCCAGCTGTCCCTCCTCGGGCAGCTGGCACTGCCCAGCACAGCAGTGACGGGCCCGGGGTGTCACCAGGCTAGGCTGGCTGCCAGCAGTGCCATTGGGTGGCTCAACACCACAAGGAGCACCTGTGGTGTCGCCAGCACCTCCACCTGTCTCACCCCACATCGAGGCCATCGTGGCTGTCACCTGGCACTGCAGGGTCACCGCGTGGCCTTGGTGCCAGTGGCCGGGCAGATGCCAGGGCGTGTTGGGCATCTCTGTGCCCAAGGCAGGGACACACACAGGCATGGCACGTGCCTGTGGTGACTGGACATGGCGTGGTCACACCGGCTCCACTGGTCCTGCATGGGAATGGTCTCACTCCCTGCCCCAGGCCACGGCAGGGCTGGAGCCAGTGTCACCTGCCAGTGCCATCGTGCTGCCTTCTGCTCCCAGGTCACTTCTGTGCCAACCTGAGCCATCTCACCAGGGATAAACCAGGGTTCTCCATAGCGAAGCCTGAAGTTGGGAGAGGGTTCTGGGTGCCTCTGGGCAGCACTGGCCTGGCACGTGGTTTGGCAGCTCTCCCTGGGCATGGGGCTGGATCCAGGCTGGGTGAGCCAACAGCACCCTCTGGAGTCACTCCAGTCCCCCATCTCATGGGAACTCCCTCCTCAGCTGTGTCCCAGTGGCTGGAGGGAGCTGCTGGGAGCCACTGGGCTCAGCCCGCTGGCTGTGCACCAATTCCAGGGTGATGGTGGCATCCCAGGGGCTGGCACTGCGATGGGAATTGGGTATTGCTGGGGCAGATGGAAAGGTGGTGGGTTTGTGTCCTCATGGCCATCACTTCAGCTGCCCTTCCTGTCTGTTCCTGGCTGGCACACGACTGGCACATCCTCCCGGCTGCCGCATCGACCAGCTCAATGCAGAGCTAATGGCCAGGAAGCGGAGCTGGGAGCCCCAGGGACACTGCAGAGACCACTCGTGTTCCTTGTCCTGCGGCTGTCAGGGGAGTTTGATCTGCCCACAAGGCATGTCCTGGGCTCTGTGTGTGTGTGTGTGTGTGTGTGTGTGTGTGTGTCTGTGTCTGTGTCTGTGTCTGTGTCTGTGTCTGTGTGTCTGTGTGTCTGTGTGTGTGTGCGTGCTGTGCTCCAGCTGTGGCTGCCAGTCCCCATGCTGCCAGTGCCCACACTCCTGGGTGCCCACACTTCTGCTGGTGCCCACACTTCTGCTGGTGCCCACACTGCTGATGCTCACGATGTCAGTGCCCACACTGCTGGTGCCCACATTCCTGGTGCCCACACTGCCAGTGCCCACAGCCCAAAGTGGTGCAGGAGCATTTCCCTGCAGTTGCAGAGCTCTCAGCTCTCTCTGGCCTTGGAGTTGAGGGGTAAAGGGATGCCTGTGCCTCCCTGATGAGCTTCCCAGGAGGCTGCACTACCATTGCTCTGTGCCAGGGCTCATTGTTCAGCTGCCCACCATCCCATGTAGCTGTTCCCTGGGATCAGAACAGCATGGGAGCAGCCAGGGGATGGTCCAGGGTTGGGGTAGGAGCTGTTGATAGTGGGACTTGCACAGGGTGGATGCCCCACAGCTGGATTGGGTGGGCATCACACCCCCAGGTGACGCTGGGTGGGATGCCCAGTGTGTGGCTGTGGGTGTCAGTGGTGACTCTGCCCTCCTCCCCCAGACCTTCCTGCACTGCTGACGCCCTCCGCCGAAGCCCAGGTATGTGGGGGACGGTGACCAGCCCCATCTGCCATCGCACCCTGGTGTGGGTGGGCACTGCTGCCTGCCCCCCTCACCCTGCAGTCATGGGTCCTGGGATGGAACCCAGCACCGATGGGTGGGGGCCAGCTGGTGCCAGAGTGCACCCAGTGCCCAGCCCGTGCCATCTCCACAGATGGTGCAGTCGCTGGGCTTTGCCGTGTACCGGGCGCTGGACTGGGGGCTGGACGAGAACGAGGAGCGGGAGCTGAGCCCACGCCTGGAGCAGCTCATCGACCTGATGACCAACAGCGACTCAGAGGACAGTGGCTGTGCCACGGCCGACGAGGGCTATGGGGGGCAGGAGGAGGAGGACGAGGGGGCCGAGGGGCCACCACGCTCTGTGCGCACCTTTGGCCAGGCCATGCGGTGCTGTGCCGCCCGCCTGGCCGACCCCGCCGGTGCCCCGGCACACTACCAGGCCGTGTGCCGCGCGCTCTTCGCCGAGACCGTGGAGCTCATGGCATTTCTTGCCAAGATCCGTGATGCCAAGGAGGTGAGTGTGGGTGCCCACCAGCACCACTGCCTGGCTGGGGAAACCACTCCTGGGGACCAGGCACTGGGGTAAGAGCCGTGCCCCCTCTGCCCATCCCACCAGGGCTGCCAGTGCCAGTGTTTGGTCGTACACTCTCTCCCGGAGTGCTGTGCCAGCTGGGAATGGGGGTGTTTTGGGTCCCTGACATTGGCTGGACCCTCAGTGCCACCTGGGCAGGGTAACAGCATCTTATACCACAACAGCTGCTGCAGAAGCTGAAAGAGGATGAGGAAGAGGAGGAGCGGCCGGCAGCGGAGCTGGGCAGCCTGCGCAACACCGACTGGGTACGGCAGCACAGCTGGGCATGGGGCCATGCCAGGGATGGGTGGGTGCTGATGGGTGTGCGTGTGTGCCCCCCAGGCCCGGCTGTGGGTGCAGCTGATGCGGGAGCTGCGGCACGGCGTGAAGCTGAAGAAGGTGCAGGAGAAGCAGTTCAACCCACTGCCCACTGAGTACCAGCTCACACCCTTCGAGATGCTCATGCAGGACATCCGTGCCCGCAACTACAAACTCCGCAAGGTCATGGTGAGTGCAGCCACCATGCCAGACCCTCACCCTCCATCCTGCCACCCCCCAGCCTGGCACTGACTTCCTGCCCTCTCCAGGTGGATGGAGACATCCCTCCCCGGGTGAAGAAGGACGCCCATGAGCTCATCCTTGACTTTATCCGCTCCCGGCCCCCCCTGAAGCAGGTGAGCAGTGGCACTGGGGCATCTCCCTGGCACG
The DNA here is from genome assembly GCF_047495875.1 of Pithys albifrons albifrons. NCBI lineage: Eukaryota > Metazoa > Chordata > Aves > Passeriformes > Thamnophilidae > Pithys > Pithys albifrons. The sequence goes on from NC_092469.1 coordinate 21,149,223, forward strand.
GTGCCATGTTCACCTTGAGGGTGCCATCCCTGAGCGATGCCCACCCCTGAGGTCCTGTCCACACACCCCACAGGCATCAGAGCGACGGCTGCGGCCCCTGCCCCAGAAGCAGAGGACGCTCCATGAGAAGATCCTGGAGGAGATCAGGCAGGAGCGGAAGCTCCGACCTGTGGACCAGAAAGGTACTGGTGTCCCCTCCCTGCTGTGCCATGCCAGCTCTGTGCCCATCCCCATGGCACTGAGCCCATCCCTCCGCAGGGTACAGCTCCCTGCCCTGCATCCCACATGCCTGTGCCGACCGTCTGGCCTCCAGCTCCTGCCTCGAGCTCTCCCGGTGCCCGGACAGCGCCATGCCCACCCGCCCACGGCCACGTGTCCTCCTCAAGGCACCCACCCTGGCTGAGATGGAGGAGATGAACCTCTCCGAGGCAAGGGGGGACCCGCAGAGGTTGGGGGGACATGGAGGGTGCTGGGTCCCCGGGGTGACCCAGTCCCTGGGGTGGCAAGTCCCTGGGGTGACACAGTGCCCGTGGCCTTGCAGGAGGAGGACTCTCCGGGCACGGAGGTGCCGCTGAAGCGGGATCGCTCCTTCTCGGAGCAGGACCTGGCACAACTGCAGAGCCAGCTGGGGGGTGACCAGGCTGCACCCCAGGACCCAGAGCCACTGCAGCCTGAGCCCCGGCCCCGCTCAGGTACTGCTGGATGTCCCTGGTCCCCATGCCCAGGGGGCTGTGCCGTGCCCTGTGGCAAAGGTGGCACCAGGTAACATGACCTCACCATGGCCTTCCTGTCACTCCTTGCAGGCTCAGTCCCCGCCAGCTGCCACCGGCTGCCAGATGGCCCAGCACCGCCCCGGGCTGCCCTTGGCGCCGTGGAGGAGAGGCCAGAGGACGGATCCAGCACTGCCCCCACCACCAGCTCCAAGCACCTCTGGCTGGTGGGTGCTGGGGACACTGGGGCTGGGGACACCACACGAGCATGACCATGGGCACACAGCAGCTGGCACGAGAGCATATGGTGGCTGGGGAGTCCTTATGCCAGGAATATTCTGCCTGTCCCAGGGTGCTCTCCCCATGTCTAGAGACTCTTCCCTTGGCACAGGGATGCTCCAGGCCATGCCCTACCCTGGGGCTGATGTTGGTGTGTCCCACAGGACTTCAGCCACCCCGTGGAGAGCCTGGCCCTGACCGTGGAGGAGATGATCAACGTGCGCAGGGTGCTGGTCAAGGCTGAGATGGAGAAGTTCCTGCAGAGCAAGGAGCTGTACAGCAGCCTGCGGAAAGGGAAGGTGGGAGTGGGGCCAGGGACTCAGAGAGGCTGAGGGGGGTTGTGCTGACACCTGCCCCTGGCTCACCCTGCTCTGCCTGCAGGTTTGCTGCTGCTGCAGGGCCAAGTTCCCCCTCTTCTCCTGGCCTGCAGCGTGTCTCTTCTGCAAGCGGTGAGCACTGTGCAGTGTCCCAGGGCTGGGAGGGTGGCAGGAGGGTCTCTGTGATGGCCCCACTCACACATCTCTCTCTTTGTCCCCAGATCTGTCTGTAGCTCCTGCAGCCTGAAGGTAAGAGACTGGCTCTGACCAGTGCCACTGTGTCTCTGGCCTTTTCTGCCCCATTTTGTCCTTGTCCTGTCCCATCACTGTACCCGCCTCAACCCATCCCATCCCTGTCCTGCATCATCCTTGTCCATCCTGCCCTATCTCTGCCCCATCCCATCCCATCCCATCCCATCCCATCCCATCCCATCCCATCCCTGTCCTGTATCATCCTTGTCCATCCTGCCCTATCTCTGCCCCATCCCATCCCATCCCATCCCATCCCATCCCATCCCATCCCATCCCATCCCTGTCCTGTATCATCCTTGTCCATGCTGCCCTGTCTCTGCCCTATCCCATCCCTGTTCTATCCTGTCCCTGTTCTCCCTTGTCCCTTCCCCATCCCATTCTTGTCCCTGTCTCTACCCCACCCCTGTCCCTATGCCATCCTGCCCTGACTCCCACATCCTGGCAGATGAAGATGCCTTCCAAGAAGCTGGCTCACATCCCTGTCTATGCCCTGGGCTTCGAGAGCCTCCCGGGCTCGCTGCTGCCCAAGGCGCTGCCGCTGCGCCGGAGGGAGCCCTTCCAGTGAGTCCCTGAGCCTTCCTCCCCCATCCTCTCCCCTCTTCCTCCTCCTCCTCCTCCTGACGGGGTGTCCTGTGCCACAGCTCGCTGTCGGGGCCGTGCTGGCGCCGGGTGGAGGAGGAATTCCCGCACATCTACGCCCAGGGCTCGGTGCTGCGGGACGTGTGCCCGGACTGCGCCGGCTTCGTGACGGACGTGGTGAGCTCCAGCCGGCGCAGCGTGGCCGTGCTGCACGCCAGCGCCACGGCCCGGCGCCACGCCAAGGCTCGCTCGCTCTACGCCGACGCCTGGCTCCAGTGAGGGCTGGGAGATGGGCACCGTGTACATATATACATAGGATGGATACACACAGCCTCTATATTTATATACGTCATGGACCAGGGGCAAAAGGACCTGTTCCCACCATCCCCGCTGTGCCCTCCCATCCCTCCCACCAGCCCCTGGGGCAACAAGTCCTGCCATGGGGCACCTGCAGCCCCTGAAGGGATGGATCCCACCATGAGTACCCATGGACCCTGAGGGGATGGAGCCCACTGTGGAACAGCCCCTGAGGGGATGGATCCAGGTGTGGGATTCCTACAGCCACTGGGGGAATGGATCCAACTGTGGGATACCTGTGGCCACTGGGGGAGTGGATCCAGCTGTGGGATACCTGTGGCCACTGGGGGAGTGGATCCAGCTGTGGGATACCTGTGGCCACTGGGGGAATGGATCCAGCTGTGGGACAGCCCCTGAGGGGATGGATCCAGCTGTGGGATACCTGCAGCCACCAGGGGGATGGATCCAGCTGTGGGACAGCCCCTGAGGGGATGGATCCAGCTGTGGGATTCCCACAGCCACTGGAGGCACAGATCCAGCTGTGGGATACCTGCAGCCACCTGGGGGGATGGATCCAGCTGTGCAGCAGCTCCTGGGAGGATGGATCCAGCTGTGGGAGACCTGCAGGCCCCCAGAGGGATGGATCCAGCTGTGGGACACCTGCAGGCCCCCAGGGGGACAGATCACACCGTGGGGTACCTGGAGCCCCCTGTGTTGGCCAATCCCAGCCCCGCTTCTGTGCCAGGCCCTGGCTGTGCCAGGGTGCCCTGGGCTGGCACAGCTGCTCTGTATGTCCCCCCTCCAACAATAAACCTGCTGGGCTGCCCTGGGGCCACGTGGCTCGTCTGGAGTGGGGGGGTGGAGGGTTCTGGGCGGTGTAAGGGGGCCAGGGATGGGGGTCCCACCACCCCCTGCACTTCCCTCCATCGTGCACATCCCCTGCACAGCTCTGTGGGAACATCCCCCTCCACACACCCCTGCTGCTGCCACCCACCCCCAGCCTGTCCCTGGTGAAATCAGAAACGTTCAAATCCAATAGAACAGAACAAAATCCTTCCTTTTATTCCACACTGGGAACACAGGGTTGACCCCACCAAAGACATGTTCAAGGAGACTTCTGTGTTTCCAGGTTTATAACCTGTTTTACAACTGAAACCCCTCCCCAAAGTCAAGCAGGATATTTTGGGTGCCTCTGACAGCTCTGATGGGCTGCTCTGATCTCTGCAGCTCTGTATTTCCTTTTAACTTAACAATGGTACAGCTCAGCCTCTAATCCAGACAGGGTTTTTGGTTTATTCTTACAGTTCAACCCCTCATCTAGACAGGGGTTTTGGTTTATTTCTCAAAGTTCATCCTACAGCTCCAGGGTTAAATTCCTCCTTGTCTACAGCTCTGCATGGTTAAGAGAACTGCTACATCTGTGTCAGCACCAGCTGTGCTTAGACAAACTTGGGCACAACTTAAAATCAAAAATTAATATAAAATACAAAGTACAGGTCTGATTAAAAACTAGTAAAGATCATATGATTTTATGGAGGAGGGATAAAATCCATTTTCTTAAGAGGTCCCCGTGCCCCTGGCTCGGTCCCCTGGGCACCTCCCTGTCCCTGGTCCCGTGGGTAGCTCCCCACTCCCCTGTCCCGGTCCCACAGGCAGGTCCCGTTCCCGTGTCCCGATCCCGGCCCCGTGGGCAGGTCCCCATTCCCCTGTCCCGTTCCCGTGTCCCGATCCCGGTCCCGTGGGCAGGTCCCCATTCCCCTGTCCCGTCCCAGTCCCGGGGGCATTTCCCGTTCCCACGCCCCCCTACCCTAGGACATATTTCACGCGATGCTCGCGCGGGGCGCGAAGGAGGTCGCGGGGAGGCGTGGCGCTCTCCAGCCAATAGGCGCGCTCTGTGCGGGGTGGGCGGGGCCTGCGCGGGAAGGGGCGGTGCGGCGGTGCGCAGGCGCGGGGCTGTGCGCATGCGCGCTGCCGGCGGGGGCGATGTCGCGGCGGGCCCTGCGGCGGCTCCGGGGGGAGCAGCGGGGCCAGGAGGGACCGGGGCTGGGCCAGCTCGGCATCGACACCGGCAGCGAGCACGGCCCGGAGCGTGCCCGACAGGCCGGGCCGCCGCCAGACCCCGCCAGCCGGCCCCGCGCCGCCCTCAGCAACCGCTTCGAGCTGGTGAGGGCGGACAGAGCCGGCGCGGCCTGAGGGGCGCGAGGGGGCAGCGGTTGGGGGGCGGTGATGGAGGGGGCAGGTACTGGGGGTTGTACTGAGGGGCAGCACGGGCGGCAGCGGCTTGGGGGGCAGCTGGAGCGACAGTGACTGGGGGGCAGCTGGAGCGACAGTGACTGGGGGGCAGCTGGAGCGACAGTGACTGGGGGGGACAATTGGAGTGACAGTGACTGGGGCACAGGTGGAGTGACAGTCACTGAGGGGGACAATTGGAGTGACAGTGATTGGGGGGCAGGTGGAGTGACAGTCACTGGGGCACAACTGGAGCGACAGTCACTGGGGGGTACAGCTGGAGTGACAGTCACTGGCGGGACAATTGGAGTGAGAGTCACTGGGGCACAACTGGAGTGACGGTCACTGGGGCACAGGTGGAGTGACAGTCACTGGGGGGTACAGCTGGAGTGACGGTCACTGGGGGTGGCAACTGGGGCAACAGTGACTTGTGGGAGTAACTTGGGGGCAGTTACTGGGGGACAGCTGGGCTGGCACTGACTGTGAGGGGGTCACCTGGGGATAGTGGCTGAGGGGATTGGGGGACAGTGACTGAGTGGGGGTGACAGTGGGGGTGGCAGAGGTGACAGTTCGTGGGAGTCAGTGATTTGGGGTGTGAGTGGTGTGAGACTGAGGGGTGTGGGTGGCTGGGAAGGGTGGCAGAGGTGCAGCTGGGGCTGAACTGGGAGGACATGACAGGGAGGCCTGAGGTGGCTGGGTTTGGGTGTTGTCAGAGCTGGTTTTGGGAACTCTCCTGCCACCTTCCTGCCCTGCAGGATCCTGGGGCTGGAGGTTGGGGGACAGGTGGGCCCTGGTGACACTGCCAGGTCTGGTCCTGCTCTCTGGACACCTTGTCCAGCCCCAGCCATTCCCTGTCCTGCCCAAGGCCTGGACATGCAGGGCTGGGTTTGGAAGCTCTGCCCAAGGAAGAGCAGAGCCCAGCCAGGGCCGTGGAGTCCCTGCTGTCCCCTCCATGGGCACTGTCTGGGCACCCACTGAGTGACACATGCGGCAGGAGGGGTCATCCCTGTCCATTTGCAGGTGGAGTGGTGGATCAGATCCCTGGGGAATTCCATCCCTGGGCTGTCCCTGCAGCTTGTCCCTCTGTTTGCAGATCCCTGCTGAGGAGTCAGAGGAGGAACCGCTGGCTGGAGAGGAGCGAGTGGACACGCGGCTGAGCGAGCAGGACACGGCAGGAGGGGACAAGGAGGGCAGCAAGGGAAGGAACAAGGCAGGGGCTGTGACTGAGGACACAGAGGATGGGCAGAGAGAGGGGGAGGAGCCCGAGCAGCCAGACCAAACGGTAACTGCCCCACAGGGACCCCATGGCCACCACGGGAGGGGCACGGGGCAGGGACACACTGAGGGAGCTCAAACCCAGAACTTGGCTCTGGGAGAGGAGTTTCATGCTGAGGGCTGGGTTGGTGTGTGGGATCTGGGGAGATTTTCCAGCTGGAGAGAGGAAGCTCCTGAGGGAGGTCCTATGCCATGTGCACACAAACACTGAGGCTGGGCAGGGGCTGGGAATGGTCTCAGGGAAGCATTTGGTTTGGAAGAGGGGATGTGAAGGCTCCAAGCAGTGCCAACTGAATGTGTTCTTCCCTGTAGTGGTTTGTTGTTTGGTGTCAAGATGTGCTCCTGTGGTGTCTATCAGCTCACAAGTGTCTCCTTGCAGGATTTTCTAAGGAAAGGGTCATTTAATTAACAGTTTTCCATGGCAAGTCCAGCCTGGATCTCACGGAGATGAGAGTTGGGAGAGCAAAGGGGGATTTGGCCCCTTGGCCTCACCTGTTTGCTGTACATTTGGGTTGTGTGCCCATGTGTTTTGGGTGCCAGAGGGGCAGAGTCCACTATCTGTGCACGTTCCAGCTGTGCCAGTGGCTCAGCAGGTCCTGGTGAGTTTGCTGTGTCAGCACCACAGGACACACCTGTGGCTGCTCCCAGAGCTCCAGGTAGAACATGGGAACCCTGGGCAGGTGGATGGTGCTCTGGGGTAGAGCCAGACTGGGGCTCCACCTTCCTCAGTTCTGGAACCAGCTTGGCACTGTGGGGTGGTTCTTGTAACACCATTACCTGATAGGACAAGGGGGAATGGCTTCCTACTGACAGAGGATTTTGGGAAGAAATTGTTCCCTGTGAGGGTGGGCAGGCCCTGGCACAGGTTGGGCAGAGCAGCTGTGGCTGCCCCATCCCTGGAAGTGTCCCAGGCCAGGCTGGACAGGGCTTGGAGCCACCTGGGATAGTGAAAGGTGTCCCTGCCCATGGCAGGGAGTGGCACTGGATAAACTTTGAGATCTCTTCCACCCCAAACCATTCTGGGTTTCTTGATTCCTTGCTGTGGTACTTGCTAGATCCTGGAAATGTGGTTTTCCAGCTGTGCACACCCTGGGGAAGAGGCAGTGTGGGCAGTGGCATGCCTGGCTCTTCAGGGAGTGCCACACAGCACCCTGAGCTGAAGCAGCTGCACCTGCAGGGAGAGGAGCTGCAGCTTTGCTGGGGCCTTTGGGGTTTTCTGTAGAAATGAGAGTGACCAGTGAAGCTGGAAACTGTCCTGCTCACTACAAGGACAGAAATCCAGCTTATCCTGGGGACTGCAGGAGGCTGAAGTGTTTCCTCCACACCTTGCACAGCTAAACTTGTTTCTTTCCTGATTCTGTAGCCTCAGACATTGATCTGAAAGTCAGCTGAAGTTTGACCCTTTGTGAACCTTTGGTGCTTTCCTCCATTTTCTCCTTTTGCCTTAATTTCTACTCACTGGCAAACAGGAAATGATGAATTTTGGTTTTATTTAAGGGCCCTTGGTGTGCTGCTCCCAGTGGGAAATGCTCTTCCATGGAGCTGACACCCCTCAGAGCATTCTGACAGCTCTTCCCTTTGTCTTTGCAGCCTCCATCGAGTAACAAACCACGGAAGAAAAAAAAGAAAAGGAAAACCAAGAAAACTTCAGCAGGAGACACTGTGGTATGTCTGTGTGTGCTCTGAGGCTGGGACCAGGCTGATTCCTCCAGTGGGGCTGGCACAGTGGGAATTCCAAGGTGGCTGCAGGAAAGATTTGAGGCAGAAAAAGACATTTCAACATTTAAATTTAATGAAGTGTCATTAGAATCATGAAGTCCTGGAATGGTTTGGGTTGGAAGGGACCTCAAAGCCCATCCAGTGCCACCCCTGCCATGGGCAGGGACATCTCCCACTGTCCCAGGGTGCTCCAAGCCCTGTCCTGGGACACTCCCAGGGATGGGGCAGCCACAGCTTCTCTGGGCAACCTGTGCCAGGGCCTGCCCACCCTCACTGCCAGAAATTCCTTTACAATATTCCACCTAACCCACCTTCTGTCAGTGGGAAACTGTTCTGGCCCTTGTCCCAGGTCCCTCTCCAGCTCTCCTGGAGCCCCTTCAGGCACTGGAAGGGGCTCTCAGGTCTCCCTGGAGCCTTCTCTTCTCCAGGTGACCTCCCCCCCAGCTCTCCCAGCCTGGCTCCAGAGCAGATGAATCCAGCCCTGGAGCATCTCCATGGCCTCCTCTGGACTTGCTGCAGCAGCTCCATGTCCTTCCTGCACTGGGGAGCTCAGAGCTGAAAGCAGCAGTTGGGTTAAAGTCATGGATGTTCTAAATTCACTGGCAATGAACTTCATGTGAGAGATGGTTTTCTGGTGAGGTTTTGAGTCTGAACTATCCATATAACCACAGAATCAGTAAGGGTGGAAAAGACCTCCAGGATCATCGAGTCCAACTTGGCTCTGCACTCCAGAGAGATCCTTTACTAAACATCCTGAGCCACAGGATGCTGCAGTGCCAAATGGCTGAGCTGTGACAGTGGTGCAGGTGCCCAGCTGGCCACCCCCTCCCTGGGAATTCCACTCAGGAACGATTTCCTGAGGTGGAGAACCCACCTGAAGAGGCTGTTTGCTCTCCCACTCTGAGGATATCAAGCAGCAGGGTGACATCTGCCAGCTGGAGGCTGGGGGCAACCCCAGGCCCAGGCAGTGGGGTTTGCCAACCAGAGAGAATACAAGCTCTGTTCCAGCACTTCCGTGCAGAGCCCGTTATCCCTTCCCTGTGTAAATCCACGCGCAGGGGCTAAATTTAGCTGGCAAAGGCAAGCTGGCAGTGCTGCTTGGGTTCCCTGAATGGAATTCTGTGTTCCACCCCCGGGCATCGTGAGGAGAATGTGGAACACGCACGTAAGAAGAGTGTCACTTGCTATTTGTGGGGGGAAGATTGAGGGAAATCAGGGTAAAAGTGTTATACAACTGTTGGATGTGAGCAGCTGGATGGATTCCTGAGGTGGCTGGAAGATGGGGAATGTGAGAGTTGGGTTAAAGTCATGTGAGTGTTTGAGACCTTATCATAGGGGTCACAGCAGTAACTTGGTGTTTCCATGGAAAGTTAAAGGCTGGTTATTTAAATATTGAAAATGTCTTTAAATAAGGGCATGAAGTGACAGGATAAAGGGGAATGGGATCACACTGAGATAAAAGGGTTAGGTGGGGTATTAGGGAGAAATCCTTCCCTGTGAGGGTGGGCAGGCTCTGGCACGGGTGCCCAGAGAAGCTCTGGCTGCCCCATCCCTGGAAGTGTCTGAGGCCAGGTTGGAAGGGGCTTGGAGCAACCTGGGCTGGTGGAAGTTGTCCCTGCCCATGGCAGGGGTGGACCAAGATGAGCTTTCAGGTCCCTTCTTACCCAAACCATTCTATGATTCTGTGAAGAGCCACAGCCCATGGCATGGGGGATTGGGATGAGCCAGAGGCAGCTGGGTGGGATCTCTGCTGGGTGAGCTGCATGAGGCTGTGACTCATCCTGTAATAGCTGCCTTGGATTTGCCTCTCTTAAGGAAGACAACGACCTGGAGGACATTGACAGCCTGCTGGAGAGGCTGGAGGACCCAGGGGGGCTGTGCCCACAGAGCCAGGGCGGGCTCATCGCCGACAGCCGGCCACTGCTCTACGTGGAGCACAGGTACTGCTGGGCTGGCCTGGGCTGTGGCAGGCGTGGCTGTTCCCTGAGCAAGGGGCTTGGGAGCTTCCCAGTGTGATCCAGCCAGGAATTCCAGACCTTGCTTGAAAGGGTTGTGCTGCTTTTGCACATCCCTCTTCCTGCTGCTGCTCTGGGAGCCGGTTTTGGTTCTGACAATGGTTCTCTGCTGCCAGGCCTGGCTGGAGTGGGTGGTAGGACCAGATTAGCCTCCACAGGGGCCTTTGAGCCTCAAATCCTCCATAGGAGAACCTCTGCAGAGGTACCAGGAGCCCTGGTGTGTGAAGTTTTGGTATTGGATTCACTTGGCCAGCAGCCCCAGTTCAGCACATGCTGCCAGGGAGGAGGAGGAGGCTGAGCAGTGCCAGGGGCTGATTCCATCAGGAAAGCAAGTTAGACTTTTCCAGCCTTCCCACATATCACTTCAACAAAGTGGACTGAGCACCAAATGTGTCAAAGAGCTGAGGGATGACTCTGCCTCAGACTCGAGGCCTGCATGGCACGAGATTCCCTTAGGGAATGGACTGGGTGGTGTGTCCAGCCTGTTTCAGAGCCCCGGGCTGCTGCAGACCCCAGCAGCTCTTCCTGTTGATGGAGAAAATATTTAAACTTGAAACTGGGACAATTTCCCAGTCCCAGTTTGGAACATCCAGTCCTAATTTGGAACCTCCAGCCATGCTGCATCAAAACCAAGTGTGGGATGCTGTGGCAGAGCCAGGATGTTTGTGCACCTGAGGGGGGGGTTAAACTTTAGTGATTTATTGGTTAAATAAACATGATTCCAAGACCTCTGAGGGCTGGATCACCCCTGGTGAGGGCTGGATCACCCCTGGTGAGGGCTGGCCATGCTGGATCCCAACATTCCCACTCCCTCTCTTCTAGCCCCACAGCCTACAATCCCTACAATTCCTATAACTGAGTGCTGCCTGGAGCCTGGCAAGGAGACCTGAGCCTGTGCTCCTGAGCTGAGGCTTCTCCTGGGAGTATCCCAGAAGAGGCTCCAGCTGCCCTGGAGAGGGCAGCAGCAGTATTCCCCAGCTCAGTGCCTCTGGAGCAGAGCAGGAGGAAAGCAGGTCTGATGGGGCAGGGCTTTCCATGCCAGTCCTGACCTGTGTAGCCTCCTTTCTCAGTGCTGTGCCTGATCAGTGGGGGGAGTGTGTGACAATCTGGCATTTTCCAAAGGCAATTTGGGTGTTGGTGGGGAGACCTGAGTGTGGCACTTTGGGTTGTGTTAAACTGATGGAGCTTTTCTTCTTTCCACCTTCTCAGAAACTTGAATCCAGAGAATGAGTTGAAGAGATACTTTGGGGCTCGTGCTGTGCTTGGGGACCAGAGGTAGGTCCAGACCTTCATATTAAAGCCTTTCCAGATCGAGGAGCTGTGTCTGTCCTTCCCTTGGCACAGCTCCTGGAGTCCCCAGTGCCACACCTGGGCAGGTGTTCCCAGGCTCAGGGTATGTTACTGGTTTAGTAGTTGCTTCTTGGGACAGAGGAGTCTTTTTGTGATGTGTATGAGGCAAGGAAAGACTTCTCCAAGCTTTTACTTTTGCTGCTGTCCCATCTCATTTACTGCCAAATCACCCTTCAAAGTCCTTTCACTCAAGTTCACAGAGTGCAGATCCTTAGATTTTGTTTCTTTTTGCAGAATTTATCCCTTGTTGCCATTCCAGAGTCTCTGGACAGAAAGTGGACCCTGAATATTTCCCAGGGTTCTCATGCACTGCTTCCAGGAGCCCAGGGAACTGCTGCTCCCTGGGTGTGAGGTCTCTGCAGTTTCCACTGCAGTGTGCTCAGTGTCACCCACAAAATCCCCACTTCCATGAGCTGATTGGGAAACCTGTACATGTAAAGGGTCTGAGCTCAGAGCAGGGCAGGTGGAAGCAGGAAGAGTCTGTGGAAGAGCATTTGGTGCTTGAGGAAGAAGCTGCAGTTCCTTTGGATTGTCCTCTGCAGAGCCAGGAGTTGGACTTGGGAATCCTTGTGGATCCCTTCCTGCTCAGGATATTCTGGGATCCCTTTCTGAGGAGACATGTCTCTCAGAGTAGCCCCAATCCTGAATTCCTCCTGAACCAACAAATTGTGCCTTTATGAGTATGACTTAAACTAAAACAGTTGACATTTGAAGGCCCTGCTGGGAAGAGGGATGAGTCAGAGGGATGTGGGGCTCTCCTAATTGGACCTGGGAAGCTGTTTGAAGCACAAAGGCAGCTGAGAGCTTGGCAGAGATTAAAATAGGGAGAGAAGCTCTTGCAGTGGAGGTGCTGGAGGCACTGGCTGGCCCAGATGGTGCAGGTAAGGCAGAGCCTGGGCACAGCTACCTTGTGTCTCGAAGGCAAACATGTGGGGCTCCAGGCACAGCTCCCTGTGGCTGGAGAAGAAGCTGGATCTCATTTTCCCCTGAAACACCCTTTTCCTGGGTGGTTTCTTCCCTCATCCTTCTGTTGGCACAGAGGATTTGTGACCTGTTGTGTTTCTGTCCCCAGGCCAAGGCAGAGGCAGCGACAGTACATCCGCAGCACGTGGCTCACGGCTCCTAAGAACACCTGGCCACGCTACAGCAAGACAGGTGAGGCTTTTGGAGCCACCTCCTGCCCACAGGTCACCTTGGTCCCCTGCCCACATGGCATGGATCCTGGTGGAGACCTCAGTGCATGGAATTCAGAGCTGCTGGAAAGGGAACTGCTTGCCAGCTGCTGGAAATACACCTCCTTCCTCAACAGAGGACTCTGTTGAGTTGTATCTTAGCATTTGGGCTTGTTTTCCCCTCTTTTGGAGATGGTAGGGACTGAGTGTTTCTCATCTTAGCAGCAGGATTGCTGGATAATGAGAAATATCCATGGGGAGAAAGAGTGGCTTGGGCTTCTTGGGTGGGTTTGGACTTTGATTCATGAGGGAGAGGAGAGAAAAGAGTGCAATTCTCTGTGGGTTCCCAAAAACGTGTATGGCTTTGGCTCCAGTGATGTGAGTGAGCTCTGGGTGCCCTGGGAGAGCAGAGGGGGTTCTGTTGGGGTACCCAGGTCTGCCCTGCACCCCCAGGTATCGCCATGCGGCTGCTGGACACCCGGAGGGGGGTGCAGCACTTCACCTTCGAGCACCACCGCGAGTACCAGCAAGTGCAGTTCAAGTTCCTGGACGCTGTGGAGTCCATGGACCCCAACAACATCGTGGTATGTTGGGAGATGGGGTTGGTCCTGTAGCCCCTTTCACTGGGAGAAGGTCGGCTGGTGCATCCCAGTGCTCATGGAATTATTTGGGTTGGAAAAGCCTCTGATTTCATCCAGCTGAGTCCAGCTGTTCCCCTGGCACTGCCAAGGCCACCCCTAATCCGTGTCCCCAAGTGTCACATCCACATGTCTTTTAAATCCCTCCAGGAATGGGGACTCCATCACTGCCCTGGGCAGTCTATTCTAATGCTTTGTACCTTTTCCATGAAAAACTATTCCCAATATTCAACCTAAACCTCCCCTGGTGCAACCTGAGGCCATTTCCTCTCCTGTCCCTTGTTCTCTGGGAGCAGAGCCTGACCCCCCCCAGCTCCCCCCTCCTGGCAGGGATTGCAGAGCCAGAAGGTCCCCCTGAGCCTCCTTTTCTCCAGGCTGAGCCCCCCCAGCTCCCTCAGCCACACCTGCTGCTCAGCCCCTTCCCCAGCTCTGTTCCCTTCCCTGAACACACTCCAGCCCCTCAATGTCTTTATTTCTTTCTGTGAATGGCCCAGAGCTGCCCCCAGGACTGGAGGTGCCTCAGCAGTGCCAGCACAGGGACGGGCACTGCCCTGGTCCTGCTGTCAATGCCTGGGCCAGCCCAGGTGCCATTGGCCTCCTTGCCCACCATCCCCAGGTCCTTTTCCAGCTGCTCTGTCCCCAGCCTGTAGTGTTCATGGGGTTGTTGTGACCCAAGTGCAGGACCCAATACTTTGTTGACCCTCATCCCACTGGCCTCGTCCCCTCCATCCAGCCTGTCCAGGCCCCTCTGCAGAGCGTTGGGTTATTTATTTCCAGTCTCACTTTGAGCAGTAGAGCCCTGTGTCCCTCTGTGGGGTAAGGCAGCACTGAGAGCTGAGCTCTGCTGTCTCCTTAGTAAGAAGATAAGTGGCCTCCTGGGTCAGGTGGGGTCTGGTGGCTGATGGCTGAGCCATGGTGGCTCTGCTGAGCATGTGCCAGGTCTCCTCTGAGAGAGGAGCCCACAGGAACTGTCCGTTTGGCTGGAAGGGTGGGAATAAAGCTCCCTTGTCTCGGCTCTTCAGCTGGGAAAGGAGGAATATTGTATAAACCCATGGTGAACTGGGAAACTAATCTAACAGCTGTTCTATTTTTAAACTCCTGCATGGAAGGAAAATGTGTCTTTTCTTGGTATTTCAGCAACACAGGCTTTGTGTTGGGAGTCCTTCAAGCGTGTCCGAGCTCATTAAGCTGTATGGTAACATTTATAGTTTGGAGTGATAAGCAACAGCAAAATTGCTCTTCACCCAACTAAACCATAACTGAGGGATGTTTCTCTGGAAGGCCTGGCCACATGAGCTGGGATACATGCCCTGGAGATGTTCCTTAAAGAGCCCATTGTCTGCTAAATAAAATTTACTTCCTTCTGCTTTCCCACCCTCGGCAGGGCTCGCGCCAGCTCATCAGTTCTGCCTGGACTGAGGGATTTGGATTAAGTCAGGCAGGGTAATTCCTGTGCAGCAGGAAGTGTCCCAGGGGCAGCTCCAGCTCGGGCCCACACACTGTGGGCTTTCCATGATATGGTAACCTGGGTGCTCTGTCCCTCTTGGGTAGGTCTGGCTAAATTTGAAGACCTTCCTACAGCTTTAAGTCCTCTACTTTTATATAACAGATAGATTTGCCAATACCAGACAGTTTATCCATGGTTGCCACAGTCCTGGCCTTAACTGGAGCCCAGCTCTGCCTTGCTGCTGTGATTTCAGCATATGAAATACTCTTTTTGGAGGCTTAATGAGTGTTTTCTGTGCTCTTACTGGTGGATTAAAAGGGTCTTGATGAGGTTTCCTTGGCTTTTCCCCATCACAGTGACCCTGGGTGCTCCATCTCTTCCAAAAAGGAGGATTAGAAAGGAGCTTAAGTTAGTTTTGCTCCTTAAGGAAGGGGTTAAATGTCAGGGAAGTGACTCTGAGGCCAAGACTGGGCTGGGCCAGCCTTGGAACATCCAGGCTTTGTGCTGTAGGTGGTCCCACTGTCCCCCACCCTGCAGAGGGAAACTCCTGGGGCTCTGGAAGCTGTATTTTTTCAGTTTCAGGGGAAAAATAATCCCCAAACTCAACTGTGAGGAGTTTTGAAGTAGTTTCAGTATTTCCACACTGAACTGAGTTTGAGATACATGTTAAAAATAGCCTGTTATAATATAATTAGTGAACCGAGAATGTTTTTAGGTGAAACTTGTCTTTTGAAGCCTGGAAACAAATAATTATCATTATTCATTACCATTGCTGGATCCTGGATTTGTAATAGCTGTGTCCAGATGCCCTCTCAGTACCCAGAGGAAGCAAAAACCTGGTCAAATGTTCTGAACAGGGGAGAGGTAGATAAGAAACCCCAGACTGTAACAGGGTGTGCATCTTGCTCTTGCTTTCCAAAGGATCTGGAGGATCTGGAGGAGAACCAGAGGAGGACAGTGAAGATGATCAAAGGCCTGGCATGGCCTCTGCTGAAAAAGCTGGGTCAGCTGGGAGGGAGCTGCCTGAAGGGAGCTGCCTTTAAGGGCTTCCATCCTGTATGGAGTGGGGAGAGAGCTCCCTGTGCCCTTCCAGTGCTGGAACAGAGCTGGCAGGGTGGGATTAAGGAAGCTCTTGGCACTGTGTCTGGGTGCTGGGAGGTACTTGGATCAATAAGTGCCCAAGTTCCTGAGACACCAGTAATGCAATGGCATCTTTGCTGTGCTCCTCTGCAGCTGCTGCTCCAGATGAACCCCTACCACGTGGACTCCCTCCTGCAGCTCAGCGACGTGTGCCGCATGCAGGAGGACCAGGAGATGGCCCGGGATCTCATAGGTAAGAGCTGAGGTGAGGGGCAGTTGTGCTGCTGTGAAATCCTGCCCTGGGAGGGTGGGCAGGCCCTGGCACAGGTTGCCCAGAGAAGCTGTGGCTGCCCCATCCCTGGAAGTGTCCAAGGCCAGGTTGGACAGGGCTTGGAGCACCCTGGCCTGGTGGGAGGTGTCCCTGCCCATGGCAGGGGGTGGGATGAGATGATCTTTAAGGTTCTTTCCAACCCAAACTATTCCATGTCTCAGAATGGATGGAAGGGTTGCCTGGCCATGGCAAGATCCCACTTGTAGGACATCTCTTGTGGAAGGAGGGTCTGATTTAGTAGCTCCAGGAAGGCCACCCTTCCATGGGGAGCAAGCCCAGCTTCTCTCCCTCTGCTCAGCATCCTGAGGTTGGCATGTGGGGCTCTGCCCCTTAGAGGGGGTCAGAGGTTCCAGGAGCCCCCAGCCTGTGCTGAGGTCCTGGGTCAGATGGGCTGTTTGGGAATGGGATATGTGCTCTGCAGCATGACAGGAGGGGCACGAGTGAAGTGAGGACAGGAGCTTGGCTTTCTCATGTGAATAGTTGTGGCAGAGGCAGCTGGACCAACCTCAGTGCTGGAAGGGTTCCTTTTCCCAGCTGGAGCATGATCTGATGCCCACAGGAGGCAACAGCACTCGCTGCCCTGGTATCTGTTGCCACCACATAGTGTGAAATAGCTTTGTGCCTCTCTGAGCTGGCAGTGAACTGATTTCATGTCTTCTGGGCTAAATGGAGTGCTGGGTGGTGGCACTGTGCTGTCCCTGACGTGTCCCTGCTGTCCCCAGAGCGGGCACTGTACAGCCTGGAGTGCGCCTTCCACCCCGTCTTCAGCCTCACCAGCGGGACCTGCAGGCTGGACTACCGGAGACCAGAGAACAGGTGGGAGGGCTGGGCAGCAGGAAGGCTCAGCTGGAGCTCCTGGCCCACCTTGGACAATCCAGGGGGACCCTGGGAGTCCCTTTCTATTGGGGGCTCTCAGGAAGGTGCTGGAGCACAGGCACTTTGTGCACTGAAGCTTCTGTGCAAAGCATCCCTTTTCCCAAAGAATAGTTCTGTGGAGCACTTGTCCCTCCCCATCAAATCCTTCTCATGCCATTACTAATGGGCCAAAAATGACATTTATTTGGTCACAAAAATCCTTGCTGTGTGTTTGCAGCCATCATCCCCAGCACTCACACTCCTTCCAGCACAGCTCTTTATGTAACTCCAGCTCTGCAGCTGCTGGGAAAGGTGACTTTATTCTGGGAATTTTCCAGTCAGCTGACCCAAGCCATCTCTCCCAAACTGCTGTACCTGGAGGGTGCTCACATTTCCAGTCCCTGTGGCTGACAGGCTTTGTGCTATCAGTGTCCTGTAACAGCAGTTGGGTGTTGGGCCTCCCCACTCCATGTCATTGTCCCCACACTGCTGGGACAAGGCAGGATGCAGACTTTGGGGATTTACTTGTGTTGGTGCCAGTCTGCAGAGCAGGCCGTGAGTTTTCTGTCCCTGTACTTGCACAAAAAGATAACAAAACTAAGAGATGGGAGCATGGGGGGTCTTTATCACCCTGTCCCACCCCAGGAGGGGAGATGCTTGTGAGTGAGGAGCTGGTGGTGACTCTGTCCCTACTTTTGAGTGGCACAGGGTGCTTCTTTCCACATCTGGCCTCTGAATCCTGCTGCTGTTCCCCACACAGGGCTTTCTTCCTGGCTCTCTTCAAGCACCTGATGTTTCTGGAGAAGAGAGGCTGTCCCCGCACAGCCCTGGAGTTCTGCAAGCTCATCCTGAGGTGGGGTGTCTGGGTTTGGGGAGACACTTGGAACAACACACTGAAACCAACCTGAGGGAGGGGACAGTCACTCCAGAGGGGCCCTCCTGCTCCTGGGCTTGGTGAGGGGTCATTCCCACCCCTTACAGCTGCATGGGTTCGTGCTGGTGCCCTTTGGAGGAGTGATGGGTGAAGGGGGGACCTGAGTGGCCTCTGACCACTGAGCTCAGCAGAGTTGATATGTGGCAGTGGCTTTAGCCCAGTCGGTTTGTGGCCAGTGATGTCCTCCTGAGTGGTGACAGGGGACCATCCCCTCTGCAGGGACACAGAGCATTGCTCTGCCATTGTGGCCTTGCAGGAGTGACTGTGTTCCCATTCTCTCCTCGTGCTGAGTCACAGGATGCCACTGGGAAAGTCTGTTTGACCCAGAAATCAGGGCAGCTCTCTCAGCTGTTGTGACACTGCTTCTGTTTCCTCCCCTTGCTCCCAAGCCTTGATCCCGAGAACGACCCACTCTGCGTGTTGCTGTTGATCGACTTCCTGTCCCTCCGGGCCAGGGAATACACCTTCCTGACCCGCCTCTTCCAGGAGTGGGAGGTGAGAGGGGGGCAGCTGGTTCCTGGGAGACTCTACATGGGAGGGTTTCACAGCCAGGTGATCCCTTTGGGGGGGTCTCACAGCCCAACTGGCATCCCAGCGGTGTTGGAACAATCCATAAAGGCTGTGCTGTTTGTTCCTGTAATCCTGGGCCCCTGCAAACACTTGTAGGAGCTCCAAATTGCTCACTCAGCCGTGGGGGCACCGAGCCAGCAGCTGGGAACTCACTTAACCCCGGAGGGCAGAGTGCCCACCCCGCCAGCCCAGCCCAGCCCCTGCTGCACAGCATCATTTCTCGGTAACTCTCTCCCTGATCCTGCAGAGTCACCGGAATCTGTCCCAGCTGCCCAATTTTGCCTTCTCGGTGCCGCTGGCCTATTTCTTCCTGAGCCAGCAGGAGGAGCGCCCGGAGCTGGAGCGGAGCCAGGCCCGGGAGCGAGCGGCGCGGCTCATCCAGCTCGCGCTCGTCATGTTCCCAAGCGGTGAGTCCGCCCCACCGGCAGGGCTGTCCCTCTGGGCCTCCTCACCGGCCTCATCGCAGAGCCAGGGCTGCACTCCGGGCAGGAATCTGCAGATGGCTGTTGAGGGAGATGGAGCCCTGAGTCAGAGGGGACGCAGAGCTGTGCCCGCGGTGGGCTGGTGGTGGTGGAGTCCACCCTGGGGGCAGTTCTGGGCCCCTCACCCCAACACGGACATTGAGGGTCTGGAGTGTGTCCAGGGAAGGGAATGGAGCTGGGGAAGGGGCTGAAGCAGCAGGAGCAGCTGAGGGGGCTCAGCCTGGAGAAAAGGAGGATTGGGGGGACCTTCTTACTCTCTGCAACTCCCTGACAGAAGGGGAGGGACAAGGGGAGATCGGGCTCTGTTCCCTGGGAACAGGGACAGGACCAGAGGAAATGGCCTCAGGTTGCACCAGGGGAGGTTTAGTTTGGATATTGGGAAAAGTTCTTCATGGAAAGGGCTGTCCAGCCCTGCCACAACTACCCAGGGCAGTGGTGGGTGGAGTCCCTGTCCCTGGAGGGATTCAAAAGCTGTGTGGATGGGGCACCTGGGGACGTGGTTTAATGGTGGGCTTTGCAGTGCTGGGGGAATAGTTGGACTCAGTGAGCTTTTCCAACCCAAACAATTCTGTGATTCCATGATTCTGTCCTCCTGCCTCAGAGCAGCCCCTGCCCCTCCACCAGCAATGGTCAGGGGTGGGCAGGCTGGGGGAGGGAGACAACCAGAATCTTGGAGCAGGGAGATGTCTCACCTCCATGGGACAGCCCGAAGCAGGGCCAAACCAGTCTCCTTGGTTTTCCCTCTGAGGCACAGCTCCATTTCGGATGTGCTGTGCCCCTGGGTGCCCATCACTCTCCCTTTCATCGTGTGGGTGCTGCTGTCCATGAAAGGAGGAGCACACAGCCCTCGGGCCCAAGGGAGGGTGTGTGCAGCAGGAAGAACCAGCTCTCCAGCAGGGATTCAGTTTGTGGGGGCTGGAACCATCTTCTTGGCTCTCCATTTGAATGACTGAAATAACCCCTGTGCCAGCACAGGGACCAGCAGCATCCTCACCCCCTCCCTGTGTGGGTCCTTCTTGGTGCCCTGGGCAGTGCTGGCCCCTGGGATTGGGGTGTCTCTGCAGAGGTGACCCATTCCACACTGCTCCTCACCAACAGGCCCAAATGAGTTCTCTGCCTTTGTCCTGCAGTTCTGATGCCACTGTTGGATCACTGCAGTGTGCAGCCTGATGCCAGGGTCGCCTCCCACCCCTTCTTTGGGCTGAATGCCCAGATCAGGTAAGGCCTGGAGATGTTCTCAGTGAAGGGAAGGGATCGATTTTGCCGGCGGCGGGGACTTTGCATGTTCAGACAGCTAATGGAGAAGCTTGTTTGGGTTCCCTGAGTAGGCTCATTTGATAATGCCTCATTTGATCATCCATTTGATAATGGATTTCCATAATGGCCTGTGGATCAGGCTGGCAGACCCACCCCACCTCACCTCACTGTGGACAGGTCAGGAGTTCAGCCCGGAGCCTGCTGGTGTGTGCAGCGAGGGAGGTGACACGTGTGTCCTCCCAGGGCAGGCTGTCTCCAACCAGTCTGTGTTCCCTGGACATGTGGTCTTCCTCTGCACACAAAGGCTCTCCCCTCAGGTCACGGCAGCGCTCCCTCATTTCATGGCTCTGCTTGGCCTAAAAATAGATGGAGGCAGGAGATGTGGTGAAAGTGGATGGCCATCACCAGGCAGGAGCCTGCAAGCCCTTGCATTGTGTTCCCACACCAAAGCCCAGCGCAGAGCTGAGCCCTCACCATCCTGTGAGGAGGAGGAGGAGGAAGAGGAGGAGGAGGAGGAAAAGGGGGGTGCCGTGAGTAACAACCATGTTCCGTAGCCAGTCGCCCGCCCTGAACCAGCTGACGTCGCTGTACGTGGGCAGGACACACGCCCTGTGGAAGGACCCGGCCGTCATGGCCTGGCTGGAGCCCCACGCCCACGAGGTGCTGCGCATGGTGGAGGCCCAGGACCCGCTGGTGCAGGAGGCCGAGCACAAGTGAGCGTGGCAGGCAGAGGGCAGCGGGCCCAGTGCCAGGGATGGGACAGTGGGAGCAGGGTCTTGGCAGCAGTGAGACCTCAGGGTTGCTTCAGAGCCCCCAGCTGCTGGTCTGATGCTCAGGGTCACACTGTGGGGCCAGGAAGGCAGAGGCTCTTCCATGCTTTTCACAAACGGGAATGAAGAACTGGACCTGCACTGCGTGTCCTGCACTGCCTTCCCCAGCCTCAGCTGTCACCTGTGCCCTGAAAATACTCTGGAGAGGGTGGAGGGGTGGCCTGGAGGGGCAGGGATGGCCACAGAGGGCAGCTTAGAAATACTTCCCAGTGCTGAGAAGCAGGACAGGGCCATCAGGTGATGTCCTAAACCAAGGTCAGCTCACTCTGCTGAGCACTCCATGCCACTCTCGCTGTTTCTCTGGAGCTCAGCAGCTGCCACCTGCCTTTGGCTCACCCTAAGCCAGCTCCATCCAATGTGGGCTGTGCCCCAGAGCCAGGGAACCCGCTGACTCTGTGCTTGGAGCAGCAGAAATGGGAATCTGCCTGCTAAGGGCACCCTGCCCTGTTCCCTCCCTGCCTCAGGAGGAAGATCCGGTACCAGAGCGCTCCCAGGAACATCTACCGGCACGTCATCCTCTCGGAGATGAAGGAGGCCACAGCAGCCCTGCCTCTGGTGAGGGGCCTGACGGGGCACAGGGGCTGTGGCTGCACATGGCATGGTGGCACTTACATCCTTGCTGGGCACATGTTAACTCCAGTCACCTGCCAGAACCCAAAGTGTCCTCCCTGTGGGCATGGCTTCTCAGTGCCTCTGTGTTTGCTGCAGCTGGATGTGCAACCTTCATTCCTTCCCTTCTCCTTCATCCCTTCCTTCTCCTTCTCCCACAGGAGGTGACCTCACAGCCAGTGATGGGGTTTGACCCCCTCCCTCCTCTGGACTCCATCGTTTCCTACACCCGACCAGAAAGGTACCACCTGCACCCTGGTGCCTGCACTGCACAGCCAGCATGCTCCTGTGTTCCTGGCATGTTCCCATGTTCCTGGCATGTTCCTGGCACACCCTCAGCCCCAGGCCAGGCTGCACGTGGGCACTGGGTGCTGACATCCTCCTCCATCCAGAGGAAGGGCCGTGGTGCTTCCGACAGGCAGAGCTACAGGCCAGACTGGTCCGGCTGCTTTCCATGCTGGTCACCAGCAGCTCTTCCCAGCCATAGGGCAAAAGCCAGGGAAAACATGGGCTGTGGCTGAACTTTGGGCTAAATACAGGTTTAAGTACAGCCAGTCCTGGGTTACACACTGACTCCCTCAGCAGAGCTGGTAGAATCATGAAATCTTGGATTGGTTTGGGTTGGAAGGGACCTTAAAGCTCATCATGTTCCACCCCCTGCCGTGGGCAGAGACACCTTCCCCTAGACCAGGTTGCTCCAAGCCCCATCCAGTGTGACTTTCTTAGTGGTTTCAGTGACTGGTTTGTTTGGAGTTGCAGCTGCCTGGCTCAGAAACTCCTGGGAATGCCCCATTCCCTCCCTCGGGTCTGGCTCTGACAGGGCTGTGGCTCTCCCAGCACTGCCACATCCCCTTAAGCAGTCAGGAACTGAGCTGTCCCTTCACCACAGTGCACTTGTGTCTTGCAGGACGAGCCATCCCTCCAATGAAAGCACTTTATCCCTCTTCTTCCGCTCGCTTTTGCCAAATTTTAACTTGCAGGTGGGTGCACGCTGGGCTGTGGGCACATCACTCCCACTCTGGGAGTGGCTGCTGGAGCAGCCTGGTGCTGGTTTGGCTCCAGCATTGTCCCTGTCCCTGCCACCACAGCACTGCTCTCTTGCAGGGGGACCTCCGGCACGACGGGGACGACGAGGCCGGGGCAGGGCAGGACCTCAACCAGGGGGTGAACAGGCTGATGGCGGCCATGCGGGACATGCTGGCCAACATCCAGTTCCAGGAGCCCCCCCGTGATGACAATCCTGAGGGTGATGGGGACTGGGACTGAGCCCAGGGTGTCCCTCCCCAAACCCTCTGGCATCACCCCTTGATTTGTGTTGCACTCCAATAAAGTCACACAAATGCACTCGCTGTGGGAATGGGCTTTTTCCAGGGACGGAGTCCACAGGGATGGGCACTGTCAAGAAGGGAGGGGCTTCCTCCCTGGGCCCCTCTCCCTTGTCTCAACAGGGGACAAGGACTGTCTGAGCATGTCCCAGCTAATTGACAGCAGCTGTCCCTTGTCCCTATGGCAGCTTAGTCGCCTTCTGGCCGCCTCCACACACAATTCCCAGCCCCTTCCCCTCCCTGTTCTTCTGGCTCTTGTCCTTAATTCCCAGAGGGCTTTTTTTGCCCTCTCCACCTCCTTTGTGCTTCCTGCAGCTTCCTTCCCTCCACTAAACACTGTACCCTCACCACACTGACCCTTCCAAAGGTTTTGGTGTTCCCTGTGCCACTAGAATTGTGCATGGAGCAGTTTTCCCAGCCTTTTAATCATGTTTGGAGCAGAAATCATCCCCCCTCTTTGTTTCTCTATCCTATATTCCCCCCACCTTCACCTTGTAGAGCCAGGATCGAGGTCAGCCACACTTAAACCTTAACTCATCTTTGTTCCCACAAAGCTTTTTCGTCTTTTTTGCTGAGTAATGGTGAATATGTGGAATAAATTGTTGTTTTTGCTGTGTTGTCTCTCTGGGGAATAGAGCTGGAGTGGGTTGGCTGGGTGCAAATCTCAGGTCTCAAGCCACCCCACCCTGGCTCTGTTCCCCACTGGCACATCAGAGTCCTCTGGGATGCCAGGCCCTGTCGATTGGCACTGTGACAGCACAGGACCCCATTCCCGGTGTATCCAGCTGATCCATTTTCATCCATGCTGGAGGGAAGGGCTTCCCAACGGAAGTGGATAACCGTGGGATCAGCCCTTTCATGGAGCTGTGAATGGGTCTTTGGCAGCCGAGCGGCTCCAGGCATCAACACGGACCCGAGGCACATGATGGTCAGATGGGGTCCGTGTCCCCCCCCAGCCTGCCCGGGATCCCTCCGGCGCCGGGCGCTGCACCATCCCCTTTCATCGGGTCTGTGACGGTTCCTATTGGATCCCACGCCTGCCCTGGGGCAAAACAGCTTCCCTGAGGCTGTGGGGATGGGAGCCCTCCCCGTCCTACTGTGTGGGGCAGCTTGGTTCCTGCAGTGGGGAGGGTCTCATGGGGGTCCCCAAGGTGGGTGGGCACCCCCAGGATGTATGGATGACCCCCAAGGCACATGGACCCCCATAGGACATACAGGCCTGCAGGGCACATGGGACCCCTCAAGTCACACTGTCCCCCAGGGCACATGGGACCACTCAAGTCACACTGAACCCCCGGGAAACATGGGACCCCCCCAAGACATGCAGTCCCTCGGGGTGCAGGGGATCCCCTCAGCACACACAGGACCCCAGGACACCTGGGGACCACAAGGTGCACAGCCCCCAGCCACAGAGGACTCTTAGGACACACAGCCCTACAAGGGGCTTGACCCCAGGGGTGCACTGACCCCTCCAGGACATATGGGACCCCTGGGCACATGTGACCACAAGCAGTTGGGTCCACCAGGGCCATCCCAGGGGTCCGGCAGCCCCGGCCTTGGCAGTGGCCCCTCTCACTGCCGGGGTGCCGCCGTCATGCAGGTGCCCACCCTCCTCTGGAGGAGGAGCCGCGGGAGTCGGCTTTAAAGTGGGGGAAAGAAAGGGCCCTTTCTTCCCCAGCACTCTGGGCCGGCGGGTGCGGGACAGCGCTGGCACAGGGTGGCCACCACACCGGGGGGTCCCGGCGGGCACACGACACCCCCGGCACACCCCACACCTCCTGTCCCTGGTTCCTCCGCATCCCCTCGGCCTCGCCGCCGGGCACTGCAGGAGCACTGGCGGGGCACAGCGGGGGCTCAGGGGTGCCACGGGGGGCCCCGAGGCTGAGGCAGGGGTCATGTCGGCGCTGGCCCCCCTGCGTCTGCTGCGCGAGCCCTGGAACGCCAGCGAGGGCAACCAGAGCAACGCCACGGTCGGGACCAGCGGCAGCTGGTGCCAAGGGCTGGACATTCCCAACGAGCTGTTCCTGGCACTGGGGCTGGTGAGCCTGGTGGAGAACCTGCTGGTAGTGGCCGCCATCCTCAAGAACAGGAACCTGCACTCACCCACCTACTACTTCATCTGCTGCCTGGCGGTGTCTGACATGCTGGTGAGCATCAGCAACCTGGCGGAGATGCTCTTCATGCTGCTGCTGGAGCACGGGGTGCTGGTGATGCACCCCGGCATTGTCCGCCACATGGACGTCATCGACATGCTCATCTGCATCTCCGTCGTGTCCTCCCTCTCCTTCCTGGGGGTCATCGCCATCGATCGCTACATCACCATCTTCTACGCCCTGCGCTACCACAGCATCATGACGCTGCAGAGGGCCGTGGTGACCATGGTCAGCGTCTGGTTGGCCAGTACCATCTCCAGCACCGTCCTCATCACCTACTACCACAGCAACACCATCCTCCTCTGCCTCATCAGCTTCTTCCTCTTCATGCTGGTCCTCATGCTGGTGCTCTACATCCACATGTTTGCCCTGGCCCGCCACCACCTCCACAGCATCTCCAGCCAGCAGAAGCCGCCCACTGCCCAGCGCGGCGGCAGCCTGAAGGGTGCTGTCACCCTCACCATCCTCCTGGGTGTCTACTTCATCTGTTGGGGGCCCTTCTTCTTCCACCTCATCCTCATTGTCACCTGTCCCACCAACCCTTTCTGCACCTGCTTCTTCAGCTACTTCAACCTCTTCCTCATCCTCATCATCTGTAACTCGGTGATTGACCCCCTCATCTACGCCTTCCGGAGCCAAGAGCTCCGGCGGACGCTGCGGGAGGTGGTGACGTGCTCCTGGTAGGCAGCGGGACGCGGTACAGGCACGGCCATCCCCGCCCTGAACGGAGGGATGGATGAACTGGTGGATGGATGGGACGAGCCGCGGGATGGCCCGGTCGGGGCAAGGGACTCGCGGTTCCCAATAAAGGCTCTTTGCAGTGACCATGTGGCTGGCATCGGTCAGCCCCGGGGAGCCCCGGGCGGGGCGGCCCCTCCCGGCCCCTCCAGTCGGTCGAGGCTCAGTTGGTCCCGGTGGGGACCGGCAGGGATCGGGAGGGACCGGCGGGGCAGCGGGAGGCTGGTCCCCACGCGGGGGGCGGCCCCGGCTGCCCCCAGACAAAGGGCCCATCACTGCCGCCTTTGTTCTCGGGCCGCGCCCGCCACCGCCCACCCCGGCACCGGCACCGGCGCTACCCCGGTCCTGCGGGAGCTGCCGGCGACCGGGCCCCCCAAGGGTGGCCCCTCTGTGCCCTGTCCCCACCGCCCCCGTGTCGGGACGCAGCTGGGGGGGTGTCCCGTGTGCGTGTCCCCCACCGGCTCCGCCGCCTCCGCTCCGGCCCTGGGATGCTCACGGAGAAGGCGGGCGGGCCCAGGACCGCCCCGCGGGTCCCGGGGTGTCCCCGCTGCCGGCGGGTGCGGGGGGTGCCCCCGGCCGTGCCCCCCGGGGGTACGGGGGGGTCCCCGGTGCGCCGCGGCGGGGCGTGGCCGTGGGCGTGGCCGTGGGCGTGGCCGGGCGGGGCGTGGCGGGCGGTGCCGGTGCCGCAGGGCTGGTGCAGCGCTGCGGCGGCGGCCGCCGATTGGCTGCGGGCGGCGCTGACGTCAGCGGCCGGCCCGGTGCGGCGGAGGGTGCCCATAAAGGCGGCGGCGGCGGCGGGTCCGCCCCCCGCGCTCCCGGTGCCGCTCCGCTCCGGTGCCGCTCCGCTGCCGGCCCCGACCCGCTCCCGTCCCGTCCCGCTGCGCTCCGGCCCGGCCGCACCATGAGGGAGATCGTCCACATCCAGGCGGGGCAATGCGGCAACCAGATCGGCGCCAAGGTAACGGCGGCGCCGCCCCGCCCCGCCCGCCGCGGCGGAGCCGGGCGGCGGACAAAGACCGGATCGCCCTCCCCTTCCCTGCCCCCGCTCCCGCCGCACCGGGAGGACAAAGCGCCCCGCCCCCGCCCGCGCCCCCCGCCTTTGTCCGTCAGCACCGCGGACAGCGCCCGCCCGAGCCGCGCCCCGCGCAGGGGTTGGGGGTCCCGGTGCCCCCCGCCCGACCGGGGTTTGCGGGGTCTCGGGGTCCCTCTGCCCAGCTGAGCCCGTCCGGGTTTGGGGAGCCCGTCCGCTGCCCCTGCCCCGCCCTGACCGGGGCTTGGGGGTCCCACTGCCCCCCGCCCCACCGAGTCCCGACTGGGGTTTGCGGGGTCTTGGTGTCCCCCTGCCCAGCTGTGCCCCGCTTGGGATTTGGGGCGTCCCGGTGCCCC
The DNA here is from genome assembly GCF_047495875.1 of Pithys albifrons albifrons. Taxonomy (NCBI): domain Eukaryota; kingdom Metazoa; phylum Chordata; class Aves; order Passeriformes; family Thamnophilidae; genus Pithys; species Pithys albifrons. The sequence goes on from NC_092469.1 coordinate 21,176,052, forward strand.
CTCACTCAGCTGAGCCCCATCAGGGTTTTGGAGGTCCCGGTGCCCCTGCCCCGCCCTGACCAGGGGTTGGGGAGTCTCGGTGCCCTTCGGCTGCTGAGCCCCCCCCGGGATTTCGGAGGTGCTGGTGCTCCCTGTCCTGCCCTGCCCTGGTGGGGGTTGGGGGGTCTCAGTGCCCCCGCCACGCCCTGGCCACAGTTTGGGGAATTCTGTGTCCCCCACCCCGCTGAGTTATGGCTGGGGTTTTGGGGGTCCCTGCCACGCCCTGCCCGTGGATTTGGGTGTTTGCAGCATCCCAGTGCCCCCTGCTCTGCCCAGTCCTGCCCAAGAATGGGGAAATCCGGTTGCTCCCTGCCTCTCCCGGGGTTCTGGGGGTGTCCCAGTGTACCCCGCCCTGCTGAGCCCCCTGTCCCCCCCAGTTCTGGGAGGTGATCAGCGACGAACACGGCATCGACCCCAGCGGCAACTACGTGGGGGACTCGGATCTGCAGCTCGAGCGCATCAGCGTCTACTACAATGAGGCCTCTTGTAAGCGACGCCCCCCCGGGACCCCCCGGGCAGGGCAGCCCAGCCCCCCCACCCTGGGCTGCGGGGGGGAGACCCCAGTCTGACCCCCCAGTGCAGCAAGAACTGGGTCTGCTGGGGCAGGGAGGGGGGGCAGATGGAGGTACCCACCCCATGGGGGTCTGAGGGGTCCCCACCCCGTGAGACCCTCTGATTTGTGGGACTGGGGATTGATTCATGTGCACCCAGTTCTGTGGGACCCTGTGGTTTGGGAGGGGCACAACATATACACCCACCCCATGGGACCCTGTGATTTAGGGGGGAGATACACACACAACACCTGCACCCCACCTCTGTGGGACCCTGGTGTGCACCCACCTCATCAGACCCTGTGGTTTGGAGGCAGGGGACACATGTGCATCCAGCCCCAGGGGCCCCTGTGGTTTGGGGGACCATGACATTCACACACCCCGGGGGGCCCTGTGGTTTGGGGGCAGTGGGACACTTGCACCCACCTTGTAGAACCCCGTGGTGTGTGTGGGAGACACGACATGACAACACGTGTGCCCACCCCAGCCGACCCTGGGGGTGGGGGGGCAGACATGAGCACCCACCCCATGTGACCCCACGGTTTGGGGGGGGCCATGAGACATGAACCCACCCAATGAGACTGTGATCTGTGGGAGGACACAACCCGTGGGACCCCACAGGGTGCTGAGGGACACCCCCGGGAGTGGGACGAGGGGGTGGTGGCAGGTGCCTTTCCCTCACGGGGTCTCCCTCAGCTCACAAGTACGTGCCTCGTGCCATCCTGGTGGACCTGGAGCCGGGGACGATGGACAGTGTGCGCTCGGGCGCCTTCGGCCACCTCTTCCGCCCCGACAACTTCATCTTTGGTAGGTCCCTGAGGAGGGAGGGGGACGCAGCCCGCCCATGTCCCCTCCTGTCCCCGTGTCCCCGGCCCCGCCTGGCCTGTCGCCATCCCTGGGGCGCTCAGCAGGCGCACCCTTCCCGTGCCGCGGGGCCTGGCACTGCCGGCACGCTGCCAAACCTCTGCGGTTCCCGCTTCCCACCCCGCCCCGGCGTCAGATCTCCCCGGTGCTGCCGGCGGCAGCGCCCGGTCCCAGCCCAGATCCCCTTCCCGCTGCCCTCTGGCGTGGGCGCGGGGGGCCAGCGGCAATCGCAGCCTCTTTTCCCAGGGCAGAGCGGGGCCGGGAACAACTGGGCCAAGGGGCACTACACGGAGGGGGCTGAGCTGGTGGACTCCGTGCTGGACGTCGTGCGGAAGGAGTGCGAGAACTGCGACTGCCTGCAGGGCTTCCAGCTGACCCACTCGCTGGGCGGGGGCACGGGCTCGGGCATGGGCACCCTGCTCATCAGCAAGGTGCGGGAGGAGTACCCCGACCGCATCATGAACACCTTCAGCGTGGTGCCGTCCCCCAAGGTGTCGGACACGGTGGTGGAGCCCTACAACGCCACGCTCTCCATCCACCAGCTGGTGGAGAACACGGATGAGACCTACTGCATCGACAACGAGGCGCTCTACGACATCTGCTTCCGCACCCTCAAACTGGCCACCCCCACCTACGGCGACCTCAACCACCTGGTGTCGGCCACCATGAGCGGCGTCACCACCTCCCTGCGCTTCCCGGGCCAGCTCAACGCCGACCTGCGCAAGCTGGCGGTGAACATGGTGCCCTTCCCGCGCCTCCACTTCTTCATGCCCGGCTTCGCGCCGCTGACGGCGCGCGGCAGCCAACAGTACCGCGCCCTCACCGTGCCCGAGCTCACCCAGCAGATGTTCGATGCCAAGAACATGATGGCCGCCTGCGACCCCCGCCACGGCCGCTACCTCACTGTGGCCACCGTCTTCCGCGGCCGCATGTCCATGAAGGAGGTGGACGAGCAGATGTTGGCCATCCAGAGCAAGAACAGCTCCTACTTTGTGGAGTGGATCCCCAACAACGTGAAGGTGGCCGTGTGTGACATCCCACCGCGGGGGCTGAAGATGTCCTCTACCTTCATTGGCAACTCCACGGCCATCCAGGAGCTCTTCAAGCGCATCTCAGAGCAGTTCACAGCCATGTTCCGCCGCAAGGCCTTCCTGCACTGGTACACGGGCGAGGGCATGGACGAGATGGAGTTCACCGAGGCCGAGAGCAACATGAACGACCTGGTGTCTGAGTACCAGCAGTACCAGGACGCCACGGCCGAGGAGGAGGGCGAGATGTACGAGGACGACGAGGAGGAGTCGGAGGCGCAGGGCGCCAAGTGATGCCCAACGCCGCCCCCGACGCTGCCCGCAGCCCCTCCGGCTTCGCGCTGCTGCACCCCCCGGGTGGTGCTCCCCCCGCCATCCCCTTGGTGTCTCCTGACCCCATCCCCCCCGGAGCCAGCTGGGCTCCCCGTCCCCCCCTCCTGCCTCCCCCCTTTTCATTTTTTACTGGTTTGTGTCTATTATTTTTTTTGAATACTTAATAAATTTATTGCTGTCCAGGTATCACCTCTCTGTGCTCCTGGGAGGGGGGACAGGGGAGGGTCACTGTCTGATGTCCACTGTTCAGCTCCCCATGACATTCCCACACAGAGGGGGCGGTTGGGGACCCCCCCATGCCCAAGCCACGACAATGCCCCTGTCCCCCCGTGTCAGTCCGTGGGCACCACTAGGGTGTGTGCTGCCCCCCACCCTCCTGCCCCACAGATACAGTCCCTCCATGGTGCCATCAAGGTGGGTGGTGCCTTTGTCCCCGCTGTCACTTTGCCACATGCTGAGAGGGAGAGGGGAGTGGCAGCTGCCTCTCTGTGCCAGGACAGAGTTGGCCTTTTGTCCTCTAAAAGGAGGTGGGGGCACAGACCCCAGGGGGCTCCCCCAGGGCTGGGTGTGTGCCTAGTTGTGAGGCACCCTCAGACCTGAGTCCCCTGGCTGTGGGGACCGCTGGAAGATGGGGCTGGGGGCTGTAGGGATGGGGACAGTGGGGCTGGGGGCTCTGGAGACAAGGAGCTCTGGGGATGGAGGCTGTAGGGACGAGGGATGGTGGGGCTGGGGGCTGTAGGGAAGGGGGCAGTGGCGGTGGGGATAGTGCGGGTGTCCGTGTAGGGATGGGGCCGGTGGCGGTGGGCACGGTGCGGGTGTCGCTGTAGGGATGGATGGGGCGGTGGCGATGGGGACAGTGACGGTGGGCACGGTGCGGGTGTCGCTGTAGGGATGGATGGGGCGGTGGCGATGGGGACAGTGACGGTGGGCACGGTGCGGGTGTCGCTGTAGGGATGGATGGGGCGGTGGCGATGGGGACAGTGACGGTGGGCACGGTGCGGGTGTCGCTGTAGGGATGGATGGGGCGGTGGCGATGGGGACAGTGACAGTGGGCACGGTGCGGGTGTCGCTGTAGGGATGGATGGGGCGGTGGCGATGGGGACACTGCGGTGCCGCCGGCCCCGCCCGAGCGCGGCGCGGTGCAGTGCGGTCCGCCGGCCGGCAGGGGGCAGCAGCGGAGCGGGGCGGAGCGGTCCGGGGGCGGTCCGGGGCGGGGCGCGGCCATGGCGGGGCGGGGCGGGGCGGGGCGGGGCGCAGGCGCTGCCCCCTGGCGGGCGGGCGGACCGGACCGGGCCGGGGCACAGCGAGAGGTGCGGGGGGACAGCGAGAGGTGCGGGGGGACAGCGAGAGGTGCGGGGGCACTGCGGGGGCACAGCGAGGCCTGGGTGCGGGGCACGGGGCGGTACTGGGTGACCGTGGGCCGAGGCGGGCGGGGGCGGCGAGGCAGGGCGGGGACACGGACGTGGGAAGCGGCAGAACGGGTCTGTCCGCAGGGACGGGGACACGGGGTGTCGGTGCCAGGACCGGGGTGCCGGTGACTGTGTTGGTGCCGCTGCCGGTGCCGGTGTGTTGGTGCCGGTGACTGTGTTGGTGCCGGTGACTGTGTTGGTGCCGGTGACTGTGTTGGTGCCGGTGTGTTGGTGCCGGTGCCGGTGCCGGTGTGTTGGTGCCGGTGACAGGGTGTCGGTGGCAGTGCCGGGCACCAGTGCCAGGGTGTTGGTGCTGCTGTTGGTGACAGTGCCGCTGCCGGTGCCGGTGACTGTGTTGGTGCCGGTGACTGTGTTGGTGCCGGTGACTGTGTTGGTGCCGGTGTGTTGGTGCCGGTGACAGCGTGTCGGTGGCAGTGCCGGGTACCAGTGCCAGGGTGTTGGTGCTGCTGTTGGTGACAGTGTCGCTGCTGGTGCCGGGGTGTCCGTGCCGGTGCTGGCATGTCAGTGACGGTGCCAGGGTGTCATTGCCAGGGACAGGGTGTCGGTGACAGTGTCGGTGCTGGTGATGCGGTATCGCTGCCTGTGGTGGGGTGACTGTGCTGGTGCCAGGGTGTGGGTGCTGGGGGCACGGCGCGAGTGCCTGTGACGGGGTGTCGGTGCTGGGGTGTCAGAGACAGTGTCGGTGCCAGTGGCTGGGGTGGGGTGTTGGTGCCGGTGCCGGTGCCGGTGCCGGTGTGACTGAGGCGGTGTCTGCCCCCGGCAGGACGGTGGCAATGGCGTCAGATGAGCGGCTGGCCCGCTTCCGCCAGGCACACCTCAACCCCTTCAACAAGACCCCCGAGCAGCCGGAGCGCCCCGATGGAGAATCCCCTGCCCCAGGTGGGTGCCAACCCCCTGCCCCACCCCCGGCCCCACACTGGGGTGGGCAGCTGGGCCCGACCCTACCATAGTACCCCCTGATCTGCAGGAGGGTTCAGCCCCTCTGTGGTACCCCTCTGTTCTGGGTTTGGGTTCAGCCCCCCGTGGTACCCTTCTGTTCTGGGGATGGGTTTGGCCCCCCCATGGTAGCCTCCTGTTCTGGGGGTGAGTTTGGCCCTCCCCTGGTACCCCCCTGTTCTGGGGGTGGGTTTAGTCTCCCTGTGGTACCCCCCTGTTCTGGGGATGAGTTTGCCCCCCATGATACCCCACTTTGCAGTCCAGCAGCCGGATCCCACCCCAGGGGACCCCGAGGGCGCCCTGGACCTGGGGCTGGCCGAGGACCATTTCTCCCGCCCCGTGGTGAGTGGGGTGGCTCTGTGGGAATCGGGAGGGGGATGTGTTTGGGGGGCTCGGCTCACTCTCCTCCTCCTCTGGCCATGGCAGGGGCTGATCCTGGCGTCGGATGTGCCACAGCTGCGCCGGGCCATCGAGGAGTGCAAGCGGGTGATCCTGGCACTGCCCGAGCACTCGGAGCGGCAGAAGGACGCTGTGGTCCGGCTCATCCACCTCCGCCTCAAGCTGCAGGAGCTGAAGGTGGGACTGGGATGAGACCTGAGGGGCCTCCATTGCTGACCCCCCATCCCTGGAAGAATTCAGGGCCAGGTTGGACAGGGCTTGGAGCAACCTGGGATAGTGGAAGGTGTTCCTGCCCATGGCAGGGGGTGGAATGGGATGAGCTTTCAGGTCCCTTCCCACCCAAACCATTCCACGATTCTGTGATTCTCTGCCCCCTCTTTCCCTGCTGCAGGACCCTGGTGAGGACGAGCCCAACATCCGGGTGGTCCTGGAGCATCGCTTCTACAAGGAGAAGAGCAAGAGCGTCAAGCAGATGTGTGACAAGTGCAGCACCATCATCTGGGGGCTCATCCAGACCTGGTACACCTGCACAGGTGGGTTTGGGACACCCTCTCTGTGTCCCTGTCCCCCCAGTCCCTACACTGACCCCCCGCTGTGCCCCCCAGGCTGCTACTACCGGTGCCACAGCAAGTGCCTGCCACTGGTGAGCCGGCCCTGCGTGCGGGCCCAGGTGAGCCACCGCGCCGAGTACCAGCTCAGCATCTGCCCCGAGAGCGGCCTGGACAGCCAGGACTACCGGTGTGCCGAGTGCCGCGCCCCCATCTCCCTCCGTGAGCCACCGGGGGCTGGGGGGCTGTATGGGGCTGGGGGAGCTGGGGGAGCTGAGGGGGCTGGGGGGAGCTGAGGGGGCTGGGGGGCTCTATGGGGCTGGGGGAGCTGGGGGCTCTATGGGGCTGGGGGAGCTGGGGGGGCTGGGGGAGCTGGGGGCTCTGTGGGGCTGGGGGGCTCTATGGGGCTGGGGGAGCTGGGGGCTCTGTGAAGCTGGGGGGCTGTATGGGGCTGGGGGGAGCTGAGGGGGCTGGGGGAGCTGGGGGCTCTGGGGGGAGCTGGGGGCTCTGTGGGGCTGGGGGAGCTGGGGGCTCTATGGGGCTGGGGGGCTGTATGGGGCTGGGGGGCTCTATGGGGCTGGGGGAGCTGGGGCTCTGTGGGGCTGGGGGCTGTATGGGGCTGGGGGGAGCTGGGGGTTCTATGGGGCTGGGGGGTTCTATGGGGCTGGGGGAGCTGGGGGCTCTGTGGGGCTGGGGGGCTGTATGGGGCTGGGGGAGCTGGGGGCTCTGGGGGGAGCTGGGGGCTCTATGGAGCTGAGGGACTCTGTGGGGCTGGGGGAGCTGGGGGAGCTGGGGGGAGCTGGGGGTTCTATGGGGCTGGGGGAAGCAGAGGAGATGGGGCAAGCTGGGGGTTCTGTGGGGCTGGGCAGTGTGTGGGGTTGGGGGGGAGCTGGGGAGGTTGGAGTGAGCTGGGGGGCTCTGTGGGCCTGGGGGAGCTGGGGTAGCAGGGAGCTCTGGGAGGGACTAGGGGCTCTGTGGGGCTGGGGGGATGTGCAGGGCTAGGGACTTCACAGAGCTGTGTGGGGCTGAGGGGTTGTGGAGTGGGAGGTGTGTGGGGCTGGAGGAAGCTGAAGGCGGGGGCTCCAAGGGCTGTGTGAGGCTGAGCCATGGGGAGCTGGGGAAGGTGACATTGCAGCTCCACCATGTCCCTGGTGCCCAGGGGGACACATGGTGTGGAGTGAGCAGGGAGCGGGGCGGTGCTCGTGCCAGCCCCATGCCAGCCCTTTGTCACCACAGGGGGAGTGCCCAGCGAGGCCCGACAGTGTGACTACACCGGCCTCTACTACTGCTCCAGCTGCCACTGGAATGACCTGGCTGTGGTGCCCGCCCGTGCCATCCACAACTGGGACTTTGAGCCCCGCAAGGTACCCCTGGCACAGAGTGGGGACTCCCCAGGGCATCACAGGGGGCCCTGGGAACCCTGGCTCTGGGTGGTGGTCACCTGGAGGGCTGCATCCCTGGTCTTGGGGGTCCCTGGGAGCTGTATCCATGGGTAGAGGTGACTTGAGGGGCTGTGTCCCTTGTCCCAGGGGTCCCTGGGGGCCATGTCCCTGGTCATGGGAGCCATGTCCTGGTTATGGGGGTTCATGGGTAGAGATCACTTGTGGAGAGCCATGTCCCCAGGGCTGTGCCCCTGCAGTGTGTCCCTGCCACAGGTCCCTGGAGTGATGGCAGCAGAGCTGGTGGGTGCTGGGGGTGACAGTGACCCTGGCAGTGGCAGCAGGGCTGGCGGGTGCCAGGGGTGACAGTGACCCTGGCAGTGGCAGCAGGGCTGGCGGGTGCCAGGGGTGACAGTGGCTCTGGCAGTGGCAGCAGGGCTGGTGGGTGCCAGGGGTGACAGTGGCCCTGGCAGTGGCAGCAGGGCTGGCGGGTGCTGGGGGTGACAGTGGCCCTGGCAGTGGCAGCAGGGCTGGTGGGTGCCAGGGGTGACAGTGGCCCTGGCAGTGGCAGCAGGGCTGGCGGGTGCCAGGGGTGACGGTGGCCCCCGTGTGGCGGGCAGGTGTCCCGGTGCAGTATGAGGTACCTGGCACTGATGGTGTCACGGCCGGTGCTGAAGCTGCGGGAGATCAACCCACTGCTGTTCAACTACGTGGAGGAGCTGGTGGAGATCCGGGTGAGTTCTGGATCCAGGGGAAAGGGGACACCCTATGGGGTTGGGGAGGACACCATGGAGGGAGTGTGGGGTGAGCAGGAGGTGGGGGGACCCTGGTGGCACCCACTGGGTCCCACGGACAGCAACCAAGGGGGGGGGGGGGGTTAGAGCAGAAGGTGCCCAGACTGCTACAGAGATGAACTTAACCCAATCCAGTCTTGTCCTTGTCATGCTGCTGTCTCCATCCTGTCCCCATCCCATTCCCAACCCTGTCCCTATCCTCATCCCGCCCTTACCACTGCCCTATTCCCTGTTTTGGTGCTATTCCTGTCCCATCCGTGTCCTCATTCCCATCTCATCCCTGTCCTCATTCCTGTTCCCATTCCTATCTCATCCCTGTCCTCATTCCTGTTCCCATTCCTGTCCCCATTCTCATCCCATCCCATTCCTGCCCCAATCCCCATTCCCATCGTGTCTCATTCCCACCCCATCCCCATCTCATCCTCGCCCCATCCCCATCCTGCTCCTGGCACCGCCCTTCTTCCTGTCCTTGTCCCATCCCTGTCCCCATCCCTCCCCACTCCTGTCCACATTCCCATCCCCGTGCCCTGCAGAAGCTGCGCCAGGACATCCTGCTGATGAAGCCCTACTTCATCACGTGCAAGGAGGCGATGGAGGCGCGGCTGCTGCTGCAGGTCAGGCTGGGGGTGCTGGGGGGCCAGGGCCGGGCGCTGCAGTGACGGTCACACGGCGGTGACAGTCACAGTCACCTGTCCCTGCAGCTCCAGGACCGGCAGCACTTTGTGGAGAACGATGAGATGTACTCGCTGCAGGACCTGATCGACATCGAGGCCGGGCGCCTCGGCTGCTCCCTCACCGAGATCCACACACTCTTTGCCAAGCACATCAAGCTGGACTGTGAGGTGAGCCCACGCTGTGGGGCAGAGACACGGGGCTGAGCCAGGGGGAGACCCCCATGGAGCTGGTGGGCTCACCATTGTCTCCTGCTCCCCCAGCGCTGCCAGGCCAAGGGATTCGTGTGTGAGCTGTGCCGGGAAGGCGACGTGCTCTTCCCCTTCGACAGCCACACCTCGGTCTGTGCCGACTGCTCTGCCGTGTTCCACAGGTACCGACACGCTGGCGTGGGGGGTGGGGACACGGGGGTGGCAGGGGGTGACCCGGCACTGTCCCCTACTCTCCAGGGACTGCTACTATGACAACTCCACCACCTGCCCCCGGTGTGCCCGGCTGAGCCTGCGGAAGCAATCCCTGTTCCAGGACTCTGGCACCGAGGGAGAGCTCTGAGGAGGGTTTGACCCCATGGAGGGGCTCAGCCCCACAGCTGCCCCCCACCCACCACAGGGCCCTGGGACAGTCACAATCATCCCTGCGGTGGTTTGGGGACTGGGGTGGCTCTGACTCCGGGACCCTCTGCCTGTGGGAATGGCAGCGCTGCCAAGGGGAGCCCCGGCGGAGCGGCTGGATCTGGTTAACTGGGATCCAGTTAAGGCCCCACAGCGGCTCCTGCCGTCCCTGCATGGAACTGGAGTATGGGCAGGGATGGGGAGCAGGCAGGGACCGGTGCTCCGTTGTCCCTGGGCGATGGATACTTCCAGGAGGGCTCAGCCCCGGCACCGGGACTGGACGGAGCCCACACACACACACACGCTACCGGGATCCGGTCTCTCCCCAGCACCGCCATTACCGGGGCCGAGCCCCGACAGATTTGCAGGGAGGGACCGGGCGCGGGGCGATGCCCTCTCCTTCCCTCCCGGTGTTTCCTGTAGCATTAACGAGCCTCTTTGCGCAACCCAGCACTCGTGTTCCTCCTTCGGCCCGGGGCAGGGGGCACCGGGAGGGCTGGGGCTCCTGCGGGGCGGGGCGAGCACCGGCACCGATTCCGTACCGGGTCGGTCCCGGCTCCAGCGCCGCCGGTGGGTGGAGTTGCGCTGTGTGCCCTTATTGGGGATGTGCCGCGGTCACCGGGAGGGGACGCGGCCGCGCTGCCCCGGTACCGGCCGAACCCCTCCGCCCCGGTGCTGCCGGCGTGTCCCGCGTCCCCAACCCTCCCACTCCCCACCCCGCGGCGGCGCAGGCGGGCAGAGGCCGGCGATGGGTCGGTCGGTCGGTTTTACCGGATCACAGCGCTGCTACATCAGAACCGGGCGGGCACCGGCACCGACACCGGCCGGGCTGGGCCGTGCAACCCGTATTGTCCTGCCCCACCCGCCGCTCCCGGCAACCGGGGCCGTGGCGCCGGCGGGGCCCGGCGAAGCTGGACCGGTTCCCCCCCGAGGCCGTGGGTCACCGGCTGTGAGCGGCTCTGGTGTCTTCCCTCGCGGGGCTGGGGCCGCCTCTGCCCTCCGGGCGGGCTAACGGGAGTCCTGCGCCCGGGGACGGGCTCCATCGGTACCGACGGAAGCAGCACCGGCGTGTCCCGGTCTCCCTCGGCGGATCCTGTCCCTACGGCTCCCGCGGGCGCTCGACAGGCAGGAAGGCGTCTGGGGGTCCCGGGGGTCCCGACGGCAGTTCAGGGTCACTCAGGTGCTTCTTGTCCCGGCCCTGCTCCCGCGCGCGGGTCCAGGAGGGCGAGCGCAGGTACCCGGCCCGCGGCACCGGCGGCGGCTGCAGCCCTGCGGGACGGACCGGGCGGGCGGGCGGTCATGGGCGGGCCGGCACCGGCGGACAGAGCGGCCCCGGGCCCCCTGCTCACCACCGGGCGTCTCTCCGGCCGCGTTCTCCTCGTCAGAGTCGGCGAAGACCTCGGCCAGCTCCTGGTCCGACATGTCCGTCAGCTCTGTCAGGTCCAGCAGGTCGAAGTGCACCTCCAGCGAGGACACGCTGCTCAGGGGCTCTGCGGGCACCCCAGCGGGCTGGAGACCCACCGCTATCCCCCACGGGGCGCCTCGGGGTGGGCAGGGGGCGAGGGGGTACAGGGGGACTGGTGCTTGGGCACCCAGGGAGCTGGGGGGGTGAGGTTTGGTGGGGCCATGACTGGGTAGGGGCAGGCAGGGGACCCCAGGGACAGGCAGGAGCCGGCAGGGGACTCGAGGGGCAGGCAGGAGAGCCCAGGGGGCAAGCAAAAGGATGCCAGTGACAGGCAGAGGACCCCGGGAGCGACAGGGTGTGCTGGGGACAGGCAGGGAACCAGGGGTAGGCAGAAGATGCTATAGGCAGGCAGAGACCCCAGGGACAGGCAGGGGCCCAGGGGCTGGCAGGGCGTGGCAGGGACAGCATTGATTCTGGGGACAAACAGGGACCCCACACTCACGTCGGCGCTCGGTGACCTGCAGCAGGCCAGCGCTGGGGATGGGGATGCCACCCTGCTCGTCTGGGGGAACTCGGGGGGTGTCCTGGGCTGGCCCATGGGTGGGGGTCCCCGCCGGGCGCTCCGGGGCCAGCGGCTCCTTGCCGAGCTCTGCCACGCCGGCACCTGCCGCGTTGGTAACAGCAGCTCCCTCGGGGGCCCCCGTGGGGTGCCCAGCTGGGGGGCTGGGGGCAGTGGGACCCCCGGGAGGGCCAAGGGAACAGGCAGAGCTGCCCGGGACCCTCGTGCTGGCAGCTGGCAGCCCCCGCCCCGCACCCCCCCTCCCCGCGCAGCCCCTTTGTGTCTGTGAGACAAAGCGAGGCCTGTGCTGGGGCCTGGACAAGGGCAGATTGTGCTGGGATTGTCCCCAGCAAGAACCGGGAGGGACAAGGTGGCCGTGGCCGTGGCACATGGTCACAGCACAGGGTCATGGTATACAGTGGTGGCACAGCCGGTGGCCGTGGCACACAGAGGTGGCACAGCCATGCCTCGGGGCTGAGAGGGCACTGAAGGCAGGAGGAGCCCCTGTGTGCCCAGGGCAGCACCAGGGGACACGCCAGCCCATCCTGTCTCCCCTTGAGGTCCATACTGGTGCCCTGGCACTGTGTGCCACCACTGGACCATGCCACCACCATGCTTCAGGGTGACACGGCCCGGGGACAAGCATCGCCTCCCCGCCCCCAGGAGGGGGACAGCAGGGCAGGGATAGAGCCCTCAGCCCGACGGGAAAAGGGATGTTACGGGGTGTTGGGTTCCTGCCCCGGGCACGTGGAGCTGTGGGACACCAGCAGGACACCAGACCCCTGCTGTGACACCAGCTGTGCCACATCCTGACCCCTCAGGGTCGGACTGTGCACCCTGCACTGCTGGCACCTTCCCTCCAGCTGGGAAATGGGGTCCCCACCATGCCCCAGGATTGGGAAGACCTCCCTGGAGGGGACATGGGAACTGCCCGCTCCTGCCCACTTCCACCACCCCAGCCCGTGCAGTGCCCAGCCCTGCTGGGTGACAAACACCGTGCGGTGTCACCGTAAGGAGCACAGCCCCCCCCGACCCCCACCACGCCCCCACCCACCAGGGCGCTGGTCCCGGCCGCAGAATTCCCCTCTGGCCTCTGCCTGCATGGTCCCGCCGTGCCACCGGCCGTGTCACCGGCCGTGTCACCGGCCCTGTCACCGGCCACACCGCCCGCTCCGGCCTGGGCTCACCGGCTGCCTGGCGGGAGCGGGGCCGGATCAGGGATCTCTCCCACACGCTGTGTGCTGACTCACGGCAACTGCAAAGCCGGGCAGCCGCCGGTACCGACACCCCATGGCACCGGGCACCCCCAGAACCCGCGGCCCGACCCAGTGGCGCTGTCACCACAAAGGTCCGGTGTCCCGGTGCCCCCGGTGCCACGGCCAGGGCTGCACCATGCCAGCAGCCACGGCACAGCCATGTGCAGGGCACAGGCAGGAGGGATGGGCAGGGGAGCTCTGGCACCGCCTCTGTCACCAGGTGCAGCCCCCCCCAGAATACTGGGGCCCCCCAGCTCCACTGGCACAGCCACCTCCCTGTGCCCAGGCACCTCTGCACGCTGGCACTGGCACAGCTGTGTGGGGTGTCTGCAGGGCACCCCATTGCTCCCCATGTCCCCTGGGTACCCCACTGCCCCCCCATGTCCTGTGAGCACCCCACTGCACCCTCACACCCCTCGGGCACCCTACTGCTCCTCTACCTCCCATGGCATCCCTCTGTGCCCTCATTTCCCTGAGCACCCCACTGCAACCCCAGGTCTCCAGTGCACCCCACTGCTCCATCTGACCTTCTGGATGCTCCGCCACACCCCCTGCCTCCCACTGCACCCCCGGGCACCCCACTGCACCCCACGTCCTGTGAGCATCCCAGTGCCCCCCAAGTCCCAGGGCAGCCCAGTGCTCCCTCAGACCCCTGTGCCCCGATTCTCCCTCTGCCTCCTCCCATCCCAGACCCTCCATGCACAGACCCCCCTTCTCCTGTCCCCGGCCCCGCAGCCCCCCAGCACGCCCCGCGCTGCCCTGTGCCCCCCCAAAGCACCCCCAATGCATCTCCTGTGCCCCCCCCGTGCCCCCCCTCCGTGCCCCCTCCCTCTCGCACTCCCGCCCTACATCTCCCGTGCCCGCCCCGCCCGCCCCGCGGGGCCCGGCCCGGTTCCACGGGGATGGGCGCTCCGGTCCGCGCCTCCCCGCGGCCCCCGCCCTCACCTGCGGTGGCGGCCGCAGCCGGAGCCGCCATGGGCTGGAGCCGGTGCCGGTGCCGGTGCCGGTGCTGGGCGGGGCGGGCCCGGTGCCAGCCCGCAGCCCGCACGGCGCTGTCCGCCGCGGCGGGGGCGGGGACACCGGGCTGGGCGGGGACACCGGGCTGGGCGGGGACACCGGGATGAGTGGGGGCACGGGGTGGGAGCTGAGGGGACCGGGGAGGGGGGCGGGCACACGGGGACCAGGGAGGTGCCGCGGGGATCCCGGGGGTGCGGGAGCGGGGTCGGGGGGCCCGGCTGCGGGGGCAGGCCGGGGCTCGGGGGTGAGCGGAACTGTGCCGGGCACAGCGGGACCTGCCGGTCCGCCCGGTCCCCCCGGCGCCCCCGAACTGCTCTGGTTCCCCCGAGCCCCCGGTGCCTCCGGTTCCGTCCCCTCTCCCCGCCGGTGTCCCCGGTGTCCCCTCGGTCCCGCCCCGGTTCCCCCGCCCGGCCCCGCCGGCCCCGCCCCCGTTGCCAGGGCGGAGCGTGGCGTTGCCAGGGGGCGTGTCCTCATCAGCGCAGCTCCCGCGAGCTTTCGCCTTCCTCCCGCGAGATCTTCCCCGCCGTTGCCTGGAGACCGCGGCGCCGGCGGCCGCCGCCATGGTGAGAGCGGGACCGGGGCCGGGACAGGGACCGGGGCCGGGATCTGAACCGACACTGGGACCGGGACCTGGACGCAGAACCGGGGCGGCTGCGAAGGGTCCCCTGGACCCGGGAGGTGCAGACAGGGGACAGCGGTGGGGCCCAGCCTCCCCCGGCCGGGCCTGGCCCGAACCCCGAGGGCTGCGGCACCCGGCCCGATCCGCTCCGGGAGAGGGTACGGAATCCCCCGGCGCCATTTCCAGCGCTGCGGTGACGCTCCTGAGCCGTTATTTCGAGTACCGGGAGGCTCACTGTGAAGCTGAGGCGGCAGCGGTGGTGCATGAACCACGAGGGGCCCGGGGGGGCCCGGAGGCTTCCAGGCTCGTCCCGGGCCCCGGTTCCGTTTCGCTGTTCTCTCTCTGCCATGAGAGCGGGGATGCTCCGGGACCGGCACGAGGGCCCTGAGCGGCACGGCTTCCTCCGCACCCATTCACCTCCTCTATTTGGCTTCCGGTCCTCAGGCACCCAAAAAGAAGGGCTCGACTAAAGGGAAAGGTCCGGCGGTGGTGGATGGCTTGGACCTGGAGGACATGAGCAAGGAGCAGGTGAGAGATCCCCCAGGCCACCAAGAACAGCTCTTGGGACCCCTGTGGGGGGGGTGGCGCCTGGCCTGGCTCTGGGGACAACAGGTGGCAGAGGGTGACAGAGACGAGCAGCCGGGCTTTGTGTCACTGCCTGATGCCTGTCTGGGCTGGGGAGGGGAGTTCTTGCTCTTCCTGGAAAGAGCAGCCACCTCATCCCACCCTCTGCTCTCCAGCCCTGTGTGCTGGCACTGCTGAGGCACCTCCTGGCCTGGGGGCAGCTCTGGGTCCCCCACTCCAGCACAGGCACTGAGGGGCTGGAGCGTGTCCAGGAAGGGAACAGAGCTGGGGAAGGGGCTGGAGCAGCAGGAGCAGCTGAGGGAGCTGGGGGGGCTCAGCCTGGAGAAAAGGAGAGTCAGGAGGGACCTTCTGGCTCTCTGCAACTCCCTGACAGGAGGGGGGAGCTGGAGGAGTTCAGGCTCTGCTCCAGGGAACCAGGAACAGGACCAGAGGAAAAGGCCTCAGGTTGTGCCAGAGAGGGTTTAGGTTGGATGTTGAGAAAATTTCTTCATGCAAAGGGCTGGCCAGCTGCTCAGGGCAGTGGTGGAGTTTCCCATCCCTGGGGGGGATTTAAGAGCCATGTGGATGTGGCACTTGGTGACACGGGTCAGTGGTGGCCTTGGCAGTGCTGGGAGACTGGTTGGACTTGCTGTTAGAAGCTTTTCCAACCCAAACCACTCCATGATCCAGGAGTGTTTAAGTGCCTGAGAATGGTGTTACTGGACACTACGAGCCAGAGCCCCATCGTGAGGTTTTGGGGCTCCTTCTGCTGAGGCTGTTGGGTTCAGTCAGGGACCTCTGCTGCTCCATCCCAGTGACAGCCACCATGTCCTGCTGGGTTTGGGACACGGAGTCTTCAAAGGCACCTGTCCCAGCCCTCCCCTCCGCCTTACCTGTCCCTTCCTGTGGGCTGTGCAGCTGCTGCAGCACGTGCAGCGTCTCCGGGAGGAGCTGGACCGGGAGCGGCAGGAGCGGAACTCTTTCCAGCTGGAGTGTACCAGGATTCAGAGCTGCTGGGACATCACCCGCCAGGAGCTGGAGGAGAAGAAGGCGGAGCTGCGGGGCCGGGACCGGGAGATGGAGGAGGCCGAGGAGCGGCACCACGTGGAGATCAAGGTGGGGGAGAAGGGCTCCAGGTGAGCCTTGGGCAGCTCTGAGGAGGAGAGGAGGGGAAGAGGAGGAGCATCCCAGCTCCGGGTGTCTCCTGCTGAGCCACTCACCCTGTCTCTGGCCTGTCCTTAGGTGTACAAGCAGAAGGTGAAGCACCTGTTGCACGAGCAGCAGGAGACCCTGACGGAGCTGAAGGCAGAGGGAATCCTGTCCCTGAAGAGGGCCCAGAAGGATCACTGGGACCAGGAGCAGGAGCTGTGGAAAGAGAAGCGCTCCTTGAAAGCCCAATTGAAGGAGCAGCAGTTGGCCAATGAGGCAGCAGTGACAAACCTCTGCCTGGTACGTCCCTGGCCAGGCTGGAGCCACCTGTGAGGTGCCTCAGCCCTAGGGTGGGAGCAGGGGCAGGATGCTGCCTCCCTGCTTCTCTCTGTGGGGTGGGGTGGTGTTTCTGCTGCAGGAATGGGGAGAAGGGATTCCTGGTGACCCCTCTGCTGGAGTAGGGGGCTGGGAGAGCAGCTGGAGAACTTCCAAGCCACTGTTTGCATCAGCATGGGATCAGAATCCTTTCCCAGGGAGCAGGAGGGAATCCCTGGGGGTGGGCTGGCTCAGGATTTGGTTGTCTGCTCTAAGATGGAGCGTCTCCTTCACAGAAACACGAGGAGGAGATGGCCCGGCTGCGCAGCGACTTCGAGACACAGGCCAAAGGTGAGGGCTGAGGCAGATCCTGCAGGAGCAGGATGGGGAGAGCTGCTCCAGGCTCCTGAGCAGAGCCTCCAGCAGATGTGAGCTGGGGATTCCCTCCAGTTCTGGAAATTTTTTCTGTCCCAGTTCTGGCCTTTTTTCCCCCCAAGTTCTGGCTGTTTTTATCCCTTAGTTCTGGCCAGTTTTCCCTATAAATTCCAGCTGATTTTCCCTTCCAGTTCTCTCTAATTTCCTCCCCAGATCTGTCCAGTTTGCCCTCAAGTTCTGGCTGTTTTTTCTTGCCTCCCCATTCTGGTCACTTTTCTTCCCCAGTTCCAGCCAGTCTTCCCCCAGCCCTGGCCATTTTTGCCCCCAGTTCTTGCTCCCAGTGCTATGGCACTGCCAGCCCTTTTGCTGTGGGGTAGGATGGCTGGGGGAGCCCTTGCTGAGTCCTCACTCCAGTGTCCCACTCAGGGGACATTTCAGTTTGGGACAGGCCCACCTGGGGCCTTTCCATGCCCTCTTTCCAAGGATGTCATTCCTGGACTCAGCTCTCCCTGGTCCTCACAAAGGTCCCAATGCCGACATGGTGGCACGGGAGCTGGGCCATGGGGTCTGCAGGAGGCCCCCCCTCACCCACCCTGTGCCCCCCAGAGATGGATGCCAAGTACAACAGGAAGATGGAGGCACTGCGGGAGGAGATGGACCTGCGGAGGAAGAGAGAGATCCATGAGCTGGAGGAGAGGAAGAACAACCAGATCAGCGAGTTGATGGTGAAACACGAGGGGGCTTTCGGTGACATCAAGAACTACTACAACGATATTACTGCCAAAAACATGTCACTCATCAACCTCCTGAAGGTACTGGCCGTCCCTGTGCCACCCCTCCACCTGGGGAGCTCTCCTGCCAGGGTGTCACCTGGATCTGGTAGTTCCCAGGTGTTGGTGTGTGTGCCTCTGGTGGTCTGAACAGCACCACGTGAACAGGGAGGGTGTCCTGAGGGTGGGGGGCCCTCTGAGGGGCTGGACAGCTCACAAGAGCCAGCACTTGTGTTCCTAAGAACAGGAGCAGGTGGAGGAGATGAAGAAGAGGGAGATTATCTTGGAAAAGGAGAAGTCGGATGTGGTGCAACAGAACAAGGGGCTGACAGAGCCTCTGCAGCAGGCCCAGGAGCAGGTGGCTGAGATGCAGAAGAAGCTGGCTCACTATGATATGGACAAGGAGAGCTTGATGGTGAGTGGCCAGCCCTGCCCTTTTCTGGGCTCATTCCCGGAGGGAAAGCAGTAGCCTCTGCCACTTAGTATGCCAGGATTGCTGGACAAAGTGAGTCCCATTCCACTTAGCTGGGTGTTTGTGAGATCTCAGATGGGGATCCAGAGGGAGGCCAGAGTAGCCCTCACTGCAGAGAGGTTGGTATGGGTGCTGCCTGGTTTTGTCTCTGCTGCTCACTCTCCTCCCTTCCCAGAACACATCCTCAACAGTTTCCAGATAATCACATGCTCCTTAACCCTCCCTTCCTGCTCACAGAACTCCAAAGCCCGTCTGAAAGTCATCCAGAAGGAACTGAAGGACCTTCAGTGGGAACACGAGGTGCTGGAGCAGCGCTTCAGTAAGGTGAGAGCTGCAGGCAGGGCTGGATGTCCCGTTCCCTCTCCAAACCCTCTCCAGAGGGCAGGGCGTGGGGGCTTAGCAGAGCCTGTGCTTAGCCAAGGGCTTTCCAAAGCTAATCCAGAGCCGGGCGATAACGCTGCTCCCAACAAAGCTGCTCCCAGCTCTGGCCTCTCCCACGGTCAGCAGACAGGCCTGGCCTTGTACTTTGCTAAGCAATCACACACGCTCCAGCGGGCCCCACAGGCTGACAGGGGCTGTGTGGGGCAGAGCCGGGGGGGTTGCCATGGCCCCCTCCTTCTGCAGGCATTCCAGGGTCGCTCCCCTGCTCGTCATGCCAGGGCAGCTCGGGATGAGCCCTGCAGAGCGAGTTCTCCCCCGCCACTAACCCAGATAAATCTGTTGAGGCAGGAGAGAGCTCATTTGCAATTCGTAGAAATCCCCAGGAATATGAACATTGATCTGAGGCCTCGTTAACAATCCATCATTAAGACAGAGCCAGATTCGGGGCGTTCAGAAATAGGCTTTGGAGGAGAGACTGTCCTAATTAGAACACTTAACAACTAGCTGTGAGCCAGAGACTGCTGCCAGCTGTGGGGAGCAGAGGAGAGACCCCCATGTGCCACGGGGCCCTCACCGGGGTCTGAAATAGTAGCATCCATTGCCTTGAGGGGAGGAGGAGGAGGAGGAGGAGGAGGAGGAAGGAGAAATGCAGGTGCTGCGCCATGGAGAGAGGGAGAGAAGCTGTGCCGCAGCACCTGCATTCCCTGCAGGCTGCAGGTGCTGTGGGGAATGGCTGAGTTGAGCTGCCAGACCAGTTTGCTGCCCCATTTGTGCTCCACACCATTAAGCAAACCCCTTCAGCCTCCTGCATACCCCTCTGTCCCCCCTGAGCTCCTGAGGGCAGTGGGACACTGTGCTGTGCCATCTCCTGGAGCAGGTCCAGGCAGAGCGAGATGAGCTCTATCAGAAGTTCACCAAAGCCATTAATGAGGTGCAGCAGAAGACAGGGTTCAAGAACCTGCTCCTGGAGCGGAAGCTGCAGGGACTCCTCAGCCTCCTGGAGCAGAAGGAGGTGGAGCTCAGTGAGGTCGTCGCAGTCTCCCACCTGGACCCCAGTGCCCTGTCCTTGGTCTCGCACAAGCTGAAGGTACCGGGGGCTGGCGGGGGCAGGTTTTGGGGGGCAGAGCCTGCTGTGGGGTGTCTGCAGCCCTTGGAATGTGCAGGTCCTCATCTGCATGGCTGCAGCTGCAGCTTCACTTGTTCCCAGCACTCCCAGGGCCACGTGCGGTGCCGTGGGGCATCGGCTCTGCCTCCAGAGCGGAGCGTGTGGGTGTCGGAGATTGGCACTGATCTGTCCCTCAGGTGGAGCCTGTTTGGAGGAGTGTGGCCCCAGGCCTCGTGGTGCTGCCAGCGCCCCGTGCTGCCACAGTGCTGGCTGCCAGCAGGTCCAGTGGCTCCCGGGGACTCTGTGTACAGGGGTTGTACCTGGCGAGCCTCGCCTGGCCATGGGGACAGAGCAGACAGGATCCTGGGGCTCTGCGGCATCTGCCGTGCTAAAAATACCTCTGCAGAGAACCCAGAGACCCACATTCCCACAGCCTGCCGCAGCCAGAGCCAGGCAGCAGCGCTGGCTGCAGGTTGGGCTCAGGCACCGGATGAGGGCTCCACTGCCCCGGTGCCCTCCCGCTCGTCCCCATCCAGGTCCCCGCTGAAAGAGGTGGCAGGGAAGCTCTGGGCTGTCCTATCAGTGAGCAGCATGGCCCCGGGACAGGCAGCGGATGTGTCACCTCCCAGCAGGTGGAAGGAAAACACATTCCTGGGATGGCGTCGTGGCGTCGGGCTCTGGCGCAGCTGCTGGGGTCCCCACATTCCTCCGCTCAGCTGCCTCGGGCAGCTTGGCTCCCTCTAATTCCCCGGTGCCGCCGCAGCAGGGTGGTGCTGCCAGAGCAGGTGCTGCCGGCGCTCCCTGCGTGGTGGGGCAGACCAGAATGGCTGTGGTGTTGAGCCGGGAGCTCCCTGTCCCTTCCCGGGGCTGGCTGTCCCTGGCAGTGCCACTCGGAGGGGGCAGGGTGGTGGCCGCCTGCCAGGCCGTGCTGCCGGATGCTCTGCTCACACTGTGACTCCTCCATGTGCTGTGCCACACCACTCCTGCCTGCAGCACGGCCACCGTGTCCCCAGGGCTGGGCAGCGTGGCCTCACACCCTGTCTCCCTGCACAGGACGTGCTCAGTTCCAAGAATGACACTATCCAGGACCTGCAGCTCAAGCTGGCCCGAGTCTGCAAGGTGAGGGTGGGAAGGAATGTTGAGGGATTTAAAAGCCACATGGATGTGGCACATGGGGACATGGGCTAGTGGTGGCCTTGGCAGTGCTGGGGGAATGGTTGGATTCGATCTTAGAGGCCTTTTCCAACCCAAAAGACTCCATGATTCCATGGCTGTGGCTTAAGGGATGGGAACAGGACTGGGGGGTGCAGGGACCCCCCGCCCTGGCACAAAGGGGCTGACGGGGATTCTCCCTTCACAGGCACACAATGACATGCTGCAGACCTTTGAGGCGAAGCTGACAGCCTTCGGCATCCCCCTGGACAACCTGGGCTTCCAGCCACTGTCCTTCCCACTGCCGGGGCAGGAGCTGGGGCAGGGCCCTGCTGGACTCGTTTCAGTGCCCACCTGACACCAGTTGGCACGAAGGGTCCCACTGGCACACCGGAAGTGGGGTTGTGCCCTTCTCCATGCCATTAAACAGACCCCAGTGAGCATCTTTGGCACCCTCTGCTCGCCGGGGGGACTGTGGTGCACTGGAGGGCTGCAAGTATCCCACCCACCACACCAGGCTGCCCCTGGGGCTCCCTCCTTCAACCCCCAACCACAGAGTGATTTTTCGAGACAAATCGTGTTGTTTGGATCCTTTAATGGCATTGGTAGAGTCATTCCTGCATCCCTGGGGAGAGGCTGTGCCCCCCTAACTGCCCCGGTACGTTGAGTAGGAGTAGGGGCTGATCAGCAGCGGGACATGGAGCTTCTGCGCTGGGTCGGTGATGGTGAAGACGACCTGGGGAAGAGTGAGGAGGCAGCAGTGAGGATCCCCCTCCCAGAGCCAGGCCCTCTTGGGGGGGCAGCCCCCCAGGTCTGACTGTGGCCCCCAGACCCGCCCCAGGCTCCCCACACTCCGTACCTCCACGTAGGGGTAGAAGCTGGTGTGCCCCAGGCCCTGCCAATACGCCGCCGTTTCAAAGCGCAGCTTGTAGGTGCCAGCCTTGGCCTGTCCTGCTGCCAGGAGGGGCCGGCTGCGCCCATCTGTGTCCGTGTGCCTGAAACCAGATGGAGCCAGCCATGCTGTGCCATGAAACCCGTCCCTGACATACCCCCAGGACCTGGTCATACCCCCAGGACCTGGCCCTGCCGCTGGCAGCCCCCAGGCAAAGGCTGGGCAGCCGGTTGTGCCAGGAGCCTTCAGCCAAGCCCACAGGGACCAGCAGCAGCGTCCCTATCCCATTCTGGTGGCACCGGCTCTCCTACCTTTGTGCCAGCTCCCTCCACTGTGGCCCCGGCTCCTGCAGCTGGTCCAGGCGGATGGCGAGGCCGGCTGCCGGCAGCCCCGTGACCGTGTTCAGCACATGGGTGGTCAGGGTACCGTTCCCCACCTCGGACATCCCGTCAGCCTGTGACAGAGGGGCAAGAGTGGCTGGGACCTGTCCTGGCAGCACCATCTGCCTCCCACTCGGATGTGCCATAGCTGAGCCACTGCACCCCCCTGTGCCCCAGGGCCAGGATATGGGTCCCCACATCCTTCCCATGCCACGGGACTCAGCCCCTGGCACGGCAACCAGCATGCTGTGCATGCTGGCTGGTTCCTGCTGGGATGTCAGGCTCCGTGCCTGCAGCAGCACCACGCTCCCTGCTCCCCTGCCCGTCGGTGGGCCCCGGCACAGCAGCAGCGGCTGGCCTGGACCCAATAAGGAAGTAGCCCTGTCCCCGGCAGCCCCTGTCCTGTGGCCGGTGCCATGTGCGGGCGGATATTGACCCTGCCCAGCTCTCTGGAGCTGTCTGGGGTCAAGGTCAGAGCGCTGGGGGTGGCTGGACCCCTTCCCCTCCTGGAGCTCCCAGGCTGAGGTGGGACCACAACTCAGGGCTGCGTCCCAGCAGCCGGCACGGCCAAGTGCCTTCCCTGGAGCTGGACCAGCTCCCGCTGCCAGCCCAACACTGGCACCAGCTGACATGGAGAGGCACCTGGCGACCTTACCTGGCTGTCCTTGGTCCCCCTCAGCCAAGGGCCCACTGTTGGTGACACCGTGCAGAACGCCAGCCCCAGCCCCGACCGCCCTTCCTGGCGCCACAGCCTCTCCCCACAGAGCTGGCGCAGCTGAATGCCGCTATCCTGGCACAAGGCTCCCGCAGAACCGGGTGCTCCTCCCTGGTTGGGCCGAGCCGGCACGGGCGGCTTCCCGCTGGGAGCTGTGCACAGGAGCCTGCTGGCACCCACACTCTGGCAGCGCCGCAGCCCCGGGGCTGGTGGCCCAGAGCCCGGCGGGAAGTTGGGGCGCCAGACCAGGGGAAGCCACGGAGGAGCTGCCATCCCAGCCTTGCCTCCCACCATGGAAAGCACCTGGAGCGCATTGGTGCTGCGGAGGCCGGGCATGTGGGGCTGCTGAGAGCCGGCACCGGCTTCACCACAGCCTCACCCTCCCTGTCTGCACCGCTGGGCACCGGGGCTGCTCCGTGGCTCACCTGCACTGTGATGCGGGCGGTGGTGGTGGCTCGCAGCCCGTAGCCCCCCATGTCGGCTGCCTCAATCTCCAGCGTGTATTCAGGGACCACCTGCAGTGAGAGGCTGCGTCACCCCCGAACTGGGGCTGAGAGCAGGGTGGGGGCTGAGCCCAGACTCACCGCTGCCGCCAGCCCTGGTGCCGCCACAGAGATCAGCCCGGAGCTGCTGTTGATGGTGAACATGTGGGGCTGGGGCAACTCCGGCGCCTGGCTCAGGATGGAATAAACCACCACTCCATTGCTGGAGCTCACGGCATCGTCCGCATCGGTGGCCAGCACCCGCAACACCAGCGTGCCTGGAGCAGGTGATTCTTGGTGACCTGTCCCCACAGCCCCCCCACCGCTGCCTCCCAGGCAGTGACAGTGGTCCCACCTGGCTCAGCTCCCTCTGGCACAGAGCCATGGAAAACTGCCTGGGAGAAGACAGGCCGGTTGTCATTCTTGTCAGTGATAGTGATGGTGAACTCCATGGGGTCCTCCACAGGCTGCCCACTGGCTGACACAGCAAGGGCGTAGAGCTGTGAGGGCACAGTAAGCCCGTGCTTCAGTCCCCTGTCCCAGGGACCGTCCCCTCCCTGCTGCTCTGGCCTCAGAGACCATCCCTGCCACAGCTCCTCTCTCATTCACCACATATTTGTCCCTCTCCTCCCGGTCCAGCGGCTTTGTCACCTCCAGCCACCCCGTCTCCCGCTCGATGATGAAGACTCCCACAGGGATGGTGTCTGCTCCCTGCCCCGTGATGCTGTAGAAAACCTTGGTCTCCTTGTCCTTGTTGGACTTGATCTGGCAGTGGGAAGGGAGAGGGGATTGAGGAGGGTTCTGGTGCTCCAGAGCCCCCCCAGCCCCACCTCTGGTCCCCTCAGGGCCATGTACCTGCACCAGCTTCTTGGGGAAGGGCCCCCGCTCGTTCTCAGGGCAGTTGATGGGGGGAATGACCCAGTCCCTCTTCTGCCGCCGGAGGCCGTGTCCGTGCTCCGGGAAGGTCAGGACATCCCGTGGGATGGAGAGTGAGGCTGCAGGGCCGTGGTGGGACGTGGCTCTGCCCCGGGGCTCTGGTGGGGTGGCCGTGCAGTGCCCCCGGCCCCATTGGGATGTTCCCACCAGGAGGAGGAGAAGAGTGAAGGTGCAGGGTGACATGGCTGCAGCTGCAATGGCTGGTCCCCCGGGTGCCAGCTGGGGACCTTCCCTGTGGCGTCAGTGACCTTGGCTGCGTCCTGCTGAGAAAGCAGTGCTGCCTTTCCAGCGCTGCCAACCCCGGGCGGGAGGGCGGGGGGGCCCTATGTGGGGCCCTGGGCATGAGATGCTGCTCCATGCTGGGAGGTATAAAGGAGCCCAGGAACCCCCCAGGGCACTGTTCCTTGGTGACCGCAGGACCCCCCACTCCAGCAGGGTGCATATGTGGTCCCCACTGGGGGTCCCAGTGCAGCCCTGGGGGTCCCGTGCACCCACAGGCAGCAGAGGGGGAGGAGGCAGCGGCGGTGGCACAAGGAGATTGGGGGCGTTCCCGCGGGGAGTGGGAGGTCGGGGATACCGGGGTTCATGGGGGCACCAGGAGGGATGCACGGTGGCAGCAGGAAGGCACGCGGGGATAGCGGGATGCCCGGGTGTGTCCTCGGGGGGCAGTGGTGAGGGGCTGGGGGCAGCACGGAGAGACAGGGCGGTGCCCGGAGGGTACCGGGCAGTGCCCGGGGGTTGTTGGGGAGTGCCGGGGGTTGCCAGAGGGCTCCCGAGGAGGACGGATGGGTGCCCCAAGGGTGCCGGGGGAGTGGCCAAGGGGTAACGGGGGGTTAATGGGCGATATGGAGGGTTGTTCCGGGTTGCCGAGAGGTTCCAAGAGAATACCAGGCAGTGCCCGCGTGGTACCGAAGGGGGTTCCAAGGGAATACCAGGCAGTGTCCGAAGGGTACCAGGAGGTGCCCAGAGCTTGAGAGATGGATGCCCGGGGCTAACAGGGGGTTCCAGGAAGGTACCTAGCGTGCCTGGATGGTACCGGAGGGTGCCCGGGTGATAACGTGGGGGTGCCATGAGGTATCGGGCGTTGCCGGAGGTTTTCAGAGAGGTACTGGAGATTGCCGGGGGATGCCCGGAGGGTGCTGTGGCCGCTCTCCGGGGCGGGGCGGGGCGGTACCTGCGCGGCCACCGCCTCACCTGGGGCGGGACGGGGCGGGACGCGGCGGGAGGCGACCGGAGCGGCGGCGGCGGCGGCGGCATCAGCGGACGGGCCATGCGGGGGCCGCGCTCCGGGCTCTGCCCGCTCTCCATCTTCATCCTCCTCCTCCTCCCGCCGCTCCTGCCGGCGGCCGCCCCCTCCCCGGCCCCGCCGTGCGCCCCCCCGGGGCTGCGCCGCGGGCCGTTCCCCGCACCAGGTAACTCGCACCGTCGGGGCGCGGCGGCACCGGGACCACCGGGCCTCCCCAGGGACAGGCTGGAGCAGCGACCGGCGCTCCAGGGGCGGGTGGGGCGGCAGGGCCGCCCTCGCTGCCGGGATCGGGCTCGATTTGCCCCCGGCGATGGGGCTGCTGCTTTTTGGGGGGACCTGGCACTGCCCCGGGTGTGGGGCTGGCGGGGGTCCCCGGGTGTGGGACTGCGCCGTGGGGTTGGGTGGGCTCCTGTGCTCTAGGGCTGTGCCCCCCGAGCCGTGGGGCTCGTTATAGGGCTGTGCCCCCCTCCTCGGGCTGCGGGACTTGGCCACGGGGCTGGTGGCGGCTGATGCCGACGCCTCTGGGCCAGCCGTGGGGCGCCCGTCGGGAGCAGGGCAGGGTCCCCGCGGGGTGGGTGCCCCGGGACCACCCATCTCTGGCCATGGCGTGCGGGAGCAGCCGGCCCGAGGCCGAGCAGGGGCCCGAGCTTGGGCAGGGGCTCAGGGCTGGGCACGGGCCGAGGCTGAGCAGGGTCTCGCTGCCAGCTCTTGGCCCTGTGCCGGCGCTTGGCCTGGGCCTGTTGCCCTCTTTGCTCGGAGGCTCCTGGGGGATTGGGGCTGTCCGGGAAGGCGGCCGATGCCAGCGCTCCGATAATGGCCGGGGGGGCACTAAAAGCTCTCCTTGGCGCTGAGTGCCAGGGAGAGGCCTCGACCTCCGCTACCACATCCCGTTTCTCATCTCGCTTCCATCGGCTTGAGCCTGCCAAGAATGGAGCTGGGCACTGCAGGCCCCCTCCGAGGGCACGGGCTGGGGTCTGGCCGTGCCACTGCAAATCCCCTCTGGGCAGCACATGGCACAGGCACCGACCGCGCAGCTCCGCCTCGGCACCCAGCGGGCACAGTGCCATGTGGGCTCTGCGTGGAGGGACCGGGGGGCACGGTGGGGGTCCCTCTGCACCGCCTGGCCCTTCGGTGGGGAGCAGTCACCTGTGCCACAGCAGGGGAGCTGGGCTGGGGTCTTCCCCCGGCTCCTCGTGCCCCAGCCCTGCTCGCCAGGGTGACGGAGGTTCCTCCAGCCCCACCGATGTCCCTTACCGCGCCCATCGCGCCTGGGAGGGGCCCCGGCGCTGCCCCGGGGGCACGGCCGCTGCGCCCCACATGGCCCCACCGCCGCCCCCGGGGCTGCTCCCTGCCCGGTGTGGGGCAGCCGTGGGGCACAGCTCTCCCTGCCCCATTCCACGCCTCTCGCAGCCCCCCCAGCCCCGCTCCCGCCGCCCCCCCGGGCCGCTCGGCCGCCCGGAGCTGGCTCAGCTCCGCTAATCCCCTAATCCTGGCCCCGGGGGGTGCGGAGCCGGGGCCGTGTCCAGCACGGGGGATGCAGCGTGGGAGGCGGGGAGGGAGATTCAGAGCCCAATGTCCTGGCCACGGGGGGTTGGGAGCCGCAAGGGGGATGACACACCACCGGGAGGGGGCTGGGGCAGGGCTGCCCGCCCAGGAATTTCCCATCATCTGTGAAACAAAGCCGAAACTTCCACCGAAACTTCCACTGCGCTCCCGCACCGCTCCCGGTGTCCCTTGTCCCGCTCCCGGTGTCCCTTACCCCGCTTCCACTGTCCCCTGCCCCACGCTCACTGTCCCTGCCCCACTCCACCTCGGGGCACCTGGAGCTGGTGGTTGTTGCCCGGGGGCTCTGGGGACAGGTGCCCCCCTGCCCCCTGACCTCCCACCCTCGCAGGGAGCTCCGGAGGCTGCGCGGGGCCATGTGGGGCTGAAGAGGCTGCTGTCGGGGGGCAAGAGGACGGGGGTCTCGTGCGGCTGCCGGGGGTGGGCAGAGCACTCGCCGTACCCCCCCCGGATGCTGGTGCCGCCTGGGATGCCGCCGGCCAGCCAGACCCTGCCCTGGTTCCCATGCGGGGCCGGCGCTCTGCCCAGGTAACGCTGCCCCCATCGTGTGGCCCATCCCCTGCCCCCCGGCCAGCTGTGCCATCACTCACCCCCTTTCCACAGGAACTCCCCGCTGCTCTCAGGAGGCAGAAGAGGGACTGGGTGATCCCCCCCATCAAGGTTCCCGAAAATGAGAGAGGCCCTTTCCCCAAAAAGCTGGTTCAGGTATAAGGGGTCAACCTGGGCTAGGGGTCTGGGTGCAGAGATGGGTGCTGGGGGGTCCATCTCTGCTGCACTGGGGCAGAGTGTGATGTGGTGGGGGGTACTGAGACCCTCCCCATGGCTCCTCCCAGATCAAATCCAACCGGGACAGAGACACCAAGATCTTCTACAGCATCACGGGGCAGGGAGCGGATGCCCCCCCCGAAGGCATCTTCACCATTGAGAAGGAGTCGGGCTGGATGAAGGTGACACAGCCACTGGACCGTGAGCACATTGACAAGTACCATGTAGGTCTCTGCTGGGGGGCACTGTGGGGTGCCAGGGTACCATGCCAGATCCCCTACTCACCCCCTGCCCCACAGCTCTTCTCCCACGCTGTGTCTGAGAATGGGAAGCCGGTAGAGGAGCCGATGGAGATCATCGTGACTGTGACAGACCAGAATGACAACAAGCCTCAGTTCACACAGGAGGTGTTCAGGGGTTCTGTGCCAGAGGGAGCTCTGCCAGGTAGGATGCTGTGCCATGGGGAGGCTCTGCATCCTGCCAGTCACAACCCTCAGGGACCATCCTCCCATCCTTTGCTGACCGGGCCATCCCCATCCCCAGGCACCTCCGTGATGCAGGTGACAGCCACGGATGCGGATGACGCGGTGGAAACCTACAACGGTGTCATCGCCTACTCCATCCTGAGCCAGGAGCCACGGGAGCCCCATCCCCAAATGTTCACTGTCAACCGGGCCACCGGCACCATAAGTGTCATCGCCAGTGGCCTCGACCGGGAGGTGTGTCCTGGGGCACTGCGGGGAGGGGGTCCCGGCCCCAGGCAGGGGCTGACGGGGTGTCTGTCTGTCTGTCCGTGCCCTGCAGCGCGTGCGGGAGTACACACTGACGGTGCAGGCAGCCGACCTGGATGGCGAGGGACTGACCACCACAGCACTGGCTGTCATCGAGATCGCCGATGTCAACGACAACGCCCCTGAATTCGACCCCAAAACGGTAATGTGGCCCCCCTGCCAACTGGGACCCTCCCCAGTGCCGTGTGGGACCCTCCCCAGTGCCCTGCAGGCCACGGTGCTCACAGTGCCCTGACCCACAGTACGAGGCGGCTGTGCCGGAGAACGCAGCTGGGCGGGAGGTGGCCCGGCTGGCTGTCACCGACCTGGACGAGCCCGGCACACCAGCATGGAGAGCCGTCTATTCCATCCTGCGTGGCAACGATGGGGGTGCCTTTGCCATCACCACCGACCCTGCCACCAATGAGGGCATCCTCAGCACTGCCAAGGTCTGTGTCACCCCTGTGTCACCCCATTGCTGCCCACAGTGGGGTCCTGCCTGTCTCTCTCACTGCCCGTGTGCCCCTCTCTCCCAGGGTCTGGACTACGAAGCCAAGCAACAGTTTGTGCTCCATGTGGCAGTGGCCAACGAGATCCCCTTCGTTGTGAAGCTGCCGATGGCCACTGCCACAGTGACGGTCACTGTGGAGGATGTCAACGAGGCGCCGGTGTTTGTGCCGCCGGTGCAGCTGGCCACGGTGTCGGAGGATGTGCCACCAGGGCAGACCCTCACTGCCTGCACAGCCCAGGACCCCGACAAGGCCCAGGGGCAGAGGATCAAGTGAGCAGGGACAGGGTCAGAATCGAGGTTTGGGGGGGTTCTGCTGCCCCCTGCGCAGCACCAGCTCCCCTGTGCCCCCAGGTACCTGGTGGGGCATGACCCAGCGGGCTGGCTGGCCGTGCACCCCGACACCGGCCTGGTGACAGCACAGGACCACCTGGACCGCGAGTCCCCCTTTGCCAAGAACAGCACCTACATGGCTGTGCTGCTGGCTGTGGATGATGGTGAGGGACATGAAAGGGCCCTTGTTCCCCCTCCCACGTGAGGGGCACATGCTTCCATCACTGGGAAACACATCCCATCCTCGGGCATGGAGCAGTGCTGCCTGGCCCCACCCCTGCCTGGGGCATCCCCAGCCCCATGAGGATCCTGGATTTGGGACTTCCCTCCTTCTGCATCGCTCCTCACTGTCCCCACCCTTGCCTGGGGTATCCCTGTCCCCATGAGAATCTTGGGTTTGGGGCTGACCCCTGTCCCCCTCTCTGCTTGGGGTGCCCACACTCCTGAGAGAATCCTGGCTTTGGGGGTCCTCCTTCCAGCATCACTCTCTTCTGTCCCCAATACAGCTTAAGGCATCCCCATCACTGTAGTTTGGGGTCTTTCCCTGTCCTCATCCCTGCTCAGTCACCCATGTCCCCATGAGGGTCTTGGTTTTGGGGTTCCCTCTCCAACATCATCCCCCCTCCAGGCTCACCACCAGCCACTGGCACGGGGACGCTGCTGCTCACCCTGCTCGACGTGAACGACAACGGCCCCGAGGCCGAGCCACGGGACATCACCGTGTGCCAGCGCAGTCCCGAGCCCCAGGTCCTCACTGTCACCGACAGGGACCTGCCCCCCAACACCGGCCCCTTCCGTGCCGAGCTCACCCACGGCTCGGGGGACAGCTGGGCCGTGGAGGTGGGTGACACAGGTAACAGAGGGTTCTAGAGGTAATGTGGGGGCTCCTTGATGGAGGGAGCTGTGCCATTATCGCCCCCGCAGTGCGTCCCCCACAAGTCCGCTGTGTCCCCCAGGTGACACAGTGACCCTGCGGCTGGTGGCGGCGCTGGAGCCAGACACCTACAGCGTGTACCTGCGGCTGCTGGACCGGCCAGGCAGGGCACAGGTGACCGTGGTCACCGCGAGGGTCTGTGCCTGTGAGGGGCCGGCGCAGGGCTGTCCCCAGAGATCCCAGCCTGTCTCTGCCCTGCCCTTTGTCCTCGCCGCCCTGGGCGCACTGCTGGCCCTGCTGCGTGAGTGGCGGTCCCGGGGGGCCTGGGGCTAAGGGCATGTCCCTGGCGTTGGCACATGTCCCCACTGACACCACTGCTTCCCCCAGTCATCCTGCTGCTGCTGCTACTCTTCGTGAGGAGGAGGAAGGTGACAAAGGAGCCACTGCTGCTACCTGAGGATGACACACGGGACAACATCTTCTACTATGGCGAGGAGGGCGGTGGTGAGGAGGACCAGGTGGGTGTGGAGGGTTTGAGTGGGGCTTGTGACAGTGGGGGCAGCCTGACACTGCCCCTTTCCACGTGCGTGCGTGTCCAGGACTACGACCTACGGCAGCTGCACCGAGGGCTGGACGCCCGTCCCGAGGTGATCCGCAATGACGTGGCCCCCACCCTCCTGCCGGCCCCCCAGTACCGGCCCCGACCCGCCAACCCCGACGACATCGGCACCTTCATCGAGGAGGTGAGTCCTGACCCAGGGGGTCCAGGGGGACACACCCCCATCCACACCAGTTCAGGGTGGAAAAGTGCTGACCCCTCTGCCCCCCCAGAACCTGAAGGCGGCCGACACGGACCCCACGGCCCCCCCCTACGACTCGCTGCTGGTGTTCGACTACGAGGGCAGTGGCTCCGAGGCCACCTCGCTCAGCTCCCTCAACTCCTCGGCCTCCGACGGCGACCAGGACTACGACTACCTCAGCGAGTGGGGCGGCCGCTTCCGCAAGCTGGCCGAGCTCTACGGCGGTGGTGAGGAGGACGACTAGGGACCCTCACCCTGCTGCCCCTGCCTTACTGCTGCTTGTGCCTTGGGGGTCTGCCCCACCATGCCTGCCCACCTCAGTGCAGCCCCCTCGCCTCCTTGCCTGCATTTTTGTGGTTCTTATCTATTTTTTAAGGTATGGAATGATGGCGTGTGATGCTGCGGATGAGGGGATGGGAGCTGGGTCGATTTTAATAAAGGATTTGGTTTTTTAGACGCTCCAGGCTCTGTGTTACCTTGTGCCCTGGGGGTCAGTGCTGCCCCCAGCCCCTCAGTGACTCCCTCCACCCTATCCCCCCTTGCCCACCCCAGGGTGGGACCCACAGCACACCTGCAGTGTCACCTATGCAGGTGCAGTGCCCGTGGCCCCCCAGGGTGTCCTTGTCCCCATGGGGTGCTGGTGGGCATGGGCAAGGCACTGACCACCCATTGTGTCCTTCAGGGCATTGCTGGTGCCAAATCCCTCCTGGTCTGGCAATTCCCCCTGTGCTGGAGCAGCTGGATGCCTGCAGCCCGCCCAGGTTGTCACCCCAGCCCTTGGGTGCCCATGGGTGTTGACAGCAGCCCCCGGTCCCAGCAGGGCTCCCAGTCCTGGTGTTTTCTCACTGCCTTTGGGTTCAGCCCCTTGGAGCCATGGGGTGGGGGCAGCTGGTGGCACCAGGCATCCCCGGGAGTCCCTCTGAGCTGTGGGGTCACCTGTGGCTGTGCTGTGTCTGGGGACAGAGGGGTGTGGGGCGGCCGGGCCCTGCAGCATCCCGGGAGGCCCTTCCTGGCTGGGGAGGTCCTTGGGTACAATGTTAGTTCTCCTGCAAAGCTGGGACCTGTGGGGCCGCCGTGGGGGGACAGCCTGGAGTGCTTCTGTGGGGTCCTGTCACCCACTGACATCCCCAGCTCCCACAGTCCTGGATGGGCACCCACAGAGAGTCTGGGCTGGGTCTGGGGTGCTGAGAGTATTGGAGGTGTGGGGTTTGAGGGTGCCTGGGACAGGCAGATCAGGGGCATTTGGGATACTGGGGGCTGGTGGGCTACTGGGGGTACCAGGGGCTGAAGGGGTACAGAGAGTACCACGCACTGGGAAGTGGAAGTACCATCGAGGGTGGGTACTGAGGTTATCGGTATTCCGGGAGTGTTGGGGGTCCTCGGTCCCGGGAGTCCCGCGATCCCGGGTGCGGGCGGGGCGGTACCACCTCCCGTCGGGGCGGGACAGGGCGGTTCCCGGGGGGGCCGGCACCTGCGGGGCGGGATCGGCATCGGGATCGCGAACGGTTTGGGACCCGACGCACCTGCGGCTCCGCGGCGGCAGCGCCTGATCCCTCCGGCACCCACTGGCCCCACACCGGCCCTGGCCATGGGGCGGCGGGTGGGCTGCCCAGCCCCGCTCTGCCTCCTCCTTCTCCTCCTGCTCCAGGTGAGCCACAGGATGGGGCGGCAGGACCCTGCCCGGGGCAGCGCGACCCTGCCCAGGACCCTGCCTGGTGTTAATGTCTCTCTCCGGGCAGAGTGGGCACCGGCTGTGCCAGCAGGCAGCGTCGTGCCAGCCTGGCTTCACCGCTGAGAACTTTGCCCTGACCGTGCCACGGGACAGCGTGGCAGCAGGACGGGCCCTGGGACGAGGTAAGGACACGGGGACAGGGTGGCTGTGGGGGGCAGGGAGGCGGTGGGAGTGGGGACAGAACTGTGAGAATGGGACCGTGGGGACAGAGTGGGTGTGTGAGACGGGGTGGGCAATGGGGGACAACAAGGCGTGGATCTGTGCCTGAGTGGTTCGGGGGGCACGCTCTGTCCAGCTTAATGGGGACAGGGTCATGGGGAAGGTGCTGTGACAGTGGGGACAGTGCTGTGGGGATGGTGCCATAGGGACGGTGCCATGGTGGTGGGGACGGTGCCATGGTGCTGGGACAGGCCTGCTGTAGTGGCAGGTGGCACTGGGGACAGAGCCGTGGTGGTGTGTCCATGCACAGCGGTGGGGCCGCACTGAGGACAGTGGTGGTCCCACTGTGGGTCCCAGTGGTCCTGCGGGATGGGACGCCATCGTGGCACGGGGGCAGCGGGTGCCGCTCCCCGGGGTGCGCCGGCGTAGGCGGCGCTGACTCAGGCACTGCAGACCTGTCAGGGCTGGCAGACTGGGGTGTGGGTGCACAGGCACCCATCCTGCCCCACGCCTCAACTGGCACCCGCAGTTCACCGGGCAAATGCCCCTTTGGGCCCCCAGTGCAGCCCCCCAGGATGCCTCTTGGCATGGGGATGAGCACAGGGACTGGTATGGGCTTCTCAGCTTTTGGGGACATTGGTGTCCCCCAGTGCTGGCTCCAAAGCACCGTCCCGGTGTGGCAGGGGGCACTGGGGAGAGGTGTGCCCGGGCAAGAGAGTGCTGCCAGTTTGGGGTCCCTGAAAGGAGCTCTGTGGGTGCTGGGCCTGCACAGCAGCTGGGCTGTCACCATCTGCACCAGTTCATGGCTGACGGTGGTGCTGGCATTGTGGTGTGCCAGGGTGGTTGAGGTGGGCACAGGACTGAAGGGTGCTGAGCACTCAGCAGTGTGCCAGGGGCTCCCAAACACCTTCGGTTCTAGAAAGGCTTCGCCTGGGTGAGCCTGGAGCTGGACCCTGCCCCACACCCCAGGAATTGCCTTTGTTAGCTTTGTGGTTGTTCATTAACTCAGCTGCCTGCACAGCAACGGCTGCCCATCGGGGCTTTGCCTGATAGCGCTGTGACACGGCAGCCCTGTGACCTCCTGGTGGCACACAGACTTGCTGGAAATCCCCTCTGTTGGCACCACCACTTTCAGTTTTGCGTCCCCAGCCCAGACGGGGCGTGGGAGGAAGGAAAGGACTGTCTGCCCATGGGTGCTGTGTGTCACCCAGTGATGATTCCTGGCCATGACACGACCACGCCAGCCATGGGGTGGCCGAGCCCGGTGGGTGCCTTGCCATGCCGTGCCGCGCTCCACTGCAACCCAAGCCCGCGGCCAGGCTGAGGAGCTGGCCTGTAATTAGCCTGATGAGTGGAGCGCGGTGTTTTCCCTCCGACAGGTCCGGACGGGCCCTGCGTGGCGCCGGGGCGGCGAAACACCTGCGCGGGGGCTGCGGCGTCCCCGGGCTCTGCTCCGCGGGTCGGGGGGCTCAGGGTGGGGCGAACGTGCTGGGGGCTGGCACGGCCCCGTCAGCGCTGGGTGGGAGAACCTCGAGAGTCTGAAGTCACAGCGAAACTGGGGTGACGTCAGCGGGACGTGCCGCCTGCAGCACCTTCACCCCGGGGCGAACCCCCCCGCCCTGGCACTGCTGGGGTGTTGGCACCGCTGTGGTGGCATTGCAGGGGTGGTGGCACCCAGCTCTGCCCATACCCAGCCCTGTCAAGGCCCCACGGGACGAGGGGTGGCTTTGTGAGGCTGCCCCGCTCTCCTGTGGGGGGGGTCAGCCCCACACCCTGTTTGGCAGTCTGGGCATGCCAGAACCTGGTTGTCCCAGCGCCCCGTGGGTGGTGGGGGGGACAGATGGAAAGTGTGGAGGGGGTGATGCCACTGTGGGACCCTCTGAGCTCTCCTCTCCTCCCACCCCCTCATTCCCAGAGAGGAGAGGGGCCCCCCGGCTCCCAGCCTCGGGGAGGGGAGGGCTGGGGACGGTTCTCCTTCAGCCAAGCTGGAAAAACAGGTTGTGCATGGCCAGGTGGGAAGGGAGGGAGCAGGAAGGGGGGAGCGGGAAAGGGGGAGCGGATGCCGAGCACTCAGCTCTGCTTGAGCCCCGTGGGGGCTGAGCACTGAGCATTCATTGCACCCAGTGTGGGGCTGGGGACCTCACGCTGCCCCTCGCTGCACCCACCCAGCACCGTGTCAGGGCCAAGAGCCGGGCACCGTGCCTGTGCCCGTGGGTGCCGGTGCCTCTCGTTCCTCTGCCCCTGCACGTTCCTGCCCAACCGGCCCCACAGGCTCCCCCAACCTCGGACGGGGGTCCCGCCGTGGGGTGAGCGGGGCCGGCATCGCCCTGGCAGGGCCTCCTGGGCTGAGTCAGGGGCATCATGGTGGGCAGACGGGCAGCGATCACTCCCCCCTCCACCTCACAGCCGCCCCCGAATTCCTGAGCTGCATGTGGGCTGATGTAACCCCCACCGGTGCCTCCCACCCACCCTGGGCACGTCTCCTTCCCGCGGGGGTCACGTCGGGGCGGTGGCAGCCGCACAGG
Organism: Pithys albifrons albifrons; assembly: GCF_047495875.1. Taxonomy (NCBI): domain Eukaryota; kingdom Metazoa; phylum Chordata; class Aves; order Passeriformes; family Thamnophilidae; genus Pithys; species Pithys albifrons. Next base: position 21,211,455 of record NC_092469.1, read on the forward strand.
CTGCGGGAGCCGCGGGCTCCGACAACCCTCTCCAGACAAAGGGTGTTTGTTCGGGAGCTGCGGCCGCGCGGCCCCGGCTCATGTGATGCTGCCTGACCACCACTGTGTGCCGGCCCGGCTTGTGCCACACCCAGTGCAGTGCCAGGCTGGTGACACTGGGACCTCGCCTGCCCCGGTGTGCGGCAGGTGCCCACTGTGCCTGGGATTGGGGGTCCCGGAGGGTACCTGGGTGGGCGGGTGCCTGGATTGCCACAGGTGCCCTGGGATTAGCACCTTCCTCCTCTGAGGTTGATGTCCCAATGCCACAGCATGGCACAGCCTGGGCTGTCCCTGCTGCAGACATGTGGCCACAGTTTCCAGCCCCATGACCCCTATGGGTCACTGTACCCCACCTGCAGTGCCCGGGCTGCTGGGGCATGGGGTGCCAGTGCAGGTGAGCAACTGCTGCCCTTGTTTTTATTTAGAAAAGCCTTTGGAGCAGTGGCACCCTCTGTCATGGGCACAGTGGTTGTGACATGCCATGCTTGGAGACACGCTGTGCCACAGGGTACACCTGCATGGGGATGTGCCATGCCCTACATGGTGCTGGGGACAGGGGCGTGCTGTGCCAAGTGCCACTTGCCCCATTGTCACTGTCTGCCAAGGACCCTGTGGTACAGCAGGTTGTGCTGTGCTTACTCCTGGACCAAAGCCAGGGCAGGGCCCCACCATGTGCTGTGCCCAGGACAGGGTCCTGGCAGGGTGGGTGGCACTGTGTGTGGAGCATCCCTGCCATCTCTGCAGCCCCACGGTCCCCCCTGCGCCGCCGAGCTGTGGCTGTGCTGTGTGTGCCCACGTCCCCAGGACCCCGTGCCCACCCACTCCCCTGTCCCCAGTGACCTTTGCGGACTGTGGTGACTCGCACCGTGCCGCCTTCTTCCCGGACGACACGCGCTTCAGGGTGAGCCGGGATGGCGTCGTCTCTGCGGCGCGGCCGCTGCAGCTCCAGCGACACGAGATCCCCTTCACCGTGTACACCTGGGACGCCACGGGCAAGAGGCACTCGGCCAGGGTGACCCTGCGCCAGTGGGGGCACCGGCACCACCGGCACCACAACCCGATGCAGCAGGTAAAGAACAGCCTGCTCGCTGGGGTCACGGCAGCCCCTCTCCCTGGGGCAGAGGGCTCGGTGAGGTGCTGGCGCTCAGCAGAGCCATTGTCCCTGCAGGACGTGGCACCCGATGTGCTGACCTTCCCAGAGCACGGACACGGCCTCCGGCGACAGAAGAGGGACTGGGTCATTCCCCCCATCAACTGCCCTGAGAACGAGCGGGGGCCCTTCCCCAAGAAGCTGGTGCAGGTACATGGCCCTGAGGGGACCAGAGGTGGGGCTGGGAGGGCTCTGGAGCACCAGAACCCTCCTCAATCCCCTCTTCCCTTCTCACTGCCAGATCAAGTCCAACAAGGACAAGGAGACCAAGGTTTTCTACAGCATCACAGGGCAGGGAGCAGACACCATCCCTGTGGGTGTCTTCATCATCGAGCGGGAGACGGGGTGGCTGGAGGTGACAAAGCCGCTGGACCGGGAGGAGAGGGACAAATATGTGGTGAGTGAGAGGGAGGTTGTAGCTGCAGGGGACAGTCCTGGGGATTTGCACACAGGCTGACTGTGCCCTTCCAGCTCTACTCTCATGCCGTGTCAGCCAACGGGCAGCCTGTGGAGGACCCCATGGAGATCATCATCACCGTCACCGACCAGAATGACAACCGGCCTATCTTCACCCAGGAAGTCTTTTATGGCTACATCGAGGAGAACGCGAAGCCGGGTGCGTGGAGGGCTCCGAGCCAGGACAACACAAAGCCCCGAGCAGGCACAGTTCCAGGGTGTCCAGTGGGTTCTGTCCCATGAGTAAAATATCCCTGGCTTGTCCTGATGTCCAGGCACATCCGTGATGACCGTGAATGCCACGGACGCAGACGACGGGATCAATGTGAACAACGGCATCATCGGCTACTCCATCGTCAGTGAGAAGCCTGAGGGTACACAGCGGATGTTCACCATCAACCCCAAGGAGGGCATCATCAGCGTCATTGGCACAGGGCTGGACCGGGAGGTGGGTGCCCTCGGCATGTCCCAGGGGAACTGTGGCAGCTCCACAGAGGGATATGCCATGGGGAGACAAGGATGCTGGGGGCCTGGGATACGTCCAGTTCAGGGATCTGCCATCCTTGGCTCACTGGCCCTGACTCTGGGGGTGTCTGCAGACCTGAGCCCGTCAGAAGCTGTGCTGGGTACAGTGCAGGGACCCCCAGCCCTGCCAACTCTGGGAGTGGGTGCAGTGCCAGCCCCTCAGGAAGGCAGCAGGGACATCATTTGCACCTGTTCCAGCAGGGAAATGTGAGGCTGGAGAAGGGTGGAGGAGCAGGCAGATGATGCCCAGAGGAGGGAGTCACACCATCTCCCATCCCTGCTGTAACCTGGGTGATTTTGTCTTGCAGACCACTCCCAACTACACGCTGATCATCCAGGCCGCAGACCAGGAGGGCTTTGGCCTGACCAACACTGCCACAGCTGTCATCAAAGTCACCGATGCCAACGACAACCCTCCTGTCTTCAACCCTGACATGGTACCCCCCAGCCCCACCTCCGCTGCCCTCCCTGGGCATCATCGCATGAGCCCCCACATGGGGTGCCTGGGGCCGCACAGGTGACCGTCCCTGTCCCCTCTCTTGCAGTATGAGGGGTCAGTGAATGAGAATGAAGTGGGGACACTGGTGGTCCGGCTGCACGTGACAGACCAGGACCTGCCAGACTCCCCAGCCTGGCGTGCCGTGTACCGTATCCAGAGCGGGGACCCGGAGGGCGGCTTCAGCGTCACCACCGACCCCAAAACCAATGATGGGCTCCTGAAAACTGCCAAGGTGTGTCCCGGTGCTGTGTGGCCATCCCGGCGCTGGCTGCCTCCCTTCTGGCACTAGCCAGCTCCTCTCCCTCCCCCAGGGCCTGGACTATGAGACCCAGAAGGAGTACCATCTCGTGGTGGCAGTGGAGAACGAGGTCCCCTTCTCCACGCCCCTGAGGCCTGCCACGGCCAGTGTCCTGGTGATGGTCAGGGACGTGAATGAGCCCCCCATCTTCGTGCCCCCAGTCAAGAAGGTGGAGGTGTTGGAGGATGTGCCAGTAGGCTACCAGATCACCTCCTACACAGCCAAGGACCCCGACAAGGATCAAAGGCAGAAAATCACGTGAGTGGAGGAGGGTGGTGGCAGGGGGCCATGCTGGGGTGGTCGAGGGGCTGTGCTGCAACACGAGCCCCTTTGTCCCTCCCTGCTCACCTCTGGCTTCCCCCAGGTACCGTATGGGCAGTGACCCCGCCGGGTGGTTGGTCATCGACCCCGAGAATGGCATTGTCACGGCGGCACAGCCGCTGGACCGGGAGTCGGCGCACGCCATCAACAGCACCTACAAGGCCATCGTCCTGGCCGTGGACAGCGGTGAGGGGGATGGCTGTGCCCTGGGGAGGGGACCACTGGGCACCCTGCCCCCCACCTGTGGCTCCCCTGGGGGCCCAGGGCCCCTCTCTGGGTGTCTCGCTGACTCTCAGCCCCACAGGATCACCACGGGATGCCACCGGCACAGGGACGCTGCTCCTCGTCCTCCAGGACGTGAACGACAATGGGCCTGTGCCGGAGCCCCGGAGCTTCGACATCTGCAACCGGCAGCCTGAGGAGCAGATACTGAACATCATTGACAAGGACCTGCCCCCCAACACTTCCCCCTTCAAGGCAGAGCTGGTGCACGGCTCCAGCATCAACTGGACTGTCAACATGGCTTCACCAGGTGGGTGCCATCTGCACTGGTGCTGGGCCCATGGTGGGCATCGGGCTGGGGAAGCGCCACGGAGCAAAGTCCTGTGCTGGTGCCAAGGGTGTCCCCAAGCCACAACTGGGGAAGGGGCTGGAGCAGCAGAAGTGGCTGAGGGAGCTGGGGGAGGTCAGCCTGGAGAAAAGGAGGCTTGAGGGAGATCTTCTCACTCTCTGCAACAGGAGAGGGAAGCCAGGGGGCTGTCAGGCTCTGCTCTCCAGGACCAATGACAGAACTGGAGGAAACGGCCTCAAGTTGTGCCAGGGGAGGTTTAGGTCGCATATTGGGGAAAATTCATTCATGGAAAGCATTGTCAGGCATCAGAACAGATGGCCCAGGGCAGTAAAGGACTCACCATCCCTGTCCCTGGGGGATCTAAAAGCCATGTGGATGTGGCATTTGGGGACATGGGTTAGTGGTGGCCTTGGCAGTGCTGGTGGAATGGTTGAACTTGATAATCTTGGAGGCTTTTTCCAACCCAAACAATTCTGTGATCCACCAAGATGTGGTGAAGCTGAACTTGAGGAGGGAGCTGGAGCCGGGGGAGTACAATGTCTTCCTGAAGCTGCTGGATGCCATGGGCAAGGATCAGATCACGCAGGTCAAAGCCCAGGTCTGCAGCTGCGAAGGGCCGGCCAAAAACTGCGAGCGCCGAGCGTACATCTCGGGGGGCATGGGTGTCCCTGCCATCCTGGGCATCCTGGGGGGCATCCTGGCACTGCTCAGTGAGTACCACGGGATGGGGAGGGACAGGACAGGGATGGGGCTGCCCTCAACCCACTGCCCTGACATCCCATCTCCACAGTCCTGCTGCTGCTGCTGCTGCTCTTTGTGAGGAGGAGGAAGGTGGTGAAGGAGCCTCTGCTCCCACCCGAGGACGACATGAGGGACAATGTCTATCACTATGATGAGGAAGGTGGTGGCGAGGAGGACCAGGTGGGATGGCTGTGCCCTCCAGGCCCTGCCCCCGGGGTGATGTCTGTGGTTCTCCCTCGAGCCTGTGTCCCTGTGTCCCCCAGGACTATGACCTGAGCCAGTTGCACCGAGGGCTGGATGCCCGTCCCGAGGTGATCCGCAATGACGTGGCCCCCCCACTCATGGCCGCCCCCCAGTACCGGCCCCGACCCGCCAACCCCGACGAGATCGGCAACTTCATCGATGAGGTGAGTCCTGACCCAGAGAGTCCAGGGGGACACACCCCCATCCATGCCAGCACTGCCGGGGTGCCCCCATGGCCGGGGGGCAGGCGCTGACCCCTCTGCCCCCCCAGAACCTGAAGGCGGCTGACACGGACCCCACGGCCCCCCCCTACGACTCGCTGCTGGTGTTCGACTACGAGGGCAGCGGCTCCGAGGCCACCTCGCTCAGCTCCCTCAACTCCTCGGCCTCCGACGGCGACCAGGACTACGACTACCTCAGCGAGTGGGGCGGCCGCTTCCGCAAGCTGGCCGAGCTCTACGGCGGTGGTGAGGAGGACGACTAGGGACCCTCACCCTGCTGCACCTGCCTCATTTCACCCCCCGGACCCCGGGTGGGCTCTGCCCGGGGGTGGCACAGCCCCCCTGCGCCGCCCCTGTCCCCAGTACCCCTCACTGAGGGCAGCTCGTGGTCCCTGTGATGGAGGGTCTGGGGGAGCCTGTGTGGCCCCCTCGGCTCCACTCATTCCATTGCTCCCCCTGGAGCTGAGCTACTCCCAGCTGAGGGGGCCAGGAGCAGCTCCTCCCTCCCTTTTCCATGGAGGAAAAGGGTTTCTCGGGCTCTCTCCAAAATACCTCGTGGTCCCAGCCCGGCACAGCCGCGCTCCCACCAGGAATGTGGCGCTGGAGCAGCGGGGCGAGGTGCTGGAGCCACACAGCCCAAAGCTGTGCCCTCCCCTCCCAGAGATTGTATTTACTGCAGTGTGTATGTACAGCCAGATTTCTATTTTTCCGTATCCCAGATTACAGTTTGATTTCCTCCTGTGTCAAGTCAGGTGTAATAATTGTGCAGCCAATGAAAGGTGCTTTTGGAAATCCGAGGGCTTTCCCCAAATCCTGACCCTCGTGTTTAAGTGTTTGTCATGGTTTGTATTTTTTATCATGGGGAAAGGGTCTGATGCAAGCTGGGAAACCAGCGCTGTCCGAATGTTGATTTATTGTTTTTGTATAAAATTGAAATAATAAATTGTTTTAAGAAAACTCAAAGCCCTTTTTCTCTGGTGCTCAAAGGTTTTAGGAGCCACAGAGGTGTGGCCATGGACCCCTCCAGAGGGCAGGTGGGAAATTAGAATCATGGACTGCGTTGGGTTGGAAGGGACTTCAAAGATCACATTCCAAACGCCCTGCCATGGGCAGGGACACCTTCCACTGTCCCAGGGTGCTCCAACCTGGCCTTGGACCCTCCCAGGGGTGGGGCAGCCACAGCTTCTCTGCCCAACCTGTGCCAGGGCCTGCCCACCCTCACAGGGAGGAATTTCTTCCTAATATCCCATGTAACCCACCCTCAGGCAGCGGGAAGCCATTCCCTGTGTCGTGTCGTGTTCCTCCATCCCTTGTCCCCTGTCCCTCTCTGGCTCTCCCTTCCCCTGACCTTCCCAACATGGCGGAGCGGACACCCCCACCCCCCCCCTACACCAGACCTTCCCAACATGGCGGAGCGGACACACCCCCCGTTACACCAGACCTTCCCAATATGGCGGCAATCACCGCCCACACCCGACCTCCCCAATATGGCGGCAGGGCACCGCCCCGCCTCTTCTCTTGACCCTCCCAAGATGGCGGCGCCCACTGGCAGCGGCTCCAACATGGCGGGGGGCGCTGAGCCGGAGCCGGAGCCGGAGCCGGAGCCGGCCCGTGTGCTGGAGGCGCTGGAGCTGCTGCTGCGGCCGCCCGGTGACCGTGACAGCGCTGCGGAGCCCGGCGCGGAGCCCGCGCTGTGCCCGGAGACGCTGCGCAGGAACGCGGCGGCGCTGGAGGAGCAGCTGTCGCGGGCGGCGGGCTGGGCCTCGCTGCGCTCGCTGCGGGCGGCCGTGCTGTCCCGGCACCCCGCGCTGGCGGCGGGCGCGGCGGGCGCGGAGCCGTGCTGGGCGGCGGGCTGCGGGGTGCTGGCGCTGCTGCTGTGCCTGCGGGAGCGCCTGGCCGCGCTGGCCGCTTCCCCCGCCGTCCCCGCCGCCTCCCCCGGGGCGCCGCCGCCGCCCGCGGCCGACACGCTGAGCGCGGGGCAGGCGCGGGCGCTGCGGCGGGCGCTGCGGGCCGCGGTGGGGCTGGCGCTGCTGCCGCACCTGCCCCCGGGGCTGGGGCCCTGCCCTCCGCCCGCCCCTCCGCCGCCCGCCGCCCGCGGGGCCCGCCTGGCCGCCGCCGCCGCCGCTCTGGCCGCGCTGTCCCGCCTGCCCGCCACGGCCGCGCCGCTGCTCGCCCGCCACCTCCGCCCGCTGCTCGCCGCGCTCTGCGCGCTCGGCCACGGCCCCGCCGCGCTCTGCCAGGTCCGCGCACCCCCGGCCCCGCTGCCCCCGCGCCTGCCCCGCACTCCCCACGCGGGGGAACACACCGAGCGCCGCGGGGGCTGCAGGGCACGGGGTCGGTGCCCGGCAGGTGTCGGTGCCCGGCCAGGCTGCCCTCGCCCACCATCCCGGTTGGTGTGTGTCGTTGCAGGGCGTTTCGGAAGCGGAGCGGGCGCGGTGCCGGGAGGACCTGCGGGACATCCTGGACCGGGTGTACCAGCCGCTGGCAGTGCAGGAGCTGCTTGTCCTGCAGGGGCCACCCAAGCAGGTACCCAGCGGCCGTGGGGCCCGTGGAGATGCCCATGGAGATGGGGCTGTGTGTTCCTGCACTCAGAGGGTGCTGCTCTCCTGGAAATGTTCTTAACGCTCCAAAAACCAGTCCCCGAGAGCCGGTGAAGCTGCTGGTTGGGTGTGTGTCATCCCAGCCCCGGAGCGTGTGGGTGGGGTGTGTAGGTGGGTGTGAACACGGACTGTCATCACTGCACGTGCCACCTTGGCTTGGCACCCACATCCACCGTGGCCGGCCAGGTGGAGCTCCTGCTCCTCCAGAACCTGCCCCTTCCCACTCAGGGGGTGGCACAGGGCACCCACTGCTGTTTGGGGCCATTCCAAAGCCTCCTGGGGAGGAGGAGATGGAGAATCTCCTGAGTGTTGTTTTTGGAAAGTCTCTAAGGGATAATAATAGAATTACAGAATCCTGGAATGGTTTGGGTTGGAAGGGACCTTAAAGCTCATCCCATTCCAACTAGACACCTTCCACTAGACCAGGTTGCTCCAAGCCCAAGTCCCACCTGGCCTTGAACTCTTCCAGAGATGTAATAACATGCTGAGCACTTGAGGATTGACCAAAAGTTAAGGCACGTTGGATTGATGGTCCTTGTAGGTCCCTTTCAGCTGCCCTTTCATTCATTCCTGCTCTGCTTTGTGCCACTGGATGAGGCAGCAGTTCAAAGTCTCTCCCTGCCCTGTACTGTCTGGCAGGGCACAGGTTGTGTGCCCATCCGTGGGGCTGGCACAGCAGTGGCAAGGTCACTCCTCACCCTGCTCCTGTGTCCCTTGCAGAGCTCTCCATGCCCCAGCACGGGCCGGGCTCCGGCTCCGGCTCCGGCTCCGGCGTGGCTGCGGCGGCTCTGCGGGCACCTGCTCTCCGAGAGGCTGCTGCGGCCCGGCGGGGTGCAGGCTGTGGTCAGGGGCATCCTGGAGGGCACTGGCGGTGAGTGGGGGGCTCTGGGCACTGGGGGTCACAGATTCAGAGCTGTCTGAGATGGTTCATCCCATGAAAGCCACCAGAGCATGGGCATGGCAATCGGCTTTTGCTGGGCCAGGGGGACGTGGTGACACACAGATTTTGCCTCTGGCTCTGCTGAGCTCCCAGACTGCCCTAATTTGGATTACATGTCGTGACTGAAACCTGTACTGAGGGCTCCCAACCCCATTTGGTGTGTTATACCTCTGTGGAGCTCTCACCTCATGTGTGTCCAGAGTGTGGTCACTCCCAAGGAGTGCCCAGTGCCAGTGTGCTGGGAGCTGTGCTGGGCACTGGGCTGTGAGAACTGCAGGGAGACTGAGACCCATCCCCTGCTCCCCATGTCCTGCCAGGGAGGGAAACTGTTGCTCTCCAAAAGCTGATTTTAGTGCCAAAGCCTCCTCCAGCCAACACCAACCTGACAGCACTGTCTGTGCACAACCTCCCTCCACCTTTTGGCTCATCTTCCTGTCTGTAGAGTTGTTTTCCATTATCAAAGCTCTTGCACAGCAATTTTGCCCCTTCTATCCTTAAGTTCAGGTGTCTCCTGAAAGATGCTTGGTTTAATAACAGCAGTAAAAGCTTGAAATCCAATTTTTGGCCAGAACACCTGGCTTCAGCCAGAGCTGGCCATTGTCGGAGCTGATCCTGGATTTCTGCTGCTGCAGGCGGTGCTGGCGCTGAAGCAGCAGCTCTGGACTGGAGGAAATGTGATGCAGTTGCAAAGGTCCTGGCTTCCTGCCCACAGCAGTGCCTCTCCCTCGAGGACTACTACAGACAGGTGTGCCCCCAGGTAAGTCCTTCGTCCCCTCTGCCTGGGAATGCAGAGCCAATTCCAGCTTGGAGAGTGTTGGCACTGTCCCTTCTGCTCGAGCGTGGCCTGGCTTGAGCCAGCACAACGTGGAGATGTTTTTCTGGCAGTGGGACATGTTTCCACTCTTGAATTTTCTGTTTTATTGAAGTGCTGGATGGTGTTGCCTGATTGCACGAGCTGCTTGGCACTGCACCACACAGAGCTCTGTGTGGAGCTCTTGCTTCCAGCTCTGGGAGTGGTGCAGGCTCTTGGTTGGAGCCCAGAAAAGCATCCTGCACACGTGGGAAGGACACTGGCTCTTCCATACATGGGATGTCATGCCAAATGTCCAGCAAAGGAGCACATGGGCAGCTCTTTGGTCACTGTGAGGAGCCAGGCTGCCCCCTCTAGGGAGATGCTGATCCTTGTTCCTTTGTCATGGTCTTGCCTTGCAGATTCTGGACTTGCTGCACATCCAGGACAAAGTGGTAGCACGGCAGTTCCAGCGTGTGGCCACCACCACAGTGCTCACCATGGCCAGGGAGCACCCCCAGCTGGCAGAGAGGCACCTGCTCCAGCCCCTGCTGTCCCCACTCCTGCGGTGCTCCAAGGCAGCAGGTACCCAGATTTGGGAAGGCTCTGGTTTCTCTCCTGGCTGATTTTTGTCATTCCATCCAAATTTCCTCAGGCTGCAGACCGTGTGAGCCCAGCTCTCTGTGCTGCCCATGTCTGTCTGTGTGGTTACACCATATTTACTACCACTTGAGCCAAGTTACTCCAGAGTGGGAGCCAAGCACTGGGCCTCCTGCCGTGGGCTCCTTGGGAAACTCTCCCAGTCTGACACCCTTGTTTTGGGCTCCCAGACAGAAGCCATCGGTTCCCCACTGGACCAGCAGCTCTCTGGGGAATCCATTGTGGAGTTGTGTCTGCCTTGATTCCCACGTCCTTGGGGGTTTACAGCACTGCAGTGCAATTAGCACCTCTAATGAGCACTTCTGGGTTCCTGTGGGGAGGGGAGGGGAGGGAAGGGAGCTGTGGAAGTGCTTTTGGGTGCAGGGAATGGTGGGGCTGCTCTGCTGCTGGGGGCTCCAGGGTGTTTTGGTGTGCTGATGTCTCTGCCCTTTGCTTCCAGAGCTGGCAGTGGAGGATTTGGCAGCAGGGACTGTGCTGGTGCCTGAGGCAGAGCTGGGTGGCTGCGTGGAAGATGTGCTTAAGGTACCATGTCAGATTTGTGGGAGAAAACTTTTAAAAAGAGCCGGTTTGAGACTTGGTGAGCAGTTCAGTGTGTGTTGGACCAGACAAACCCAGCATCTCCTGCAGCCACGCACAGACTCACCTCATCCTCATATGCAGGAGTTTCCTGGCTTCCCCATGGGCTGTGCCAGGGCCTCACTGCCCTCACAGCCAAGAATTCCTTCCCAATATTCCATGTAACCCTGCCCTCTGGCAGTGAGAAGCCATTCCCCCTTGTCCTGTCACTCCAGGCCCTTGTCCAAATTCTTTCTTCAGCTCTCCTGGAGCCCCTTTAGGCACTGGAAGGGGCCCTAAGGTCTCACAGGGGCACAGATTTGGCTTTGGCTTTTGGGGCAGAGCTGGGGTCTCTCCTTGTGTTTTTCCTATGAAGGATCAGGGTTTTTTGTGGAGGCTTCTCCTCTGACACCTTCCCCCATAGCTCCATTTCCTACCATCCCCACCAGTACCCCCAGTGCTGCACTGCTGGCCCCCCTGCCTGCCCTGACAGCAGCTTCCTGCTGCATGTTCCAACCCAGAAGGACATCTCCAACCCAGGAATTCAAATTTCAGAAGCTGGTGACTTGCTTCCTGGCATGCCCCAAGGCAGGCTAAGCTCTTAATGCTGGAATTGTCTCTTTTCCCAGTAATGATCTGTTGTAACTGGCTGGCAGGCAGAGACTGGTCTGGAAGGCTGCTCCCTCCCGTGCTGTGCTGGGGGGTTGGGGTTGGTCCCTCCTTAATGGCAGAGTGCTGGAGGCCTGACAGCAGCCAGATTAGCGGGGGGACCCCGGATTTGGGGCGATTTCTTGCCTAGCAAGTGTCATTTGATGCTGGGTGAGAAACCGTCCTTGGGGCTTCATCAGGGAGGCTTTGTGTACACAAGGGTCTGGGGAGGAGGAATGGCTCCGTGGGGATTAGCACAGGGAAACAGCTCTGTTTGCATCAATGGAGCATGGCAGGGTGTTATCAGGGCCATCTCCCTCCCACCTGGGCTGTCCCACTGCCTTGGGCAGGTCTGTTCCCAGGAGCAGGGATTTCAGAGGTCGAGGTGTGGGGTGAGGGAGGTCAAAGGTGTGGGGAACAGGAGGTAGAAAGTGTTAAAAGGGGGCTGGAGGTGTGGGAAGCAGGTCAGAAGTGTGGGGAACAGGAGGTCAGAGGTGTTGGGAGATGGTCAGAGGTGTAGGGAGCGTGAGGCCAGAGAAGTGAGGACTCTGCTGTGAAGGGAGAGCATCTTCTGAGCAAGTCGTTGGAAATCCCTTGGGAAACTTGGGAAAAGACTTTATTACCTGCCCTCCCCTTTTTTTAAAGCTAAAAGCTGCAAAGACAGAGCCTGCCAAAACCAGGACAGGTACACACAAACACTCAGTGAAATCTGAGTCCAGATCACACCAGATTTTCTCAGCATATGGCTCTGAGTGAAAGCATCCTACCTGGCTTTTAGTTTGGGATAATTCCTTTAAAAGAATCCAAAAGGAAACACAATGCCATGAGGCTTCTGTGAATGTTCTTCCTGTGCTCTATGGGCAGCAAGGTGGGAGTTGTGTGCAGTGGGCCTGGGAAGGGTGTGCTGGGTTCACAGGGGGCACTGACAGTGATTGACATGCTGGTTGAGGTGGAGCAGAGGAGCAGAGCCCTGCAACCCCCAGCAGCCTGGTGTCTCAGCTCAGCACCCATCAGCCCAGGTGCCCTGTTAGGGACTGATCTCTGTGTTTGAGACTTGCAGTAATTCCATAAAGATTTGCTCATTCCAAGCAGGACCTTACCCTTAAGCAGCAGATTTCCCGAAGGGCTGGCTGCAGCCTTCCTATAGCTTGGAGCCTGCTGTGGTTAAGGAAATGCTTGGAGAAAAATGGTGCTGAAGGCAGGTTGTGATGGGGAATATGGCATGATCAGGGAGAACAGGCTCCAGGCTGGAGGAAGAGGCTGAGAACCCTCCACCATCCTCCCCGGCCGCCGCTCTGCGCACGGACGTGTGCCCGCACTCCCCTCTGCCCCTGCAGCTGTTGCCTCCCTCACCATGCCCTTCTCTCCGTAGGTGTATGTGGTTGGGAATGACAGCTCGAGCCTGCTGCTGGGATCCTTACAGTCAGTCCTGGGAGTGGTTTTTTCCCTCTATTCCTTCGCCAAGCAGAATGTGTCATACTTACGGTAAGGAAGGATTGTGCTGGGCTCTGCTGGGGTTTCATCCGCTGGGCTCTGCCCACCTCCAGCGGGCACTCTGTGGGCACAGACAGGAGCAGAGTTCCATTTTCTCATCCCCAGGAGCTCTCATTCCTATCAGGCAGGAACCACAGGCAGGATAAATGACCTTGCTGGCAGCTCTGTGCCTGAGAAAGCAGTTCTCACGTTAGTTTTTGTCTTCCCTGGAGCCAGAGTGTTCCATGTAGAGGCAAACATGCCCTTGGGAGCACAGGTTGGCTCTGCCTGGTGCAGGGATTGTGGTTGTCCATGGATGGAGGTGGTGGTGCTGGGACCTGGCTGAATGTCAGAGCGATGAACAAACAGGATAAAAACTGGATAAAACATCTCAATTGCTGGCTCTTGACAATACAAGATCTTTCTCCTCTGATCTGGGATCACTCTCTGATCCATGCAGGATCACTCTCTGCCTCCTGGCAGCCATCCCTCATGCCATGCCCAGCTCCCATGAATGGGAAGTACCACGTGTGCCAATATTGGTGGCAGGGACAGCAGTGACCAGGTGCTGGCTGTCCTCTGTCCTTCTTCCAGGCTTTTCCTGGGCTACCTGAAGTTTGGATCATCCTGTTAAAAGCATTCCTGGTGGGGTTATGCTGTTCTCTGGTGATCTGGCATGTGCAGGCTTTCCCTAAAAGGTGTGTGTAGACACAGCCTCTGCTGCTATTAAAGACATCGTTAATCACTTCGAAGAGCAGTGAGTGCCGAGGCAAGTTGGTGGAACGTGCCAAGCTCACGTTGCTGGGCCAGCAGTCACTGCTCCCTTTGCTAAGGAATTTGGCAGGGATGACTAAGCCCTCAGCTGCCTGGAAGGGTTCAGGTTTCCAGACCCCTGGCACAGCCCAGCGCAGCCGCTCCACCTCATTAACCTGCATCTTTCCTTGGCAGGGCTCCCACGCCACCTCACAGTGCTCCCATCTCCTTCCTGTTCTCCCTTGGCACTGCCACCAGCCCTTCTCACCTTGGCATGAGGCATTGGCACTGCACGCCAGGGATGTTCACAGTGCTCCCTTCCTCACCGGGCTCAACTCTGGAGGAACCCAAATCCTTCCATCTTGCTGTGCCTAAAAAGCAGGATGTGCTGCTGGTCCCCTTAGACAGTGGGGTAAATGCCTTAGGCTGCAGGAGTCAGGAGCCAGAGCATCCTGACGGGAGCACATGGCTGCTCCAGAGGGCTCCAGTGCTGTCCCTCATCCCAAAACGTGTGTCCCCATGGCAGGGAGGGGAGCAGCAGGCAGAGCAATGTCACCAGTGCCCCCTCTCTCCTTGCCAGCACACCGTGCCAGGAGATCCTGCTGTGGTTCCTGGAGAAGGCGGAGCGGGAGCAGTCACTGACTGTGCTGGCAGGCCTGGCCGGGCTGGGGGGCACCGTGCCCACCCTCCACCCACGGTGCCGTGTCCGTGCGGGCAGCGAGGGCGGTGCTGCCATCGCCGTGGAGGAGACCATCAGGTGAGTGCTGTGGGGACAGTACCCAGGGTTACTCAGCACCCAGGACTTTCCAGGGAAGCCTGGCAGAGAGCCTGGGTGAGTGGGGAGCTGCCAGGACCATCCCACCAGGGTCTCATCCCCTGAAGCTCAGGCAGGTGATGCTCCCACTCAGCCCACACAACCTCCAGGTTCCGGGGACACCACACAGAGCTCTGACATCCAGCCTCAAAAAAGCATCATGCTCCACCTGGGTGTTGATGTGCACTCCCTGCCTGCTTTTCCTGGTTCCCAAGCCCTGCCTGAGGGCTGTCTGGGAATGGGATGTGCTTTTTCAGTCCCTGCAAATTCAACTTCCACTTTCCAGCCTGAGCCTGTCTCGTGGCACAGTGAGTGGAGTCCCTCGGGCACAGGTGGCACTGTCACAGCACGGACTCTGGCAATGCCAGCGTGGTGGAGCAGTGACTGAGCTCCTCTGGAGTGCACAGATGGTCTCTAAGTGAAGGCAGAGTGTGGCCGTGCTGGGAATAAACTGCAGCCATTAGTGCCCAGCCACGCAGGCTGGGATGTCCAGCAGCAGGAGATTTGGTTTAAAGAAGGGGACTGTGAACTGGCAGGGAGTGGTGTGGGACAGGCAGAGATCTGGCCGTGTCCAGGGGTGTCTGTGGGGTGGGTGTGCCAGAAGCTGGGAGCACCTGCAGCAAAATCCCTGCATATGTGCTTGGCTTGTCTTTGTTTCAGTCTATTCCTGACCAGGGATAGAATCACAGACTAGTTTGGGTGGGAAGGGATCTTAAAGCTCATCGCATTCCATCCCCTGTCATGGGCAGGGACACCTTTCACTATCCCAGGGTGCTCCAAGCCCTGTCCAACCTGACCTTGGGCACTCTCAGGGATGGGGCAGCCACAGCTTCTCTGGGCACCCTGTGCCAGGGCCTGCCCACCCTCCCAGGGAAGGATTTCTTCCCAGTATCCCATGTAACCCTGTCCTCTGTCAGTGGGAAGCCATTCCCCCTTATCCTGTCATTCCAAGCCCTTTTCCAAGGCTCCTCTCCAGCTTTTTTATAAAGTCTCTGTAGGTACTGGAAAGCCACAATTAGAAGCAGCTCTGCTGTGGTTAAACTGGGAATACATTACTGCATGACAGCCCTGGCTCTGCCCATGTTCATGTCCCTGCTTCTATGGCTCTGACCACTGCATGACTTAGCCAGCACTAATCCTGTTATTTATGGGATGTCTGAATGAAACCTGCATTTTGGGCTCACAGGTTCTGTTAATGAATGTAGGTTCATTAATAAACTGAGCGAGTGATCACAAATGACCTGGGCAATGTTTGGCTTAGATGCCCTCAGGGTCTGTTGGAAACTGCTGGGAAGGAAAGTTTCCAGGAAAAGTCAGACTGGGATTTCACCTTGCCCTTGGAGGGCCAAGGGGGTTTGGATGTGTTTGTGTTGGTGACACAGTGACCCATTGCAGTGATGAAGATGAGGCCCTGTACCAGAAGATCTCCTCGGAGCAGTGCCATGTGCAGAGCTTGGTGGAGCTCCTGTCCCACTGCCAGAAGAGTGGGCTGGCTGGAGACTTCTTCATCCACTGCTTGAAGGTGAGGGCAGGCCTGTCCCTGGCTGGGGCACACATGCAGGAATGGGTTCTTTGGGTCAAGCAGTAAAGATCATCCCCCTGTGTGTCCTGGACACAGAGCAGCCCTGTGTGCTGGGTGGGAGAGCCAAGGAGAGGGAGCAGCCCTATCCCTGAAGGGGTTAACTCTCATCTCCCCTGGGCTTTTTTAACAACATGAGCATGTCTGGAGTTTAAAGGTGTGTTGGAAGCTGGGAATAATCCCTGTTGCTTCCTTGCCTTTTGCAGAGGGGCCCCAGCACCTTCCTTTGATCCCACTGGGAGCCCCTGCAGTTCCCTCCTAGGCTGGGCTGGGTTTTCTGTGTCCCCCCAGCCCACAGTCACATGAAGGGATGGGAATGGGACTCCCAGGAGCTGTGGCAACTCTCAGAGACCTTCTTGTACCAACTAGAAGGTCCCAGTGGTGTGAGGAGTCATGTGGCATCCATGGCACTGGTTATCAGTGTTCAAACACTGCCCCTCTGTGTCCTGTGCTTCCTTCCTGGCAGGAGCTGACTCAGGTGGCTGTGGAGGATGAGGCAGCTCCAAACCTGGCTGTGGAGCCGGGAGGGAGTTTGCTGGAGCTGGAGCAGGAGCAGGCCAGGCAGGGGAGGAAGCTGCTGGTCCTGCAGCTCGTGGCCGCGCTGTGCGAGAGCGTCTCGGACACCGTGTTCACTGACATTGTGCAGGTTGGTGGTGACAGAGCCGGGGGGATCAGCTGAACTCTGCCAGGAGGAAAGGCTGGGAGAGCTTGGATTGTTCACCCTGGGGAAGAGAAGGGTCTGGGGTGACCTTAGAGCCACTTCCAGTACCTAAAGGAGCTCCAAGAGAGATGGAGAGGGGCTTTTGAGAAGGGCCTGGGGTGACAGAACAAGGGGAATTGCTTCCCACTGCCAGAGGGTGGGTTAGATAGGAGATTGGAAAGGAATTTTTGGCTTTTAGGGTGATGGGGCCCTGGCACAGGTAGCCCAGAGAAGCTGTGCCCCATCCCTGGAAGTGTTCAAGGCCAGGTTGGATGAATCTTGGAGCAACTTGGTTGGTGTTAACTGTGCTCCGTGAGTGGGCAGTGCAAAATGTGTTCAGTGTTGTAATTTCAAAATCCACTGGGGCTCCTTAACCATGGTCCTAAAAACGATCATTAAAACTTGGCACATCTGCCCCTGAGCACACACTGGACGGGGTCAGCTGTCCCACACCATGCCAGTCTGGTATCTTTAAACTTCCACATCCTGGTTTTTATTGCTGTTTCTTAGCCCAGTGCCCGGGTTATGCCACCTCTCCGTGCCTGCCATGGGCAGAGGCGGTCACTGCCCGAGGCAGGTTTCCTCATGTTTCCCTTTGGGACAAAGGATCCTTTGTGTGCTGCACAGCAGTGGGGAGGGGACACAGCCAGCACGGCTCTGTCCCCACCTGCCTCCCCTTCACACCCACCCGCGGGCCAGAGAGTCGGGGTGGGAACCAGGGAAGGGCTTTGCCAGGTTTCAGGGTCCAGCCAAGAGTCTGGTATAAAAACCCACCACCAAAGAAATCCAGACAAAAAATCCATTATCCTTCTGCCTGGGGTTGTGTTTCAGGGAGGCCCCTGGGCTGGGACAGGGACAGGGACAGGTAGTGGCAGTGCAGCCTTTGAGCAGGTTCCTTGGGGCATTCGGGGGACCCTAATGGGGTGGGAATAAGTGGGATCCATCTTTCCAAAGCTGGAGCCCAGAATCAGAGGCTGCTGTGGTCCCCTCAGCTGCACATTTATTTCCATATTCCCCCACATAACCAAGGTCAGCCTGATTTCCTTTCTGCACCAAGGATTTTCTCCTCCTGCCTGAGACATGACCATGCCCCAGGGTTTTATTTTTCAAGGTTTTTTCATCTTCCACATTAAAGTGGGTTTTTTTTCCTTCTAGATTAGTTTCGTAAATTTCCATTATCAGTAGCCACCTGCTGATTATTTATTCACTATGTTCCTTTTCTTTACATTAAATATCATTTCAGCCCCTTTGTTTGTGTGTTGCTGTTTTGTGAGAGCAGATACTCCAACTTTTATTACTTTCTTGCTGTTTGATGGAGTTTATTCTCTGGAATAATCATTCCAGCAGGTATCTGAGCCTTTTCTGCAGCCTTTATCAAAGTCTTTTTCCACAGCCTCCCTCCTTAAGGGATGTGCTGAAGGAGGCTGTGCAGCTGAGGAGGAAATGCTGCCTGCACCCAGTGCCTGTGCCCTGGGGGCTGGAAGTTTGGGATTTGGTGCAATAGGACCTTGTTGTCCTCCTACTTTGTTTTCCAAAACAGGAACACAATAGTTCTTTTGCAACACACCTGTTAGGTTGGAATGATCCTGATCCAACCCCTTCCCAAGAATCACAGCATGTGTGAGTTGGAAAGAACCCACAAGGGTCACTGAGTCCTACTCCTGGCCCTGCACAGGACACCCCAACAATCCCACCATGTGCCTGAGAGCCCTGACCAGCCTCTTCCTGAATTTCTATGGAATTGTGCTAGAGAACGGTGTAGGCTTGGGAAACTGAAATGGCTGCAGAGACAAGGAGGGCTCAGGGAGGCACCCTGGGGATCCCCCTGCTGACTGCTGTTCCCTGGCAGGTGCAGGAGTTCGTGGCAGCCGTGCTGCAGAGGGCCTGTGCCAGCCCGGCGCGGGGGCCCGGCGCGGCCGCCGAGGCGCAGACCCTCGCCATGGCCATGGGGCTCGTGGCTGCCCTGCTCGGGGGGGCCGTGCAGGTGAGGGGCAAAGCTGGGGGGCTTGGGATGGGGGGGAGGGCACTGCCATTCCCAGCCCAGGGGGGCTGCAGCACGTCTGGGTGCCTTGGTTGGGGTCCCTGCTTAGTCCCAGCCTGTGTATGTATATATGTAATTCATATGTATTAATTTTACTGGGAGCAGTGTGGGAGTGCTGGCCAGGGGTTTGATCCCAACAGGATATCCCTGAAATTAATTTAATTAATTAATTTAATTTATATAAATAAATATACAACACATTATAAATTATGTATAAAATCACGATAATTGTATAATATTATATATCATAATAACATATATTATAAATTAATAGATTAATTTATACCCCAAAGTTTGCTTCCAAGAAGGCACTGACAGAGCAATGCAGCCATTTGAAATACCAGCACTGCGTCCTCTGCATCCCTACACGCCATAGGCTCTGACCCTGAAGTGCAATAAACTTCCCATGTGGGCTGTACCCTTCTTGAAAGTCCTCTGCATTTTCATATGGACATTTTTATACATAGTTACATTATTATTTACACCACTCAGTTACCACATTATACCTGTATATATAGAGAGAGCTGCCCATCTGTTAATGCATTGCTGTCCCTTCAGCTTGTGCTGCTGGCACTGAGCTGCTGGGGTTGCCTCATCCCTGGCTTTGCCCAAAGGAAGATCCAGCTGTTAATGGTTTTTCCCTCTTTTGTTGTGTCTTACTGCTGAATTTCTAATACTGGGAAAAGAACTTTATTTGGAGAGAAGTTAAAGCCAGAGTCTTGTGGCTGCAATGGGCCCCTCCCAGCTGAGCTCCTGCTCCCACTCTGGCGTTAATGGGAACAACTTAACTTGGGAAGTGGAATGTGAAAGGTTTTGGAAGCAGCTGCAGAGCTGTTTGGGTTTCAGCAGCCAAAGGGGTTTTGTGCAATCATCCAAACTCTCTGCTAAAGCTAAAGCATCCCTTTTCAGGCCTCACAGCCCAGAATTTAGCAGTTACACTCAGGTTAGGGCAGGAGCTTCTCCTGCTCAGGACAGGTTGCAGCTGCCATGCCAGGAGTGTTCTTCCTGGCAGGACTGACAGCAAGCCTGCCACAGCTCTGGCACGTGGTAGAAGGGTGTCCCTGATTTGGTCCCCATGCACAGACACCACTGTCCTTCAGGCTCATGCCCTTCCCACCTTCTGCCATGGCGTCTGCTGGAGATGTCAGAGCTGAGATCAGCACTGGGCCATGGGCATTGCTGTCAGGAGCTTGTGGTGCCTGGAGCCCAGTTCATAGGATGGGGATGGGAGTGGCCACAGGGCTACAGAACAGACTCTGGGGCTCATCATCCCCATGCCTGCCTGCCCTGCCTGCAGCATCCCGGGGAGCGGACGGATCCCTGTTGTGGTGATGCCAGTGCTGCTTTTCTCCCTCCACAGCTCCAATCCAGTGACTTCTCCGTGCTGAAGCGGCTGGTGCCGCTGCTGGAGGAGCTGTCCCACACCTACCCCGAGCCCCTCACCCAGGAACTGGCCTTGGACCTGCGCATCGCCATCTGCACCCATGGGGCCTGTGCCCCTGGCACAGTGGGCACTGCTGCAGACAGCATGCTGGGCAGGAAGCCTGGGATGGGAGTGCAGAACCCTGCTGGCACTCCCAGTGGAGCCCCCAGCCCGGGGGCCAGCCAGGCACGGCCGCAGCACAGACACAGCAGCCCCTCAGCTCACAGAGGGAGGAGCACAGAGCAGAGCCATGACCCCAGTGCCAGCAGTCCCACTCCAGCCCCGTGTGCCGACAGCCCAGCTCCAGCTGGGCTCCAGGAGCTGCTGGTGTCAGCCTACGACCCCCAGCCCCCCGGCCGGGCAGCTGCCCTGCGCCACCTCGCCAGCCTGGTCATCCAGCGTGATCCGGAGGCACTTCGGCTTCAGGAGAAGCTGCTGCAGGTACTGGCTCCTGCCATGTTCCCTGTCCCCTGCCATGGTCCTTGTCCCCTGCCACAGTCCCCATCCACTGCAACGGTCCCTGTCCTGTGCCATGCTCCCTGTCCTGTGCCATGGTCCCTGTCCCCTGCCATGGTGCAGAGCCTGTGCTGTGTGCCATTGGGCTGGAGATGGTCCTGATTACTGGAGTTCTCTGGCCTTGCTGGCCCGGCCCAAGGTCACTGCTGTTGGCACTTCCCCTTCCTTCCAGGTGTTCCTGGAGAATGTGCAGCATGAGGACACCTTTGTCTACCTCTCCGCCATCCAAGGTGAGTGATGCCCATTGGGATGAGTGCCTGTGCTTCATCAGGGAAGGCTTTGTGCTGAGGGTCTCTGGACAGTGAGAGGGTAGAGCAGCAAAGCCATGGCTGGGCTGAGGGCTTGGCAGCTCCTGCCCTCCCAGACTATGGCTCTGTGCTGTTTGGTGGAGCCTGGAGCCATGTGTGGGCTCCATGATGATTTCCTGATGCTCCAGGCTTTGTCTCCCAGTTATTCTTACTACCTGGAGCTGGTCACTGTCCCTATGCCAGATCTGTGCCACCAGCTGGGGCTGCAGTTCCAGCACAGTATGGGCACATCGCTGGCATGTTGACCCAGCATCCACTGAGGGGTCTGTTCAGCTGAGGCTGTCAGAGGAGCAGGGCTGGGGGGACCCACTGGTTATCCCTCAGGGCCCTGCCACATCCATCTCCATGGCCAAGCTAGCAACTCCCACTTCCCAGGAAACCCTCAGGTCAGTTCTTGCTCCAACATGCTCAGCACAGCCCCACAGCACTGGGCTGCCTGTGAGATCCTCAGGCAGGTTCCTCCACACCAGGGAGACGTGGGTGGGTGTCCTGAGTGACATGGCTGGTCACAGTCTGACGGGTTCCATGGAAGGGAGGTGGCATTTCCTTGGGCCACAGCCATGCCAGCACTGCTGCCGTTGGGTTGGTAGCCTTTGGCAGCAGCTGGGAAAGGAGTTTATCCTGTGCTTCCCACTGCCTGTACGGTCTTGAGAGGGACGGGTCTGTCCTTGCCCAGCGGCTGAAGCACAAAGGCTGTACGTAACCGACCCGGTGATTAACGCGCCGCTGCAGCTGCCGCCGCGTTTGGCAGCCTGGCCACGGCAGTGATTAACCCTGATGCGGTTCCTTGCGGCGGTGACTCACCTGGCCCATGGCAGCGGCACCTGTGCCGAGCCGTGCCGAGCTCAGGGCCAGTGGCTGTGCCAGATGGGGCCCTGCAGCCCCCCTCGCTCCCCACCACAGCGGCAGGGCTGGTGCTGAGCTGGTGTTGTGGCACCGCTGGGTGCCACAGAGCTGGACTCCAATGGGATATTCCTGCTGTGCTAGGCACCACACCTGGAATCCTGGAGTTGATTCTGGGCCCCTCACTGCAAGGCAGACATTGAGGGGCTGGAGCGTGTCCAGAGAAGGGAATGGAGCTGGGGAAGGGGCTGGAGCTGCAGGAGCAGCTGAGGGAGCTGGGGGGGGCTCAGCCTGGAGAAAATGAGGCTCAGGGGTGCCCTCTTTCTCTCTGCAACTCCTTGAAGGAGGGGAGAGCCAGGGTGGGGTCAGGCTCTGCTCCCACAGAACAAGGGACACGACCAGAGGAAACAGCCTCAGGCTGCACCAGGGGAAATTTAAGTTGAATATTGGGAAAATTTCTTCCTGGAAAGGGCTGTTCAGCACTGGCACAGCTGCTCAGGGCAGTGGTGCAGTCCCCCATCTCTGGAGGGATTTAAAAGCTGTGGATGTGGCACTTGGGGACATGGGTCAGTGGTGGCCTTGGCAGTGCTGAGGGAATGGTTGAACTCGGTGATCTTGGAGGACTTTTCCAATCCAAATGACTCTGTGATTCTGGGATAAGGCAGTGCCAGAGGAGAGGTAGCTGCCTTGCCAGATGTGCCTGGGCTTGCAAAGGGTGACCCACACAAGGCACCCTCCGATAACCAGGGAATGGGGCTGGAGGTGAAGCTTCTGGAGAGCCAGGACTCACTGTGAATTAGTGCTTGGCACTCTGTTACTCACTCTTTCTATGGAAAGCAGCCCTCTTTCCCCATCAGAGAGGTGCCCAGTGCTGCCAGAGGCACTTCCCCCAGCCCACGGCTCCACAGGGACAGCAGAGCTGGTGCAGCCCTGTGGCACTGCCCAGCCCATGTCCTGTGTCTGGGATCTGATCCCTCATCATCCTTGGGGAGATGCAATGGGCGTAGGGTGCACTCGGGCTCAGCTAGTCTGGGCCAGCTGAATCCAGCAGGGACAAGGACACGCTGGCACCATGTGCCAATGGTCAGGAGCTGAGAGCAGTGACCAGACCCTGTGCCTGAGCATCACCTGCAGTGCCCAGCTGCTCCCACACTGGGTCAATGGGCATCAACCAGCAGCAGTGAGTGGGCACCTGCTGCCGACTGCCAAATTACTGATTTTCCAGCTTTTTTTCCCCTCAGGCATTGCCCTGCTCTCCAGTGAGTACCCAGAGCGAATCCTGCCCGTCCTGCTGGCACAATACGAGTGCCCAGCTCAGGGCACAGGGGACACCACAGCTGCTGTCACCAGGATGAAGTTGGGTGAGGTGCTGATGCGTGTCACCCGAGCACTGGGTGAGTCCATGGCCATGGCAGTGCCCGCTGCCATCAGCCACAGCACCCCTTGGCATCTCCAAATCTTAGGAGGAAAGCCCATCGGGGATTCTTGTTGGGGGAAGATACGAAGGGTCCAGTAGCTGGAGGGTGGTTGGTGTTTGCTGATGGCAGGAGCAGTGCACAGGGGCTCCTGCCAGCAGCCCCCCTTCCCCTTGGCCGGCAGTGCCGGGCTCAGAGGCTGCTGGGAAGTGCCCGGACATGCAGGGCTGAGGGGTAGAAGCTGCATGAGGTCTTTCCATCAGCTGCTGTTGGGACATGTCCTAAAATGCCTCCTCTGACTCCCTGGAGGAGGCCAGGCCAGCAGAAGCAGGCAGATGGGGCTCTCCATGTCCAGGGGGGGAGCAGCCAGTGTGCCACTGCCAGGACAGCGGGACGGGGTTGCTGGTCCCCAGCCAGGCACAGT